>NC_133330.1:38712783-39312783 GCF_042186555.1 Aquarana catesbeiana
TTGACACTAACAATGGGGCATAATTCCTTCCACTGACACCAACCATGGGGCATAATTTCTCCCATTGATGCCAATGATGGGGCATAATTCCTCCCATTGACACCAACCATTGGGTATATTTACTCCTATTGACACCAATGATGGGACATAATTCTTCCCATTGACACTAATGATGGGGCATAATTCCCCCCACTGAAACCAACAATGGGGAACTATTCCTTCTCCAACTGACCACAGGCACTATGCAATTTTATTTATTCCCCCTGATGACCGAGCTGGAGGCATCATTTACTCCCACTGACATGGGTGTGATTATCTACTTCCAATGGCCACAATTTAGCCCTCCTGAAGTCCAAAGGACAGTAAACTGGCCCCTTGTTTAGAAACTTGAAGGATAACATTAAAAGGCAGACTTGCTTACCTTACCTCTGACAGCCAGTGGTCTTCCCTTTGACACTGAGGTTGGGCCCTTGGTGTCTTCACTTACAATGCAGAACTGCTGGTCCTGCATTGTACGTGATGAAGTCAGAGTGCAACCAACAGAGAAGTGGCTCCAGGGGACAAAGAGGAGAAAGCCTGCAGGTTTGAAGGTTAAGGGAAAACAAAAATGTTTTTTAATGGTACCCCCAGACAAAAACGAGAAGAGCGGGGGGGAGCCCCACCTCAAGGGTAGTTTCACACGTTCCCCGGAGTCCAGCTTCATAGAGTTAATACATCAATCTTTAACTACGTGTGAAAAGCTCCCGGTTATGTAAGAGCTTCTGTGCCAATTCTATCCACTGCCTCAACGCTTTACACGTCAGGAAAGTTTACACCCCGGGCCCCAGGGATCAGGGCTTTGTAATAACATATTTGTGTGATACACAATCTCTTTCAGCTCGGCGGGGAGGGAGATCAGTGAGGTTTTCGTCAGAAGGACAATATTTGGAGGAGATGAAAGTCACCGAGGCTGACATTTTAAGTCGGATGGAAAATTCACCGCCTTGCGCTTTCGCCGGCCTTGCGGACTGAATACTGACTTTCAACTCTCTCTGGTGTCAGTCAACTCAAAAGAAGAACAGTAAATAATAAAACACTGCCATGGCGGTTCAGAGTAATAGAGTAATAGGTGTGTCATTTATAACACGTAAAGGATCTACTTGCTACATGAAAAAATAAAGGACTGTCCATCAGTGTTAATTTTGGCAGCAAATTTCGATTTAGTTTTAGTCTTAGGACTAAAATGGCATTTTAGTTTTAGTCCCATTTTAGTCTTCTGCAATTGTTTTAGTCGTATTTAGTCGACTAAATCTCCGGTACATTTTAGTCGACTAAAACTCATTTTAGTCGTCTGAAATCGAATGGGTGTAATTAAATTGTAATGCATTAGTTAACATTTCTCTACAATTTCCAAACTCATTATATACGGCTGGAGTGAAAAATCTATTATGTTATTATTTAAGGTATTGAGGTATGAACATGCACTACAGACCAGTGTTAATTTTGAAGTCAAATTTCAATTTAGTTTTAGTCTTATGCCCCGTACACACGGGCGGACTTTCCGACAGAAAATGTGTGATAGGACCTTGTTGTCGGAAATTCCGACCATGTGTGGGCTCCATCACACATTTTCCATCGGATTTTCCGACACACAAAGTTTGAGAGCAGGCTATAAAATTTTCCGACAACAAAATCCGTTGTCGGAAATTCCGATCGTGTGTACACAAATCCGACGGACAAAGTGCCACGCATGCTCAGAATAAATAAAGAGATGAAAGCTATTGGCTTCTGCCCCGTTTATAGTCCCGACGTACGTGTTTTACGTCACCGCGTTCAGAACGATCGGATTTTCCGACAACTTTGTGTGACCGTGTGTATGCAAGACAAGTTTGAGCCAACATCCGTCGGAAAAAATCCATGGATTTTGTTGTCGGAATGTCCGATCAATGTCCGACCGTGTGTACAGGGCATAAGTCTTTTGACTAAAATTCCATTTTAATTTTAGTCATATTTTAGTCACCTCAATTGTTTTAGTCGTATTTTAGTCGACTAAAATAGTATTCATTTAGTTGACTAAAATGTTTTAGTCATTTTAGTCGACGAAATTAACACTGCTGTGCATCAATTTTTTTTGGTACTGTTTTCACCTATTTTTTTTTTCATACTGTTTTCATCATGATCATTATGTATCATTTTGCCTTTGTATGCAATTATGTTTTATACATTTTTTTTATGTAATTTGTATCAATGTGTATCAAGTTGTTTTTCTACAATAAATATAATTTTTTATATTCAATTGTCCATCCCTGGGTACCGAGATAGTCTATAAAAACTTCCATGTCATGGGGCATTTTTTGGAGTAGCCCCTGACATACCCCCCCTCCCATACATCGTCATGATAATTACAGGCAGTCCCCGAGTTACGAACGAGTTAGGGACTGCCGGTTTGTTCTTAAGTAGGATATGTTCGTAAGTCGGAAGCGCATGCGCAGAAGGGCAGAGACATCGTTTTCCGATGTTCCGTCAAGTAACCGCGCATGCGCAGACGTTGTTTTCCAAGGTGCCCGCCGTTGAAAAGTGGCCGTGCATGCGCAGAACGTCACGCCACCTCCCGTTCGTAAGTATGAGTCATTCACAAGTCGGAGGTTCGTAACTCGGGGACTGCCTGTATGCATTGAATACTTTTTTGCATTTAATTCTGTAGAGCAGTGGTCTCCTAACTGTGGCCCTTCACCTGCCTTTATCTGGCCCTTGGGGTACTATTCCACCAACTGACACCAATGATCAAGCACTATTCTTTTCATTGATATCAACAATGGGGCACTATTCCTCCCATTAAAACCCATGAGGAGGCATTGATGCCAGGACATTTTCTACTCCCACTGGCCACAGTCTGACCCCCCTAAAAGCCTGAAGGACAGTAAACTGGGCCTTTACTTAGAAAGTTTGGAGACCCCTTTTGTAGAGCATTGCACCTACAATCAGTGCATCGTGGGTGTACAGGCTCCTGCAAAGTCTTTCCCCAGTCTCAGGTCCATATGGAGGTACAGACTTGTTCTTATAGGGCTGGTGGGAGTGGATCAGGAGTACAGGGGAAGAGGGAGGATCCCAGCGGCAGTTGGGATTTGTAGTAAATGAATATAATGTGATTATTGTATTCTACAACAATACAGAATAAAGAACCCTGCAATCCTGGTAAAATTAGGGGATGAGATGCTGTACATGACTCTAAACATAGATGTAACATGAAGCATGGTCTAACCCAGTGGTCTCCAAACTGCAGCCCAGGGGCTGGATGTGGCCCTTTGCTTGCCTTTATCCGGCCCTTGGGGCACTATTCTTTCCACTGACACCAACAATGGGGCACTATTTCCACCACTGACACCAATGATGGGGCACTATTCCTTTCACTGACACCAACAATGGGGCACTATTTCCCCCACTAACACCAATGATGAGGCACTATTTATCCCACTGGCACCAACAATGGGGCACTATTTCCCCCACTGACACCAGTGAAGGGGTACTATTCCTACCACTGACACCAACAATGGGGCACTATTTCCACCACTAAAACCAATGATGAGGCACTATTCCTTCCACAGACACCAACAATGGGGCACTATTTCCCCCACTAACACCAATGATGAGGCACTATTTACCCCACTCAAACCAATGATGGGGCACTATTCCTTCCACTGACATCAACAATGGGGCACTATTTCCCCCACTGACACCAGTGATGAGGCACTAGTCCTCCCCCTAATACCGAAGATGGGACACTCTTTACTCCCAATGACCCCAGGACAATTTCTACTCCCACAGCCCACAGTCCGGCCCTCCCACGTCCGGCGCAATGCGGCGATCGTTGTTGCGGTGTGTCAGTCTCACACACCGCAACTCCGATCTAGGTAAAGAGTCTCTGACAGAGACTCTTTAGCACGTGATCAGCCGTGTACAATCACGGCTGATCACGATGTAAACAGGAAGAGCCAATGATTAGCTTTTCCTCACTTGCATCTGACAGACATTGTTTATCAGCGCAGCTCCCACTCGGATACCTGCCCAGAACCACCAGGATGCCGCCAGGATCACCAGGGATGGCCACCACACAGGACTACTGGGTATGCCACCCTAGACCACCAGGGAAATGCCAATCAGTGCCCAGGCAGCTGCCAATCAGTGCCAAAGAAAAATGCCTGCCAGTGCCACCAGTGATGCCTATCAGTTAAATCTATCAGTGCAGCCATCAGTGCCCATCAATGCCCATTAGTGTCACCTTTCAGTGCCCATCAGTGCCGCATATCAGTGCCCAGCAGTGCTGTCTACCAGTGCCACCCATAAGTACCCATCAGTGCAGTCTTTCAGTGCTCATCAGTGTCGCCTATCAGTGCCCACCAGTGCCACCTATAAGTGCCGCCTATCAATGCCCATCAGTGCCACATATCAGTGCCACCTATCAGTGCTGCCTCATCAGTGCCGCCTTATCAGTGCCCATCAGTGCAGCTTATTAGTGCCCATCAGTGAAGGAGAAAACTTACTTATTGACAAAATTTTATAACAAAAACAAAGAAAAACTTTTTTTCTTTTTCAAAATTTTCGGTCTTTTTTTATTCGATTAGCAAAAAAACAAAAAAACGCAGAGGTGATCAAATACCACCAAAAGAAAGCTCTATTTGTGGGAACAAAAGGATAAAAAATGTAGTTTGAGTACAATGTAGCACGACCGTGCAATTGTCATTTAAAATGTGACAGCGCTGAAAGCTGAAAATTGGCCTGGGCAGGAAGGTGCGAAAGTGCCCGGTATTGAAGTGGTTAAAAAAAAAAAATCTTGTTCGTAACCCGGGGGTATATGGATTCCATCCAGCATCAGCTACACAACAATTCTCTGGACCGGCTTCCTGAAAACAGGGGATCATGTTTGCAAAAATGTGTATCAGAACGGTTGCTTGTAGTCCCCAACAAGGGAGAGAATGTGACAGGGTGACAATGCAGGGCAGTTGCCCCCCCCCCCCCCCCCCCCCCCCCATAACAGGAAGTCCCAGAAGAAGAACCTACATGGCAGGATGACTGGGGATCATTTTAATAAAAACTGCAAATTTAAAGAGATTGGAAATGACTTCTGAAATGATATGAACATGCTAACAGCTCATTTAAGCTGTATTTGTTGGGTTTAGATCTATTTTTTTTCTTACCATAACCATTATACAATTTTGGAAAAAAATTGAAAAAAAATGTTTGACCACCAGGTACATGTATGCCAATGTGAAAAGTTGACCAGTGTAGATCACTACTCCTCTTTATGAATGTGAGAACTGGCTCTTACTAGCACTATGCGGTGTCCTTGAAGAATGATTATTCCACTAACAGAAAAGGTCATGCGGGGACCACATGCATGGATAGATGTGTTAACTTTGCAACCGCATTTTCATCTCATCCATGCGCTTCCCCTGCACTCGCTCTCCAAGGGTTTTCTGGCCTCTACCCAAAACTACACTGCATTCATCTTGACATTGGTCGAAAACAATCTGAAAAAGCTGCACATCATCAGGACATAGGAGAAGGCAGCAATTGTTCCTTCTTCTCCTACTGAATGTACCCCACCTGTGGAACGTTAGATCCTCAAATGTCCACAATAAAGTGGTTGTAAAGGCTGAAGATTTTTTACAATGCATGAAGGTAAAAAACCTTTCTCTGTGTAGCAGCCCCCCTAATACTTACCTGAGCCTGATTTTCCTTCAGCGATGTGCATGAGAGCCTCGGCTCTCCAGGGACTCTCCCTCTTCTTTGGCTAAGACAGCAGGCGGAGCCATTGGCTTCCCCTGTTGTCAATCACAGCCAGTGAGCCAAAGAGGAGAGAGAGAAAGGGCGGGGCCGAGCCACGGCTCTGTGTGTGAATGGACACGCAGAGCTGCGGCTCAGGAACGAGCCTGCACGGGTGCCTCTATTGCAAGCTGCTTGCTCTGGGGGCACTTGGCAGGAGGAAAGGGGCCAGGAGTGCCGGCGAGGGACCCCAGAAGAGAAGGATCAGGGCTGCTCTGTGCAAAAACTTTGCACAGAGCAGATGAGTATGACATGTTTGTTATTTAAAAAATGTTGTGGATTCCTCAACTTCAATGCATTTCAAAGAAGGGGGTGTCTTTGGACCCCTGAAACACAATACTTTCTTGTTTGTCTCTCTTATTTTTAATTGGAAAAAAAGTGGTATCTGGATCTTTTAGCAGTGGTGCGTGTGGTGCGGTGCTTCAATTTTTGTTACATTAGCTATAGTATTCTGACAGCCAGCATCTGCCAGATTACCTGAACAGTGGCTGCATCTGATTGGCTACAGTCACTGTTGAGTTGACATTTTCCAACCAGGCCCTACAATTTCTCATACGAGTTGAGTGACGTCAGCAGGGCCACCCAAGGCTCCAATTTTGGCCAGTTCACATGAAAGAACAATATTGATATAGAACAATAGTGGGAGGAACAATAGTGATAATTGGAGAAAAATCAATCGATTGCCGCTGCCATCTACACGTATTCTATACGGTCCTTGCTTGGCGGTGTGCGGTCCTGGTTGCTGAAGAGAACAATGCCATGTAATGACATCAGGGCTGTTCTATACAGCATTCTCCTATGTACCTAGGGAGACCTGATGATGCATTGCAGGTGACGGCTCTGTCACCTGCAATGCAGTGTCACCACTAAAAAAGTAAGCACACAAAATAGTGAGCCATAAAAAAGTGCACAGGGTGTATGCATGATCTTCTTCCAAGGAGAAAGGACCCAAGACCTGATTCCCCCCGCGCAAGACTCCTGTTAGGGACTAGCATACTTGTGGTCCACCTGGCTAAAACCAGGTGGACCCTATTCTTCAGGGTACCTGCCAAGGCAAGGTCCTTGCACGTACTAGGTGGGGCTCCCACAAAGGGAGATCCCATGGTAGGGTAAGAACCTGAACATTAAGCCACATACCCTTCCCATAAGACTTTCTGGTCAAGTCCAAGGACCTACACCCTACTAACTGGGAGTGAGTAAAGGGCTCACAGGAAAATGGTGGAATGATGCTGGTTATCATTCAACCTAGAAAAGGACCATTGCTGGGTTGCACAGTGGTAAGTCTGTGAGGGTCAATGCCGAAGAAAGAGTATTGAAGCAAGAGCTGCTTTTTTATTTAAACTCCTCTAGGTAAATGCAATTATTTGAGCTGGAGTTGGGCTTTAACCTCCCTGGCGGTATGATTATTTCGGATTTTAGGTGCTGAAAGCGGTACCATTATTTTGCATGGAAATTTGGCGTTTTATATTGTAGGTCTGTAAATCTTAACAATAACACACTTAAATCTGTCCAAACCAGAGTCTAGTAGATATCCCGGGTATGATAAAGTTTGAAACACAAAAACATAAATTATAATATAATAAATAAAAATAAATAATTTAAAAAAATTTAAAAAAATAGTAATAAAATAAATTTCCCCACAATTCACTATCGCTCAATTCTGCAAGTGTTCTAATTTATTATCGCTGTTTTCTAGCTGGTCTAAAGCCACTTTTGACGTAAAGGGACACTTTTTGGTTGCTATGGACAATCTCCAGTTTCCAGGCAGAAAGAACAGTATATATCATGTAAAACTGCATGCAGGGCATGGGCCAGAGCACTGGGGACAAAAGGGATGTGAAATCATTTCATACAGTACTGTAATCTGTAAGATTACAGTACTGTATGTGTTATGATTTTGACAGTTTTTTTAATTTGCCGCCAGGCTCCGCCCCCGTGCGTCGCGCCGCTCGCAGGGAACGGAGCCTGGCACGGAGAGGCTTCGGAGGAGGACGGAGCCCTCGGACACTGCGGGGGACATCGCAGGATCCCGGGGACAAGGTAAGTAACGCCGCCCCAGGATCCTGCAATGCGATCCCGAGTGTGGCTCGGGGTTACAGCTAATGGTACTGAATTTTAACCCCGAGCCACACTCGGGAATACCGCCAGGAAGGCTAGGGGCTAAGTCTGCATTTTTTTTGGCCATATACTATGCAATCTGACTGTACAATCTTTGTACAATTTCCTTTAGATTTTCCAAAACTATGGAATAGCAGGGCACACCTATCGATCCATTTACTCTTTATCCAATCAGGTAGGCCCTTGCATTATATCAGGGGTGTCCAATCCACGGGCCACATGAAGCCCCAGAGAGTTTAGCAAGCGGCCCTGGAGGGATGCTGGGGATGCCATGCAAACAAGGCTGTCTCAACCTACATTGACATGCAAGCAAATGCACGCTTGAGGAGATGCCGGGGGTGCCGTGCAAACCTAGTTGGTGGGTGCAGGGTGTGTGTGCTAATGTGTGTGTGTGTGTGTGTGTGTGTGTGTTGGTAAACTGCTTCCTCTGTCTTACTGGCTTCTATGTCCTAAATCTACATACCAGGAAGTCATGAAGTTTTCTATGAAACACAGCAGGGCTAAGGTAAGGCCGTGTTCTAAAAATCAAAGAAAGCTTTTATTTTTCTGCAACAAAGGTACATTAATGGTATATTGCAGGGAACTTGAATTAAAGTTTTATGGAAATCCAGTCGGTAAAATTTTCTTTTGGCAGAGGTCCAAATCTCATGTTAGCACTGTAACACATTGTCATGCTCACAGCAGGCGGGATGGGAGGAGCTGCAGATTTGGATGGAGGGCGGGAGCTGGCCAATTTACTATGTTAACAAGCGGGGTGTTTACCCGCTTGTTTAGGCCCCATTCACACATGAGCATAGCGTTTTCGCGCGTTTTGTCACGTGTATTTGCGTATTTCCATGCAGCGTTTTTCGGCATTTTTGAGCCTTGGTGTTTTTTTTATTATCCAATAGAAAAAATGATCATCTGTTTCATCATTTGTTGCTATGTTTTAAGATTTTGTCATCTGCTTCTTGCTCCAAAAACGACCAAATCTGCCAGATTCGAGCGACAAAAAAGGTCCAGAACTTGTTTGAGCTTCAGGCGTAGGGCTTCAGCAGTGGAGATGTGAACATCTCCATAGAGAATAATGGAATTTTTTCCCCTCAAGCGTTTTGTAGCTTGAGGCTTCAAGCTACAAAACGCTCAGGTGTGAATGGGGCCTAAATCTGTAGACTCCCGCTCTGTAATTGTGTTGTTAAAAAAAGGAAAAACAATGTCTAATAAAGAATATGAAAGTGAATAGACTCCCGCTCTTCACCCCGAACTGCAGCACCTCCAAGGGCGCCGCCATCTGTAAGGATGACAGTGGTGGCTGGGTGGGAGACTCGCGAGGGCTTACAAAGCTGACAAGTGGCGGCCGCAGTCCAGATAGGACTGTCACTCAGTCCTGGCCCGGACCGCGGTCCGCCATTTAGTGATCCCTGGTATATTGGTACACAGGGGAGCTGAAATTTAGGGAAAAAAAAGGTCAACATTTCCCATTCCAACTTTTCCTGATAAGCTCAACCTTCAATTATTCAGGTTGATGTTGGTGCAGACAGCACCTCCACTTCCGACCTACATTAGATGGAGTTAACGAGAGTTCATACATGACCCAACAAACTTGGCCCAGCCTAGGAATGGCTACACACTTATCTGGAAATATCCCGTTTATCTCATGTAAACAATTTCCTTCTCACACTCCATCTATTCCCCTGTGGCTCAACCCAGTCTTTGGTTCTCACTCAGGGCTTATTCAGATAAGCGCTTGGCAGAAGAATTCCCTTCTGAATTCCGAGAGGAACGCAAAGGAGACAACTGCTGTCCAATTCACTGGGCTGCACGCGGTGTCATATTCTCATCCAAATGTTCAGTCCACAAACATAAACACTGTATATCTGTGCAGCCCGTATCATTCACATCAGACACTTATTGAAAGCAGAACTAGAGCCAAAATGTTTTCTTTTTTGAATTTTGGATAAACTAGAGAAAGAAACCTCAAATCAGGGTTTACTTCCTCTTTAACCTGTTGTCTCCCCTTTGGAAGAAATTATACACTATAGTAAAAAATGATTTGGACACCTGACTTTACACACATGAACTTTAATGGCATCCCAGTCTGTAGGGGTCAATATTGAGTTGGCCCACCCTTTGCAGCTATAACAGCTTCACCTTTTCTGGGAAGACTGTCCACAAGGTTTAGGAATGTGTCTATGGGAATGTTCGACCATTCTTCCAGAAGCGCATTTGTGAGGTCAGGCACTGATGTGGACGAGAAGGCCTGTCTCGCAGTCTCCGCTCTAATTCACCCCAAAGGTGTTCTATCGGTTGAGGTCAGAACTCTGTGCAGGCTAGTCAAGTTCCAACACCCCAAACTCATCAATGCCTTTATGAGCCTTGCTTAGTGCACTGGTCACTTTGTGCACTATTGTCACAGGGGTATCCCAAAACACAAATGGCTCCGCATAGCGTAATTTTGTTATAACTTTATTAGACAAGTTGGTTAAGATTGCACTTACATTCTAGAAGTGTAAAAATATCACCTTAAAATCAACAGTAACCCCGGGCTAGAGGATCGCTGTGACGTTAGCACGTCGCTCCTCCCTATGCGTTTCGTCATAAGATGACATTGTCCAGGGCCCTTATCTTATGACGATACTGTGACAATACTATTAAGAAGATTGGCTTGCAAGTCGCAGGAAGACCCTCAGACAATATTAAAGGCCATGACTGGGTATAGAGCCACAAATGTCAGTGACCTCCTGTAACAGGAGGTAAAATTCAAGCTGGTAAGCGAGCAATTTTGCCTTTGGTCAGGGCCGGGACTCCCGCTAGATGAACTAGGCAGCCGCCTAGGGCGCACTGCTGCCTAGGGGGCGCAGCCATGGCCATTGACATTCCCTCTAGCCTGGTGGGGGAACATGAGCGTCCCTACAGAGGGCTGGGGCACTGACTGACTCTCCAGGGAAAGCAGCAGCTGTGGAGGACATCTGTCGCCGCTGCTATAGAGGTGGTCAGCAGCAGTCCAGCCTGTGAGGAGGGTGATAGAAGAGGAGGCGGACACGAGGACAGCTGGGGAGCCGGAAGAGGCGGGCACAAGGACAGTTGGGGAGGTGGAGGAGGCGGGCACGAGGACAGCTGAGGAACCGGAAGAGGCGGGCATGAGGACAGCTGGGGAGGTGGAGGAGGCAGGTATGAGGCCAGCTGGGGAGGAGGCAGGTATGAGGCCAGCTGGGGAGGTGGAGGAGGCAGGCACGAGGACAACTGGGGAGGTGGAGGAGGTAGGCACGAGGACAACTGGGGAGGTGGAGGAGGCGGGCACAAGGACAGCTGGGGAGCTAGAAGAGGCGGGCATGAGGACAGCTGGGGAGGTGGAAAAGACGGGCATGAGGACAGCTGGGGAGCCAGAAGAACCGGGCACGAAGACGGCTAGAAAGGTGGAGGAGGCAGGTACGAGGACAGCTGGGGAGGTGGAGGAGGCGGGCACAAGGACAGCTGGGGAGGCGGGCGCCATGTCTCTGGACAGAGAAGAAATTCTGCTGCCACGGTGAGCCTGCTATGACCCTGTTGTAGTCACTTGCGCGACCCTAGGCAAGACTAACGACACCCCCACCCCACCGAGCGGGCGGCAGAGGGGAGGGGGTGTTAGTTTTGCGTAGGGCGCAAAATAATCAAGCACCGGCCCTGCCTTTGGTGTTGGTGGTGCGGTAAAGAATCACAATTCCAAGGTGGTGGTTGGTGGTGATATTAACCAAGGATATATATATATATAATTTCATCACATGTGGACTTTTACTTGATCACATTATTGTATAGTTCATGGACATTAATTACAATTAGCGCAACTCTGTAAAGATTTCTTTTATTGGGACTGTGCTTCTATCTCACAGGAGAGCTGCTGCTTGAATATTCTGTATAATTGGCACAGTTTATCATTTCTTTTATTCAAAAATACATGTAATCATTTTTAATGGCCACATAACTGTGATTTTTTTTCTTTTTCCGTCTGAAATTCAGTGTTAAGAAATAATGGAGGTTTAACGAAAAAAGAAGCGTCTGTCTGAGAATTATAAATAGTCTCCCCGATCAGCCCATCTCCTATTTTGGTCCTTCTCGCTGCAAAACTGTCCATAACGCACTTAATTAAACTGTCCGTCACCTGCGATCTTCCCCGACGTTTCTGCCAGCTAAATCCGACCGCTCCCATACAGCGAGGATTTCAGGACAGTTATTAATTTGTATTCCTGATGGGAGCAGCTGTTTAAATGCGCCCCCCCTCCGATCTTCACAGGGTCAATCTGTTACCGGCAAAGTACACATGACGGCGGTAATGGATGGCTGCCCTCGGCGGTGGGGAAAGGTGGCTTTCCTTGGGGTATTGTTTGCCTGGTATGAAAGCCAATTTAACGTACACCTGTCACTTCCTCCAGACGCAGTCACGGCAGATTTTTATTCAGCCTGCAGACAATCGGACATTTATCCCATTTCAAATGGGTTTTTCGGCTGTGACAACTTCCGAAGCCTCCTGGTGATTCGTGGTTAGCTTGCATGCGCAGATCCTTCGGAACCTGATCTCTCGGTCATTCACGTAGACGTAAATAAAGACGTAAGGGTCATACAGCATAAAACACGCCAACATTTGGGGCTCCCCGGAATGTAATTCTCCCCATAGGACTGCATTGACAGAATATGATGTACACGGGTATATGCATGTAAACATTTATACGCATCTGGGCATCATTTTGTGAACGTGATTTCATGTTTCAGAAACGTAACAAAAACCAAAACTTTATTTATTTTTTTTTTTTTTCATTCTAGATAAAAGGTATAACCCCTGTCAAATTCTTTTTTTTTTTTTTTTTTTTTGCCATCTGTGTCCCATGGCAGAGGTTTCCCCTCACTTCCTGTGAAACAAGGAACAGGAAGTGAGAGGAAATCCCTCCAAAGTGAGGGGTGTCACCACAACTAGTGGAAGATTTCCTGCTCTGGGGACAACCTAAAATTTAGAATCTTATTTCACTCTCACTCTGGATGATAATGGTAAGCAGGACAAATAGAACGGGTGAATCTCCAGGGGGGGCAGCAATAAAAACCTGACAGCAGGGTGAATAGAAATCAATGATTTTTTTTAATACAAAAAAAAAATTTTAAAAATCAGATTTTTTTTTAATTTAACCACTTGCTTACTGGGCACTTAAACCCCCCCTCCTGCCCAGACCAATTTTCAGCTTTCAGCGCTGAGGCACTTTGAATGACAATTGCGCGGTCATGCTACACTGTACCCATATGACATTTTTATCATTTTTTCCCCACAAATAGAGCTTTCCTTTGGTGGTAAAAAATCATGTTTAATAGTTTTATAAAATTTTGCAAACAGGTAATTTTTCTCCTTCATAGATATGCGCTGATGAGGCGGCACTGGTGGGCACTGATAGGCTGCACTGATGGGCACGGATAGGCATAGATAAGGCAGCGCTGATAGGCACAGTTAAGGCGGCACTGATAGGCACAGTTAAGGCGGCACTGATAGGCACAGTTAAGGCAGCACTGATAGGCACAGTTAAGGCAGCACTAATGGGGACAGATAAGGCGGTACTGATGGGCACAGATAAGGCAGCACTGATGGCCACTGATGGGCGCTGATGGGTGGCACTGATGGGTGGCACGGATAGGTGGCACTGATGGGCACTGATAGGTACCACTGATGGGGGGCACTGATGGGCGGCACTGATGGGAGGCACTGATGGGCAGTGATGGGCGGCACTGATGGGCACTGGTAGGTGACACTGATGGGCACTGATAGGTGGCACTGATGTGCAGCACTGTTGTTGCACTGATGTGGGCGCTGATGGGTGGCACTGTGAGCACTGATGGGTGGCACTGTGGGCACTGATGGGTGGCACTGTGGGCACTGATGGATGGCACTGATTGATAGCACTGTGGGCACTGATGGGTGACGCTGGTGGGCACTGGTAGGCGTCACTGCTGCCTATTGCTGTGTCACATTAGATCGCCGTGATCAGGACTGATGTCCCTCTCACGGCTGCCGGTGTTCGGGTTTTTTTTCCTCCTCACACTGTCAGCGTGAGGAGAAAAAATAGCCGATTACCGGCTCTGTTTACATCACATGATCAGCTGTCATTGGCTGACAGCTGATCATGAGGTAAGGGGTCGGGACCGACCCCTTACTCTGATCTGTGATCAGACGAGTCTCATAGACTTACTGATCACCGAGCGCGCCCTGCAGGGGGCGCGCAGGCCGCTCGTGCACGGGACGACGACAATAGACGTCGTCCTGGCAATTTAGATCTGCGCTGTTGCCGTCATTTGGCAATGGCCCGGATCTGAAGTGGTTAAATCAGATTTTTTTTATTTTTATCACATTTATTTTGATAAAATGCTTTTGGAGTAAAGACCTATCTAAAGGCAGTTTTCTATTCAAGATACAATAATAATTTAGTTTATTCAGCATGAAATGGAGCTTAGTTATTTAGCATGAGGCTGTATACTGTATTCTGCAACATTTACATTTTTGGTACTTTGAACTCATTCAATGAATCCAAGCTGAGATAACATGCACTGCATTGCACAATAGCACACAATTTCACAATAACTATGAGATAAAACAAAGTTCAGGAATATTTCTCTATGTACACTACAAACTGTATGACTGAATCGGTTCTGATATCACTGTTTTTCTAACCTGACAGCTTATTATTTTAAATATGAAACCTTCATTTTGTTTGCAAATATTAAAGATTCTAACTACCAGCAAGAATATAAAGAGCACCCGTCATTTCAGATCCATCATGGCAGCGCCCGTTAGCGGGCATCCACTCACCTGCTGCCGCCACGTCCCTCACCTTGTTGTGTCACTGCCACATCACCAGCCGTCCCATTAAAGTGAATGGGACTGTCGGCGAGTCAACAGCAGGTCAGAGGAGGAGCCTCTGCAAGACAGAGATGACAGTTGCCCTTTAAAAATTATGATTTAAATCAAACCCACCCTGATTGACAGGGGTTCTAATCCCTCTCCATTCTATCCAAAGCTAGAAAAAAAAGTTTTAGTTTAGTTATACTTTAAATAGGAGCCAGAAGCAGTTTTCCACTGCCGATTATTTGGTAGTTCCGGTCAGTCCAGTTCCAGGTCCTAGGAGGGATATGCCGGGTTTCTGGACAACATAAAAGGAAATGTTTGCTGTGACAGCGGGAGGCGATACTTTGTTTCTGCGTTGGATGAGTGCTGAGTAGATAAGTGGTGAATGGAGGTTGCCATGTCTGGGCGCACTCAGAGACTTGTGGTCCGGCTGAACCGCATTATCTGTGTTTATTCTGGGCTCCAGTATCTCCGAGTGGACTGGCAGTGTGGGTGTAAAATGGAATCCCCCGGCAGACATTCCAGCGAAGTTACACAGCTGGCACAGCCGAAGAAGATTCATTAGAGAGAAATCAGAGCGTGGTATTCTGCCGAGACTTCTCATTTTCACCCATTTTTTGTAATATCAAATCCATTTCTTTTATTTTTCACATACTGGCTGCACTATAGCGATAGTATTTCAATTGGCAGACTCCCCCACTTATCCATCAGACAGTGCAGTCAGCATCTTAGCTGAACAGATGCTCGTATGCGGTCAGTGCCAGAGCAAGCCACATTGAGTGTATTGTTTTGTATCAGGCAAATTACTGCAGCAGTAAAGAGGAAGTATACCCTGGTGGGTTTTACTTCCTCTTTATTCCCCTGCAAAGTAAAAGCATAATGGGCTAGTATGCATACTAGTCCATTATGTGCCAATTACCTGCAAACGAAGCCCGCGATGTCCTAGCTGGCCATCTTCACCCCTCTTCCTTCCGGGGCTGCAGACTCCGGCTCTGTTACTGGCTGAAGTCGCGTGACGTCACTCCCACACATGCGCGTGGGAGCCGCCGGTCACGGCACGAGCCCCTTAGAAGAGGCACGATCGTGCCCTTTCTTCAGTGCGCATGCACCAATGGTGTTGGCACAAGTGTATATGGTAAATATCTCCTAAACCATGCAGGTTTAGAAGATATTTCCAGTACCTACAGGTAAGCCTTATTATAGGTGAGCCTTATTATAGGTTTACCTGTAAGTAAAAGTGCTGTAACTGGGTTTACAACCACTTTAAGAAGAAGGTCAAAGTGTATATAGATAAATACACTAACCGGCCACTTTATTAGGTACACCTTGCTAGAACCGGGTTGGACCCCTTTTTGCCTTCATTCTTCGTGGCGTAGATTCAACAGGGTGTTGGAAACATTCCTCAGAGATTTTGGTCCATAGTGACATGATGGCATCACACAGTTGCTGCACATCCATGATGCGAATCTCCAGTTCCACCACATCCCGAAGATGTTCTATTGGATGAGATCTGGTGACTGGAGGCCATTGGAGTACAGAGACCTCATTGTCCAGTGGTGAGATGATTGGAGCTTTGTGACATGGTGCATTATCCTGCTGGAAGGAGCCATCAGAAGATGGGGACACTGTAGTCATAAAGGGATGGACATGGGGAGCAACAATACTCAGGTAGGCCGTGGTGTGTAAATGATGCTCAATTGGTACTAAGGGGCCCAAAGTGTGCCAAGAAAATATCCCCCCCACCATTACACCACCAGCAGCCTGAACCATTACTAACAGACAGGATGGATCCGTGCTTTCATGTTGTTTACATCAAATTCTGACCCTACTATCTGAATGTCACAGCTGAAATTGAGACTCATCAGACCAGGCAACATTTTTCCAATCTTCTATTGTCTAATTTTGGTGATCCTGTGCGAATTGTAGCCTCAGTTTCCTGTTTTTAGCTGACAGGAGTGGAACCTGGTTTGGTCTTCTGCTGCTGTAGCCCATCTGCTTCCAGGTTGGATGTGTTGTGCGCTCAGAGATGGTATTCTGCATACCTTGGTTGTAACAAATGGTTATTTAAATTAGACGTCTGCCCATTCTCCTCTGACCTCTGACATCAACAATGCATTTTCATCCACACAACTTCTACTCCCTGGATATTTCCTCTTTCTTAGATCATTCTCTGTAAACCTGAGAGATGGTTGTGTGTGAAAATCCCAGCAGATCAGCAGTTTTTGAAATACTCAGACCAGACCGTCTCGTACCAACAACCATGCCACGTTCAAAGTCACTTAAGTCCCCTTTCTTCCCCATTCTGATGCTCGGTTTGAACTTCAGCAAGTCGCCTTCACCACGTCTAGATGCTTAAATGAATTGTGTTGCTGCCATGTGATTGGCTGATCAGCAATTTGTGTTACCAAGCAATTGAACAGGTGTAGCTAATAAAGTGGTCGGTGAGTGTATATGTATGTATATATTCAGCTTTGAATGACAACACTGCACCCATATGAATTTTTTTATCATTTTTTTTAGACAGATAGAGCTTACTTTTGGTGGTATTTGATCACCACTGGGGTTTTTTATTTTTTGCTAAACAAATGAAAAAAGACAGAAAATTTTGAAAAGAAAAAAGTATTTTCTTAGTTTCTGTTATAAAATATTCTAAAGAAGTAATTTTTCTTCCTAACTGATGTGTGCTGATGAGGCTGCACTGATGGGCACTGATGGGGCGGTACTGATAGGCAGCACTGATGGGCACAGATTGGCAGCACTTGTCGGCACAGTATGGCAGCACTTGTCAGCACTGTTGGGGCTGCACTGATGATCAGTGCCCGGATTATCAGCATAGATGTCCCCTGTGTGGATATTTTTGATAGATAAAAAGTGCATTTTATATAAAACTATATAGATCAGACCAAAATGAGGGACAAATGAGGAGCAAAGAGGGACAGAGGGTCGTTGTTCTGAATGAGGGACAGTCCCTCGAAATCAGGGACGGTTTGGAGCTATGGAAATGCTCAGCATAGAAACTCAATGAAAACTGAGCATGTGCAGAGTTGCCAACACTGCTCTGCAAAATCCCTAGCTGAATTGGGGACACGGACAGAAGGGGGCGATAGAGAGCAGCAGGATCAACCAGGTTTTTTGCAGAATACAGAAAACGAATCTCATAGTGACTGAGTGAGTATGAACAGCATGTAATACACCATTTATTGATCGTTTTTTATGATGTGGGTTTAGTGACACTTTAAGAATCTGTAAATACATTCCTGGCCTCAGATTCCCTTTACAATATATTCATCACTGCACTGCATACTGGATTTTTAATCGTCGGCATCATGAAAAATGAGCTGTATTGCCATTATAACAGCTCAAATGTTTGTTTTTTCTGCTCTAATTCCAGAAACATGATGGAATTTGGTTATTGTGGGCAGCTATTAATTTTTCATAAGTAACAAGCGAGTTCAGACACTTATTTTTCTTGTATTTTCCCTTTTATGGACACGCTGAGTGTCTTTAATTAGAGGCAAAGCCCAGACGAAAATGTGACATTCCATTATTGTACATGTTGTATTGTTGACATGTTTTGGGTAGAACCTTTGTTGGGATTTGTATTGCTTTCTGTGGCCTTATAGAGAAGAATTTACATCACTTCCTGTCCAGACAGGAAGTTGGGGGAAATCTCCCCAATCAGGATACAGACAAAAAATAAATAAAGAATGAAAATTGTATCAAATACAAATGTTCCCATCTATGGCAGTATACTTAGGGTAGGAGCCCCACCTACTACATGTATGCTGCCATGTTGACGCCAGAAGAAAATTTTTTGGTAGATGGGGAAGGGATAAAATTTGAACGATGTTCTGCCTTACCATCCTGGTGCAGACTGCACCTCCCACTTCTTGTATAGGTGTCACAGGGACAGGAAGTGAGGGAAATCTCCCAGTGGGGTCAGAGAGACAAAATGCACCTTCCACTTCTTGTACAGGTGTCACAAGGGCAGGAAGTAAGGGAAATCTCCCAGTGGGGTCACAGAGACAAACTGCATCTCCCACCTCTTGTACAGGTGTCACAGGGACAGGAAGTGAGGGAAATCTCCCAGTGGGGTCACAGAGACAAACTGCACCTCCCACTTCTTGTAAAGGTGTTACAGGGACAGGAAGTGATGGAAATCTCCCAGTGGGGTCACAGAGACAAATTGCACATCCAACTTCTTGCACAGGTGTCACAGGGACAGGAAGTGAGGAAAATCTCCCAGTGGGGTCACAGAAACAAACTGCACCTCCCACAGCTTGTACAGGTGTTACAGGGACAGGAAGTGAGGGAAATCTCCCAGTGGGGTCACAGAGACAAACTGCACCTTCCACTTCTTGCACAGGTGTTACAGGGACAGGGAGTGAGGGAAATCTCCCAGTGGGGTCACAGAGACAAACTGCACCTTCCACTTCTTGCACAGGTGTCACAGGGACAGGGAGTGAGGGAAATCTCCCAGTGGGGTCACAGAGACAAACTGCACCTCCCACTTCTTGTACAGGTGTCACAGGAACAGGAAGTGAGGGAAATCTCCCAGCAGAGTCACAGACAGCCATTAAATGCTAACAACATTTTTTTTAACTCTTCCACATCCATCCAAACGTTTAAATTTTGCCTAAAATTCTAAAATTATTGGCACTAAAGTTGTCCCTCTTATGTATTTCAAAAGATTTGTTTATTTTGCCCCCCCCCCCAAAAAAAATGTCTCCTATGTTAACGTCACCAGATTTTCAAAATGAAATCCTAGGGACACACTACTGACCATACCCACCTTTCTTGTGGGTGGGCCATGGGTGGAGAAGGGGGCGGGGATATGAAGCCTGCCACACCAAATGTTGGGTGTGGCCAAATTTTGCTAACAGTGGGAGGGGCTTCAAAGGAGTATGGTTTCATTACTTCTGGGCCACCTCCTGTGGCTTTACTGCCACAGTGTGGCCCCCACTGCACTGGATCACATATATAAATAGACGTGATCCAGCAATTACAGGTATGGGGTGCGGACGCGCATGCCCGCCGCCCTGGCTGTGCTGTCATTCACTACAGCAGACGCTGATCAGCGATCATCCTGGCCAATGATTTATGGCCGGCACCTGCTGATTGGCTGAGCAAATGACAGAAGAGAGCCCTGTGTTGGTACACAACACAGGGCTCTCTCTGGAGAGCAGCAATGTGGCTGTTTTATTTTTCCATTCCAAGCAGGGAATAAAAACAGTCACATCGCTTAGTAAAAGCGGCACACACTACACACTTTACACTTGTTACACACTTTTGATTGCCCCCAGATGTTAAACCCTTCCCAGTCAGTGTCATTAGTACAGTGACAGTGTATAGTATTATAATAATGATCACTGTATTAGTGTCACTGGTGATGTCTGTGGCAGTTAGTCATTTCCCACCCAGTGTCAGTTAGTGTCAGATTGTCACAGTCCCACTATAACTCACTGATCGCCGCCATGACTAGTTAGAAAAATGACGTTTCCAGTATATATACCATCATTTGTAGAGGCTATAACTTTTACACAAACCAATCAATATACACTTATTGGAATTTTTTTTAACTAAAGACAGGTAGCAGAATACATTCTGGTCTAAATTTGTGAAGAAATTTGAATTTATTTTTTTTTTGTATTGGTTATGTTTTATAGCAGAAAGTAAAAAAATATTGTTTTTTTTTTTCAAAATGTTCAGTCTTTTTTTGTTAATAAAATAAAAATAAAAATAATAAAAATAATAAAATAATAATAAAAAAATAAAATAAAAATGTCATCCAAAATCAGTGCCTAACCTCACAAATGCACTTCTGGAAGAATGGTCAAACGTTCCCATAGACACACTCCTAAACCTTGTGGACAGCGTTCCCAGAAGAGTTGAAGCTGTTATAGCTGCAAAGGGTGAACCAACTCAATATTGAACCCTACAGACTAAGAATGGGATACCCATTAAAGTTCATGTGCGTGTAAAGGCAGGTGTCCCAATACTTTTGACAATATAGTGTATAGTATATCAATCACCTCTGATACAGCTGACAGCAGACACATCCCCCTCCTTCCTCCTCCTGCTCCAGGCCAATCACAAAAATAATGCCAAGATGGATGACCCTGCAGCCGCCCAGTCCATGGATGCCATTATTAAAACTGGCATTGAAAACTAAATCAGGGCCAGTCCCTAAAATTGGGGACTGTCCCCAGAAACTGGTGACGTCTGGCCACCCTGTCCTGTTTGACCTCTTAAGCCTGGCCCAGAAGGTTCAGTTTAAAAACAAAAAAATTGGATATTATACAAAAAGGTGCCCTTGGTCCACCAATGATGGCAGAATTTTTTACACGCCATCTGTATAGGATGACTTTCGCATATATAATTTTTTTTTTTTTAAATATTAAAGCAGGACCCATTGAAAATGCATGGCGTACCTTGAGATCAAAGCAGCCCCCATCTGGTGTATACGGCACGCTCCTCGTTTGAAGCGAACCGAAAAAAAAAATCTTCTTTTTTTTTTATTGTTAATTTTCAAACTATTATGCTCGGTCTATAAATTCACCGCAGAGACAATTACGTAGGCTCCCTGGGTCTTAAACGTAATTAAAACAAGCATATTAAGATCAATCGGTTTTGTGTTTTTTACTTAAAAAGGCCAAAGTCCCCAGTTAGAAGAGGAGAAGAAATAGTCAAGCTTCGCTATGAAACCAACCAAGGAAAAAAAAAATGTATTCGCAGCCAAGACGCTGGGGGGGTTGGGGGGGTTGGGGGGCACGAAAAGTCAAAAGTCTGATCAGACAATTTTCTCGGGTCTCTATTTGTGTACAGAAGACAAAACGGGGCTAAGCCTTCTTTGTTTCCGGGCCGTGCCATGAATTCGAAAGCAGATTATTCAGCTACATTCAACCCAGCGCTAGAAAAATGTACGCCTACACAGAGAAGACACATGGGCCTTGTGTGACCAACTATTTCGAAAACGGCAAGAAAAAATAATGACCATCATCTCAAGTTGTTGCCGCAAGTTAAGAAACGTGATTGTAACCGCCTGGCCAGACATATGAGGTCGGAGAAACAATTAAAGCTGAACTCCAGGAAAATTCTCAAATACACATAGTATGTGAACCGACCTATCCACCAAGGGCGTTGTAATTCTGTACAGCCACGTTTGTGATTCATACACATCTGCCAGGCAGTGCAACCAGAAGGATGAAGACAAAGGGCCCCTATGACCCTCCTATGCTCACCTTACCAGAAGCCCTCCCCAAAGAGCCTCCGCCATGACCCTCCTATGCTCACCTTACCAGCGTTCCCCACCAAATGACCCTCCACAACCCTCCTGTACTAACCTTACCAGAAGCCCTCCCCAAAGAGTCTCCGCCATGACCCTCCTATGCTCATCTTACCAGCGTTCCCCACCAAATGACCCTCAACAACCCTCCTATACTAACCTTACCAGCAGCCCTCCCCAAAGAGCTTATGATGCCATGACCCTCTTATACTGACCTAACCAGTACTCCCCCCAAAGGGCCCCCCCATGACCCTCTTATACCCACCTTACCAGCACTACCTCCCTAAGGGGCCCCACACAACCCTCTTATACTATTCCCACCCAAAGAGCCTCCCCACAACTCTATTTTACTCATCCCCTTTCAGCACTCCCCCAAAAGGCCCCCAACGACCCTCCTATACTCACCTTACCAGCGCCCCTTCCCAAGTGGCCCTCTATGACTCTCCTATACTCACCTTACTAGCACCCTTCCCCAAAGGGCCTCCACCACAACCCTTTAATGGTTACCTAACCAGCACTCCTCCCCAAAGGGTCCCCCATCACTCCTCTTACTAAAGTCCCCCCAACCCAAAGGGCCTCCCCACAACTCTTTTATACTCACCCCACCAGCGCTCCCCCCAAAGGGCCCCCAAAGACCCTCCTATACTCACCCCACCAGCGCTCCCCCAAAGGGCCCCCAACGACCCTCCTAAACTCACCTTACCAGCACTCCTCCCCAAAGGGACCCCATGGCTGTCTTATACTCACCTTACCAGCACTCCTCCCCAAGTGGCCCTCTACGACCCTCCTATACTCACCTTACCCACACCCCTCCCCAAAGGGCCTCCACCACAACCCTCTAATGATTACCTAACCAGCACTCCTCCCCAAAGGGTCCCCCATCACTCCTCTTACCAAAGTCCCCCAACCCAAAGGGCCTCCCCAAGACTCTTTTATACTCACTCCACCAGCGCTCCCTCAAAAGGGCCCCCAATGACCCTCCTATACTCACCTTACCAGCACTCCCCCCCAAAGGGACCCCATGACCGTCTTATACTTATCTTACCAAAGCCCCCAACCCAAAGGTTCTCCCCACAACTCTCTTATACTCAGCCCACCAGTGCTCCCTACAAAGGGCCCCTAACGACCCTCCTATACTCACCTTACCGGCACCCTTTTCCAAAGGACCTCCACCATGACCCTCTTATACTCACCTAATTAGAACTCCTCCTTTAAGGGCCCACAAGAGGCTCTTATACTCTGTAGTTGCGGAATAGCCCCATTGATTTGAATGGGAAAATTGACTGGGTATGGCTATGTTACATTTGCCGCAGCCACAGCATTTAAACAGTTCCCTCTGGCTGTATAGTAGGCTTCAGATGGGCAGTAAAACTGCAGCTCAACCCCCAATTTTTTACCATCCCCTGGATGCCCATGTGAAAAGCAGCCCACATATTGCAATTTGTGCTTTCAGCAAAAATACAACAGTAAAAATGGAATGTAATAAAAAAAGCCATTTACCAAAATTTCTATACAAGCATTTACAATAATAATAATAATAATAAAAAAAAAAACAAGCAACAAAACATTGTTCAAACTATTTAAATATACATTGCTATTCAACACCCAACCCTTGTCTCACGATAATCTTCTTTTAAGCTCCAACCGACCGTAGCAAGGTTAGGAAATACTGAATGAAATAAAATTACCTCAGCGTTTAACAGTTTGTACCCAGGGGCGAATTTCGGCACACAGAGGTGCAGTTATATTGGGCAGTCGGAAGGTTAATCCTTTATATTCTCTCCTAGAGTCGACGATGTAAACCTATAAAAGATATCTGAGGCATTTTGCTCCAACAAAGCGCAGCAGGTCTCCCAGGAGCTACATGACACACAGCCGCTACAAGCTGTAAAAAAGCCTTTTATTGTCAGCCTGGTCTACTTTTCCTGCCATTCTGCTCTGCGGTGAATATTTAAAGAGGCACTCCGTTCTAAAAAAAGAATTGCCTGTTTTCACGCATTCGTTACAGCTACAGCCTAGGAGAGATTTTCTCATTCGGGGCAGGAAATCTTCGTTCTGTCGGTGTCCCTTGTGTCCTATGGCTGGAATGGCCTAAAAAGTGGGACAAGCTTCTTTGGCGTCTTAACCTCGCCTCCTGAAACATGATGTAAAGTGTTACTCCAGGCAACTCCTTGGCCGGTGAAATCCACATTGCTCAATTACTTTAATTATTCCAACCTCCCAGGAGAGCGGAAAGACCACTGCTCACAAATCTACCTACCCAGCTGTCACTGCACTGGGGAAAAACAAGGCCAGAGTGGTCATGTGACCACAAATAAAACAAAAAAAGGTACAAAAAAGGTAATAAAAGCTGAATTCTAGGTATGATGGTTTATGCATATAGTTACATTTGTCCAGCTGGGCCCAATGCAATTATGTATGTGTCATACCTGTAGGATCCCCATGTGAACTGGATATCACTGTAGTAGACACCTCTACTATGGTGACCTCCACTAGCCTTCGGGTTCCATGCCTATGGGCTGCCCTGCTGCTTTGTGAATACAGGAGGTCACCCTCTTGGCTCAGCACAGTATGGCACATACATACTTACATTGGTCCAATCTGGACCAATGTTACATAGTTGGTAAGGTTGAATAAGTCCATCCAGTTCAACCTGATTCAACAGAATTGGTCCCAGGACAGAACCTTGGGGAACTACACTTACCACTCCAGACCATTCTGAGTATTCGCTATTTATTATTATTATTATTCAGGATTTATACATCTATATTACCAAAAGTATTAGGACACCTACCTTTACACACGCATGAACTTTAATGGCATCCCAGTCTTAGTCCATAGGGTTCAATATTGAGTTGGTCCATCCTTTGCAGCTATAACAGCTTCAAATCTTCTGGGAAGGCTATCCACAAGGTTTAGGAGTGTGTCTATGGGAATGTTTGACCATTCCTCAGGAAGCGCATTTGTGAGGTCAGGCACTGATGTTGGACCAGAAGGCCTGACTCGCAGTCTCCACTCTAATTCATCCCAAAGATGTTCTATTGGATTGAGGTCAGGACTGTGCATGCCAGTCAAGTTCCTCTACCCCAAACTCGCTCATCCAATCTTTATGAACCTTGCTTTATGCACTGGTGCGCAATCATGTAGGAGCAGGAAGGGGCCATCCCCAAACTGTTCCCACAAAGTTGGTCCAACTTTGTGAGAACAGTTTGGGGATGGCCCCTTCCTGTTCCAACATGACTGCACACCAGTGCACAAAGCAAGGTCCATAAAGACATGGATGAGTGAGTTTGGGGTGGAAGAACTTGACAAGGAACCTTGTGGACAGCTTTTCCTAAAGAGCTGAAGCTGTTATAGCTGCAAAGGGTGGGCCAACTCAACATTGAACCCTACAGACTAAGACTGGGATGCCAATTAAGTTTATGTGTGTGTAAAGGCAGGCGTCTGAATACTTTTGACAATATAGTGTATGTGTCATACCTGTAGGATCCCCATGGAAACTGAATATCACTGTAGTAGGCACCGCTACTATGGTGATCTCCACTAGCCATCAGGTCCCATGCCTATGGGCTGCCCTGCTGCTTTGTGAACACAGGAGGTCGCTCTCTTGGCTCAGCACAGTATGGTACATACTGTACATACTTACAATGGTCCAAGCTGGACCGATGTTACATAGTTGGTAAGGTTGAATAAGTCTATCCAGTTCAACCTGATTCAACATAATTGTTCCCAGGACAGAACCTTGGGGTACCCCATTTACCACTTCAGACCATTCTGAGTATTCGCTATTTATTACTACCCTTTGAACCTGCCCCTGTAACCAGTTTTCTATCCATATAAAAACCCTATGGTCCATGCCTACAGACCTTAGTTTGTCATTGAAGCATTTATGTGGAACTGTATCGAATGCTTTTGCAAAATTCAGGTACACCACATCCACCGGCCTTCCTTTATGTAGATGGCAGCTCACATCCTCATAGAATGATTGGTTTGGCAAGAACAAGCTTTTAGAAATCCATGCTGATTATGACTAATGATACTGTTTTCATCAGCAAATTCTTGGATATAGTCCCTTATCATCCTCTCCAATAGTTTACATACTATTGATTTTAGACTGAGTAGTCGGTAGTTCCCAGGTATATGTTTTGGCCCTTTTTTGAATATTGGTACCATGTTGCAAAAATTGCCATACCTGCAATTCAGCTTTAAAGAGGGATTTCCTGAAGCTTGTGGCTCCAGTAAATCCCTCTTAAAAGCTGAATTGCTGGTATGGCAATTTTTGCAACATGGTACCAATATTCAAAAAAGGCCAAAACATATATCTGGAAACTACCGACCACTCAGTCTAACATCAATAGTATGTAAACTATTGGATTCCCAGCACCACCTTCCAACACATTCCCCACTGAAGCTTGAGGCTCCAGTAAATCCCTCTTAAAAGCTGAATTGCAGGTATGGCAATTTTTGCAACATGGTACCAATATTCAAAAAAGGACCAAAACATATATCTGGAAACTACCGACCACTCAGTCTAACATCAATAGTATGTAAACTATTGGATTCCCAGCACCGCCTTCCAACACATTCCCCAACTCTCCCTGAACCCTGCATGCTCTGAAAGTACTACCAACTTCAAACTCGCCTCGCTTACACCTCAAACACCATGTTAAAGTATAGTTCCGCATGTACGCTTACATTCATATTATTATTATACAGGATTTATATAGGGCCAACAGTTTGCACAGTGTTTTAAAATATAAAGGGGGACAGTACTGGCGACACGGTTGATAGTATGGTTATAGCTGTCTCATGTGTACTAGATCAGAAGAAATTTGGGGGTTATCCCCTTCACCTACTGCTACTTGGAGTCACCCTTGTGGGCTATGATACGGATTTGTATTTTCCATCTACCCCAAGCCCCCCCCCAATACACCATTTTTTTTTTTCCTTTGATTGTATTGTTTATTGAGCACTCAGTTCATGGGCCTCTTTTTCTTTTCTTTGTTTATTGTGATTGTATACTCAGTCATCTCCAAACATTGTGTTTCTTTGCATCATATATTGCAATTTTGTACTCTTGTAATTTCTTAAAAATGTTTCAATAAAATATTATGGAAAAAAAAAGGGGGGGGGGGGCTGGGGGCAATACAGTTAGAATACAATAAAATTCATGCAATTGTAAGGCATCTGCAAGGCATTTTTACATGCTTTTCAAGTGCATGTAAAATTAAATTTACATGCTTTTGCAGTGCATTCCAGTGTATCCGCATTTAAACAAAATGCAGCATGCTGATTTTTATTTAAACACACATAAAAGCACCACAACGGTGTAAACTACACGCATTGAAATTAATTTAAATACATTTCTTTTTCTAGTATATGCATTTGAAATGCATTAAAAAAAGGCGTCGACTGCATCTGCTGTAAGTGAGCAATTACAATCACCACTGTAAATGGGAGAAGTTGACACTAGGGGCTTATGTACAGTAGTGACTGAGGGGCGGTAAACCCCCATGGGTTTTTACTGCTCCCCCCCCCCCCTTTAGCTGCAGAGGCAGGGGATGTACACATGCCACGGCAGGAGATATACCCTCTGTTCTTGTCAAGTGAATTGGGCTGCTATGCAAGTTGTGGCACCCTAGTGTGGGATTCAATCCGTTAAAGCAAGCAGGTGGTGAGAAGGTGATACAAGGCCTCCTTCCCGCCTGTCAAATGCTCTCTGAAGAGCGATCCGAACGTGAATCGTTGTTCAGAGATCAAAGCACACATGTGTCAGATTGGGCAGGACTTTCCCGCATTCACAGCTCTGTCCCGTTGTCCTGCCATACAGGAGCTTTGTCCCGCATAATTATGTTGATTGTATGTTAAGTACTGGCTCAATAGGACCTGCAGAAGTGTAATCATTCAGCAAATCCCGGGATTGGTGGATAAGCCGGCTGGATGTGCACTGTGCAGTCAGGAAGAGGGACTTCAGCTGTCAAATCGAGAGTGTGATGTCGGGTATGTCCTCCTCTTCTTGTGTGTCCCTATCTCCTCCTCTTGTGTGTCACACACAGCGGGCATCTGCCACTGTGTGTCATGGAGCTGGGTCTGTGTTCGGCGGCGCTCTAACAAGGTCCCGCCTCCTACACCAGCTCGTGTGATAGTCTAGAGATGGAACACTGATTGAATCAGTGTTCCGCCTATCACATAAGTCAGTCTAGGAGGCGGGACCTTGTTACAGCGCTGCCGAACACAGACCCAGCTCCGCGACACACAACGGGAGATGCCTGCTGTATGTGTGATCCAGGCAATGGTGAGTGCGCATTGATGGGCAATGAGGCTGCATTCATGGGCACAGTAAAGCTGCATTTGATGGACACAGTGACGCTGCATTGATGGATAGTGAGGCTGCATTAATGGGCAGTGAGGCCGCATTGATGGGCAGTGAGGCTGCATTCATGGGTACAGTAAAGTTGCATTTAATGGACACAGTGAGGCTGCACTGATGGGCAGTGAGGCTGCATTCATGGGCACAGTGAGGCTACATTCATGGGCACAGTAAAGCTGCATTTGAAGGACACAGTGAGGCTGCATTGATGCTCGGGCGGCACAGTGGTGCAGTGGGTAGCACTTTCGCCTAGCAGTAAGAAGGGTCATTGGTTCGTATCCCAACCACGACACTACCTGTCTGGAGTTTGCATGTTCTCCCTGTGCCTGCGTGGGTTTCCTCCGGGTGCTCCGGTTTCCTCCCACACTCCAAAGACATGCTGGTAGGTTAATTGGATCCTGTCTAAATTGTCCCTAGTATGTATGAATGTGAGTTAGGGACCTTAGATTGTAAGCTCCTTGAGGGTAGGGACTGATGTGAATGTACAATATATGTAAAGCGCTGCGGAAATTGACGGCGCTATATAAGTACCTGAAATAAATAAATAATAAATAAATACTGCCTGTTCTGCTGTCACTTCGCACCACACCCACTTTTGCCGCAGTGCACATAGCGCGTCGTCGGTCGCCTCCTCCTTCAAGTGTCCCTCATTCTGAAGTTCAAAAGTTGGGAGGTATGCATGTGAACAAGCACTTACTGGAGCCCAATTCCATGTCTTTTATTTCATACAGTAAAGGAACTCTCATTGTAAGCCTGATTCGACATTTCAGCTGGTGCAGAGAGTATTATTAGAGTTTAATATACAGTAAAGAAGATTTTCGGGCAATTGTAAAATAGCACAATACAGAAAATGTTTTCCTGCATGTGTGTGTGTGGTTTATGGGGCTGTGTGCGGGTTGTGAAGTTTATATGTGTGTGTTGTGTGTTTATCCTGCATGTACAGTAATTCATTTTTATTGGGTTTTTATTCTGGAATTATTCCTGGTTTTCAATCATAATCAAGCACACAATAAGTCCTCTTTCCTGAAGGTCACATTCCATTCTTACTGTCTATTCCTATTACTGAATATGTCTTCACAGGATACAATAGTGTGACCGTGAGTAACAAGCTCAGATATACCAGTAAAGTGTCCCTGGAGATTATTATAAATTAATTGGCCAAAAAAAAAAAAAAAAATGGATTTGAAATGAAACAAACAAGATGTGCTTTAACTGCAGACTTTCAGCTTTAATTTGAGGGGATTTATATCCAAATCAGGTGAACAGTGTAGGAATTACAACAGTTTGTATATGTGCCTCACACTTTTTAAGGGACCAAAAGTAATGGGACAGATTAACAATCATCCATCAAACTTTCACATTTTAATACTTGGTTGCAAATCCTTTGCAGTCAATTACAGCCTGAAGTCTGGAACGCATAGACATCACCAGATGCTGGGTTTCATCCCTGGTGATGCTCTGCCAGGCCTCTACTGCAACTGTCTTCAGTTCCTGCTTGTTCTTGGGGCATTTTCCCTTCAGTTTTGTCTTCAGCAAGTGAAATGCATGCTCAATTGGATTCAGGTCAAGTGATTGACTTGGCCATTGCATAACATTCCACTTCTTTCCCTTAAAAATCTCTTTGGTTGCTTTCACAGTATGCTTCGAGTCATTGTCGATCTGCACTGTGAAGCGCCGTCCAATGAGTTCTGAAGCATTTTGCTGAATATGAGCAGATAATATTGCCCGAAACCCTCAAATTAAAGCTAAAAATCTACAGTTAAAGAACATCCAATTTATGATTTTCAAATCAGGTGAACAGTGTAGGAATTACAACAGTTTGCCTCCCACTTTTTAAGGGGCTAAAAGTAATGGGACAATTGGCTGCTCAGCTGTTCCATGGCCAGGTGTGTGTTATTCCCTCATTATCCCATGAGCAGGCATACATATGTATATACAGTAATATTCGTGTGTGTGTGTGTGTATATATCGCTAGAGAGCCCCCCACTTACATCAGGGTCGCCAGAGAGCCCCCCCCTTACATCAGGGTCCCCAGAGTCCCCCCCTTACATCAGGGTCCCCAGAGAGCTCCCCCTTACATCAGGGTCCCCAGAGAGCTCCCCCTTACATCAGGGTCCCCAGAGAGCTCCCCCTTACATCAGGGTCCCCAGAGAGCTCCCCCTTACATCAGGGTCCCCAGAGAGTCCCCCAATTACATCAGGGTTCCCAGAGAGCCCCCCTTACATTAGGGTCCCCAGAGAGCCTCCCCCTTAAATCAGGGTCCCCAGAGAGCCTCCCCCTTAAAATCAGGGTCCCCAGAGAGCCTCCCCTCCCCTTGGGGACCCCTATAGAGACTCAGGGCTATGGGCCCCAGATTCTGGGCTATAGCCCGAAAGCCACCCCCCAGTGACGCCACTGATGCCTACCACTGATACCAAAAATGGGGCACTATTCCTACCCCTAGTACCAAAGATGGGGCACTATTCCTACCCCTAGTACCAAAGATGGAGCACTGTTAACTCCCACTAACACCAGGACAAGTTCTACTCCCACTGCCCACAGTCTGGCCTACCTAAAGTCTGAAGGACAGTAAACTGGCCCTTTGAATAGAAAGTTTTGAGAACCCTGATTTAGAGTATAGGTCTTCATGAAAAGAAACCTGTGCTGTGAGAAAAATGGAGACTACCATTGCGTACATGTTGACCTAATGCAGCCATCCTCAACCAGGGTTCCATAGAACCCCAGAGTTCTTCCAAAGGTTAATGGGGGTTGCTTGAGCTGTGGCTGACTGGCCTTCTAATTGATCGTGCCTTAATAGTTCCGGGGCCAACACCACTTGGTGCCAGCAGTATTACAGCAATTACCTTTTAAGCTATCTGTAAAGGTGGCATTCTGACCAGCGCTGTAGGGGTTCATTCTTCCTACTGACCACCAATGTAATGAGCTAATGGCTTCAATACTCACTTATAGCAAGCATACAGGAACTCTGATTTTACTCAGACTTCATTTGTTGAATGCCCGTTCCAGGTCTGTGAGTCAGAAAGTATTGAATTTATCAGCAGCCAGGCAACTAGTATTTTCAGAAGGGACTGAGCAATGGCAGCCCCATATACCACTCTGCATAGGTTTAGTTTAATAGTTGCTATTCAGCAATTTAAGCAGCATTATATTTTAACCGCTGCCCTCTGTAGATCCCTTGTCTCGGCAAATGACAAACGCATTTTGATTTTTTTTTCTCCTCTCTCCATACACCACTAAATGGCTATTATTTCAGCGGCTATTGTGCAGGAACAAAGCCTTTTGTCAGCGCTGATCCCTCGCTTTGCTCATTCTTAAAAGGTTAATTTGAAAGTTGCTGTTGACATTCGGTGCCAGAGGTGTTCTAGACTGGTTTGGAATCAGTCTCCTATTCATCATTGTAGAATTGTGGTGCACTGCCAGAGGATGCAGGGCCACAGTTTAACCAATTCACATTCAGCAGGTCAGCGAAGAGATCTTTGTCATTTTCTGCCCCATACACGTATAGTGATTACAGAAGAACCCGAGACCAACCTAAAATGAAACCCTGAGATCAGGGATGCAACCATACCAGTTTTTTCAGAGCGAGTACTCACCGATACCAATTACCAATACCTAATTTTTTCGTGCGGTGCGATTTGAGGCCATACAAAATGAATGGGCTCAAATCATGCTGCAAAGACTCGCATGTGTTTTGAACAGGAATGCTTAGTATCGGTGCCACCCTACCTGAGATGATATCTGGGAAATAGGACCACCACATCCTGAGATGTTTTTAGGGCTCTTAGATATTATCTTGTAGATTGTTTTTAGTATTAAAAAAATAAAAATCTGAAAATATTATATATGCTACATGGCCAAGAACACGTGGACATCCATTCAGCGGGTCAGTTAATAGATCTTTGGCATTTTCTGTCCATACACGTAGAGTAATTACAGAAGAACCCGAGACCAACCTAATATAAAACCCTGAGATGATATCTGAGAAATTGGACCACCACCTTCTGAGATTACTTTAGGGCTTTTAGATATTATCTCATAGATTGTTTTTTAGTGATCTGAAAATTTAAATGTGAAAATATTAGAGTACATGTTTCATGGCGAAAAGTACGAGGACATCCCTCTGAGCGATTGAGTTCAGATGTTTCCAGTAAAGAGTACTGGAAATGTTACAACATACAAAGACATTTTAGAAAATTGTGGGCTTCCAGTCTTGTGGTAACGTTTCAGGGAAGGTCCTTTTCTGTTCCAACATGACTGCATACAATGCCAGCTTCATAATGACATGGTTTGAAGAGTTCGGTTTGGAGGAACTCAAGTGGCCGGAACCCCTTTGTGATAAATTGAAATTATAATTGTGAGCCGGGTCTTCCCAATCAATATCACAAATGCTCTTTTGGTTGAACGGACATAAATTCCCACAGACATTCTCCAAAACCTTCTGAAAAGCCTTCCCTAAAGGAGGAGACTTTTGTTCATCCTTTGTTGCATTGTCTGTGCTCCTGATCTCCTGTATCCTATTTAATTTCACCTCCTTTGTACATGTTCTCCAGTGATGGCTGCATTGCAATTCTCAGTTTGGGTCTCCTAATGGTGCCAAGAGATCTTTGAAGCCTCTGCTCAACCAAACCGTATTTACATACACTGATAGAGATTACAGAAGAACCCTTAGACCAGAGGTGTCGAGCTCCATTTCATCACGTGCCGCATCAGCAGTATAGTTGTCCACTTTAGTTATATTTCCCAGACGGCCAAATCAGAAGTTTTGCAGAAATTACTCTGCTAATCCCTATGGTGTATTTCATATCTCAGTATATGATGCTCCAAAACATAATGGCCATTGCCATCAAAATGTTGTCTTTGAGTCTTCTGCAGAAGAACATGCAATTTTCATGCAGTGGACCAGACTGACACACGGTCCTCATTATAACAAGTAATGCCGCGTACACACGAGCGGACTTTACGGCAGAGTTTGCCCGGCGGACTTTTCGACAGACTTTACAACGGACTTTCTGAACGAACGGACTTGCCTACACAATCCACCAAAGTCCGTCGAATTCGTACGTGATGACGTACGACTGGACTAAAATAAGGAAGTTCATAGCCAGTAGCCAATAGCTGCCCTAACGTGGCTTTTTGTCCGTCGAACTAGCATACAGACGAGCTGACTCGAGTCCGTCGGATAGATTTGAAACATGTTTCAAATCTAAGTCCGTCCAACTTTTGAGAAAACAAAGTCCGCTGGAGCCCACACACGATCGAATTGTCTGACGAAATCCCGTCCTCTGGGCAAAGTCTGCCGTAAAGTCCGCTCGTGTGTACGCGGCATAAGGTGTATATTTCTACAATTCTCTCAGAGTCCATTGAGCTCTATGTGTGTACGTAGAGGTATATATTGTTGTAGCATTAGGCAGGTGCTTTTCCAGGCTCCTAACACATGCGTTGAGGTGTGTTATGATGCGTTTCCATTTATTTCAATAGAAAATGTATCAACCAAAAGCACAAAGATGTGAATGCAGCCTAAACTGACTTTTCTTTAAAAATCATCTGACCTTTTAAAATTGGAAGGTGCTGCTTAAAGAAAAAAAAAGTGCGAGGCTCGCTGATGTAACTTGCGGCAGATGTAAAATCCGCAAGGTGCAGCATGTGAGTCACATCCAAAGATCCTGCACCCGTCCGCGCTCCTTCCACCTTCCCCCCACTGACCAAATTTTTTTTTTCCTGGCTACCTATTCTGCATCTCGCAGCCCCCATCCCTCGTTCCCACCCCTCCTCTTTTCTTTCAAGCAGATGGCAGCCTACAATTAGAAGGTGTGAGAGGTTTCCACTCGGCTTTCATGGGGAACAAAGCGGAAAGGAGGTAATGGAGGAGAGGCAGCTCCAATATTTTATGATGTCTCTGTACCTGGAAACTGGCGTTATGTACAGAGCTGTCTTTCTTTTTGCCTGACACAGCAAGGCTATAAAAAAAAAAAATATTAATGATTTATATTTCAGGGTTTGACAAATTTGATTTGAATTTAGGGGCCAGCTAAAAAAATTAGACACCAGTTTTTGTTTTTTTTTTAAACTAAAAAAGCTTACATGTAACATGTTCCCGAAGGTGAACTTATCCTTTAACGCTTTCGCTACCAGAGCTCTTTTTGTGTTTTTTGCACACGTGTTTAAAAAATCATTTTAGACCTGAAGATTACTTAAAACCTCCCAAACATTAACTATTTTCTGAAAGCAGCCACTCCAGAGAATAAAATAGTGGTGGTTCCATTTTTTTATTTCACATTAAATTACAGGAAAGGTCTAATAAACTAAAAATTTCAGTAAAAAAACACATTGAAAAGTTAATTTTAGGGGGCACAACAATTTCAATAAATTATCCAATTTTTTGGTACAATATTAGACCCCTTTCACACCAAGGGCGTATTGCAGGCGCTATAGCATTAAAAATAGCGCCTACAATCCGCCCTCAAACAGCTGCTCCATTGTCTGCAGTGTGAAAGCCCAAGGGCTTTCACACCGGAGCGCTGCGCTGGCAGGACGGGAAAAAAAAAAAGTCCTGCCAGCAGCTTCTTTCGAGCGGTGAAGGAGTGGTGTGTTTACCGCTCCTCCACCGCTGCTCCCCATTGAAATCAATGGGGCAGCGCTGGGATACCACCGGCAAAACACCACTATTGCGGCGCATTGCGGGCGGTTTTAACCCTTTCTCGGCCGCTATCGGGGGGTGAAAGTGCCCCGCTAGTGGCCGAAATACGCCGCTAATCCGACGGTAAAACGCCGCTAAAAATAGCGGCGTTTTACCGCTGCCGCTGCAGGCGGCTCGATGTGAAAGGGCTCTAAAAGCTGAGGTTGCACAGAGTAAACAAATACCCAACACGTCAAACCTTAAAGGGATTGTAAAGTCTCAAGGTTTTTTTATTGTTATTTAAGTGTAAATGTGAGATCTGAGGTATTTTTGACCCCAGATCTCACATTAAAGAGGTCCTGTCATGCTTTTTTTCTATTACAAGGGATGTTTACATTCCTTGTAATAGAAAAAAAAGTGATCCAATTTTTTTTTCTAGGGGACATTGTAAAAATAAAAAGTAAAATAATTAAGAAAAAAAAAAAAAAAGTAAAGCGACTCGTCCCGCTGTGCTCATGCACAGAAGCGAATGCATACGAAAGTCACGCCCGCATATAAAAACAGTGTTCAAACCACACATGTGAGGTATAGCCACGATCGTTAGAGCAAGAGCAATAATTCTAGCAAAAGACCTCCTCTGTAACTCAAAACTGGTAACCTGTAGACATTTTTAAAACCAACAAAAAGTGGCACATAATTGTGAAGTGGAAGGAAAATGATAAATGGTTTTCCAAATTTTTTACAAATAAATATGTGAAAAGTGTGGTGTGCATTTGTATTCAGCCCCCTTTACTCTGATACCTCTAACTAAAATCTAGTGGAACCAATTGCCTTCAGAAGTCACCTAATTAGTAAATAGAGTCCACCTGTGTGTAATTTAATCTCAGTATAAATACAGCTGTTCTAGGAAGCCCTCAGAGGTTTGTTAGGGAACTCTAGGGAACAAACAGCATCATGAAGGCCAAAGAACACACCAGATCAAATTGTGGAGAAGTATAAAGCAGGCTTAGGTTATAAAAAATATCCAAGGCTTTGAACATCTCACAGAGCTCTGTTCAATCCATCGTTCGAAAATGGAAAGAGTATGGCACAACTGCAAACCTACCAAGACATGGCCGTCCACCTAAACTGACAGGCCGGGTAAGGAGAACATTAATCAGAGAATCAGCCAAGAGGCCCATGGTAACTCTGGAGGAGCTGCAGAGATCCACAACTCAGGTGGGAGAATCTGTCCACAGGACAACTATTAGTCGTGCTCTCCACAAATCTGCCCTTTATGGAAGAGTGGGAAGAAGAAAGACATTGTCAATTTATTAATATGAGTCAAAATTTAAAAGAATACAAGATCATTACAGTGGTAACACATAGATAAATAATAACAATTCAACATTTTATTGTGATTAAAATTTTGAAAAATTTTGAATTGTTATTATTTATCTATGTGTTACCACTGTAATGATCTTGTATTCTTTTAAATTTTGACTCATATTAATAAATTGACTTTTTATCTAATTTTCAATCTATATTTCATTGCCTTTAAAATCCCCTTAGAAGTTTCAAAATTCAAAAATTGTTATATGGGATGACGGCAATGACACATCCATATCACCGAGGTCATATGTATATACAAAAAAGAAGTAAGACATTGTTGAAAGAAAGCCATAAGAAGTCCTGTTTGCAGTTTGTGAGAAGCCATGTGGGGGACACAGCAAACATGTGGAAGAAGGTGCTCTGGTCAGATGAGACCAAAAATTGAACTTTTTGGCCTAAAAGCAAAATGCTATGTGGTGGAAAACAAACACCATCCCCACTTTGAAACATGGTGGTGGCAGCATCATGATGTGGGGAAGCTTTTCTTCAGTCGGAACAGGGAAGCAGGTCAGAGTTGCTGGAAAGTTAGATTAAGCCAAATACAGGGCAATCTTAGAAGAGCAATGCACTGTACACATAATCGGACATTCCGACAACAAAATCCATGGATTTTTTCTGACGGATGTTGGCTCAAACTTGTCTTGCATACACACGGTCACACAAATCTTGTCAGAAATTCCTAACAATCAAGAACATGGTGACGTACAACACGTATGGCAAGCCGAGAAAAATGAAGTTCAATAGCCAGTGCGGCTCTTGTGTACATACGATCGGAATTTACGAATATACACACATACACACACAGATATGTCTCAGCTCTTTATTATATATTGTAACATTATTTCTATATTGTAACATCAGGAATGTGTTTGGCCCCTATCACACAGGACGGATCCATTTGATGAACTCAGCTTGCTCGGCAGAGATTGATCCGCTGATCCCAGCTGAGCAGGCGGATGATAGGTCCAGAGACGGACCTGTCAGAGTCCCGCTCTCCACTATGGGGAGATTGGATGAAAAGGAACAGGCGGTCCGTTTTCATCAGATCCGCCAGACGGATGGAAAATAGGGCCTCCATCCATCTGGATTTGGCGGAGAGGATCGGATCGGACATGTCACCGCTAACATCCGCCGCTCCATGGGGCTGAATGGCGTGTCTGATCAGGTCCGTCTGAAAAACTGACAGGTGGCCCTGATCGGACAGCCCGTGTGAAAGGTGCCTTTATGCAGACCTGTAAAGTTACTAAAAAGTCTATTTTAATAAAAAGTTTCAAACTACAAGGAGAAAGACGGAGATCAACTTTAGCAGCTCAGGGACTCTGGGAAGAAGTCCTGTTTGCCTGCATGGCTGTATTTATAATCATGTAGATTCCTTGCTGCATCCATATTCATGCTGGCAGAAGATTGCCTACGCTGCAGTTTGTGGGCACCGCGTGGTGTGTGCCCGGGAGAGGATTCCGGAATGCGAATCAAGGATATTATCTGATGTGTGGGAGTCCTGACACTGCGGGGGATGGGGGGGGGGGTCATGTACTTGAACTCTTTTGACAAGACCCACAGAAAATTTTAATTGCTTGGATGGGAGTATGGATGCCAAACCTGCAATTCCGCGTCCGCGCTCAGCAGACGAGCGATATCAGACTTTCTACGCGGTCACAGTTTTGGGAATATAATCACGTAAAAATGTATTTAGTTGGTATTAGTGCTTTAACCCCTTCTGTACTGAGTGGACCCAGGCCTTGAAGCCAAGTGCTCTCGCCCGTGATTGTAAGGCCTAGTTTATATTTGCAGTTGGGGGGCAATAAAAACACAACCTGCATTTTTACAGCCCCCCAATCACTCTTCTTAAAGCAGAGTTCCACTCAAAAGTGGAAGCTCCGCTTATTGCCCCCCCCTCCGGTGCCACATTTGGCACCTTTCAGGGGGGAGGGGGTACCTATTTTTGACAAGTACCCATCCCCACATCCGAGTAAGGTTGCACTGATACTAGTATTGGTATTGGTGCTGATACCGAGTATTTGCACAAGTATCGGTACTCGTGCAAATGCACCGATACCTGAATGATACTTTCAGGCTCAGTTCTTTGAGCTGTCAGTGGGTCTCCCTAATGTTAAAGAAGTCCGGTAATTGGAGCTGTCAAAAAAAAAAAAAAAAAAAAAAAAAAGCAGCCGCAATGTTTATTAACAACATTGCTCAGCCCTGAAACACTAAAATAAAAAGAAACATTGTTTCTTTTTGTATCTTTCTGTTTCTTCACCTGCAGATCAAAGGGATGAACAAATGTTCCTTTTAACCCTTAATTTACTCTAATCAGCCTTAATTAACTCCCTATTCTCCTCCATTTAATTAATTTTCCTCCTTTTTTTTTTTGTTCACGTCCATTTTATAAACGATAAACAATTAAAACTTTTTTTTGTTTGCTTTGTTAGTGAATATTTTTACACATATATATTAACATATATTTACACATTTCACATTGAAAAAAGCGCAAAATGTAAAAAAAAAATCAATTTATTTCATTTGTAAATAACTTTTCAATGCTTTGTACCATTGCTGACAGCTGAAGTGAAAACAAAACAGTTGCGGTAGGTATCGGTAATTAGTATCGGCGAGTACTAAAAAAAAAAGTATCGGTACTCCCCTACTTCCAAGAGTTCCCACCGCGGCGAGATCACTCGGAAGTTTGCCCCCCCCGCCACCGGGCCATTCAGAAAGCACAGCACGCTTTGCACATGAGCAGTAGGGAAGCCAAAAGGTTTCCCTTACTACGAATGGCGGCGGCAAAACCCGAGAGCCGATGGAAACATCGACTGGGGTGTCAACATCGCTGGATCCCTGGACAGGTGAGTGTCCTAATTTCTAATGCCCTGTACACACGGTTGGATTTTCCGACGGAAAAAGTGCGAACGGATTGTGTTGTCGGAAATTCCGATCGTGTGTGGGCTCCATCGGAATTTCCGACACACAAAGTTTGAGAGCAGGCTATAAAATTTTCCGACAAGAAAATCCGATCGGTTAAATTCCGATCGTGTGTACACAAATCCGACGCACAAAGTGCCACTCATGCTCAGAATAAATTAAGAGACGAAAGCTATTAGCTACTGCCCCGTTTATAGTCCTGACGTACGTGTTTTACATCACCGCGTTCAGAACGATCGGATTTTCCGACAACTTTGTGCGACCGTGTGTATGCAAGACAAGTTTGAGCCAACATCCGTCGGAAAAAATCCATGGATTTTGTTGTCGGAATGTCCGATCAATTTCCGACCGTGTGTACGGGGGATAACTGTCCTAACTTCTAATCTGTCCATAAACTGTCAATCATCACGCTCTCCTGCTTGGCCAGTCGCTGGCAATGATACAATGTAACACAATCACCCGTTCACATCCTGCTTGCTTGGTCTATCACTGACACAATGTAACACAATCATGCGGAAAGAATAGAAAGTCTGTAGGAAGAGGTAGCAGTCTGGTGAGAGAAGTCACACATAGAGCCGGGGTGGTGTAAGGTTGGCGGTATCTTCTCCATCCGGAGTCTGGCTTCTCTCCGCTCACTACAGCGGGATGCATTATTCTGCTCATTAAAGGGCTGTAAAAAAAATCAATAGATCAATACGGCACAGGTGAGCACAGTGATGACTGGGGGATCATTCACACCTTTCCTCACCACGTGAGTTACCGCAACACACTTTGCATTTTGAATGGCACCCCAAATCACTAAGGTCGGCCATAGACGGAGCGATTTTCTTTCCTGCAACCACATTTTAGCTGCAGCCATGAAGCATAGCACGGTATGTATCCACTTGACCTCTAGAAGATTTACCCCCCTTCATAACCAGGCCATTTTTTGCGATATGGCACTGCGTTACTTTAACTGACAATTGAGCGGTCATGCGACGCTGTACATAAATTCAATTTATGTCCTTTTTTTCCCCACGAATAGATCTTATTTTTGGTGTTAGTTGATCACCACTGGGTGTTTTATTTTTTATTATCTATTATAAAAAAATAGAGACCAACAATTTTGAAAAAAAACAAAACAAAACAATATTTTTTGCTTTCTGCTATAAAAATATCCAATAAAAAAATGTAAAAAATGTCATTTCTTTCAAAAATTTAAGCTAATATGTATTCTGCTACAATCCCAATAAGTGTATATTATTATTATTATTACACAGGATTTATATAGCACTGACAGTTTACGCAGCGCTTTACAACATTAGGGCAGACAGTACAAGTACACTACAATTCAATACAGGAGGAATCAGAGGACCCTGCTCTTTAGAGCTTACAATCTAGGAGGAAGGGTCAAGTTATACAAAAGGGTAATAGCTGTGGGGGATGAGCTAATGGAGAAAATAGTGCAGTTGTTAGATGGAGGCAGGATAGGCTATATGTATATATTACTTGGTTTGTGCAAAAGTTAGAATCCACAAACTATGGGATATATACTGGATTTTTTTTTTTTATACTAGTAATGGTGACGATCGGCGGCTTATAGCGGGACTGCGATATTTCGGCGGTCAATCTGACACTAACTGACACTTTGTGTGAACTGGTGACACTAAGGCTGGGTTCGCACTATTGCAAATTGGATGCAGGTTTCCCCGCATCGAATTCGCATGTCAGGAGACTGTGACTGGCTCCCAATGGAGCCGGTTCACACAGCTTCGGGGCGGCTGCGGAGTGAATTGCACAGGACTCCTGTGCGTCTTCCGGTCCATTTCAGGTCCGAGTTCAGCCAAAAATTCAGACCGAACTCGGACCTGAAACGCTGAACAGGAACGCACCGGAACCCCTGCTATGAGCAACTCCGTACGGCAGTGTGAACCCAGCCTCATACAGTGACTGTACTAATGACACTGGCTAGGAAGGGGTTAAACATCTAGGGTGGTCAAAGGGTTAAAGGTGTGCCTAACCAGTGTGTGTACTATGTGTAGTGCTTTCACTAAGGGATGTGATGGATTTTCTTTCCCTGCATTGCACAGAAAGAAAATCCATCACATCCCTGCTGTCAGGATGGAGCTCTGCCTTGTTTACATAAGCAGAGCTCTGTCCAGCCTCTTCCCTTGATGATCGGTGGGTGCCGGCGGACATCCATTCATCGGCTTTTGCTATGACTAATCACAGCAGAAGCGGTGCACACTATTAGTCACAGCAGAAGCTGATCAGTGGGTGCCAGCGAATGGATGGCCGCTGGCAATCGCCGAGGAGAGAAGCTGGACAGAGCTCTGCCTATGTAAACAAATGTACTGTCAGAAGGGATGTGATGGATTTTCTTTCCCTGTAAAGCAGGGAAAGAAAATCCATTGCATCCCTTAGTGAAAGCAGCACACATAATACGCCCGTCCCCTATGCACAAATGCAGAATCACGTATATATACAGAATGGCTGCTCTGTAGCAGTAAATCTGCTATAAAGCGGTCTGTCAGGGCTGGGCTCAGCCCTTCCTTCTCTGAGCTGGCCACTCAGCTGTCGGCCAATTGCCAGCTCCTTTCTCTACACAGCTACTCAGCTGTTGATGATATCCTGCTCGTCAGTCCTGCCTACTTAAGCCGTCCAGTCCAGAGGTTCTCTGCCTTCGCCTTGGTCAACATCACAGAAATCTCCTGCGATCCTGTTCAAGACTTGCTTTGCTGACATCCCTTCTGGCTCCAGATCCTGCTTGCTGTTCTACTACATTGATCCCTGACTTCTGGCTTGGTTGACTATCCATTCCGGTTACTGAACTTTGGCTATGTCTTGACTACATTTGTTCTTTTTACTTTTATTATTAAACAAGCGTGATTTAACTGTACTTCTGTTTTGGCCTGATTTCATGGTTTCTGACACGGTCACCAAGTAGGTATACAGCCCCCGAGCAGCTGCATGTCACCATTCAGGCGGGCGGTCGGGGGCAGTAAAACCAGGCGGATGACCCGGCCGCGTGTGTAAATGAAGCCTTATGCTCCGTACACACGGTCGGATTTTCCGACAGAAAATGTTCGATGGGAGCGTGTTGTCGGAAATTTCCGACCGTGTGTAGGCTCCATCGGACATTTTCCATCGGAATTTCCATCACACAAAATTTGAGATCTGGATCTCAAACTTTCCGACAACAAAATCCGTTGCCGTAAATTCCGATCGTGCGTACGCAATTCCGACGCACAAAGTTCCACGCATGCTCGTAATCAAGCAGAAGAGCCGCACTGGCTATTGAACATTTTTCTCGGCTCGTCGTACGTGTTGTACGTCACCACGTTCTTGACGTTCGGAATTTCCGACAAGATTTGTGTGACCATGTGTATGCAAGACAAGTTTGAGCCTACATCCGTCGGAAAAAAATCCATGGATTGTGTTGTCGGAATGTCCGATCGTTGTGTACGGGGCATTAGGTCTGGTTGACATCTGTGTGGTTTGTTTTTGGCGTGTTGCATTCTAGGCGTCCTATCATTGAATTCTATATGACGCAGGTTTGGATGAAAGCGGATCAAAGATGCAGCATGCAGGACTTTTTTCAACGCACCGCACATAAAACGCACAGGTGTGAACAAGGCCTTACACATATACATATTTTATATACAGTACGTCCAGGATTCATACACAGTGTTGCAATGTGAAGGTGATACAGGTTAACTTCCAGCAAATTCGCAAAGCAATTTCTAACGAGACTCGGCTGATACACAGAGAAGAATATTCAATTATCATATAGCGTGTGAGGTGTCGGGGCAGGTAGAGGGAGGGAAGGCGGCGAGCCTCCAGTCATTTATCTCTGTCTATGTCACCATTGATTTTGTTGTGTAGTGGAGAATATTGTGCATTGTTTTGATCTTACTGATCATTTTGACCTTACCCAGCGAGCGGCAGCTAGACAAGGACGCTGTCAGTAAACCGCATTACCCCAGGAAGGCTGTCAGCTCGCCCGCCGTCTAAAGCCAAAATCTGAGAAAACTAGAAAAGCGGAACATTTAATTAAAGGAGAACTCCACTCTGGACATATTTTTACCCATTAAAAAAAAAAAATCAGGGTGAGTAAACCTTTTTCTGCTTGTGTGCTGCAATGGAGGCAACACAATGAAGGTGTCAACCGCGGCCAGTACGCTAATCAAAGAAAGTGGATGGGGGAGGTTTCCGCGCTGAGTGAATGAGCATTGTAAGTAATGGCGACTATCTTGTTGGGAAATTGCAGAAGCAAGACAATAATACATTCTTCATTTTCCGCAAAAGACCAAAAAATGCACTTAGAGTTAGGGTTAAAGTTCATAGGTCAAAGGTTAGTTGGGATTAGGGTTAGAATTTAGGGTTAGGGTTAAATGTATATAATCCCTAGCGCCTTCCCCGACTTAGTTGGGGTAGGCGGAACACTTTGGTGGGGGTGGGTCAGCCACGCCTCTTGACCCTTGACCTCTGGGGACACGCCTACTGACCTTTGACCTTTGGAGTAGGTCCATATTCCAATCCCTGAGTCCTAACCCTGTTCTTCATGGGAAAACCTTAACCTTAACCTAACCTTAACCAAACCCTAACCCTAAACCCTACCCCTAACCTTAACCCCTCTAACCCTAACCCTAACCCTAACCTTAACCAAACCCTAACCCTAACCTTAACCCCTCTAACCCTAACCCCTAACCCTCACCCTAATCTTAACACCTCTAACCCTAACCCCTAACCCTCTCCCAAACACTAACCCTAACTTTTAACCCTGTCAATGAACTTCTCTTATGTTCTCCCTTTTGCTCTGTTAAATATACCATTGGAAGTGTTTTGCTATATCTTTTTGGTAAGTTCAAAAAAAAATACCTGTTGATCCTGCCAGAAATCTTGTGGCTGATAACCTCCTGCACTCTCTTGCCTATGCTGCGCTGTTATCGGTTACATTGTTCTCTCAGAACAACAGAACCCCTCCCCTCTATGCTATTAGTTTTGTCAAGTTTCTGTTGTCCTGATACAGAAGGGTGTTGTCATCCTAGTATTGGAAGTGTGTTACTGGCGGGATCAACAGGTAGAAATAAAGCAAATTAAAAAAAAAAATCCAAAAAAGAAAACGAATGCAGTCTCCACATCTAAGGATTGGTAAACTGCAATACATGGGGTAAAGATACACTTTAACCCTTTCGCTGCTACAGCTGTTTTGGCGATTTTTGAACACATTTAAAAAAATAATTTTAGGCCTGAAGATTTCAATAGGAAAGCATTTGGAATACACATGGACTTTTTTTAGGCACTCAACAACAGTTAATTAAAATGTAAGTGCTTAACGCAATATGCAATTTTTTCGTTTATTAAAGTAATAATGAAAATTATGGGGCACTATTCCTCCCGGGAACACCAACGATGGGGCACTATTCCTCCTGGGAACACCAATGATGGGGCACTATTCCTCCCGGGAACACCAATGATGGGGCACTATTCCTCCCGGGAACACCTATGATGGGGCACTACTCCTCCTGGGAACACCAATGATGGGGCAGCACTATTCCTCCCGGAACACCAACGATGGGGCACTATTCCTCCCAGGAACACCAATTATGGGGCACTATTCCTCCCGGGAACACCAATGATGGGGCACTACTTCTCCTGGGAACACCACTGATGGGGTACTATTCCACCCGGGAACACCAATGATGGGGCACTATTCCTCCCGGGAACACCAGGGGCACTATTCCTCCCCGGAACACCAAGGATGGGGCACTATTCCTCCGGGAACACCAATGATGGGGTACTATTCCACCCGGGAACACCAATGATGGGGCACTATTCCCCCCCCTCCCCCTCCCAGGAACACCAATGGGACACTATTTCCCCCCATCCCAGGAAAACCAACGGTGGTGGAACGCCAGAGCCCAGTCGTCAACTTTTGTAATCCTGGTAGTTCCCGCCACTGGTGTCAGTCGTTTTTTTATTTTTGTTGTTTTATTATTTATTACCATTTTCTTTTTTTTACAATCGTATTTTTTATAATTTTTTACATATTTTTTAGGACCCCTGTTGGGGGGCTTTGGTAAAATGCCAGAGGTCTAAACAGAAGGGAACTGAGGAAAGATTTATCAGTCCCTTCCTCTACAGCCTCAGCTGCACAGAATGAATGGACAGGAATAGCTCTGTACAGAGCTCCCCGTTCATTCATCAACTGAAGCATAGTAAGCACAGTTTACTATGCCTCAGCTTTAAGTGAATAAAAAAAAAGTTATTGATCGGTGTCGATCATCGCCTCGATTGATTAAGACAAGGAAGAGGCCAGTGAAAGACACATTTACTGGCCCCTTTCCCTGCTCTTTATCCTGACAGATCCCCCGCGGTGCTGCCAGGTTTTCACCTCCTGCCGGCTGCTGCGGGGGAATTGGCAAGATACAGAGCCAGGGAAGCACACGGGGGCCCAGAGCAGCAGGACAGGGATAGGGAGGCGGTGGGAGCGGCATGAAGAGGAACCTATGCCCTCCATTTCCCCCCTTCTGCCACTGAATGAGGAGAAGCTGCATTCAGCAGCTACATGGAGGGATCGGTTCCTCTACATGCCGCCACCCTCCTTTCCAGGTGTACAGAGGGGGGCCTTAATGGCGACCCCCGTGACCCCTGTATGTACGGCTCTGCCCTATGTGATACTTTTTTGTGACAGGTTCTCTGAGACATCAGGAGTCTATTAGATGTCTTACTTGCCCTCCAATAAAGCTAATGGAGCGCAGTACACACTTCATTAGCAAGACCAGATGGGGAAAGTGACATCAGGACCACTAAATTACTTTTTACATGTCACTTTAGCGTTCTTAGTAGGAAGGGGAGACTGGCAAACAGACATTCGCTGGTCCCCGTCCCCCCCTCCACACAGTGGCACCCGCTTTGCCAGCTCTGGGTCTGCCAGGGGGGCAACTGTTACAGGGGGTGCTTAGAAGATGTCATCTCCCTCGGCGGTGACCGGGCGGCCCTGTGGGAGTTTCGTTTTAAGGGAAGTATTTCATAATGAGCTAGTATACAGTGCCTTCTAGCTCATTGTGCCTTTGCCTTACAGGTTTTTTTTTTTTTTGGGCATACAACCGCTTTAATAAAATAATTTACTTGTAGCGGAGTCTAGTAATTGCAAAATCACGAAGTGTTACTGCATCTCCAATTTCCACATTATCCGAATTCCAAGCAGATTATTAATACCTGAACCTTACAAAACAACCCTGGTTCTGCCTCTCTATCTGCGTTGTGTAACGTGCTGCGGCATTCATAACTCACATGGCCAGCAGACAGGTAGAAGCCGCCAGTGGACCTCACCAAATTACAGTCATTAAGTTTACGGAATTGAGTCCTGTTTAATCATTACATTCTCCAAGGCCAGCGGTGAAAAAAAGTGAGGGTCAGCTCAATGGAACGATAAATTAGGAAAGGCCAGATGTGAGCGTTTAAAGGGGAAAAAAACCTGCTGATATGTGAAGAGAAAACAGTGCTAAGATCAACACTGCTCCAGAGGCCTTCAGGAGATTAGCTGTCCTAACAAGGACTAACTTTATGTACACCGCTCCCACAGAGGGGTCAGCTGGAAATGGGTGACCCATACTTAGCCTGTTATGCTAACCCATGGGAGGTTACGAGACACTGGGATTTACTTATCAATGTCTGAAAAATGTAGCACAGTAAAGCCTTCTTAGGGGTTGGGACCCAAAAAAATCAGTATAACCGTACAGGTTATGGTGGGAAGGGACTAAAGCAATCAAAAAGTGCTCCAACCAAATCAGTGTGAAGCAAAGTAAAGCTTTATTAGAAAAGAAGGTATTCACGTCTCATCCTATCACATATCCGAACCATGACCATAAACCATGGCTTATATGTAGTAGGCATTGGGACCCAACAAGAGAGTATAACGTACAGGTTATGGTGAGAAGGGACTAAAGGAATCAAAAAGACCTCCAACCAAATGAGTGCATAGCACAGTAAAGACTTCATTGAACAGATTGTATTCACAAGTCTCGTCTTATCACATATCCTAACCAAAATCATAAACCACGGCTTCTATGGAGTAGGCCTCAAGACCCAACGAGATAGTATAACCATACTGGTTAGGATGAGAAGGAACTGAAGAACCAAAAAGGCATCCAACCAGATCAGTTGCACAGTAAAGCCTTTTTAGAACAGAGGGTATCCACGTGTTTCATCCCATCACATATCCCAACTATAACTATAAAACATGGCTTCGATAGAGTAGGACTTGGGACCCAGTGAGAAGCTATAACCCAACAGGCTACAATGAGAAGGGACTAAAGCAATCAAAAAGTGATCCAACCAAATCAGTGCGTAGCACAGTAAAGCCTTATTAGAAAAGAACTTATTAATTTCTCATCTTACCACATATCCCAACCAAAACCATAAACCCTGGCTTATATGTTTAAGGCATTTGGACCCAACAAGACAGTATAACCCTACAGGTTATGGTGAGAAGATACTAAAGGAATCAAAAAGACCTCCAACCAAATTAGTGAATAACACAGTAAAGCCTTCTTAGAACAGAGGGTATTCACGTCTCATCTTATCACATATCCCAACCATGAACCATGGCTTATACAGTATGTAGCAGGCCTTAGGACCCAGCAACAAAGTATAACCATAAAGGTTACCACGAGAAAGAACTAAAGGGACCAAAAAAGCCCTCAAACCCAATCAGTGCATAGCACAGTAAAGCCTTCTTAGAACAGAGGGTATTTATATGTCTCATCTCATCACATATCCCAAATATAACCATAAACTATGGCTTCTGTGCAGTAAGACTTTGGACCCAACGAGACACGGTAACCATGTAGGTTACAATGGGAAGGGACTAAGACAATCAAAAAGTTCTCCAGCCAAATCGATTCATTGCACAATAAAGCCTTATTAAAGCAGAAGGTATTCACATGTCTCATCCCATTACATATCCCAACCATAACCATAAACCATAGCTTCTATGGAGTAGGGCTTGTCACCCAACGAGACCGTATAATCAAACATGAAGTGGTGCAAAGAGACCAAAGCAATCAAAAAGTCTTGCAATAAAATGAATGTAAAGTGAAGCACATGGATGATTCCCAGATCCACATACTCAAAATCCTCCCCGATAAGCTATTGTATTCTGACAGCGGGGAGACTTCCTCACTTTCAGAATACAATGATCAGTGTTGCAGGGAAAATCCAACAGGGCGTTTGTAGAGAATATGATCGGTAGATCAACTTCTGTACAGTCTCGCTGCTCATACATGAATCGAAATTCGGCAAGGTTCAACAGGAAGCGCCAAAATTTCAATTCATGTTTGGCTGGCTTTATTCACATGTCTCATCCCACCACATATCCTAACCATAGCCAGAAGCCATGGCTAGGGCTGGACACCCAATGAGACCGTATAACCATACAGATCATGATGAGAAGGGGCTAAAAAAAAATCAAAAAGCCCCCCAACCAAATCAGTGCACTGCACAGTAAAGCCTTAGAACAGAAGGCATTCACATGTCTCATCCAGGGCCATCTTTAATATTGAGTGGACACTGGGCAAACACTTTCTTGGGCCCTTCTGAATCTACTTATCAACTATTTGCGGGCAGTGTGGGCTCAAGGGGCAGCTGCTTTGGGCCCCACAACAATGACTGGGCCTGGGGTAGCTGCCCCTTTTACTCCGTGTTAAAGATGGCCCTGGTCTCATCCCATCACATATCCCAAAAATAAGAGGATCATTCCTCATTTCAAGACAGTGGTAGAGCCATGCAAATCATTGCTTTATGCCCCATCAGCAAAATGAAAATCCAGAACCGCCTGTATATAGTGCAAATATAGCCTAATATTATAGAGCCATTTATTCCATACTGCATACAGTTGCTTCAGGCTTTTTGGCCATCATCAGTGCAGTGCATGGAAACCATAGCTTTAATGGAGTAGAGCAGGGGCCTTCAAACTACGGCCCTCCAGTAGTTCAGGAACTACAATTCCCATCATGTCTAGTCATGTCTGTGAATGTCAGAGTTTTACAATGCCTCATGGGATGTGTAGTTCCGCAACAGCTGGAGAGTCGTAGTTTGAAGATTCCTGGAGTAGAGCTAAGGACCCAAGACTCCTATATTCCAGAAGAAGCTGCCTCAAAGGATAGGTGTTTCCATATATGTGTACGGCCTACTGCCATGCCATCCCAAGTTGGCATACAAGTCCAAAGAGGAAATAGAGCACTCTCTGCTTGTGCCATCTATATATATAGTGGGTTTAAAGCAAAGGCGAAAATAAATTCTTTCCTGTAGCTTGAGTGGGCACCAAGATACTTTGGGAAAGTGCAAGTGGGTTTTCGCAAAGTACAATGTACAGTGCAATGCAAAGGTGTGAATGCCCCCCTATAGACAATAATAGCATTCCTCTTGCCCTGGACTATTGCACAACAAGCTGAAGTGCGTCACGCACAAAAATGTGCTGCCCTTTAGCAAACGCGCTGCAGCGACATTATTACCAATGCATACGTTTTCACACATGCCAAATCGCACCACAGCACCATGTGGTTCGTTGGGACGCCATTTTTGAAAAAGAGTCAGGGACTTCCTCTGCGCATTTCTCGCTCGTAGGGCAGCCCTCTAAAAGGAGTGGGCTGCCCCACACATAACGTGCAGAAATGCACGGAAACATGCGTGCGCTCAGTCACACCTGTAGCCTATATTACCAGGTACATGTGTACATATTGAAATGTAGCGCTAATCTCAGCAAAACTGAATTCAAATTTTTTTCTGAGGTGTAAACTTTCACTTTAATTTGTTAGATGGACAACACTTATTTCCCTACTGTCTTCCACCTACAGATCTCTGTATAGCAAAATCAAATGAGATTATATAAAAAATATAGATGGAATAAAACTGGCGTTGTTGTATAATAAACGGTGCAATGTAGGTGGGTCTTAGCGTGTTCAGCCTGAGTGCTAATTCCCTATCCCCGAGGCAGAGAAGGGGTTTAGAGATGCCCATGTGGCACAAATATTGACATGACACTGCCAGTGAGGCGTGAAATGAGACATGCCTGGGAGCGCAGAGCGGATGGCGGAAGCGGGGGAAGCTGAACCTTCTGCAGAGGTGACCGTCTATATCCTGGGAGGAGAGGATCCCAAGGATGACTACAAGAGACATACGACTGATGGAGAGGCCATCTTCACCGTCCCGAATCCTACCAATGTGGACTCCATTCATTCTCATTCATAGGACAAGCTGATCTGAAATCGCAGAGCAAAGCAAATAACACATCTTTCACGACCTTTCATCCCATATAATATCTGTAAATCATCCTCGAAAGCTACATTTTATTAAACTGGACCCATAATTAGGTTGGACCTTCCAATCATTTTAAAAGTTCTGAAATATCTTTAAAAAACAGGGCCAGACATCCATTTTGCCTAGGTTAAGATGATGTCACCAGTCTGCTGCAGGCAGAGGAAGCATTATCTTAGTCTCTGTTCACACCATGTGCGTTTCCATGTTTTCACTGTGCCATGTGCAAAAAAAATTTAAAAAAAATAAAAAAATTAAAAATCAGATTTTTTGTATTTAAATCAATTTTTTTTTTAATCAAATTTATTTTAATAAAATGCTTTTGGAGTAAAAATTTATCTAAATATAGTTTTCTATTTAATATACATTAATAATTTAGTTTATTCAGCATGAAATGGAGCTTAGCTATGTAGCATGAGGCTGTATATTCTGCAATATTTACATCTTTGGTAAACTCATTCAATGAGTCCAAGGTCTGCAAGCTGAGATAACATGCACTGCATTGATGTATTCACACAATTTCCCAGTAACCATGAGATAAAACAAAGTTCAGGAATATTCCTTTATCCCATTGTTTTGCAAATCTATGTACACTACAAACTGTATGATTGAATCGGTTCTGATATCGCTGTTTTACTAACCTGAAAGCTTATTATTCTAAATAGGAAGCCTTCATTTTGTTTGCAAGTATTAAAGATTCTAACTACCAGCAAGAAAAAGTCCTTACATATAAAGAGCACCTGTCATTTCAGATCCATCATGGCAGTGCCCGTTAGCGGGCATCCACTCACCTGCTGCCGCCACGTCCCTCACCTTGTTGTGTCACTGCCGCATCACCAGCTGCTCCTAATAAAGTGAATGGAACTGTCGGTGAGTCAACAGCGGGTCAGAGGAAGAGCCGCTGCAGGACAGAGATGATGGTTGCTCTTTAAAAATCATGATTTACATTGACTTGATTTAAATCAAATCCACCCTGGTCATGTGTAGGGCAGCCCATTCATGAGAACTACACATGAGAAATGTCCAAAAGAGGTCCCACTTTTGCAAAATCGTGCCGCACCAAACTGCATGGTGCTGCAGCATAATGTGCTTTGGCGCACATGAAAACATACGGGTTAGTAGATGCATAGGGATGCCATTAAGGATTAAAACACGCAGGTGAGCAGATGCATTGAGATGCCAGTAAGAATTATTGCCACCTCTGCACTGCAAGGTGCTGCACCGCTACCCTGCACATTGCAAGGTGCTGCACCACTACCCTGTACACTGCAAGGTGCTGCACCGCTACCCTGCACACTGCAAGGTGCTGCACCGCTACCCTGTACACTGCAAGGTGCTGCACAGCTACGCTGCACACTGCAAGGTGCTGCACCACTGCCCTGCACACTGCAAGGTGCTGCACCGCTACGCTGCACACTGCAAAGTGCTGCACCACTACCCTGCACACTGCAAGGTGCTGCACCGCTACCCTGCACACTGCAAGGTGCTGTACCGCTACGCTGCACACTGCAAGGTGCTGCACCGCTACGCTGCACACTGCAAGGTGCTGCACCGCTACCCTGCACACTGCAAGGTGCTGCACCGCTACCCTGCACACTGCAAGGTGCTGCACCGCTACCCTGCACACTGCAAGGTGCTGTACCGCTACCCTGCACACTGCAAGGTGCTGCACCGCTACCCTGCACACTGCAGGGTACTACGTTACTGTGTGTGTCAGAAAAGTGTGCAATTTTGCACGCCCAACACCATGCAGGTTGGCACACACAAAAACATGCATATTTGCAGATGCATGTGGATGCCATTAAAAATGATTGGCACTGCCGCACGTCTGCTATAGCGCAGCGCGTTTATGTGGATGCACTTTTGCGAACACTCCCGACATGCACAGAATATGACCGGACTGTGAGGCTCCGTATACACCATGCAGGTGCAATCAGGCGTGCGTGCGGCCCGAGTGTTTTCTGCACGTCCCCTGGTGTGACGTGTAGGGAAAGCTATTTATGTCAGTGAGCTGCCCTTTTGCATAATTGCGCCACAATGAACCACATGGTGCTGCAGCACCATGCGTTTTGGAAAGCATGAAAATACGCAGGTTAGCAGATGCATAGAGGTGCCATTAATAATTAAAACATGCGGGTTAGCAGATGCATAGAGATGCCATTAAGAATTATTGACACTGCTGCACTGCAGGGTAGTGGGTTACTGTGCCTGTCAGGAAAGTGCGTGATTTTTCGTGCGTTCCTGACATGCACAGCATGTGAACAGACTGTCAGTGTCCTCTCCCACTGAGCAGAATGCAACATTGTAGCAAGTGACAAGGTGAGAGGCAGGGGCTGATCTGTGTCTCAATTTTGTGAATGCTTGGAAAAGTGAATGGGCAGCGCTGGAACCCTTTATATGTTCATTTTTTATTACTGTTGTCATCAGATAATATGGTGGTAGTGTAAATATAGAGAATCTACAAATTGGTCTGGTAGTTTCAGTTCACCTTGGGTTATGTTATTGAATCATAAGCTGCTTTTACTTTGTATAACCAGCAGTGTCATCATCACTTTGTTTGCACCAATACCCCTTGCAAACCCAGATATTACCTTGTAAATGTAGCAGTGACATCATCGCTGTTCTGTACATAGCCTGTGCAAAGAGCAGAGCTGTGGGAGGGGCCCAGCAGGCTCCACCCATTACAGGCTGCCTGCAGTAAACTAAATTAGGGGGCGGAGACAAGACCAGTCACCCTGCACAAGGTGAGAGAGCAGTAGTGACCGGTCTTTATTCCAGGAAGCCAAAGTTTCACACTGGATTACTGCACAGATCTGGAAGAAATACACAAAGTACAGCAAGATTCACAAGCGCCCCCAGAGGGTGTCCCCCAGTGTGACTTCTTGCAAGCCACACGGGGCAAAGTGGTATTCCTATTTGGAGTGGGAGTGGCCAAGGGAAACATGGGATCATCTGATTTTAATGGAATTCTGGCTAGGAGATCCCCTCATTTCATGCCTTTTATTGGTAATTATACCCTATGTTTTCTTAAAAGAAGCTGTTTATTAACTATATGATGACACTTGAAATGTAAAAATATAATTTTTTAAACAGCAAACCTATCCCCTGAGGAAGACAGTGACCATGAAGGTTGAAACGCGTCGGGAATGTTATATGACAGATTTTCTAATGTGTGATGCTGTATATAATCTTGTGTTTGCATTTTCTGTATTTAGAATGGTACCATATCTCCCACCAGAGCTTATATTTTAACTGCCCATGCCATGCCAACTTTTCAATAAAGAATTCTTCTTTTAACCAACGAATTCCTCGATATTATTAACTTTGCTGCTAAACCCCCCCCCCCCCTTTCCCATTTTTTGTATTCATTTTGGGTGTAATATTCCTCACATCATGTGTCTTTCCCATGCTAGCACACCAAGATTCAAGGAAGAATACACAGGACTGTATTTAAACAATATTTGCCTATCCCAGAGATCAGCTTTTACATCTATTATTATTATAACTCTGCCTATAGCAAAAATCGAATGTTCAAAATTCAAAATCGAATGTTAAAATAAAACAAACATTTGAAAGTGCTTTCAAACGACATTTGGCAAGTCATTGAATGTAATGAGAATCTTCGTACAAACGTTCGCTTCAAAATCTACTAGTAAATGGCCAGCTTTAGTTTCTATCCCGATCATCATTTGCATAGTTTGATGAGAAGGATGGCCCGGGTGTCCCTATGGATGGTTTGTCTGTACAGTCTGGAATGTTGTGTCTATTCGGAGCATCTTGTGTTCTGCTGCTGCATTAATCTTCACCACCTGTGCGGAGAGGCTACCCATAAATCTGCCAGGTAGCCTGTAAAACTGATACGCCGCACATGACAAGGCGCGTTTTATTTCTGCTTCAAAGCCTCGGCTGGCACGCCACCGTCTTTCGTACATTTCCCCAGATCCACGGTAAGATCCATCATCTCTGCCGGCTGCGAGTCGATCCGAGCCGAGTCTTGGACTCTGCAGACTGAGACGCTCATCATAATGACAGCACAGCGGCTTAGTGGTTAGCACTTCTGCCTTGCTGCACTAGAATCCTCCGTTTAAATCCCAACCAAGACACTACCTGCACGCAGTTTGCATGGGCTTCCTCCCACAATTCAAGACATGCTGAGAAGTTAATTGGCTGTTTAACCAATTGTGCAGTCATGCAACGCTGTACCCAAAGAAAATTTGTGTCCTTTTTTCCCACAATTAGAGCTTTCTTTTGGTAGTATTTGTTCACCTCTGTGTTCTTTTATTTTTTGCACTATAAACCAGTGGCGGCTGGTTCTCAAATTCGACCAGCCAGCCATCAGAAGAACACCCCCCCTCCCCCCCCGTCACTCGATCGATCACCACTAACCTTACACTTCCACCACCCCCCCTCGATCGCCGCTTCGCTGGCTTGCCCGTCACCCGCCAGGCCCCCCGCCAGCCCCGCACTTACCTTTATCCCTGCGTCTCTCTCCCCAAGTCCCAGCCCTGACTCCCGGTGGTCTCCTCCCGGCCAATCAGGAGGCCTGGAATCCGGATTATGGGGTCTTAGGACTCCTGGCCAATGGGGTCCTGATTGGCCAGGAGGAGAAACAGGAAGACATTAGCGAATATTAATTTGCTAATGTCACACAACTGGGTGGACTCAGGACACAGTGCTCTGCTCCCCGAGCCCACCCTTTTGTCTGACCGTGTGTACGCTCCATCGGACATTTGTTGTCGGACTTTCCGCCAACAAATGTTGGCTAGCAGGTTCTTAAATTTTCCGCCAACAAATGTGTGTTGTCGGAATTTCCGATCGGGTGTACACAAGTCCGTCGGACAAAAGTCCAAAGTACAAACACACATGCTCGGAATCAAGGACGAGCCGGAAGCGCTCGGTCTTGTAAAACTAGCGTTCGTAATGGAGATAATGGAGATATCACGTACGTCTTGTACGTCACTATGTTCGTAATTGTTGGCCAACATTTGTGTGACCGTGTGTATGCAAGACAAGTTGGAGCCAATATCCTTCAGACAAAATTCCACGGTTTTGTTGTCAGAAAGTCCGATCGTGTGTACGGGGCATTAGGCTCTAATCCTGTGCTTCCAAGAAAAAAAATAAAAACACAAAAAGGCAGACAATTTAAAAAAAAAGAACATATTTTACTTTCTGCTATAAAACATATCCAATAAAAAAAATTTTAAAAAATCAAATTTCTTCATAAATTTAGGCTAATATGTATTCTGCTACATATTTTTGGTAAAAAAAATCATCTAATAATCATAAAAATATAATAAGTGTATATTGATTGATTTGCGCTGAAGTGGTAGCATCTACAAATGATGATATATACACTGGAATTTTTATTGATTTATTTACTGGTAATGGCGGCAATCAGCGACTTATAGTGGGACTGCGATATTGCGGTGGACAATTGGACACTTTTGACAATTTTTGGGAACCAGTGACACTAATACAGTAATCAGTGCTAAAAATAGGCACTGTCACTGTACCAATGACACTGGCAGGGAAGGGGTTAAACATCTAAGGCGATCAAAGGATTAAATGTGTGCCTAACCAGTGTTTTGGTGTACTGTGTGGTGCTTTTACTAAGGGAAGTGACCCTGCTTTGCGGAGAAAGAAAATCCATCACTTCCCCGCTGACAGGCGAGAGCTCTGCCTTGTTTACATAGGCAGAGCCCTGTCCTAAGTGTGTTTTCCAACGATTGGCGAGTGCCATCAGTCGTCCATTGGTCGGCACCCGCTGATTGGCATCAGCTGTGTATAATCACAGCACAGCTACCTAGAACTCCCGGATCAGGCACCTAGTACGTGATCTGGCCCAGGAGAACCACCTTGCCGCCATATATGTAAGTTATACGGTTGGCGAGTGGATTTTCTGCTACATGTCTTTGGTAAAAAAAAAAAAAAAATCCCTGTAATTGTATATCGATTGCTTTGTGTAAAATTTATAGTGTCTACAAACTATGGGATTTAGGCTCGGTTCACGCTGTAGCGATGCGGGAACCCAGCGTATCCGCATCGCATGTCTCCCGGCGGCAGTTCACACTGCCCTATGCGAACTGCTGGGAGTGTCACTAGAAAGTTAATGACGCCCCCAAATCAGTTCGCATATCGCAGTGTGAACTGCAAATTCGGACAGGAATCGGATCGCATGGGGGTACACACATTCTGCTGCGGACCAAAAAAAAAAAAGGGTCCTGTGCGAGTTTGGTTCGAATGCAATGCAAATTCAGCCATACAACCTGTATGGCTGAAATCGCATTGCACAGACATCGCATGTGCATTGCATGTGAATTACATACAATGTTGGACATCGCACCAGTGGGAACCAGCCCATATACTGGAATTTATATTTATTTATTTCTATTAGTAATGCCGGCGATCAGCGACTGCAGCGGACATTTTGACACTAACTGACACTTTTTACACTTTTTGGGAACCAGTGAATTCCAGTGAACTGGAATTTTTATTAATTTTTTTTTTTTGTATACCACTAATGGCAGTGATAAGCGACTTCTAGTGGGACTGTGATAGTGTGGCAGGCAATCTGATAATAACTGACGCTGGGGGGGGGGACTGACTAAATGACACAGTGATCAGTGCTAATACTATACACCAGGGGTAGGCAACCTGGGGGCCCCTCCAGCTGTTGTGGAACTACATTTCCCATGAGGCATTGCAAGGCTGGCAGTTACAATGACTCCCAGAGGCATGATGGGAGTCCAGTGTTCATTTAGTCGACTAAAACCAACTAAAACATTTTAGTCGACTAAAATGACTAAAAACTTTCAGTCGACTAAATGAATACTATTTTAGTCAACTAAAATACGACTAAAACTAAAACAATTGAGATGACGAAAATACGACTAAAACTAAAAGCCATTTTAGTCCTAAGACTAAAATTTTAGTCAAAACACTATGACTAAAACTAAATTGCAATTACTGAAATGTACGGGAGATTTAGTCGACTAAATACGACTAAAAATAAACAATTGCAGAAGACTAAAATGGGACTAAAACTAAAATGCCATTTTAGTCCTAAGACTAAAATTAACACTGGATGGGACTTGTAGTTCTGCAACAGCTGGAGGGCCCCCAGGTTGCCTACCCCTGCTATACACTGTCACTGTACTAATGACACTGGCTGGGAAGGGGTTAACATCTAGGGGTAATGTGTGTATTGTATGCTGCTTTTACTAATTAGGCCTCATGCACACGGACGTTTTTACAGCTGTTTTTTTTAACTTTTTTGGCAGCTTAAAAAGGCCTGTCTATGTTAGTCTATGGCTTCATGCCCACCTAGGCGTTTTTGAGCTGCAAGTGGCATAGGCGTTTTTAAGCTGTAAAAAAAAACAGGACCAGTGGGTTCTGAGAGACGTTTTTCAGCTGTAAAAACGCTCTAACGCTGAAAAACGCTCAAAAACGTCATTCACCAACGTATTTTAACGTTTTTGATCCATTGGAAAAAAATAAAAAAATTAAAAAAAAAAACACTAAAAAACGCTAACGCAGAAAAAACGCTCAAAAACGCTATAGCAAAAACGCTGAAAAAAGCTGAAAAAGGTTTTAAAAAATCACTGCAAAGATACTGGCGTTTTCATAACATTATTTTAACAGCCTGTGTGCATGAGGCCTTAGTGGCAAATTTTTCTCCCTGCTTTGAACATAAACACACGTGAACATGCATGCAAAAAAAAAAAAAAAAAAACGTCCCTTTGTACAGCGTTTTTCTGCTGCTAAACTCGTGTAGGAGAAAAGGGCGCCATAGAGAATACAGCGCACATTACATTTTATTATTTGCTGGACTTCATTTGAAGCCTCTTGATAAGGAGGACGCAGTTGACCCCATATGGTGCCCCCCCCGGCCCCCCATCGGTCCAATGCGTTTGCCCTTCTAGGTCCACACACACACGAAAGCGAATACGTCGCATTATGTTCAGCACGTGGACAATGGCCTGCCTCTGTTTTTCTTGTGTATTCTCCAATAAGAAGGGCCCGGCTAAATTATTTATGTATTTTTTACATTAATTATTTAATTCATCTCAAATTGCAGCAATTGGGAGAAAATGGGGGAAAAATAGGGAGAGGCCACTACATGCCAGATGTATGGAATGCACAATTCATCATTAAAGGAGCGCACTTGGTAGATGGGGGTGGGGGGGGTCATTTACTAACAATGCAGGGGGCGTAAATTTGTTCAACACCACAGAGAGATCAATAACCAATTAGCTTTTATCACTGTAATGTCAGGGAAGCCGCAGTCAAATCGCTGCATTTTGCAGCTGCTTTATTATATAATTGAAGTGCTGCTTTCTATCTCTTTATATTACAGTTACATTGTTACAACATCATCACACTCCCGAAGGGGGAAGCCCATCGCTCACTCTACGGCGACGTGCCAGCAATGTATTTCATTGTTACAAATCCAGGCTCTGCTCCTGCAGCTGGAGCTCACAGTGACAAAAATCATGCTGAAAAGTGTCAATGGAAGTTTTTTTAGACCCAACAGAGCCGTTAAATCTGCTACATATATTGCAGGTGCTTAAAAACAAAAGGTTTTACAGTCCTTTTTCTTTAGAAACCAGCCACAGAATGAGTAGAAAAGCCTGTCCCCTACCAGCATGCTGCAGAGAAGTGCCCTTGCCCCCTGTGTGGAAGCAGTGGTCTCTCTGCAGAAGTTCAACCCACCCCCCCTTGCTGAGAAAGACCTATAGCTCTGCAATCAGCAAAGCTCACGCTCCCTGCTAATTGGAGAGTACTAGTTCGGATTCAACAGGGGGTGTGTTGGACCGCTGCAGAGAGACCGCTGCTTCCATACAGAGAATAAAGGTCCTAATCTGAAATTGTTTAAAACGCTTTTGTGATGTAAATTGTTCCTTTGTGCAAATGCTTCACTCAAAATACCTATTAAAGCGGAATGCGAAAAAGTACTTCCTTGCAGTGGGGTTGACCCCTCACTGCAAAGGGTTGGCTCAGTGGCATCGCTATGGGGGTGACACCAGGGGCGGCTGCGGACTGACCGTTTAGTCCACTGCAGGAGGCGGCGGTGGCTCCATCCTCTGATACCAGAAGTAGCTCACTTGGCAGAGCGTATTGGCATCCCAGGCTGTGATTGTGCCTCGGCAGCCTCGCTACACACAGCTGGTAAAATGGAGCCGGCGGATGGTGAGAGGGCGGTGACGTTTTTTTAGGGGAGGGGGATGAGAGAACCTCCTAGACTTGTATGGTCTCTCTCAACCCCCCTCTCTCCCTCACCCCCCACCCCCCCTCCTTCTCTCACCCCCCACCTCCCCCCTCCTTCTCTCACCCCCTCTCTCTCTTACTCCCTCTCTCTTTGATCCCCCACCTCCCCCTCTTTCCCCCCTCCCTCCCTCTCTCACCCCCCTCTTTCCCCCCTCCCTCCCACCCCACCTCTTTCCCCCCTCTCTCTCTCTCACCCCCCCCTGTCATCTCTCACCCCCACCTCCCCCCCTCACCCCCTCTCTTTCATCCCCCCCCCTCCCCCCCTCTCTCTCTCACCCCCTCTCTTTCCCCCCTCCCTCTCTCTCTCTCACCCCACCTCTTTCCCCCTCACTCCCTCTCTCTCACCCCCTCTCTCCCTCTCCCCCCCTCTCTCTCTCACCCCCTCTCTCTCTCTCACACACTTCCATGTCTCTCAACCCCTCTTGCTCTCATCCCCCACTTCTCCCCCTCCCTCACCCCCATCACTCTCTCACCCCCATCTCTCAACTCTCTCACACCCCCTCTTTCTCTCTCATCCCCCATCTTTTTCCCCCCTCTGTCTCTCACCACCCTCTCTCTCACCCCCTCACCTCTTTCCCCCCTTCTCTCTCTCTCACCCCCCTCTCACCCCCACCCCCTCACTTTGGCAGGCTAGCGGGGGGGGTTGGGGGGTGACACCATGTTTTACTGCACCACGTGACACTAATCCTAGTGATGTCACTGGGTTAGTTGTTCATTTAGTCTAGGGGTCGTCAAAAAGACTTTTATTTACTCAATTCTCTGCTTCCCCAGCCAATGATGCTCCCCTCCACTTCGGCAGTGGACTGTCCCTTGGAGTCCTCAAGTCCTCTGGTCTCCGCATCACTCCAGTCTAGAAGATGTGAGGACCTCAGACTGCTGGAGTGCATCCCTACTCTTCTCCCTCTTCTTTCTGCAGTGCTTCTGTGACGGATCAGAGTGATTCTGATTGGTCAACGTCGGCACAGAGCATCGCTCTGATCTGTCCTGGAAGAGCTGCAAAAGAAAAGTGGGGAATTCAAATCCCCGGAATGCTTCACTGGCTGTGTGGGCACTGAGAGCTCTTCACCCACAGAGGTAAGTACAGCAGGGACCGCGCACGCGGGGGGGGCAGTGTTAGTTCACCTTTTCATCTTTCTGAGAAAGACAGGCCGGCCAAACCACAGGTTGCAGGAAAGAAATCACGCTCGATTCCCCCATCAACACAGACAGTCTCCCTCCTGATGGTCCACTGTCTTCTCCTGAGAGAGGACAGTGATTATCGCTAACAGCTATTGCAGCCGCTTGCGATAATCGCAAGCGAATCCGACAGTCTGGCTGTACCCAAGTTGATCGATCGATCAACTTGGTACATTCATCCTGCCTATTAATAGTTCAAGTTCAGCAGGAACCGGCTGAGATACGAACCGTCTATGGCCAGCCTTAAAGTGGTGTTCCGGACGAAATTATACTTTTTAAATAAAAATACCCCTATAATACACAAGCTTAATGTATTCTAATAAAGTTAGTCTGCAAACTAAGGTCTGTTTTGTTAGTTTATAGCAGTAGTTTGTTATTTTATAAACTTACAGCAGGCCGTGGCCATCTTAAGTGTGGGCATCTGAAGCCAGACTGTATTTCTTCCTGGATCTCATCCTTGCAGATCTCGCACATGCTCAGTGCAGCACAAGCAGTGTAATAGGTTTCAGGTCAGGTTTCCATAGCAAGGGCAGTGTCAGAGGAAGTTGCCGCCCTTTCCCAGAAGACATTGCAAACAGGAAATGATGCGATGGGCCGCGGCCAGGGAGGAGGAAGTGAAAAATGAATACAGCAGATATACAGTAGGTGCTGAGAAAAAAAATAAAAAAATATCCAATTTGTTTACAGTGCACAGTTTAGTGAGGGATGCTGAAGAGTTGTAAAAGTGGGTGGAACTCCACTTTAAGCTCTAGTCCATCTAAAAATCTGGATGTTGTTCTAAATGGAGTAGTTCCTGAAATCAGTCAACAATCAGAAAACTACTACATAAAGCAGGCCATATACTAGTAGATTTTTTAAAAGAACGTTCCCACGAACATTCGTACAAACATTCAAATCTGTACATTCGATGAGATGATGACTGTTGTTTGAAGAAGTAACATTCGATTTTGAAGTAAACAGACTTTCCCTAAAAAAAGCCCCATTCACTGTTAGAAAGTCACTCATTGAGAAAAAAATTTCCATCTTGCTCCTTCGAATTTTTCATCACTGCGCTCATAAATGAACCACGACCATCGAAACAAATGTTTCTAAAATGAAAATTTTAGACACAAAATTCTAGTAGTATATGGCCAGCTTTACATTGTTAAACCGGCCATAAATGGATCGAATCTCAGCTTGTTTACCAGGGACTGGCTGAAAAACGATCCATGTATGGGCAGGCTGATTGCACCCAAGTCTATCCATCCATCAACTTGGGTACAACCAGACTGTCAGATTTTTACATGCGATTACAGCTGGTGGCTATAGCCGCTAGCAGTAATCACTGTGCTCTGCCGGCCAGGAAAGCTAACGCCCCCCCGGCCAGCATAACAGCTCTGTAGGAGGGATTCCGCCATCAACACTAACCGTGTTGATGGGGAAATCGTGCAATTGTCTCTCGGAAGGAAAGAAAATCGAATAATTTATGGGCTGCTTTACCTATTTCATACCTCTCAACATTTCGAGATGGGAATGAGGGACACCTACATGCAAGCGTATGTAGGCATAGGACACGCCCCCTGCCACACCCCCTTAAAAGAGACTTAACCTAAAAAAAGGTTAATTAAATCCACAAGGACTTTTTTTGCCACTTCTATTCCTTTATATTGGTTTTTAACATTTACAAATGCAGCCATTTAGAATTTGGATGGAAGGTTTAGCACTGGGAAACACTTTTTGAAAGATAAAAAGTGCATTTTATATACAACTATATGGATCAGACCAAAATGAGGGACAAATGGGGGGGGGGGGAAGAGAGACAGAGGGACATTGCTCCAAATCAGGGACAGTCCCTCGAAATCAGGGACAGTTGGGAGCTATGCTATTTTCATGATAATGAAGAAGAAGCAAATTTCCAACCCTTCCAAAACCTAACACCCTGGAAAGGGTCGTGCCTTTGCCCCCACCCTGCGAACCCAACCCACCTCCACCCCCCCCAGCCCACCCCCAACTCAACTCCCACCCATCTCCTTCAACATACCATGGAATAGCAGAACAATGGAAGGTCATAGTCCATCAAGGAAGCTCAGCCATTTTTTTTATCCTTGTTTACCCCTATAAGATGAAATAAATAAATTGTTTAAAGGCACAGTGACACCAAAGGATGGCTTTACCCAGAAATACTTTATTTTTTTATGTACAATGGGGTAATATAATGGGACCGTTAAATATAGTGCTTGGAGGAATTCTCTTTCAACCCTTTGACCTCAGAGGTCCCAGAACATAAGGTCCAGGCTTGTAGGTGGAAAATATAATGGAAAGACTGAGGAGAGCCTGTTATTGCAGAGGTCCTCTAATGGTACAAAGAGCACCTGTTCCCGAGACCCTCAGCTGTGTTCCAGGTTAATAACAGGAAGGAATGTGACCTCCAACTGTAAAGAGGTGCTGGACATACTTTGGATTCCTAGCAGGGAAGTCGACACTCTCAGTTTGTTTTAGCAGAGCTGCCAGCAATGACTTATAACTCCCGTGTCCTCAGAGCTCCATAACTGGACATCTACAAATGGCTCTCCGCTGTCCTTTGTTCACCAGTCTGGGCTCACTAAATCATTGACATAGGAGAGTCATGGCAGAAAAATCAACTCTGCCCCTATTTTTTGACATTCAGTATATTATCCAGATTCACAATCAACTGAATTCTGGTGGTCGATTAAACTTGTGCGATCATATTTGTGATTCCCGATAGTCTGAAAGTGGTTAAAACCAAAGCTCCTTACTGTCCCTGATTTCGAGGGACTGTCCCTGATTTGGAGCAATGTCCCTCTGTCCCTCATTCCTCCTCATTTGTCCCTCATTTTGGTCTGATCTATAGAGTTGAATATAAAATGTACTTTTTATCTTTCACAAAGTGTTTCCCAGCGCTAAACCTTTCATCCAAATTCTAAATTGCTGCATTTGAACATTTTAAAAGCCAATATAAAGTAATAGTAGTGGTAAAAAAAAGCACTTGTGGATTTAATCGCTTAAGACCCGGAAGATTTTACCCCTTTCCTGACCAGGGGACTTTTTGCGATTCGGCACTGCGTCGCTTTAACTGACAATTGCGCGGTCGTGCGACGTTGCACACAAACAAAATTGACGTCCTTTTTTTCCCACAAATAGAGCTTTCTTTTGGTGGTATTTCATCATCTCTGCAGTTTTTATTTTTTGCGCTATAAACAAAAAAAAAAAAACGTCAATTTTAAAAAAAAAACGACATTTTTGAAAAAAACGCAATATTTTTTACTTTTTGCTATAATAAATATCTCCCAAAAAGATATAAAAAAACAATTGTTTTCCTCAGTTTAGGCCGATATGTATTCTTCTACGTATTTTTGGTAAAAAAAAAAAAAAAAAAAACGCAATAAGCGTATATTGATTGGTTTGCGCAAAATTTATAGCATCTACAAAATAGGGGATAGGTTTATAGCATTTTTATTAATTTTTTTTTATTATTAGTAATGGTGGCAATCTGCAATTTTTATCATGACTGCGACACTATGGCGGCACATCGGACACTCTTGACACTATTTTGGGACCATTGTCATTTATAGAGCGATCAGTGCTATAAAAATTCACTGATTACTGTGTAAATGACAATGGCAGTGAAGGGGTTAACCACTAGGGGGCGATGAAGGGGTTGTGTGTCCTAGGGGGTGATTCTAACTGTAGAGGGGCTGGGCTTCAACACACATGCCAGCGATCACTGCTCCCGATGACAGGAAGCAGTGATCTCTGTCCTGTCCCTAGGCAGAACGGAGAAATGCTTTGTTTACAAAGGCATCTCCCCGTTCTACCTCTCCGTGACACGATCGCGGGCACCTGGCAGACATCGAGTCCGCGGGACCCGCAGTCACGGTCATGGAGCCGGCGGCGCGCTTGCGCCCGTATTGCTGCTTCTTAAAGAGGATGTACCTGTACGCCCGTGTGAAGGGCCGCCTTTGCCAGCATGGTATGCACACTTGTTTCCAATGCACAGACACTGGTCCCAATTCGACACGCATCTGCATGGCTGTCAAATTGGGACCAGCAGTTGTCTGTGCAACTGCTGCCTTCCAACAGACAATAAAGCAAGGTCCATAAAGACACGTATGAGCGAGTTTGGGATGGAGGAACTTGACTGGCCTACACAGAGTCCTGACCTCAACCCGATAGAACACCTTTGGGATTAATTAGAGCGGAGACTGGGAGTCCAACATCAGTACCTGACCTCACAAATGCGCTTCTGGAAGAATGGTCAAACATTCCCATAGACACACTCCTAAACCTTGTGGACAGCCTTCCCAGAAGAGTTGAAGCTGTTATAGCTGCAAAGGGTGGACCAACTCAATATTGAACCCTACGGACTAAGACAATATAGTGTAACTCCAAACTGAATACCTGTAGGGGCTTTTAAAGTGTCACCTATGGAAAATATAGCTTACCGAAGTTTGTTGCCATTTCACAGGCACACGCAGTCGTATGCCCTGTACACACATGATCGGACATTCCGACAACAAAATCCTAGGATTTTTTCCGACGGATGTTGGCTCAAACTTGTCTTGCATACACACGGTCACACAAAGTTGTCGGAAAATCCGATCATTCTGAACGCGGTGACGTAAAACACGTACGTCAGGACTATAAATGGGGCAGTAGCCAATAGCTTTCATCTCTTTATTTATTCTGAGCATGCGTGGCACTTTGTGCGTCAGATTTGTGTACACACGATCGGAATTTCCGACAACGGATTTTTGTTGTCGGAAAATTTTATATCCTGCTCTCAAACTTTGTGTGTCGGAAAATCCGATGGAAAATGTGTAATGGAGCCTACACACGGTCAGAATTTCCGACAACAAGGTCCTATCACACATTTTCCGTCGGAAAATCCGACCGTGTTTACGGGGCATTAGACTTGCTTTCACATGCTGGATATCTTTTTACATAGCGCAACCTCACCTTTTATATTTCATCAAAATATTGGATAATGTATTGCATTTGTGTGCCCCAAAATTACCTTTAATATGTTTTTTTTACTGAAAATTTGCATTTAATCAACCAGGGGTCTCCAAACTTTTTGAAAAAGGGTCAGTTTACTGTCCTTCAGACATTAGTGGGCCGGACTGTAGCCAGTGTGAGTAGACCATTTCTCAGGTTTGGTGGTCGGTGAGAGTAAAATAGACATAGCACCTGTGGTCACTAGGAGGAGGAATAGTGCCCCATCAATGGTGTCAGTGGGAAGAATAGTGCCCCATCAATGGTGTCAGTGGCAGGAATAGTGCCCCATCGTTGGTATTAGTGGGGAAAATGATGCCTTATCGTTGGTGTCAGGGACAGGAATAGTGCCCCATCGTTGGTATTAGTGGGAAAAATTATGCCTTATCGTTGGTGTCAGGGACAGGAATAGTGCCCCATCGTTGGTATTAGTGGGAGAAAATATGCCTAATTGTTGGTGTCAGTGGGAAGAATGGTGCCCCATTGCTAGTATTAGTGGGACAAATTATGCCTCATCGTTGGTGTCAGTGGCAGGAATAATACCCCATCGTTGGTATTAGTGGGAGAAAATATGCCTAATTGTTGATGTTAGGGGGAGGAATAGTGCCACGTCATTGGTATTATTGGGAGAAATTATACCTCATCGTTGGTGTCAGTGGCAGGAATAGTGCCCCATCACTGGTATTAGTGGTAGAAATGGTGCCTAATCGTTGGTGTCAGTGGCAGGAATAGTGCCCCATTGTTGGTATTAGTGGGAGGAATTATGCCTCATCGTTGGTGTCAGTGGCAGGAATAGTGCCCCATTGTTGGTATTAGTGGGGGCAAATATGCCTCATCGTTGGTGCCAGTGGCAGGAATAGTGCCCCATTGTTGGTATTAGTGGGAGAAATTAATTATGCCTCATTGTTGGTGTCAGTGGAAGCAATAGAGCCCCATCTTTGGTATTAGTGGGAGAAATTTTGCCTAATTGTTGGTGTCAGTGGCAGGAATAGTGCCCCATCGTTAGTATTAGTGGGAGAAATTATGCCTAATTGTTGGTGTCAGTGGCAGGAATAGTGCCCTATTGTTGGTATTAGTGGGAGAAATGAATTATGTCTCATTGTTGGTGTCAGTGGGAGGAATAGTGCCCCATTGTTGGTGTCCATGGAAAAAATAGAGCCGCAATGTTTGTGACACTGGGAGAAATATTGCCCCAAGGTCAGGTAAAGGCAAGCAAAGGGCCGCAGTTTGGAGGCCACTGTCATAGACCGTAGTTGCTAATATCATGCAACATAAAAAATTGAAACCACCACTATTTTATTCTCCAGGATCTCTTTCAGAAAATAGATCATGCTTGGCTAATCTTCAGGCCTGAAATGAATTTTTTAAACATGTGTGCAAAAAACAAAAGCAAAATAGGATTGAGATACATTCTATAATTTATAATGAATACATAGTAAGATAAAATGTATTTTACTATTTCCCCCATTTCTCTGAATGTAACCCCCCTAAAGTAAATATAAAACTTTGTGGACTAAAATGAATGGTTAAAATAGTGGCGCCAATATTGGTTCTGCAGTAAAAAACAGCCTTGTGCCAAAACAAACTGTGTCCATAAAATAAATCTGCCAGAAATATTGGCAGTGACATATATACCGGGAGCACCGAATGCGTGCCTTACATGCCATAGCAGGAGCCGGGTACTTCTAGCCAGGAGAATAATATAACAGAGCTGGTATAAATTTTCCAGTCCAGTGGCCCTCCCAGGACTCCGGCCCTTGTCAGCGGCTCCCATGGAACCGGCTCGGATAAGGTATTCACGCAGCAGCTGTTCCTGAATAGATGATAAACCAGGCAGACACCCTCCCCCAGCTTCCAATTCACCACCCTGGAAGAATGGGAACAAAGGAATCCCAGGCTTCCTTCTCAATTCTCCCCTGCTGGAGCATCTTTTTTTAATGACGACTGCCAATGCCTGAGCGCATTAAAAGGCTGCAAACCCATGGAAAGCATTAAAGGGCCGCTAAACATTAACTACGGGCTGACGTGTTAAAAAAAAGTTTTCACGCACGTTAATGTGCGAAATAACATGCGTTAACGGACCGCACAAATGTAAATGGGCCCTTAATCTAGAGAGGTGTTCATTAAGGGGGTAACATGGCCAGAGGCAAAGTCCACCTCTAACGTGGCTCCGCTCCCCCATGCACCACCATTATGGCGCATACGCAGATGTACCCTGGCCTTCGGGGTCCTGGCAGAGGAAATCGCCACATCTGCGCACACGTAGGCGATTTACCAAGCACGTGCAAAGACAGGGAAGTTTTCCAGGGAGTGTCCAAGAGTTGGCTCCGCTGTCTGGCAGGTGTGCCTGGATCACAAGACTAAACGCAAACACAATATTCCCCACATTCAAGAAACCAGCAATACAGTAGTGTTGGGTGCTGTAATGACCACAGGCTAGAAACCATGGATGATCAAAGTGAAGACATGTCATCGGCACACCAAAGATTCCTCGAAAGGGTCCAAAGCTTTATTTTTTTTCTTTATTCACATAATTAACATACAACAATGTTTCAGAGCCATGCAGGGCCCCTTCATCAGGCTAATAAAGCTTTGGATCCTTTCGAGGAATCCCTATGCCCTGTACTCACGGTCGGATTTTCCGACTGAAAAAGTGCGACCGGATTGTGTTGTCAGAAATTCCAACCGTGTGTGGGCTCCATCTGACTTTTTCCGTCGGAATTTCCAACACACAAAGTTTGAGAGCAGGCTATAAAATTTTCCGACAACAAAATCCGATCGGTTAAATTCCGATCGCGTGTACACAAATCCGACGCACAAAGTGCCACGCGTGCTCAGAATAAATTAAGAGACAAAAGCTATTGGCTACTGCCCCGTTTATAGTCCCGACGTACGTGTTTTACGTCACCGCGTTCAGAACGATCAGATTTTCCGACAACTTTGTGCGACCGTGTGAATGCAAGACAAGTTTGAGCCAACATCCGTCGGAAAAAATCCATGGATTTTGTTGTCGGAATGTCCGATCGTGTGTACAGGGCATAAGTGCGCTGATGACATTTCTTCACTTGGATCACAAGACTGGCTCGACAGAACTACAAATCCTTTGGCAGTTAAAAGGGTTCACACTCACTTATTTAAACTATTTAGCTGTTCACAAAGAGTATTGCTTTAAAATGAAGGTAATATAGTTGGAAAGCGTACATAGGTGATGTGACAGTGAAACATTGCCAATAGGCATTGCACTGCTTGAATGGCACCTAGCAAAAACCAGGACTATAATCAATTTTTTCAGTAACATTTAGGGCTAGTCACACTTGTGTACTGTGGCAAAATGCACTTAAATGAACTTTAATGCTTGCTACCACAACAGATATCAACACACCTGCTCCATGTGCAGTCTCTTACAGTGCCATTTATTTTCAATAGCACCCCAGCATATTGTATATTGGAGCACAATGCATTTGCACTGTGGTGCACTACATTAAAAAAAAAAAGAGTGAAAATATTACAGGAACACGCTGCACAGTCATGTAAGCCTTTTTAGTAGGCTGCACCTGAACAAGGAGAGACAAAAGCCAGCAATATAGCACAGACATGCTGCACAATTATGTAAGTCTTTTTAGTATACCGCATTTGAACAAGGAGAGACAAAAGCCAGCAATATAGCACAGATATGCTGCACGTCAAGTAAGCAATTTTAGTAGGCCACACTGTGGAGTGTTGACAGCCAGTAATCACTAGTACCTGGGGTCCAGAGCTGTCTTTTAGAAAGCAGTTCATCCTATCGCTGCAGGTCGCTGGTGCCGCCAACTTCGATACAGGAGCTGGCTGTGGCTTCCTGAGGAACCACAGCTGGCTTCCCACTGCCCTGAGCCACCACAGCTGGATTCCCACTATGCATGCTCGTGCAGTGCTTTGTGAATGGTTCTGCAGCCTCCTGGCACATGCAACTTGTCCCAGGAGACTGCAGGTGGGGAGAGGGTGGGGCAAGGGATGACCTCCTCGCCTAGGCAAGGACTGCAGAAATGAGAGAGGGTACCAGTACTGAAAAAAAATGTAACTTAGTTATAGACTGGGGGAGGGAGCGAACCAGTGGGACTTTTTGAGTGAAGTTCCGCTTTAAGTGTGAATGAACCCTTATTGGTAAGTAGGTTTCATAGTTATCACAAGAAAGCTGTCACACAGACTACACACATTGAGCAGGCATGGTCCACCATGGTCTTTATTAGAAAGCTGGTGCAGACTATCGATGTGCAGCTGACGCTGGAGTGAGTGTGTGTGTAGCCAGGAAGTGTCTGAAAGAGGTTGCAGGAGATCAGCAGCACTCAGATACAGAAAAAAGATGAAAACAATTGTTATGTCAATTGTTTATAATACACAGTTCATTAGAAAACGGAACAAAATCCAGCTACAGTTTAAATCTACTAAAATGATTCACCTCCATAGACATTGCAAGATAATGTCCTCCACAGTTTGCACAGCCTTCAGTCCCTATCCCCCTCCCCCACTTTTGTCATCAACTCTTGACTATAGACAGAGAGAGCCCCAATGGAGAGGAAGATCTTGGGCATTTGTTGCCCTGGGAGTGGAGGAGAGGGGAATGACACATTCTTTAGAGTGAGATCACAGGCTTAGACAATGCAGAACTTCCACTGGCCACAAGACTCCCCGCTGCTCCCAACTTAACCCTTCTCTCATCATCTGGGCCAGTTAGTAAGATGCCAACGCAAGGACGCCATCTAATATCTTCATATATAACTTGTTAATGATTTAGGCTCGGGGCTGCTTATATGCAAATCAGCTGATTTCCTAAAACCTGAACAATTAGTTGTCTCTGTCTGCCCCACTTTGAAGTGACTTTGTCAAAAAAAAAAAAAAAAAAAGAAAAAAAAAATCTTTCTGGGAAAGAATAGAGATAATACTTACCTGTCACGCCATCATGATTGACACATGAAGAAAAGCGGACAGCAAAAAAAAAAAAAAACAACTTTTCTGCATTGCAACCCCCCCCCTCCGCACACATTAGTCTTTTGTCTTTTACTTATTTTTGTTTCTCCCGACACCTGACCTGCTCCAGCAGCCTCCTGGGATACCTGACATTCATATTGCAGGAGGTATCGGCATCCATATGCCAAACCTGACAGAGCATAATCAAGGAGCTGGCTGCAAGAACCTGGAAAGACAGCTGGCCCCTGATGATGTAAGGCAGTGATCTCCAAACTGTGGGCCCGCAGGCCTGCCTTTATCTGGCCCTTGGGGCACCATTCTATCCACTGACACCAATAATGAGGCACTATGCCTCCCATAGACACCAATGATAGGGCATTATTCCTCCCACAGACACCAATGATGGGGCACTATTCCTCCCATAGACACCAATGACGGGGCACTATTCCTTCCACAGACACCAATGATGGGGCACTATTCCTCCCATAGACACCAATGACGGGGCACTATTCCTCCCACAGACACCAATGATGGAGCACGATTTCTCCCATAGACACCAATCATGGGGCACTATTCCTCCCACAGACACCAATGATGGGGCACTATTCCTCCCATAGACACCAATGACGGGGCACTATTCCTTCCACAGACACCAATGATGGGGCACTATTCCTCCCTTAAACACCAATGATGGGGCACCATTTCTTCCAGACACTAATGATGGGGCACTATTCCTCCGACAGACACCAATTATGGGGCACTATTACATCCATAGACACCAATGTTGGGGCACTATTCCTCCCAAAGAAACCAATGATGGGGCACTATTTCGCCCATAGACACCAATAATGGGGCACTATTCCTCCCACTGTCACCAATGATTGGGCACGATTTCTCCCATAGACACCAATCATGGGGCACTATTCCTCCCACAGACACTAATGATGGGGCACTATTCCTCCCATAGAAACCAATGATGGGGCACTATTTCTCTCATAGACACCAATAATGGGGCACTATTCCTCCCATAGACACCAATCATGGGGCACTATTCCTCCCACAGACACCAATCACGGGGCATTATTCCATCCATAGACACCAATGATGGGGCACTATTCCTCCCAGAGAAACCAATGATGGGGCACGATTTCTCCCATAGACACCAATCATGGGGCACTATTCCTCCTACAGACACCAATGATGGGGCACTATTCCTCCCATAGGCACCAATGATGGGGCACTATTCCTCCTACAGACACCAATGATGGGGCACTATTCCTCCCATAGACACCAATGATGGGGCACCATTTCTGCCAGACACCAATGATGGGGCACTATTCCTCCGATAGACACCAATTATGGGGCACTATTCCATCCATAGACACCAATGATGGGGCACTATTCCTCCCATAGAAACCAATGATGGGGCACTATTTCTCCCATAGACACCAATAATGGGGCACTATTCCTCCCACTGACACCAATGATTGGGCATACTAGCTCATTATGCCTTTGTCTTACAGGTTTTTCTTTGTGTGGGGGGGGGTGTACAATCTCTTTAAGGGGGTTGTTTGGCGGGTGGCAAAAACGCGGCTCAAGCACACATTTTTTTTCCGCCATCCTCTCACCTGTACGTCTAAATGAAGCCTAATGGTAACAGAGCCTTTTTGTTACAAAGAACATCTGTTCATTGTGGTAATGTGTAGTAAAACAGGTTACCGCAATGCATAGTAATGAATGATAAATGATTTATTTTGAATAGGACCCCAATGCACCCACACAGCACCGTACAGTGCACCTGCGTTTTACTGCAGTACAATACACAAATGTGAGCCATCTCTGCATTGTGGTGCACGGCATTGAATAAAAGGTTTGCCATGTGTTGGCCAACTATTCATCTTTTCATGTTTCCACAAGGTCAGAGGCAGGCAATTATCTAAAATGTCTTTGTATGCTGTACCATTAACAGTGCCCTTCACCAGAAACACCTGACTTCAGTGGGAGTTCATGGACACAGACACTTCTGCAGCTACAGCTTAAATTGGAGGCTTATATCTGTGCCCAAGATACCTAGTTGCCACGTGCAGCCAGCCATAATAATGAATGACTGTATGACACTGCACCAATGCGTAAAGTCATACACTCCTGGATGCAGACTATCTACGCCCGGTGTTGTACGCCAGTGTGCATGTACAGGTAGTAGACCCAGGGCCGTCTTTAATATTGATTGGACCCAGGGCAAAACTTTTCTTGCCCCCCCCCCCCATGCAGTTTTGCTCTCCACCTACTTTGAGACATACAATAAATAGCAGCTAGACTCAAAATCAGTTTACCGAATCAGATCAGGCAGCTATTGCGTTTGGTTGCCAGAGGTTACAGTGTATCATTACCGCTCACTGACTGGTTGCTAGAGGTTACAGTGTATCATTACCACTCACTGACTGGTTGCTAGAGGTTACAGTGTATCATTACCACTCACTGACTGGTTGCTAGAGGTTACAGCACACATTACGGCTTACTGATTATTTGCTAGAGGTTACAGCACATATCTGGTTGTTGATTGGTTGCTAGAGATTACTCTGGATAAGACCTCAGTGGGGCATGATATACATATCAATACCGCTATTTGCATATGAATGCCGGTAATTTACATGTAAACACAGGGTCTGCAGGTGAGTCATCTGTACACAACAATAGGGCAGAGCTGGGCAGCATTAGTAGCAGCACTTCACACTGAGATATTGGGACACAGCACAGGACTAAAACCTCAAGGGATGAGGGAATTTAAACCAGGATAGTTGGCAAGTATGAGGCAGCTGCTTTGGGCCCCACAACAATGACAGGGCCCAGGGCAGCTGCCCCTTTTTCCCTGCCTTAAAAACGGCCCTGAGTAGACCTGTGTACAGCTGGTACACAACCACTCCTTACTATGGTTAACTGTACATGCCAGCTGTTCATCCTGGGTGCCTAAATACACCTACAATTTACATTGTATGCCAAAATATGCCCATGTACAAAGACATTTGAGATATTTGTGCCCCTACGGCCGACTATCCTGGTTGCATAAATACTCCTGCAGTTTACATTGCATGTCAGAAAAACGCCCATGTTCAGGAGTTCTAATTCCGAGGGTTGGCCAATCATTTTGGCCAATCAGTAGGCGCAATGCTCAACTTTTTTTCTTTAAAAAGGTATCAAGCAAACACTGCAGCTTTGCTAAAATCAGAAATCTAACACTTTAATTCAATTTCTATTTGGCGTATACATTTAAACGATTAGTTGTTAGGTGTCACGCACCATCCCGTAATTACACGTCCTGTAAGCTACTTATATTAGAGCCAGTTACTTGATTAAGGGTGAAATGTTTAGCTTACAGCAATCATTAATAATTCACGACAAACACATTTCGAAGATGTACTGCTGATACCAGATGTGACAAGAAGACTTTCAATGCTATACGATCGTTAGGTTTAACGATCTACCTGTTTCTAAAATGTCCACAAGACACTGTTATCACTTTAGAAAATCCACAGCCCTTTTTATTTATTTTTTTACACTAAAGTCATAAAAAAGTTCATAAAAACACACTACTCAGTAACAACAAAGGATATAAATTCACTTTGTGTGCGCCAAATGCATTTGCAAACCAGAGATTACAGTGTAAAAGTAGCAGTGATGTCATCACAGTGCTGTACATAGCCTGTGCAGAGAGCAGAGCTGTGGGAGGGGCCCAGCAGGCTCCACCCACTACAGGCTGCCTGCAGAAAACGACAGGAGGGGGCGGAGACAAGACCAGTCACCCTGCACAGGGAGAGAGAGAGGGGCAGTGACCGGTCTTTATTACAAGAAGGTTCTACACAGAGGCAAAGTGCAAATGTTGTACCGCATATTTTAAAAAACATGACTGTGCTATTTTTGCATGTTCCACACACATAGGCCAGCCCGCTGACATTAATAGACTGCCCTAAACAGGACACACAGGAATGTGCAAAAAAATGCGCACACCATGCACCTCATGGTGTGAACGAGCCTTAAAACCATTAAAAAGTCTAATTTAAGTTTCACACCTTTCTATCTCTTTATAGTAGATGTGTTAATATTTTTTGCTTGAAAATCCCTTAAAATAACCTTTTCTCTCAGTAAAAATGCCGCTTTCTGTCCTCACACACCAGTGCTTTATGCTGGCAGAACTGAGTAATAGCCACACCCCCCCAGTACAAGTGTCCCCAGACCTGTATTGTACAAAGGAGGGTGTGTCTTACCAGGTCTATTAGTAAGTGCTGATTACTAAGTCTGCTGGATATCTGTCTGGTGCCTACTGGACTGCGCATATTCAGACACACTTCACAACTGATGTAGCAGGAAAAGTCGAGATAAGACTCTGGAATTGGAGGCTGTTAGTACAATGTCTGTCTGGCTGCATATCTATTTCTGGGACTTCAATTAGGCTTTAACATGTCTGACAGGTTGTCACTAGCAGAGGTTGTGTTTATTGCATAGCTAGGCTCACTAGCCGCAGTGGGCACAGGGAGCAGATTTCATAGTGTTAGCAATGTTGCAAAAACCACTAAACAACCTAATAGTTCCTTAAGCTGACATGAACTCACAAAATAATCTTTGTTAAAAGCACTAATATTATTATTATAATTATTATTACACTGGATTTGTACAGTACATACATTATGCAGCACTTTATAATATAAAGAAAGGCAGTACAGTTACAATACAATTCAATACAAGAGGGTTAGGAAGGTCCCGCTGATCACAGCTTACCATCTAAAAGGCAAGGATCAGTAATACAAAAAGAAATAATTGTGTGGGGATGAGTTCATGGAGAAAGTAAAGTTTAGTTGTTAGGTGGATGCAGGATAGGATTCCCTGATTGATCCCTGTTTTAAACGGATCTCCTAAAGGCAGATAGAGTGAGAGATAGGCTGACAGATTGGGGTAGGGATTTCCAGAGGAAGAGAGGCTCTAAAGAAGTCGTTCAGGCAAGCATGAGAGGAGGAGATGAGGGAGCTAAAGTGCAGGAGGTGTTGGGAGGAGCAGAGAAAACGGTTTGGTTGGTATGTTGAGACAGAGTTGGTGGTGTAGCTTAGGAAAGAGTTCTGGGTGGCTTTTTAAGTTGTCAGGCTTCCCTGAATAGACACATTTTCACGGATATCCTAAAGGCCGACAGAGTGAGAGATAGCCAGACAGATTGGGGTAAGGTCGGCTGGTATTTTCAAACGAGGTTGATGAGGTAGCTTGGGACAGAGTTCTGGGTGGCTTTGTATGTTGTCGGGCTTCCCCGAAGAAATGTGTTTTCACGGATTTTCTAAAGGTGGACGGAGTGAGAGATAGCCAGGCAGATTCGGGTAGGGAATTCCAGAGGAAGAGAGAGGCTCTAAAGAAGTCCTTGAGGCAAGCATGAGAGGAGGAGATGAGGGAGCTAAAGTGCAGGAGGTGTTGGGAGGAGCAGAGAAGACGGTTTGGTTGGTATGCTGAGACAGGGTTGGTGGTGTAGCTTAGGAAAGAGTTCTGGGTGGCTTTGTATGTTGTCGGGCTTCCCTGAATAGACACGTTTTCACGGATATCCTAAAGGCGGACAGAGTGAGAGATAGCCAGACAGATTGGGGTAGGGTCGGCTGGTATTTTCAAACGAGGTTGGTGATGTAGCTTGGGACAGAGTTCTGGATGGCTTTGTATGTTGTCAGGCTTCCCTGAAGAGATGTGTTTTCACGGATCTCCTAAAGGTGGATGGAGTGAGAGACAGCCAGACAGATTCGGGTAGGGAATTCCAGAGGAAGAGAGAGGCTCTGAAGAAGTCTTGGAGGCAAGCATGAGAGGAGGTGGTGGAGGAGCTAAAGAGCAAGAGGTCTTGGGAGGAGAGGACGGTTTGGTTGGTATCATGAGACGAGGGTGGTGATGTAGCTTGGGATAAAGATCTGGATGACTTTGTATGTTGTCAGGATTTTTTTTTTTTTTTAGTTAAAGCCAGTGGAGAGATGGGACTGCAGATGTTCAGCATTTAGTAAGGTGGATAAGTCTGGCAGTAACATGCATGATAGCCTGTGTTTTAGAGGTAGGCCATCATAGACCGGAGGGGAAATAGCCTACATCAGGGTTTCTCAATCAGGGTTCCATGAAACCATAGGGTTCTTCCTTTGGTTTCTAGAGGTTCCTTGAGCAAAAGAGCAATTTCTGCTTCTCAGAAAAGTTCCCACTGACACCATTGAGTTTTTTTTTCAGCTATCTGTAAGGAGGTAATTCTTCCCAATGATCACAAATGTAAGGACCACCACACTAATGTAGCATCCATCAGTTGTAGATATAGTAATTTTTAACAGGGTTTCACTTATACCGGATAATTATTTCAAGGATTCCTCTGTGTTGAAAAGGTTGAGAAAGGCTGGCCTATGTAGAGGTAGGCCAACGAGGAGGAGGTTGCAATAGTCGAGGCAAGAGATAATGCGGGAGTGAATGAGTAGATTGGTGGTGTCACTGGTTAAGAAGGGACAATATGTAAATGTTATGGAGGTGAAGGTGGCAGAATTTGGACAATGATCGGAGCTTGAGGCTGAAAGCTGAGATCGGGTCCAGGATTACACCTAGCATCCTGTATGAGGAGAGGTACTGATAGGACCTTGAAGAAAAATAAGAAGAGGAGGCACTGAGAGAGAAAATATTATGAGTTCACCTTTAGAAAGATTTTGTTTTAGGAAGTGGTGTGACATCCATACTGATTATGTTGGTTGTTAGTAAATTAGGGGACTGAGGTGAGAAATAGAGAGATTTGGCTGTCATCAGCATAGAGCTGAAGATCTTTTTTTACATCTTTCATGCCCTGTATTAAAACAGCTTTCCAGATGACCTTCACCTGGCTATGCTTTCTCAGTTAATGCTTTCCCACGCATGCGAGTCAATTTAAAGGTTTTTTTCTCCATACATCCTAACCGCAATATGTACTAGTCACAAAGCCGGGGTACCAGGTTTCGGCCTCTAGCGCTGCAACTAACGATTATTTTCATAATCGATTAGTTGGCCGATTATTGTTTCGATTAATCGATTAATCGGTTAATAACCTTAAAAAAGTGTGGTGTATAATTTAGTTAATATGTAAAGTTTAAAAAAGGCAATTTATTCCTAAATATCTCTATGCAGTGGTAAATATAAATAACCAACTATATGGTTAAGGGGTAAAATCTTTAATCCTCTCTGAGAATAACAGACAGAAGAGATGTACTCTATATACTATTAGAGGTTGAATCCGGTAAATATCATCAGACTCAGATCAAATTTTTTTTTATTTAAAGAAAAAAAAAAATTCTAGACTGTTTTGCAGATTTTCAAACAGAACTGTAATATTACATGCTTTTCTGCAGCTTCTCCGTTGAAGTATATTGAACCAAAAAAGCACTGTTTTGCATTGAAAAAGGTCCTTGACCCTTTCCAAATGCACAGCAGCTGAAAAAAGCATAGATGTGAACGTTAAATGAACTGTAGTGCATTTCTGCAAAAAGCACCAAAAAACACATGGGTGGGAACCAGGCCTAAGATATTTAGTAACATAATGGAGTTAAAAAAATATAAAAAATTAGCCCTTCGTTTTTTTACTGTGCAACAGTGAAAGTAATATTTACAGTAGAGATTATTTGCTCTTTTTGTACTATGTAGAGCTAATTTTAACTTTTTTAAACCCATTATGTTACTGGCCGATTAATCGATTATGAAAATAGTAATCGATTAATTTCATAATCGATTAGTTGTCGATTAATCGATTAGTTGTTTTGGCCCTATCGGCCTCCATCACGTAGCATGATGATTACATCTGTCAGCCACAAGGGTTAAAATGGATTGTTGGGCTGTAAGTCAATAGACTAATTTCCAAAACACACAAACAGGGATGGTGTTTAGTGACAGTCCCTATCACTCAGCTGTACTCCAGAGACAGAGGCACAAAGGCCATCAGACTCTCATACTAAGGCAGAAAGGCCATCAGACTCTCATATGAAGGCACAAAGGCCATCAGACTCTCATACTAAGGCAGAAAGGCCATCAGACTCTCATATGAAGGCAGAAAGGCCATCAGGCTCTCATACGAAGGCAGAAAGGCCATCAGACTCTCATACGAAGGCAGAAAGGCCATCAGACTCTCATACGAAGGCACAAAGGCCATCAGACTCTCATACGAAGGCAGAAAGGCCATCAGACTCTCATACGAAGGCAGAAAGGCCATCAGACTCTCATACGAAGGCACAAAGGCCATCAGACTCTCATACGAAGGCAGAAAGGCCATCAGACTCTCATACGAAGGCAGAAAGGCCATCAGACTCTCATACGAAGGCAGAAAGGCCATCAGACTCTCAGAGTGAGGCACAGAGACCATCAAACTGTCATACAGACCGAGGCACAAAGGCCATCAGACTCTCATACCAAGGAACAGAGGCCATTAGACTCTCATACTGAGGCACAAAAGCCATCAGACTTTCATACCAAGGCAGAAAAGCCACAAGACTCTCACACCGAGGCATAGAGGCCTCTCATACTGAGGCAAAGAGGCCATCAGACTCTAGCACTCCCTAATATCAGTTGCAGAATTTCATGGATGTTCTGTGAGGCATCAGGAATGAAGTGCACACATAAGAAAGTGGATTTCCCAAGAGGCAACTTCCACCTCCCCATCAATAAGGAAAACAGCATCCTGATTTATTGGTGTTTCCAAGATCAGTCAAGGTCAGTTTTGACAATGTTAAACAAAACAGCTTGCACCCCCCTCTGACTTAATTGCACCAGCTCAGAGTAAAATACTTTGAACTAAAACAGCTCAGTGAAAAATATCACCAGGCTGCTAATGGTTATTGGGCACCACAGGGGGGCAGGAAGGAGGGTGGGAATCTAAATATGGCCATAGAGGGGATGAAAGTTACAAGACACACGATTGTGTTTGGCAAATGTAAATATGCAAACAATCATTCAGACCTAAAATTGGCAGCACGGTGGCTTTGTGGTTAGCACTGCAGTCCTAGAGTCCTTGGTTCGAACCCCAACCAGGACATGCATGGAGTTTGCATGCTCTCCCTACGCTGACAATGAAGGACAGGAAGATCTCTCACCAAAAAGGTAAATATTTTCGAGATGTATCCAAAAAAGTTTTTTTTTAATGCATCTGGAAAACACTTACCTATTTGGCACTACTTTTTTTTTTTATAAAGCAAAGTAGTAAAAAAAGTTGTCCCCTCCCAGCATGCTGTAGAGAAGGACCCTTGTTCGTAGTGTGGAAACAGTGGTCTCTCAGAGGAGGTCTAACAGGCCCCCTGCTGAGCCAAAGCTAAAGCTCTCCAATGAACAGGGAGCATGAGTTTTGCTGAATGCTCAGACTCCACAGGGAACGTGGCAGAGAGACCACTGCTTCCACACAGAAAGCAAATGTCCTTCTCTACAGCATGCTGGCAGGGGACAGGAGTTTCTGTGCCAGCTGTGGGTCTTTTCTAAGGAAAATGAACTGAAGGACATTGCCCACCTTTTGTTTTGATGCACCTGGAATGCATGTACCTGATTTAAGTTGAAGGTTTGGAGATCCCTATGATCAAAAGGCAGCTATATCCATGAGTAGATCTCACATAGGGGAGCTTCTGAAAACTGTCCATTCTTAAAACGGTTGCCAACTGGCAGCAGAAACGTTTGATCCTGCCGTCACATTCAGCACTCGCAAAGTGAAGTGAAGGACATATTCTCTTTGCTTATAGGAAAGTTCAATTTATTAGTGATAAAAATATTCCAACATAAAACACTTTCTGGGTGACCATGTGCTCGTTATCAGGTGTTTGGTGCATGTTAAATTATCTGATCATTTCTTCTTATTTATTACAGGAATTTCGTATAGCGCCGACAATTTTATGCAGTGCTTTACATATTGTACATCCGATTCTCACCAGTGATGCTCAAATCAGCCTCAACAGCAGAAATAGAGAAGTGTTAGAAGAGATTTATGATACATTAACAAGTTGATGGCAATTTTTTAAAGATTTCATATCACAAATGAACAATGTGATGCTGTAAATTACAAGCCAACAGTCCGCTGTCATTAGATCAAACCAAATGACACCGGGTCATGACATGCAATAAAACAGAGGAAAAAAATTGAAACATTCATCCATATTTTATTACATATATATAAAAAAAAAAAATCGCTTTAACCTCTAGAAACCTTATCATTTCGCCCCCAAATGACCCATCTGGGCATAATGTACACCAACTGGTTCTAGGAGTCCCATATGTACCATTGTTGTTTTTAATTATGCATAAAAAAAGTGCAAACGGCAGTCAAACACCGTAAGCTAACCGAGGTCATCAACCAATCACAAACTAGCCTTTGGCAACTGCTTGGCAGCCAACTTTATGGAAGAAGGATTCTAACTGGTTCCTTTTGGTTGTTATACGTGATCTTTGCAAATTTTGTTTTGTACAGTTTGCAATGCACACAAATTCGTTAATTCAACGAGGATCAGCAAGTTGAAACAAAGACTGGCAATCTTAATTTCACATTGTAACATTATCCATCATAACAGCTTGGATTCTGTTGGTAGTTAAATGATCTGTTTGCTTCTGTATATAAAACGACTTCTAATCCAATTCTTACTCCCTGGTGGGACATATTCTGAAAACTGCAAATTATGGAACTGTTTTCACCCTAATAATACACAACAGCCACAGGGGACACTAATGGTTCAGCGATGCCTGCAAATAGTGTATAATGGGTTGTTAAAACAGATACAATTAACCACTCACATGCCGGCACAACTGGATATCCTGTGAAAATAAAGAGCAAAAATCCCTTCAATATCCTGATGTATCGTACAATTTACGGCACAGCTCAAGAGAACCTCTAATCCAGCAATTAAAGAAATGAGAGTCTAAGATAGTAAGCAGGATTTGTATATTTAATAACTGTGGAAATTGGTTGTACAACTCATCAGTACTGTATTTAAGTGAGACTTGACGGAAGTTTTAAACATCTACAATATACCTAAGTGCATTTCTCAATGGGAATGCATTAAAATTATAGTGTTGGCTTTAATTACATAGTTGCCTAGTCATTTCTGAGAAACATCAACCAAACACTTGCAATGCAATTTAGAGCCCCACAGACCCATAGATATTCCAGAGCATAACCAGAGACCCATAGTTTCTCCATTATAGGACCATAGATCCACAGGTTCCCATTATAAAACTATGGTCACCCCATTATAAGACCGAAGACCTACAGATCTCCTGTTATAGTACCAAGACCCATAGATTTCCAGTAATAAGACACAGACCCATGGATAGTCATTATAGGAACACAGACTCATAGGCTCCTCATCATAGGGCCACAGACGTATAGATTCCACCATTATAAGAACACAGACCTATACATGCCTTGTTACAGGATCTGAGACCCATAAAGCCCCTGTCATAGAACAATATATCCACAGACTCCCCAGAGCTTTGGTTTCTATCATTACAGGACCACAGACCTAAAGGTTGACAGTTGCAGTACCTCAGGTCAATAGATTTCTCCTAGCAGGTCTTCTGACCCATGGATTTCCCATTATAAGACCACAGACCCATAGATTTCTCATCATAGGACAACAGACCCATAAATTCCCTATCACATGACCACAGGCAAATAGTATCTCTATTAGAGGACCACAGAATCTTACACTACCCATCATAGGTCCACAGACTCATAGATTCCCCACTGCATGACTAGAGATCCATAGCTTCCCACACTCCAAGAACACAGACTCTCATCACTGGACTGCAACCCAAGGGAATCCACTAATATAGGACCAGGATACAATAGGTTCCACATTACTGGATCACAGATTCATAGACTCCCCATCACAAGTCCACAGACCCACAGATTCTACAACACAGTACCACATACCAATAGATTCTGCCTCACAGGATTACATACTTTATTCCCAAATACGGGACAATAGAGCCATAGTTCCCCATCATACCATAAACCATTAGGGTTTCTGTCACAGGACTAAAGACCCATATATTCCCTATCGCAGAACCACAGACTCATAGATCTCCAATCACAGCTCCATAGAACTATAGTTTTCCTATCATGTAAACCCATACCCATTGCCTCTTCATTATAAGACAACAGACCCATAGTACTCCACAATTAGACCACAGAACCCATAGCCTCTCCAACATAACAATACGTTCTCATAGTTACCTACAATAGGACCATAGAACCAAAGCCTCTCCATCACAGAACCATAGACCCATAATTTCCCTTTACAGAACCACAGTCATATATTTCCCCACAATAGGACCATAGACCCATAGCCTCTCCATCATTGGACCACAGACTCATATACTCTCCATCATGGGGTCACATGACCACCAACCCATAGTTTCCCGTCACAGGACCACATACCCATAGTTTCCCATCATGGGACCCCAGTCGCATAGTTCCCTATCACAGGACCACATACCCATAGTTCCCCAGTCGCATAGTTCTCTATAACAGGACCACAGACCTACAGTTCCCCATGAAAGGATCACAGACCCATAGTTCCCCATCACAGGTCCAAAAACCTATAGTTCCCTACAACAGGACCATAGACCCATAGTTCCCCATCACAGGACCAAAGATCCATAGTTCCTTATAACAGCACCACAGACACATAGTTCCCTGTCAAGGGACCCCAGTAGTATAGTCCCCTACAACAGAACCAGAGACCCATAGTTCCACACAATAAGACCACATATCCATAGTTTGCCACAATAAGACCACAGACCCATAGATTCCCATCACAGGACCAAAGATCCATAGTTCCCTACAGCAGTACCACAGACCCATAGTTCCCCACAATAAGACCACATACCCATAGTTCCCCATCACAGGACCAAAGATCCATAGTTCCCTACAACAGGACCACAGACCCATAGTTACCCACAATAAGACCACAGGCCCATAGTTTCCCATCACAGGACCAAAGATCCATAGTTCCCTACAACAGTACCACAGACCCATAGTTCCCCACAATAAGACCACAGACCCATAATTCCCCATCACAGGACCAAAGATCCATAGTTCCCTACAACAGGACCACAGGCCCATAGTTACCCACAATACGACCACAGGCCCATAGTTTCCCATCACAGGACCAAAGATCCATAGTTCCCTACATACAACAGGACCAGAGACCCATAGTTCCCCATCACAGGACCAAAGACCACAGACCTGTAGATTTTCCTTCAGATGCAATATTTTCATGTAAAACCTTTAATAAAAAGCTATTGAAAATGATAATTGCAATAACTTCTACTAGCATGCAGAAGAACTTACTCTCACTCTGCAGCCTTATAAAACTGAAACCCTGAGCCCCCTCCACGGATACATTTCCCAAACCAGGGCAAGTCCCTGGAAGACAAGCCTCCGCCATGCCCTTTGCACACTGCTGCCACCATCCTGCAGAGTGAAGTTTAGTTCCCCCCCATCAGGGGACAGAACACCAGTCCACTTGTGCTATGTATCAATAATGACAGAGAACACAAATCCCCAGCACAAGTGTTCAGCCCTGTCCCTCTGCAGCTCCAACATAGAAAAATCAACACTGATCAGCAGCTGTGTGTGACAGATCCCACCCTGCACTGGCAGCCCATCCACCTTACCTGAGTGCAAGCTCTGCTTCCCAGATGTCAATTAATAATCCACAGAGGGGAGCCTGGCACTGCCCTAGTGCCACCTAACACTCAGCCAGCAGCGCCATGCAGTCAGCTGCCCAGGTCTGTTCTGGATTGTTCCTTTGTGGCCAGCTGTAGGTCCTCCTTGTCTCAGAGTGGGGTCATCATGTCTCATGTCTCATACTGCAGGCAGTCATTGGGGGGTCCCCAGCAGCAGTCACTTAAAGGGATGTGTCACCTCTCTGGGATTTCCTCACTATTGCCCCATGACTCCTCTGTGCTGTGATCTCCTGAGGTTTCCTAGATGTCACTTGTCTCATGCCGCCCTCAGCATCCCTCCTGCATTGCCCGATCTCCTTCAGCAGCTCCTCTTCCGTCCCCCTCCAGATTTCAATCTGCCTCCTCTCCGCTTTCCCCAACTCAGCAGTCACGGCCCCGCCCCGTGTACACGCCCCCTCCAGAGCTGCAGCAGGCTGGAAACCAGATCAATATTTGCATAGCCGCGCCCATATGCCCACTGCTCCTCGCATGGCCACGCCCCCCGATCTCTGTAGCTGGGAGCACAATGGGGAGAAAAATGTAAGAGCGGCAGCGCGCGGTGTCACCTCCAGCTACATGTCTGCAATGTTCTGATAGAGGAAACGATCCCGGGAGCCAAGAGAGATCCCAGCAATCAGGATCATGAGCACACCCTGAACTCTGCCCAGTCTCTGCTGTCAGTAACATGCCAGGGGGGGGGGGGGCACAGAGACCCCTGAGTCACAACCCCCCACCCACCACATTTATTTATCAATAGGATTTATATTGTGCCGACAATTTACACAGCACTTTACTCACCGTACATTCACATCAGTCTCTGCCCCACAGAGCTTACAATCTTAGATCCCATCTCACATGCATACGGTCATACTTAATCATCAATTTACCTACCAGCATGTCTTTGTAATTTTAAGAGCATACTCCATGCAGATAGTGCCTTTGGATGGGATGCCAACTTAAGACCCCCTCCATGCTGATAGTGCCCTCACTGGGATCCCGACTAAAGACCTCCCTCCATGCAGATAGTGCCCTCACTGGGATCTCAACTAAAGACCTCCCTCCATGCAGATAGTGCCCTGGCTGGAATGCCAACTAAAGTACCCCTCCATGCAGATACTAGACTGGCTGAAATGCCAACTAAAGACCCCCCTCCATGCAGATAGTGCACTGGCTGGGTTGCCAAGCAAAGACCCCCCTCCATGCAGATAGTGACCTGGCTGGAATTCCAACTAAAGACCCCCCCCCCCCCCCTATGCAGCTAGTGCCCTGGTTGAAATGCCAACTAAAGTCCCCCTCCATGCAGATAATGCCCTCACTGGGATGCAGACTAAAGACCCCCCTCTGTGCAGATAGTGCCCTAGCTCGAATGCCACCCAAAGGCCCCCCCTTCATGCAGCTAGTGCCCTGGTTGGAATGCCAACTAAAGTCCCCCTCCATGCAGGTAGTGCCCTCACTGGGTTACCAACTAAAGACCCCCCTCCATGCAGATAGTGCCTTTGGCTGGGATGCATTGCCAACTTAAGACCCCCTCCATCCAGATAATGCTCTGGCTGGGATGTCAACTAAAGACCCCCCTCCATGCAGATAGTGCCCTGGTTCTGAAGGAAAATAAAGACTCCCCTCCATGCAGCTAGTGCCCTGGCTGGGATCCCTACTAAAGGCCCCCTCCCCCCTCCACACAGATAAGTGCCCTCACTGAGATGCCAACTAAAGCCCCCCTCCATGCAGATAGTGCCCTCACTGGGATGCCAACTAAAGACCTCCCTCCATGCAGATAGTGCCCTGGCTGGAATGCCAACTAAAGACCCCCCTCCATGCAGATAGTGCACTGGCTGGGGTGAGATTCCAACTAAAGACCCCCCTCCATGCAGATAGTGCCCTGGCTCTGATGGCAAATAAAGACCTCCCTCCATGCAGATAGTGCCTTGGTTGGGATCCCTACTAAAGACCCACCCTGCACGCAGATAAGTGCCCTCAATGAGATGCCAACTAAAGCCCCCTCCATGCAGACAGTGCCCTCACTGGGATGCCAACTAAAGACTCTCCTACATGCAGATAGTGTCCTGGCTGGGATGCCTAATAAAGAACCCCCTCCTCCATGCAGATAGTGCCCTGGCACTGATGTCAACTAAATACTAAAGTTGTGTAAGGTGGGGAGTGTTAACCATCAGTCCAGTCTGTTAGGGCCGGTTCACACCTGGAATCGCACAGGAATGCAGTTCTTTGCGGTGTGATTTCAGCCCATTCATTTCGAATGGAGGCATACACTACTTTTGGAAACTCGCTGCGACCACCTCTCATGGTACTGCGGTGGATTTGCCTGCCCCGGATTGCACGGTACTTCTGTATCATGTGACCCGCTGCAGGCAAATGCACTGTGTTTGCAACCGGCATTTGGGGTGTTATTAACTAAACCACCTGTGTACTGGGAACTTCCACCCCCTTCCACCCCAGGCCAATTTTCAGCTTTCAGTGCTGTCGCACTTTAAATGACACTTGCGTGATCATGACATTTTTATCATTTTTTTCACACAAAGAGAGCATTCTTCTGATGGTATTTATTCACCACTGGGGTTTTTAGTTTTTGCTAAAGAAACGAAAAAAAAAGACTGAAAATTTTGAAGAAAAAAAAATGTTTTTCTTAGCTTCTGTTATAAAATTTAGCAAATAACTAATTTTTCTCCTTCACCATTGTGCGCTGAAGAGGCTGCACTGATGGATACTGATGAGGCTGCACTGATAGGCTGCACTGATGAGGCTGCACTGATGGATACTGATGAGGCTGCACTGATGGGCACTGATAGGCTGCACTAATGAGGCGGCACTGTTGAGGCTCCACTGATGGGTACTGATAGGCTGCACTGATGAGAAGGCACTGGTGGGCACTGATGAGAAGGCACTGATGGGCACTGATGAGAGGGCACTGATGGGCACTGATGAGAGGGCACTGATAGGCAGCACCAATGGGAACTGTTGGGGCTGCACCAATAATCCGGACACTGATGATCAGTGCCCTGATTATCAGGGTAGATGCCCCCTGTCACACTTGCCAGGGTTATACTTACCTGCTCTGTACAATGGGCTCAGGAAAAAGGTACTGTACGTAATTCACCATATCTCTGCATTAAACAATCATTTAACCCTTGCAATGCAGCGGGTGCCCCAATACAAGGGTATATTCTGTCTCAAACCTGGAGTCCAGCTTTAACATTTATTGGACAGAAGACTGCTGGTGTTTAAAGAAAGATAGGTGCTGGGGAAAGGGGGGTGCAGCTATGGACAGGAGTGTTTAAAAGTATTGATGTGCTTTAAGACCTGGAGGTACCCACATCCTATGGTGACCGGCAAAAGACTGAAATAAAAGGTTTTTCCTTAACCACCTCAGCTCCGGACTATTTTACCCCCTTCATGACCAGGCCGTTTTTTGCCATCTAGCACTGTGCTACTTTAACTGGTAAATGTGCGGTCATGCCACGTTGTATCCAAATGAAATTTATATAATTTTTTTTCAAACAAATTGAGCTTTCTTTTGGTGGTATTTGATCACCACTGGGTTTTACATTTTTGTGCGATACAAACGGAAAAAAAAAATGGAAATTAAAAAAAAAAAAAACAATCATTTTTTACTTTCTGCTATAAAACATATCCAATAGAAATATTAAAAAAAAAATCTTCATATATTTTGGCCAAAATGTATTCTGCTACATGTCTTTGGTAAAAAAAAAATTCCTAATAAGTGTATATTGATTTGTTTGTGTGAAAGTTATAGTGTCAACAAACTATAGTATGTATAAGTACTGAAATATTTTTTTCTTTTTTTTATACTACTAATGGCGCTGATCAGCGACCTATAGTGGGACTGTGATAGTGCGGCGGGAATACCGACACTAACTGACACTGGGTGGGAAATGACTGTCACTGACATCAACAGTGACACTAATACAGTGACCAGTCCTAATAATATACACTATCACTGTACTAATGACACTGGCTGGGAAGGGGTTAACATCTTGGGCGATCGAAGGGTTAAATGTGTACCTAACTATGTGTATCATGTGCTGCTTTTACTAACAGATCTTTGTTTTTTTATCCCTAAGATAAGAAACAGAGAGATTGTTCCCCCTGTACAGAGCCCTGTGTTGACTGTCAACACAGGGCTCTGGGCTGTGATTGGACACAGCCTATCAGCAGGTCCTGACCATGACTGGGACTTGCTGACAGATGACTCCCGCTGTGTACAATCACGGTGGGTGTAAGTGTGGGGGGGGGGGGGGTTGTAGGCATGAATGCCCATACCTGGAGGCAGACAGCATCGTACCAGGTCCTCGCCTTGCCTGCACTGGTCCCCTCCCGTCCGCAGTACATTGTGGATGGGCGGTCCTTAACCGCTTCCCGACCGCCTCATGCCAATATACGTCGGCAGAAGGGCACATACAGGCAGATTAATGTACTTGTATGTTGCCCTTTAAAAGACGGCTTGCGGGCGCGCGTGCAGGAGCTCCGTGACTGTGATCGCCGGTCCCGCGGACATCGAATAGCCGCGATCGTCTCACGGAGAGGAAGAACGGGGAAATGCTAATGTAAACAAGCATTTCCCTGTTCTGCCTAGTGACAGGACACTGATCACAGCCCCCTGTAATCGGGAGGGGTGATCAGTGTCATGTCACACACACCCCCCACCCCCAACAGTTAGAATCACTCCCTAGGACACACTTAACCCCTACAGCGCCACCTAGTGGTTAACCCCTTCACTGCCAGTCACATTTACACAGTAATCAATGCATTTTTAATCCCAGTGATCGCTGTATAAATGTGAATGGTCCCAAAATAGCGCCAAAAGTGTCCGATCTGTCCACCAAAATGTCGCAGTCACGATAAAAATCGATGATCGCCGCCATTACTAGTAAAAATTATTAATAAGAATGCCATAAAACTATCCCCTATTTTGTAGATGCTATAACTTTTGCGCAAACCAATCAATAAATGCTTATTGCGATTTTTTTTACCAAAAATATGTAGAAGAATACGTATCGGCCTAAACTGAGGAAAAAAAAAATTTTTTTAGATATTTTTTGGGGATATTTATTATAGCAAAAAGTTAAAAAAATTGCTTTTTTTTTCAAAATTGTCTCTCTTTTTTTGTTTATAGCACAAAAAATAAAAACCGCAGAGGTGATCAAATACCACCAAAAGAAATCTCAATTTGTGGGGAAAAAAGGACGTCAATTTTGTTTGGGAGCCACGTCGCACGACCGCGCAATTGTCAGTTTAAGCGGCGCAGTGCTGAATCGCAAAAAGTGCTCTGGTCTTTGGCCAGCCAAATGGTCCGGGGCTTGAGTGGATAAACATGCATGCTTGGGTGACATGAGCGTACATGTTTATGCCTTTAGAGGAGTAATAAAGAGCACTGCTGGACACCACTGGTGTCAGCTCCTCAAGTGGGAAGACGTTATTGATTAGCTGGCCATGACATGTATGAGGAGGTCAGGGATTGGATGCCGACACTCTGTTATATCCCAGTCTGACTGGTGCTAGCTCATCAGATTGGCAAGATTGTCTTATCATTGAGGCTACACGTAGATCTGAGATGATTTCTGCATTGTTGTGCAGATCTGTAATCCATCCTATATACAGTATAAGGACACATTGCCACACATCCCAAAGCCGCCCCAATTTAAGAGGAAAACCGATTGCCCAAAATGAATTTTCTCGGGATGACTGAATTGCTTCCCCCAGGATAAGACTTGCTTCTGCGCTGCTTGTGATTGGATGAGTTAAAGACGCTCATCTAACTTCACATTCATTTTCTGCTGATAGAGCACAGATGATACATGATTTATTATTATTATCACTGTTATCATTTGCATAATTATAATTATTATGAGCCTTACCATCATACTCTATAGCATATTACAGCCGGCACAGTACACTTGCAGTCCTGCATGCTTTTCTACTGCAGCCAGCAGACTTCCCTGTGAAGGGGCTATGAGGCACACTATCTGTAACCTCTATAAGGCGTCTTTGACATTACCGGTACTGCCTACTATCCCCTGAAAAGCAATCTGTGGTGGATCGCTTTTCAGCGGGCGGTATAGCAGCGGCTGACAGGCGTTCAGGAGGCGCTACCGCTACATCCGAATGCCTCGTTTTTCTTTTTAGTTTTCTTTTGAATTGCAAACAAGCAATTTTATATAGTGAGACTGTGCCTCAAACTGCGAGCTCGGCTTTGGGCTGGAGTTGCAGTGCGGCCTCATTGACCTCAATGTGTGAGTATGACAGGCAGTGTCTGCATTCCCGATTAAAAATGCATCAGCAAAGCTCAGCTGCCTGTTTTTACCCCCCCCCCCCCACCTCAGTCACACATCTGAAAGAGCCCTAAGCCAAACTAGCATGGACACCATTTTTTGTTAGACTTGCGTTAATCAAAGTTTATTTAAAAGTGGTTGTAAACCCTTCCATATACCCAGTGAAGTGACTGGCTTGAGGTGATACACAGAGATTAAACAAATCCTCCTACATAAGTTGTACCTGTTTACCTGCAGCTGTCTGTCTCCTACATCCATTCAAAGTGCAGAATTTACACAGGATCTCTCAGCTGTGAAAAGCATGGGGCGGAGAGATGAAGTTACACTCAGTGAGGAGAGCTGTGAGAACTGATTGGAGGGAAGGGACCCCCCCCTTTACATAGCACATAGGGGCAGAGCTGAGGCTTTCAATCACAGGTTCTGTGCTGGAGCTCCCTCCCCTGTCACCTTTTTTCTCTTGGTGTCAGGAAAACTTGTCAGAAGTAATTCATACTGATAGCAGGGGAACGAAGCAGCAGACGAGTACACACTATACTATAATGGAGACAAGTACACACTACACTATAATGGAGACAAGTACACACTATACTATAATGGAGACAAGTACACACTACACTATAATGGAGACAAGTACACACTATACTATAATGGAGACAAGTACACACTACACTATAATGGAGACAAGTACACACTATACTATAATGGAGACAAGTACACACTACACTATAATGGAGACAAGTACACACTATACTATAATGGAGACAAGTACACACTATACTATAATGGAGACAAGCACACACTACACTATAATGGAGACAAGTACACACTATAGAGGGATAAGCTTTTTAGTATGGATTGGGTAAAACCACTGTTATTTTTTTTTGGGGGGGGGGGTCACTTTCTGACCCTGAGACACAACAGGAAGTGAGAAGAAATCTCTCCAAAGTGAAGGATATTTCCTCCTAGACAGCTGGAGGATTTCCACTCTAGTTCTGGTGACAACTGTAATGCCCATACATAGGATCGGAATTTCCGTCAGAAAAAACTTGGATGGTTTTTCTGACGGGATTGCGCTCAAGCTTGCCTTGGATACACACAGTCACACAAAAGCTCTCTGAACTTTCGACCGTCAAGAAGGCGGTGACGTACAACACTACGACGAGCCGAGAAAATGAAGTTCAATGCTTCCAAGCATGCATCAAATTGTTTCTGAGCATGCGTAGGAATTTTGCGCATCGGAATTGCTACAGACGATCGGAATTTCCGATCGGAACTTTTTCCATCAGAAAAATAGAGAACCTGCTCTCAATCTTTTGCTGGCGGAAATTCCACCAGCAAAAGTCCGCTGGAGCGTACACACGTTCGGAATTTCCGACCAAAAGCTCTCATCCGACTTTTGCTGGCTCTTCTGTGATAATGATCACCTGGAGAATAGAGAGGGAGAATCTCAGGGAAACAGCAATAAAACCCTTAGTCCGGGTTCACACTAAAAGGGGCTGCGGATCGCACAGGACCGCTGTGCACCCCTGTTCCCCATTTCAGGGACGAATCAGGGCCGATTCTATGCCTGAATTCGGCCCTGAAACGGAGCCAAAGACGCACAGCGGTTTTCTGCAGTGCGCTCCGCAGCCGCCCCAGAGATATGTGAACCGGCTCCATAGGGAGCCAGTCACATTCTCCTGCTGTGCGAATTAGATGCGGAGAAACGCACATCTAATTCGCATAGGTGTGAACCCGGGCTTAGCTTCTAACCCTTTCCCACTCTATCCAAAATTTAAAAATAAGGTTTTGCCGTTACATAGACATCTATTCTCTCCAGTCTCTATCCAATTTGCAATAGCAATGCAACCGATCTGAGAGTCGTCAGATTTAAAGTGACATTATACCCAAAAGCAAACATTTATTATACTGCAGCTTACCAATTCTTACGTGTAAAATCTGCATTATTTTCCTTTTTCAGGCTTTCTTTCTTCTATTTTCACTTGGTGATCCAGCCAGTAAATCTGTTGTTTTTCAAAAGTCCAAGCTCTCCTGTAGATGTATCAGTTACACAGATGAGACAAACTATTTAACACTGACAGGGATGCTTTCACGGGTCAGTTTTATTTATGTAAAACTTTTATCTCAAAAGGTAAAAAACTGTTGCTTCTGGAGTTTGGCTTCCATTTTTAGAGTATTTAATTAACCACTTCAATACCAGGCACTTAGACACCTTCCTGCCCAGGCCAATTTTCAGCTTTCAGCACTGTCGCAAATTGAATGACAATTGCGCGGTCATGCGTCGCTGTACCCAAACAAATTTTTTATCATTTTGTTCCCACAAATAGAGCTTTCTTTTGGTGGTATTTGATCACCTCTGGGATTTTTATTTTTTGCGCAACAAATAAAAAAAGACCGAAAATTTTGAAAAAAAACAAGTTTTTCTTTGTTTCTGTTAACATTTTTTGTAAATAAGTACGTTTTCTCGTTCAATGATGGGCACTGATATGGCTGCACTGACGGCACTGATAAGGCGGCACTGATGGGCACCAATGAGGTGGCACTGATGACAGGCACTGAAATGCGGCACTGATGGGCACTGATAGGTGGCACTGACGGGCACTGATGACAGGCACTGGTATGCGGCACTGATGGGCACTCAGGCGGCACTGATGGGCACTTGTAGGCGGCACTGATGGGCACTTATGGGTGGCACTGATGGGTACTTATGGGTTGCACTGATAGGTGGCACGGATGGGCACTGATAGGTTGGCACTGATGGGCATGGATGGACACTGACAGGTGGCACTGATGGGTTGCACTGATGATACTGATGGGTGGCATTGCTGGGCATCACTGATGCCTGTTAGTACATACTGGTGCCAATCAAGCCCATTTGTGGGCACTGATTGGCACAGATCGGGCATAATTTGCACATGTGGATGGCCATGGTGTACATACCTGGCCATCCACATGTTGCCCACTTCCCTGGTGGTCCTAGTGGCGTCCCTGGTGGTCCAGTGTGGTCATCTGAGGGGGGGCTGCGCTCATAAACAATCAGCGCAGACCCCCCCTGTCAGGAGAGCCGCCGATCGGCTCTCCTCTACTCGCGTCTGTCGGACGCGAGTGAGGAAAAGCCGATCACCGGCTCTTTCTATTTACATCGTGAACAGCCGTGATTGGACACGGCTGATCACGTGGTAAAGAGCCTCCGCCGGAGATCGGTGTAGCGGTGTGTCAGACTGACACACAGCACCACCGATCGCCATGATGCGAGCCCCCACGGTCGTGCAGCAGTTGTTATCCTGAAGGACGTCATATGACGCCCAGTCAGGATAACTGAACCACCACCCGTCCGTCATTTTGCTATAGGCCGGGCGGGAAGTTGTTTATTAAATATACTAATACATCTAAAACTCCCCACCCCCCCAGACTGACAATACTGCTGTCCAAAGGTGCCTCCTGTGCTTCTTCAACCAGACTGGAGGCACTCTAATACAGGAGGTGGGGCATTGGCCAGATCACCAGATGAAAACAGAGGAAAAAGAGCCTAAAAAAAGAAAATGAATGCGGCCACCACATCTAATGATCTGTAAGCTGCGATATATAAAATTATTGGTTTTGGGTTTAATACGGCTTTTACCAGTTCTTGACCGTGCTATAGCCGAAGGACAGCTACAGTGCGGACGTCCAGTTCTGGGAGGGCGCCTATTGACCTCCTTCCAGAACTGTGCCCCCTGTGCATTCGCTGCGGCGCACGGCAGGCGCGCTCTGTGATTGCTGTGTCCTTCGGACACAGCTGATCACAGATTGGGGTAAAGGGACAATCACAGCAGCCCTTAACCATGTGATCAACTGTGTCCAATCACAGCTGATCACATGTAAACAAGCTTTCCGGTTATCAGCATTCCTTTCCTCACGCCCTTTCACAGCAAGTGTGGCAGGGAACATCTACACTGATAATCAGGGCACTGATCATCGCTGTCCACAGTGCTGCCTATCAGTGCCCATCAGTGACGCCTATCAGTGTCCATCGGTGCGGCTTATTAGTCCTCATCAGTGCCACCTATAAGTGCCTATCAGTGCTGCCTCTCAGTGCGGGTTCATCAGTGCCACATATCAGTACTGGTTCATCAGTGCCCCCCTCATCAGTGGAACCTGTCAGCGCCCATCAGTGCCCATCAGTGCCACCTATCAGTGCCCATTGGTGCTGCTTATTAGACCCATCAGTGCCACCTATTAGTGCCGCCTCTCAGTGCCCATCAGTGCCACATATCAGTGCGGGTTCATCAGTGCCACATATCAGTGCGGGTTCATTAATGCCCCCTCATCAATGCAACTTGTCAGTGCCACCTGTCAGTGCCCATCAGTGCCACATATCAGTGCGGGTTCATCAGTGTCCCCTCATCAGTGAAACCTGTCAGTGCCCATCAGTGTCGCCTGTCAGTGCCCATCAGTGCACGTCAGTATTATCAATGCCCATCGGTGCTGCTTATTAGTCCCCATCAGTGCCAACTATAAGTGCCTATCAGTGCCGCATCTCAGTGCTCATCAGTGCCACATATCAGTGCAGGTTCATCAGTGCCACATATCAGTGTGGGTTCATCAATGCCCCCTCATCAGTGCAACCTGTCAGTGCCCATCAGTGCCACATATCAGTGCGGGTTCATCAGGGCCTCCTCATCAGTGCCGCCTCATCAGTGCTTATCAACAATGCAACTTGTCAGTGCCCATCAGTGCCACAAATCAGTGTCGCCTCATCAGTGTCCATCAGTGAAGGAGAAAAAAAAATTACTTATTTGCAAAATTGTATAACAGAAACTAAGAATTTTTTTTTTTCAAAATTTTCAGTCTTTTTTGTTTGCAAAAAATAAAAAACCCCAGAGGTGATTAATTACCGCCACAAGAAAGCTCTATTTGTGTGAAAAAAATGATCAAAATGTCATCTGGGTCCAGTGTTGTATGACCGTGCAATTGTCATTCAAAGTGTGCCAGCACTGAAAGCTGAAAATTGGACTGGGCAGGAAGGGGGGAAAAGTTCCCGGTAAGCGAGTAATTAAGTTCATATTAATGCAAATTCTATGTGCCTAACAATACTGAACACAGGATTTGCCCGGAGTGGTTCTTTAGGAACATCGTGCCAAACCTTTTATCTGTCAGAAAGATTTTACCATCAACTGGGAACTGTCTGAACAAAGGACACGTCCTTTCACTGTAATCCCATCACATAAACTATGACACCTCCTGACAGGTGAAGGCATTGACACCTCACATTCTTATAAGTTAATTGTAATAATCTCTTTTTCGTCATTCTTCTTGTAATTAAAGCTGAAGTTTTATCTACTTATTTGCCTTCCCTTTTTCCTCCCTCCCTCCACATTAATGAGCTAATTACATTTTTTAAATATTATTTTAGACCCAATGATTCCATCACTGGGACTCTGCGCTTCTCTATGCACTGCAGGAAGATCATGGCTGGTGGGAGGGGCCATCAGGGTGCTGCACATAGCTTTCTGAAAACTTTACAACACTCTGCCTCCGTACTCCTCTCAAGAGTCCTCATCCCTGTCGCAAGGAGTGGGCTTACGCTTAGGCAATTATAAAAATGCCTTCTTGGGTGCATGTCAGTAGTGGATGTTCCCATTTGAATTCAGACAGTCCTAGACAAAGCCTCCATGATTGAAGGAACTGAAATCGAAGGAATGAAAGAAGCTGACCGTGGAGAGGCAGACTGGGGAGGAAAGGGCTAGGTGATGACGGTAGTCCTCCAGCCACCAACTGGGGCGGGCTTTGTAGCTTCTAATGCATACTTTGAGAAGCTCACAGGGTGCGGTGAAATCAGAGTAAGCCATTTCAGTACAGGAAAGGAGCCGGTACAACTGGGAAAGTCTGAGGGCGGATTCACACCACAAAAACGCACTGGAGATTTGTTCCCTGATACGTTTCTGCATGCAAGGTTTGAGTGCGTTTTTGATGCGTTCCATTGCATATTTGTTGCATTTTGATGGATGCCTGGATGCATTCCAGATGCTTTTTTTCTTCTTTTTTCCTGTGTTTTTTCCCTGTACTGGGGTCCAGTGCGTTTTTGATGCGTTTTACCACGTTCCAGTACAGTCCAGTGCAGGAGAAATGCAGCATGTTCTAATTTTTTTTCCCTGGGACTGTGAACTATGTCATTGGAAACCATATAGCCTACTTTCCATGCGTTTTTGGTGCAGAACAAAAAACGCACTGGACTGCCATGATGTGAACTGCCCCTGAAGGGAAGGCTGGAGATCAGCTTGAAGGTGAATATAAACTCTAAATGAATGAATAGAGAACTATGGCAGGGAGTCCCCAATACATACAGGACACCAGGAACTGGCTTGGTCCCCCCCATACACCAACATATTACTTTAGTGAACGGACCCAAAAGCTACATCACAGTTGGTGAATGAAAGATTGAATTTGATCGGTGGTTGGGGTCACACAGATATGTCTTATTTAGTCTAGGTTCACAGCTATGTGGTTACGGTTAATGTGGTTTTCAGGCACGTTTTTAAACCTGCGTTTTTTATTCTTTTTTGCATGCATTTGCATTTTTTCTCTGTATAGCTGGTTGCTAAGGAGAAGGCTGGGAAGTCGGCCACCACGTCCTTAACAACTGATGAGTCATCAACTGTCAGCGGGGGTTCCCCACTGACAGCTGAATGTAAAAACAAATCTGGAAAAAATTGACATGAGGTCCCCCCCAATCTATACCAGGCCCTTCGGCTCTGGAATGGATTTAGAGGGGAACCCCACGCCAAAATGAAATAAAAAAATTGAGTGGGGTCCCCCCAATCTATACCAGGCCCTTCAGCTCTGGAATGGATTTAGAGGGGAACCCCACACCAAAATGAAATTAAAAAATGGCGTAGGGTCCCCCCCAATCTATACCAGGCCCTTCGGCTCTGGAATGGATTTAGAGGGGAACCCCACGCCAAAATGAAATTAAAAAATGGAGTGGGGTCCCCCCAATCTATACCAGGCCCTTCGGCTCTAGAATGGATTTAGAGCGGAACCCCACTCCAAAATGAAATATAAAATGGCGTGGGGTCCCCCCACAATCTATACCAGGCCCTTCAGCTCTGGAATGGATTTAGAGGGGAACCCCACACCAAAATTAAATTTAAAAATGGCGTAGGGTCCCCCCCAATCTATATCAGGCCCTTCGGCTCTGGGATGGATTTAGAGGGGAACCCCACACCAAAATGAAATAAAAAATTGTTGTGGGGCCCCCACCAAAATCCATACCAGACCCTTATCTGGGCATGCAGCCCAGCAGGTCAGAAAAGGAAGGAAAAGATTGAGGGGCCCCTCCCCCTCCTGAACCATACCAGGCTGCATGCCCGCAACATGGGGGGGGTGCTTTGGCTCTGCCCCCCTAACCCCAAAGCACCTTGCCCCCATGTTGATGGGGACAAGGGCTTCTTCCACACAACCCTGGGCTGTGGTTGTAGGGGTCTATGGGCAGAGGGCTTATCATAATCTGGAAGCCCCCTTCAACAAGGGGGCCCCCGGATACTGCCACCCCCTATGTGAATGAGTATGGGGTACATTGTACTCCTACTCATTCACCAAAAAGTCAAAAAGAAATAAGCACACACACACAGTTTTTGACGATTCCTTTATTAAAAATAAAAAAAACCCCAAAGCACTCTCCCCATGTTGAGGGTATGTGGCGCTCGCTTGTGGGGGGGCCCCAAGCCAAAAAAAAAAAAGTGGGGCTCCCCTCTGAATCCATACCAGACCTGAAGGGCCTGATATGGATTTAGGTGGTAGGGCCCCATGTTGTTCTTTTCCCGATTTTTTATTTTTCGCTGGCAGTTGTTTTTTTTACATTTAGCTGTCAGCGGGGAACCCCACTGATAGTTGATGACTCATCAGTTGTTAAGGACGTGGCGGCTGGCGTCCTGGCCCGCTCCTTAGCAACCAGCTATACACATTGTGTTAAAGAGAAAAAAAAAACGCAAAACGCATCCGGATCGCAACACTTGCATTTTTGGTGCGGCTTCAATAAAGTCTATTACACGCAAAACGCAATGTGCTGCGGGAAAAAAATCCCTGATCCTTTCAAAAAAAAACCGCAGCACCGCAAAATGCACAGATGTGAACTACATCCATAGGAAGCCATGTTAAATGGACTGTAGTGCGTTTCTGCAAAATGCACCAAAAAAAACATAGGTGTGAACCTAGGATTAAACCCTTACATAAACCCAGTTGAAGTGAATGGCCTCAGGTGATAAAGAGAGATGAAACAAATCCTCCTACATAAGTTGTACCTGTTTATCTGCAGCTGTCTTTCACCTACATCCATTCTAATTGCAGAATTTACACAGGATCTCTCAGCTCTAAAAAGCAAAGGGGGGGGTGGGGGGTGGAATGAGACGAGTACACCCTATATAGAGATATATGCTTTGCTCATATTTCATGTCTGAGGTTTACAACCACTTTAAGAAATATGCATTATGGGACTACATAAGCTCTGCAAAAGTAAATCTTTCCTACAGTATGTACAGACAGATATACCCTAATAAAACACATGTGGCTGTATCATCTGCCTGCCAGCTATACCCAGCTTGCATCATGCCCACCCACACTCTGCAGATCTATGGGGTGGTCTGATACAAGTATAACATGCCATGATTCTTCTTACATAAAACACTCAGAATTGGTCTCCGAACATTCCAAATAAAAGTAAACCCAATGACTAAAATCTCATTTCAGGGTTAACATGGAAATATCATTTCAAAATGAATTTGCAGTATTTTTTTTTAGTCTTTAGCTTTTAAAGTAATACCTGGAGGTCTTGCCGTGAAGACGTTGGTCAGGCACTTCTTGTTATGGGGTGACAACGCTCTGTCCCTGTCTACCAATTGTGCTTCTACGTTGTCACCCTGTCACAAGGGCTTCCAATGGAGGCTACAAGTGGCCATTCATACACACATTACACAGGCATTGTCCACTGTTGTCACTGTCAGGAAACCTGCCATGCAGCCATCATTGGAGTGCATGGTGGTTAGAAAGTAGCTGCAAAGAGGCAGCGTTAGATCAGCAACGTTGAGATGCAAAGGATAAAAAAAACTGTGAAAATAAGTATTTTATTAGGAAAAATGTAATTGTTTATGATACACAGTTCTTTAGCAAAACTACATTTCTGCTCCTGTCCACCTGAAGTTTGGTGTCCCCGCCAACCTTGTGTGTTCCAACTCCTCCTGTTTATTAATAGAATAGAATATAACATAATATATATTTTATATGGAAACCCATTCTGATGGCCCCAGCAGGTGTGCAGACATTAAAATTAGGGTCCTTTCAAATGGGCGCGGTCAGGTCCACTTGTCAGTTTTTCAGGCAGACCTGATTGGACCCTCCAGTCTCCCCTACGGAGCAGCGAATGTCAGCAGACATATGTCCGCTGACACCCGCTGCCATCCGATCCGATCCTGCCTGCAAAAAACAGATGGATGGTGGTCCTAGTTTCCGTCCGTCTGGCGAATCGGAGCAGATCGGATGGAAAAGGGCAAGCGGTCTGTTTCCATCTGATTTCCCCATAGAGGAGAGTGGGACTGTGTCCGTGTCCTCTCTGCACAGCGGAGCAGACATGGACCTGTCATCCGTCTGCTCAGTGGGAATAAGCAGAGCGATCCCCCGCTGAACATTGCGGAATCTGCTACACGGAGGCGCATGAAAGGGGCCTTAATTACAGAGATCTCAGCAGTAGTCATAGGGATGTACAACCTATTGCACATGTGCACCCCAAAGCTCGAACACACATGGACGGTGTCAGTAGAGCAGTGGATGGTGTCAGTAGAGCAGTGGATGATGCCAGTAGAGCAGTGGATGGTGTCAGTAGAGCAGTGGACGGTGTCAGTAGAGCAGTGGATGGTGTCAGTAGAGCAGTGGACGGTGTCAGTAGAGCAGTGGATGGTGTCAGTAGAGCAGTGGATGGTGTCAGTAGGGCAGTGGATGGTGTCAGTATGATAGTGGGTGGTGTCAGTAGAGCAGTGGGTGGTGTCAGTAAAGCAGTGGACGGTGTCAGTAGGTCAGTAGAGCAGTGGATAGTGTCAGTAGAGCAGTGGATGATGTCAGTAGAGCAGTGGATGGTGTCAGTAGGGCAGTGGATGGTGTCAGTAGAGCAGTGGATGGTGTCAGTAGAGCAGTGGACGGTGTCAGTTAGGGTTGCCACCTCTTTCCCTTTAAACCCGAACACATATGAATTACACAGGTTCTGTGGCTAATTAAATGCAGATAAGGCAACAACTGAGTTTAATTACCACCTTAATCAGTCACATAACCTGTGTAATTCATATGTGTTCGAGTTTAAAGGGATGAGGTGGCAACTCTAGTGTCAGTAGAGCAGTGGATGGTGTCAGTAGAGCAGTGGATGGTGTCAGTAGAGCAGTGGACGGTGTCAGTAGAGCAGTGGACGGTGTCAGTAGAGCAGTGGATGGTGTCAGTAGCACAGTGGACGGTGTCAGTAGAGCAGTGGATGGTGTCAGTAGGGCAGTGGACGGTGTCAGTAGAGCAGTGGATGGTGTCAGTAGAGCAGTGGACGGTGTCAGTAGGGCAGTGGACGGTGAGCAGTGGACGGTGTCAGTAGAGCAGTGGACGGTGTCAGTAGAGCAGTGGACGGTGTCAGTAGAGCAGTGGATGGTGTCAGTAGAGCAGTGGACGGTGTCAGTAGAGCAGGGGACAGTGTTAGTAGAGCAGTGGATGGTGTCAGTAGAGCAGTGGACAGTGTCAGTAGAGCAGTGGACGGTGTCAGTAGGGCAGTGGATGGTGTCAGTAGAGCAGTGGATGGTGTCAGTAGCACAGTGGACGGTGTCAGTAGAGCAGTGGACGGTGTCAGTAGGGCAGTGGACGGTGTCAGTAGAGCAGTGGAGGGTGTCAGTAGAGCAGTGGATGGTGTCAGTAGAGTAGGTGACGGTGTCAGTAGAGCAGTGGAAGGTGTCAGTAGAGCAGGGGACAGTGTTAGTAGAGCAGTGGATGGTGTCAGTCTTTTTTTTTATTTCTTATTATTTAATAATTATTTTCACTATATTATTTCTTATTATTTTTTTACAATTCTGTTAGGAGCCCAGTTGGGGGGCTTTGGTGAAGTATCTGGGGGTGATATCTCACTTTTGAGACAGAGATTCCCCAGCCCCTTTCCCTGCAACCTCAGTTGCACTGGACAGTGAATGAATGGGAAGAGCTCTGTGCTGGGCAGCTTCCTCTTCATTCACAAACTGAAGCATAGTTATGAATGAACACAGTGATTGATCGATACAGGGAAGAGGAGGGGGGAGTCGGTGGGCAGCAGGGGGAGTCTGTGTCGCACAGGGAGATTAGGGTGTGCCCAGGCACATCTGGCACACCCTGTGTGCGCCTATGGCAGTAGTGATGAGCTAAGGTTTTGGCTGAAGCACATAATTGCAGGCCTCTGGCCACATCAGCTACAGCCAGGGAATTCCCGGTGAGAATAGTTGTGTGGTGACACTATTGACCTAATATGGGCACATGGCCATGTTTGGTTGTTTGGTTAACAACTTTGTCCAGATATGGTCATAGTAGGTCAATGATGTCACCAGTAGCTTCATGTGACAAAGGGGTGGGGATGCTGGTGACATCATTGACCCAATATGGCCACATGGGGACAATGATGTCAACCTGCAGTTGCACGCAACAAAAGGACGGAGATGCTGGTGACATAATTGACCTAGAATGACCACATGGCCATATTTGGTTAATGATATTTGTAAAAATATGGCCATATTAGGTTAATGATGTCGCCAGCATCCCCGCCCCTTTGTCATATGCAGCTATTGAGTGCGAAATTCCCAGGCTGCAGCTGAATGGGCCAATGGCCTGCTATCATTTGACAGCTTCCAGCGAGAGATACAGCAGGTTGTCAGGTGGATTAACTCTCCAACATCCATAAAAAAGGGAAACATCTGTTTTGAATGGACTGATCCTTTAAGAATTTCTATGAGCACGCTCAGCGTGATGTTATTTTGTGTTCTCTGGCTGTCCTGCGGCGTCAGATCATGCCCGGGCTACTCGAGACTGACACCGAACACTGGGAGTCCGCGCTAACAAACTGTGAATTTTAAACAGGTGTGCGCAGCGCGAAGGTCAACGTTGACTCGCCCGATGACTGACACCTCCTTTTGTTGGATCTCATTAAAATGCTACCCCCTTCTTTTCCTGTGCCATGTTTCCCTTGAAATGTTAGCAGGACAAGCCTAAGTCAACATGCAAAATGCAGACTAACAAAGAACGCTTTTCAGATGCCAGAAAACGAGTCGCTCCCACACTGGCGCGATTTAGAAAAAACATTTTTACTTTCTTCCAACGCAGCAGTTATCGCGGATGGCTGAAAAATGTGTCAGCGAGGTCACGCCATTAAAATTGCTCTGTGTGCTCCGGGGGCTTCTGGAATAACACTGGGAATGAGTAGCTTCAATGGGAACATGATTCCTCTATAATTGTAGTATAGTTATTTATGAATGGCGTCATTTACTTCCTGAGCCGGGAATCACCAGTTCATTGACCGTATAGACGTTGGAGGCTGGAGGTCGTATATATGAATAAAGGTCGCAGAATTCCTATATCCTAATGTAAGGTAGAGGGTACTGCGTAATCTGCTAAAATTCACATTGCTTAACCACTTCCTGCCCGTGTCCCTTTAATGAGCCTTCACGCAGCCAAGTGGACTGTCCAATCATGTGACCATCGTGATAGGCTATTACAGCGGGAAGGATGGAGCGCCGCACTACCAAGAGGACAGCCGAGGTGTAGGGAAAATGAAGGAAAGGGGTGGAAGGCGCGTGATCTAACGCTTGAATCAAGATGATACAGTTTATTCTTATACAAAGTGGATATAAATGCAAAAAAAGTCACTACGTTTTCATAAAAACTAGGTTACAAAATATACATTAACATTTAGACATGCCTATGCAAGGGCATGTTCCAAGGCTCTGATGAAAAGGGAACCCCTCGAAATGCGTCAGCCAACATTTGAGCACTTGCCCTTGCATGGGCAAGTGCTCAAAGGTTGGTTGACGCGTTTCGAGGGCTTCCCTCTTCATCAGAGCCTTGGAAAACAAAAGAAACTCTGTATAATGTGGTAGACCAACATAGTGAGGAGTAGCTGATTGGGAGGTGTATCACATGGTGAGTGATGAATTCTCCTTTACTCTAAAATTGTCCACATCACAGCACTCTAGGTAGAATAAACACCAAATGTATATTATGTAATGTATAAATGTATAAAATGAAAAATTGTTGAATTATTAAACCGTTAGACAATGAAGCCTTAAAAATTACAGGCCATTAAAAATTATGATTATTAATGTATTTTAAAAAATTACTTAAAGTGGTTGTAAACCCTTACAGACCACTTTGACCTACAGGTAAGCCTAGATTAAGGCTTACCTGTAGGTGCAAGAAATATCTCCTAAACCTACACGGTTTAGGAGATATTTGCAAAAGACAGGCACTGATGTCTATGGTGCATGCGACATAAACAACGGCACGCAGACGCACTGAGCGTGCCGTTTCTAACAGCGTTCATGCCGTTAATGGCGGCTCCCGCGCGCATGCGCGGGAGTGGCGTCATCGCGGCTCCGGCCAGTCACAGCGCCGGAGCCGTGATACCCGGAAGGAAGATGGACGCTTCGTGGAAGAGGGGACAGCGGTGACATCGCAGGCTCCTGTGTCAGGTAAGTGACACATAATGGGCTACAATGCGATGCATAGTAGCTCATTATGCTTTACCTTTGCAGGGAAACAAAGAGGAAGTAAAACCCATCAGGGTTTACTTCCTCTTTAAAAAGTATTAGAAAATATTAGAAAGTATTACAAACATTACTACTTGCTAGCAAGTAGTAATGTTTGTAATACTTTCTAATATTTTCTAATACTTTTTAAGTAATTTTTTAAAATGCATTAATAATCATAATTTTTAATGGCCTGTAATGGATTTTAAGGTTTTTAAGGCTTTATTGTCTAATGGTTTAATAATTCAACAATTTTTCCTTTTAATGCTTCAACGTTCTAACATTTTAACACTCTAACTATACGTCTCTGGTCTGTAATAACAATGTGCAGTATACAATTTCAACACTCTTTATATATATATGTGCCCCACACTATATAAACATTTGGTGTTTATTCTACCTAGAGTGCTGTGATGTGGACAATTCTAGAGTAAAGGAGAATTCATCACTCACCATGTGATACACCTCCCAATCAGCTACTCCTCTCTATGTTGGTCTATCAGATTATACAGACTTTCTTTTGTTTTCCAAGGCTCTGATAAAAAGGGAACCCCTCGAAACATGGGCATGTCTAAATGTTAATGTATATTTTGTAAGGTAGTTTTTATGAATACGTAGTAACTTTTTTGCATTTATCCACTTTGTATAATAATAAACTGTATCATCGTGATTCAAGCGTTAGATCACGCGCCTTCCACCCCTTTCTTTCACTTGGCCTTGTTCGGACCACCCCTGGTCAGTTTAGGCAGCAGGACACGCATGATCATCCTTTACTTTACTATTCATTCATCCTTTACCATTTGAAAGTACTACCATTCCATACTAATACCGCCTACACGAGCGCAGGAAAAATACTTTTTCTGTTCATATTTATAGTAGGGAAAGTGAAAGCGGCTTCAACCCGACTCCTCCCAGAGCATGCCCCCGGCGCATTTTGCTCTGCCACAACCTGGTAGTGCGGCATCCTTCCCCCTTTATGTGTGTATACGGAGCCAGGACAGGCTCCCTCAACGCCAGCACCCATACTCAACGCGTGTTACCAGAGCATTATACAATGATTGTGTGGGGTGGCACCTGAAGTCTATAAGGCTGCTGCAGTGGACACATGGTCAGGAGCCAATCCTGTCAGCTCGGTCACTGTGCTGGGAGCACGCAGTGAGCACGCTCTCAGGATAGAACACTTGCTCTCCGTGAACACATATGTGCAGCGTATGGACATTAAATCCCCCCTGCTTTGCATTATGGGGGCAGCAAAAAGGTTAAAGAAGAAATTCACCCCCCCACACACTTTTCTCTCAATCCCCTCTTACCTTGTTTGCTGGGTTATCCTCAAAATACATACTCCAACAAATCCAGCATTGTCCTGCTGTGATCCTTTGCTAAACACTGGGTCTCGTGCCGCCATATACTTTAGATACGCCATCAGGAAGTCGCTGCCTATCTTGAGTTCTTGCAGCCTCCTCTCTGATGATGTGCTTGCACCATGGTATGTCATCCGAGGGCCTCCTGATGACGTGTATGTGTTGCGAGACGTCATTATGGGGCCGGCTGCAAGAACCAGGTAGAAACAGCTGGTCCCCCTATGACCTGTAGGCATCACCAATATCATCGGGGGCTGGCTGCAACGACCAGGTAGAGACAGCTGGCCCCCTTATGACGCATGTGCATTGCGGCACGTTATCGGGGGGCTGGCTGCAAAAAACAGGTAGAGACAGATTGCCCCCTTATGACGCATATGCATTGCAGCACGTTATTGGGGGGCTGGCTGCATCAACCAGGTAGAGACAGTTGGCCCCCTTATGACGCATATGCATTGGGGCACGTTATCGGGGGGCTAGCTGCAACCACCAGGTAGACACAGCTGGCCCCCTTATGACGCATATGCATTGCGGCACGTTATCAGGGGCTGGCTGCAAGAACCAGGTAGAGACAGCTGGCCCATGATGATGCACAGCTGCCCAAGCAGAGTTGAATTCCCCAAGGTCCCCCCACCACCACCACCACCCAAGGATGCTAGACAGTCCTAAGAGACTGCAGGTGACTTAAACTTCATTTTCATCTAGGTGTGAATTCCAGAAGTGCCGGGAGAGGTCTAAAAAAAAGTGAAAGCACATCCCAAATTTGGGTTTTGCCACCTGATTAGAAATAGAAGTAAAATCGTTTAATACTAGTTCTGGTGACAACCAGGGATTCCCTCACTTTAGAGGGATTAAGTGCTGGAAAAAGGTTATCTAAAGCCCAAGGCAAACATGACAAACTGTGCCTCCCCCCCAGATGTATGAGCATTATGTGTCAGCAAAAATCCCCCCACAAAAAAGTAATCCGCAAACTTGCCCCCTAAGCAAAAAATTCCCCTACAAATCCACCCCCTGCTAAAATCCCCCTTCTCAGCACAAAACTACCCCCCCCCAAAACAAAAAAAAACATTCACTTTTCTTAGTACAAATCCTCTACCCCTAAAATGTCCCCTCCCAGTACCCATCTTCTCCCCTTCTTCAAATCCCCCCCTTCTAGCACGAATTCCCCCCAAATCCCCTCTCCTAGCATGACTCTTCTTCCCCTATGCCTCCTCCCAACACAAATCCCCCTAAATCACCACTCTTAGCTCTCCCTCCCAAATTTCCCCAACAAGAACAATACTTACTACCTGCCACCCCCCCCCCCCCCCCAATTCCCCCTTCCAACACAAATGCCCTCCCCTTAATTTCCTTGTGGCTCCCCTACCTCACATGATACCCCAGTGCCCAGGGCAGCTGTCCCTCCTGCCCACCCCTTGTCCCGACCCTGGAGGGATTTACTCTCACTTCCTATTTTGAGACAGGAAGTAAAGGGAAATCTCCCAAATGGGACACAGATGGCAAAAAAATGACAGGGGTTATAACCCTCCTTTAATCTAAACCCCAAAAAATATTTTTGTCTTTAGTTTAAAGTATTTTTTTTTTTTTAGTTTCGGATAGAGCGGAGATGGATTAGAACACCTGCCAGTTTTTATTGCTGTCCCCCTATTAGGGAGATTCACCCTCTCTATCTGTCCCATTTACTGTTATCATTGAAACTGAAAGTAAAAGAAAATCCCAAATTTTGGGTTGTCACCAAAACAGGAATAGAGGGGAAATCCTCCAATGGGGACACTAGTTCTGGTGACAACAACAAGAAGTGGAAGGTGCTCAGAGTGAAAACAAAATCCCATATTTTGGGTTATCACCAAAACAGGAACAGGGAGGTAATCTTCCAATAGGTATATGGAATGAAAAAAAAAGGGAAAAAAAATAAAGTTTTGCCTTTAGTTCTACTTTATTGGCTGTCTGTGACCCCGTTGGGAGATTTTCTCTCACTTCCTGGCCCTGTGACACCTGGTCAAGAAGTGGGAGGTGCAAAGAGTAAAACAAAATCACAAATTTTGATTTTGTCACCAAAACAAGAATAGGGCAGAAATCGTCCAATGGGGACATCAAAAGTGCCAGGTGAAGAAAACCTTAAAAACATGGCCTGTTGCGGGGGTAATGAAGAGGCTAGGGTTGGGAGGCACTAATCATTAGCATCCTCTCCTTGTGTTGTGCAGATGTTCTCAGTCCCGCTGTATAAAGGAGTGCGTCCATAATTATAGGTGGTGAGTCAGTCTATGCCGTGTACCTGAATCAGACATTGCAGGGCGCACGTCCCACCCTCCGCCATCGTTCTGTAACCAGCCCTGGTGACAAAGATCTGTACAGCTCAGATATCACACAGCAAATTTTTTTCCAGCAATAAAACTTCTTCCTGGCGCTTTACCGCTCTTATCTGCTAATTCCAAATAAACACATTACAAGGCTGGGCCTCCGTCTCACATCAAGGTCAGTCTGTGATGTCGCCGCCACTTTTAGAACCGTTCAGATTTCTGAGCAATAAGATCATTAAAAACCTCTTCCCTGTTTATTTTTATTAGTTATCTTTTTTTTTTTTTATACTCTTTTAGCTTTGTAGTTTTTTTTCAACTGAAGGCCATGAGGTCGAAACGCGTTGGAACGGCTACCCACATTGCTTTTACTTTTTGCCTGTGATCACATTTTAAGCTGTCATCTGTAATAGATGTTTGCATATTTTTATCCAGATTAAAACATCTTTAATTTTATGACCTGCACCATATGGAGCCTTTTTTCTTCTTTTGCATTATGGTTCCAATGCGATAATATACCACTTTGTCGCTGGTTTCTGGTGCCTACATTTGAGATCCAACGTTCATCTGATTTGAGGATACGTTTGAGCTCCGTTATATTTGGTTTTGCCACACTGTGATTTACTCCTGTTGATCGATTGAATGTCTGCACCCAGAGCGATTCCTGTACAGGTTTTATCCTTATTAGAGTTGGTACTTCCGATGACCGTCTGGCCCCTGGCCAATACAAGCCCGATTGACCCACTGTCGTATGACAGGTGGGTCCACCTTGTCTGGTAATTAGTATTTATCTACAATTTTTCACCAGAAGATGTCGATCCCGCTTTGAATGTGCCATACAGCTACTTCTTTGTCTGCACTATTCCGTTACTTGTTACTGAGGAACTAACAACAGTCTTCTTATTGGACACATGCCCTATGAAGTTTACTCACACTTCCTCACCCAGTGACTGGACTCATATATGTTATAATTATTATACATCATTGTTTTGTTTATTTATTTGTGTTCATAGCACTTCTAATCACCATTTGGTTTTCTTATGCCCCGTACACACGGTCGGATTTTCCAATGGAAAATGTCCGATCGGAGCGTGTTGTCGGAAATTCCGACCGTGTGTGGGCTCCATCGGACATTTTCCATCGGATTTTCCGACACACAAAGTTGGAGAGCAGGAGATAAAATTTTCTGACAACAAAATCCATTGTCGGAAATTCCGATCGTGTGTACACAAATCCGACGGACAAAGTGCCACGCATGCTCAGAATAAATAAAGAGATGAAAGCTTTTGGCCACTGCCCCGTTTATAGTCCCGACGTACGTGTTTTACGTCACCGCGTTTAGAACGATCGGATTTTCCGACAACTTTGTGTGACCGTGTGTATGCAAGACAAGTTTGAGCCAACATCCGTCGGAAAAAATCCTAGGATTTTGTTGTCGGAATGTCCGAACAAAGTCCGACCGTGTATACGGGGCATAACACTTATATGGTGTTCCTTTTAGCGCTGCACTTTTGTATTCCTTTTTTCCTTTTTCCTGTTCCTTTTAGTGCTGCACTTGGACTTTGTTGGTTTTAGTGTTAGCAGCTTTAGCTTGAGCAGTTTAGCAAAGCAATTTCTCCCCTTGCTTTTCCCAATCCAGTGTGTGAGACTTTCACTTCCTGTAGTAAAGACCGCTCACTGATGCTCTCTCTCCTTGTGCAGGAAGACTGGTCTTAGCTCCGCCCTTCTCGTGTTTTTCTGCAGACAGCCTGTAGTGGGTGGAGCTGCTGGACCCCTCCCACAGCTCTTCTGCCTGCACAGCACAGTGGTGATGTGACTGTTACATGGTAATATCAGGGTTTGCAAGGGCATTTGTTACCTACAAAGAGGATTTAAATCCTTTGTGGCTATTGAAGAATATTATTTGTTTTTGTGACCGGAGTTCAGCTTTAATTTAGTTAGAAACATTTTAGGTGCATGAAAGCAAAAGATGTGCAAAGACTTAGGTCTGTCCACACAGACTTTGGTATACTACATGTTTTTAGCAGCCAAAATAGCAATCGCTATGCCTTGAAAAAGACCAGTGATTGACCTAGCTTTAATGAAGCAAAAGCTAACCTGGATCATGCTGTAGAAAAAAATGGTTAGTGTTCTCCGGGACGAACAACCCCTGATTGAAAAGGTATTGTCCCCTTGGCTCTCTTACCTACAGACACGGGATACTTAAAGGGGTTGTAAACCCTCGTGTTTTTTCACCTTAACCACTTGCTGACCAGCCGCCGTCATTATACTGCAGCAGGTCAGCACGTTCCCGCGAGCCGTCGTAGCTATACGTCGGCTCCTTTAAAGTGGAGTTCCACCCACTTTTACAACTCTTCAGCATCCCTCACTAAACTGTGCACTGTAAACAAATTGGATATTTTTTTATTTTTTTTCTCAGCACCTACTGTATATCTGCTATATTCATTTTTCACTTCCTCCTCCCTGGCCGCGGCCCATCGCATCATTTCCTGTTTGCAATGCCTTCTGGGAAGGGGAGGCAACTTCCTCTGAAACTGCCGTTGCTATGGAAATCTGACCTGAAACCTATTACACTGCTTGTGCTGCACTGAGCATGTGCAAGATCTGCAAGGATGAGATCCAGGAAGAAATACAGTCTGGCTTCAGATGCCCACACTTAAGATGGCCACGGCCTGCTGTAAGTTTATAAAATAACAAACTACTGCTATAAACTAACAAAACAGACCTTAGTTTACAGACTAACTTTACTAGAATACATTAAGCTTGTGTATTATAGGGGTATTTTTATCTAAAAAGTATAATTTTGGCCGGAACACCACTTTAAGCGGGATAGCAGGCGCGCGTGTGCCGCTGCACTGCGGGGGTGCCAATGCTCGTGAGCGGTGGTCGCGATGATCGCCGGCCACAAGCGATCGCGGGCACAAGAGGCAGAACAGGAGCGTGTGTGTGTGTAAACACACAAATCCCTGTTCTGTTCTGAGAGGAGTGACAGATCGGGAGTTCCTAATAGCTAGGAACCATGATCTGTCATCTCCTATAGTCAGTCCCCTCCCCCTACAGTTAGAACACACAGTCAGGGAACACAGTTAACCCCTTGATCGCCCCCTAGTGTTAACCCCTTCCCTGCCAGTGACATTTATACAGTAATCAGTGCATTTTTATAGCAATGATGGTTGTATAATTGTCAATTGTCCCAAAAATGTGTCAAAAGTGTCTGATGTGTCCGCCATAATGTCGCAGTCCCGATAAAAATCGCAGATCGCCGCCATTACTAGTAAAAAAAAATAATAATAATAATAATGCCATAAATCTATCCCCTATTTTGTAAACGCTATAACTTTTGCGCAAACCTTTCAATATACGCTTATTGTGATTTTTTTTACCAAAAATATGTGGAAGAATACATATCAGCCTAAACTGAGAAAAAAATTAGCTTTTTTTTTAAAAAAAAATGGGGATATTTATTATAGCAAAAAGTTTAAAATATTGGGGGTTATTTACGAAAGCCAAATACACTTTGCACTACAAGTGCAAACTACAAGTGCAAAGTGCACTTGAAATTGCACTGAAAGTGCACATGGAAGTGCAGTCGCTGTAAATCTGAGGGGTAGATCTGAAATGAGGGGAAGCTCTGCTGATTTTATTATCCAATAATGTGCAAGCTAAAATGCTGTTTTTTATTTTCCTTGGATGTCCCCCTCAGATCTACAGGGACTGCACTTCCAAGTGCACTTTCAGTGCAATTTCAAGTACACTTTGCACTTATAGTTTGCATTTGTAGTGCAAAGTGGATTTGCCTTTAGTAAATAACCCCCATTGTGTTTTTTTTCAAACTTGTCGCTCTTTTTTTGTTTATAGCCCAAAAAATAAAAACCGCAGAGATGATTAAATACTACCAAAAGAAAGCTCTATTTGTGAGAAAAAAAGGACGTCAATTTTGTTTGGATACAGCGTTGCACGACCGCGCAATTGTCAGTTAAAGCGCCGCAGTGCCGTATCGCAAAAAAATGCTCTGGTCATTGAGCAGCCAAATCTTCCGGGGCTGAAGTGGTTAATGCATCCTATGCATTAAGGTGAAAAAACTTCTGGCAGTGACCGGCTCCCCCAGCTCCCCCGTTTTACTTACCTGAGCCCCTTGGCGGAGACGCGCTCTCCCTCTCTGCCTGGGGTTCTTGGCTCTTGATTGGATAGATTGATAGCAGCGCAGCCATTGGTTCCCGCTGCTGTCAATCAAATTCAATGACGCGGGCGCCAGGGGGCGGGGCCGAGTCCAGCATTCGTGTCTGTGGACGCAAAACTGGACTCGGGAGCGTGCCCGCAAGGTAACCTCTGGGAGAGCGCTTCTCCTAGGGGGTTATCTGAAGCGGGGAGGAGCCGCGAAAGCCACCGAGGGACCCCAGAAGAGAAGGATCGGGGCCACACTGTGCAAAACGAGCTGCACAGTGGAGGTAAGTATGACATGTTTGTTATTTTAAAAAAATAAACGCAAAGCTTTACAATCTCTTTAACCTCCCTGGCGGTATGATTATTTCGGATTTTAGGTGCTAAAAGCGGTACAATTATTTTGCATGGAAATTTGGCGTTTTATATTGTAGGTCTGTAAATCTTAACAATAACACACTTAAATCTGTCCAAACCAGAGTCTAGTAGATATCCCGGGTATGATAAAGTTTGAAACACAAAAACATAAATTATAATATAATAAATACAAATAAATAATTAAAAAAATTTTAAAAAATAGTAATAAAATAAATTTCCCCACAATTCACTATCGCTCAATTCTGCAAGTGTTCTAATTTACTATCGCTGTTTTCTAGCTGATCTAAAGCCACTTTTGACGTAAAGGGACACTTTTTGGTTGCTATGGACAATCTCCAGTTTCCAGGCAGAAAGAACAGTGTATATCATGTAAAACTGCATGCAGGGCATGGGCCAAAGCACTGGGGACAAAAGGGATGTGAAATCATTTCATACAGTACTGTAATCTGTAAGATTACAGTACTGTATGTGTTATGATTTTTACTTTTTTTCTAATTTGCCGCCAGGCTCCGCCCCCGTGCGTCGCGCCGCTCGCAGGGAACGAAGCCTGGCAAGGAGAGGCTTCGGAGGAGGACGGAGCCCTCGGACACTGCGGGGGACATCGCAGGATCCCGGGGACAAGGTAAGTAAGGAGGCACCAGGATCCTGCGATGTAATCCCGAGTGTGGCTCGGGGTTACCGCTAATGGTCCTGAATTTTAACCCCGAGCCACACTCGGGAAAACCGCCAGGGAGGCTACGGCCGACATTGGACTGGTGGCAGGGTGGATTCCTGGATTAATAAGGTCTCACTTCTTTGCTCTTTTCTCCAGTTCTCTTCTTTTCCTTCCTCTTACTTGCTTTTTCTATTCCTCTCATGACAAGTTATATTAAAGGATACTATATATTTGACTTTTCTAATTATTTGCTGCTCCCAGAATGAGATAAATAAGTCTAGTCTTCTGGTCAGAGTCTCCTCAAGTGAAGGGTGGGGGGGGGGGGGTGTAGTCCTGCTTGACCCCTTCGCTAAGCTTACAATGTTGGCCTGAAGTTAGGCCCGCGGAATGTTTGCTCTTCTCCTATCATACAAGTAAAACCTTGGTTTGGGAGTAACTTGGTTTGAGAGCGTTTTGCAAAAGCAGCATTTTAAAATAAATTTTGACTTGATATACAAGCGATGTCTTGATATACAAGTAGCGTCACAACTGAGTATAAAAGAGAAGAGAGGCGCCTCTAAGTGTAGCAATATGGTTACATTTAATGAAGGTACAACATTTACAACATACTGCTACACTTATGCCGTGTACACATGGCCGGACTTTTCGGCCAAACTTGTCCAACGGACAATGGGCTTCATCGGACCTGCAGCGGACCTTTTCTGTCGAAAATGTGACGGACTTTAGATTTAGAACATGTTTCAAATCTTTCTGACGGACTCGAGTCCGGTCGAAAAATCTGCTCGTCTGTATGCTAGTCCGACAGACGAAAACCGACGCTAGGGCAGCTATTGGCTACTGGATATAGTAGATGGGGAATTGGCGCTACCCTCTATGTGTCTTATAATGGTTACCTATATCATAAAGTGAACGAGGATATTACTATCCCAGTGTTTCTATCAAACTAAACTTAAAAAATGCATTAAGCTTATAAAAGTAATAATACTTAGTGATATTGGCATCCAGCGTCTAAAATGTGACAGTATGTCCCTTTGGGCAGACGCCCTTATTGTGTGGTAATGTGTAACACCCAGGGGTAAAGATCCCTTTAAAAAATATATCACTAGCGGTGCAAACTCAAACGGGTCTCAATGTGTACATACATTAAATACAATACAGGGACTAGTATTTCAGGGTGGAAAGTTTGTGGGGTACCATCACTTAATACACCTATATATTTGAAACCTGTACCAAGCATGAGCTACTTGTGATTAAAGCATAAAAACAAATTATATGTATCTCAAACCATAGTGCTGTGACCTACTTAGAAAGTTATACATATATCAAAACTGCATGTGCAACTTTATAATTGTAACAAAAAAGCTGTGGAAAAAACTATGAACAGAGTCCAATCGAAAAAAATACATAAAAAATAAAATAAAAAATAAAAAATAATAGGTAGATTATAAAGCGTCCCAACTGCGTGCAGTCCAAACTTATTAAACCAGTGAGTGAGTATTTCAATAGTGACTTCTGTGCTCTTCAGAGACAAGTAAAATTGGTGACTCCAGGTGTTCCCCCCAATGTGATCCCCACTCACCAGAAATAGTCACCCCTGCAGGGGTAGCAGGCATAGAGTGGGTTTCTGAAATGAAGATTCCTGTGTATTTCCTGGTTACCTCCGGTTGTCCGTGGGTGTATCCCAATGGCTCGGTGCGGGGTCCCCAGCAGGCTTTGTTCAAGAATGGCCCCTCCGTATCTTCTCAGTAGGTTAATGTGTTTTCCTCCATATAGAAGAAGAAACAGGGGACTTTCATAGTGAAGTAAGTCTTCATTTATTTGAAATCATTCGTTTACAGATTACAGTGGCAAGCAACTGACCCGGTACAGCGCGGCTGTACGATACGCAAGACCAGGAAGCCAGAGACGGCGTGCGTCCCAGCTTGCGTTCCAACCACGGCTTCCGGGTGTGACGTGTGAGCGTGACTCCGCCTTACACGTTTCGTCATAGGACGTTATCAAAGACGGGACCGGGTCAGTTGCTTGCCACTGTAATCTGTAAACGAATGATTTCAAATAAATGAAGACTTACTTCACTATGAAAGTCCCCTGTTTCTTCTTCTATATGGAGGAAAACACATTAACCTACTGAGAAGATACGGAGGGGCCATTCTTGAACAAAGCCTGCTGGGGACCCCGCACCGAGCCATTGGGATACACCCACGGACAACCGGAGGTAACCAGGAAATACACAGGAATCTTCATTTCAGAAACCCACTCTATGCCTGCTACCCCTGCAGGGGTGACTATTTCTGGTGAGTGGGGATCACATTGGGGGGAACACCTGGAGTCACCAATTTTACTTGTCTCTGAAGAGCACAGAAGTCACTATTGAAATACTCACTCACTGGTTTAATAAGTTTGGACTGCACGCAGTTGGGACGCTTTATAATCTACCTATTATTTTTTATTTTTTATTTTATTTTTTATGTATTTTTTTTCGATTGGACTCTGTTCATAGTTTTTTCCACAGCTTTTTTGTTACAATTATAAAGTTGCACATGCAGTTTTGATATATGTATAACTTTCTAAGTAGGTCACAGCACTATGGTTTGAGATACATATAATTTGTTTTTATGCTTTAATCACAAGTAGCTCATGCTTGGTACAGGTTTCAAATATATAGGTGTATTAAGTGATAGTACCCCACAAACTTTCCACCCTGAAATACTAGTCCCTGTATTGTATTTAATGTATGTACACATTGAGACCCGTTTGAGTTTGCACCGCTAGTGATATATTTTTTAAAGGGATCTTTACCCCTGGGTGTTACACATTACCACACATTAAGGGCGTCTGCCCAAAGGGACATACTGTCACATTTTAGACGCTGGATGCCAATATCACTAAGTATTATTACTTTTATAAGCTTAATGCATTTTTTAAGTTTAGTTTGATAGAAACACTGGGATAGTAATATCCTCGTTCACTTTATGATATAGGTAACCATTATAAGACACATAGAGGGTAGCGCCAATTCCCCATCTACTATATCCAATACCCGAATAGTCCCATTTAGGGACTTACTAGGGGAGGCTGCAAACCCTGTTATTCCTAAGCGCGGACTAATCATATTTAGTAGCTATTGGCTACTGGCTATGAACTTCCTTATTCTAGTCCGGTCATACGTCATCACATCCATCGGACTTTGGTGTGATTGTGTGTAGACAAGTCCGATACGTCGAAAGTCCGTCGAAAAGTCCGACGTGATTCAGTCCGTCGAAAGTGTGGTCGTGTGTACGCGCCATTAGAGGCCCCTCTCTTCTCTTTTATACTCTGTCGCTTCTGCTGGATTTTGCTTCTAATCCCCTTGTGGAGGTTTCCATTTGTGGATGGACATTTTACGGCTACACAACCTTTCACATTGCTATAATCTTTTTATATGGACTATAAACGGAAGGACTTATAAATAAATGGTTGTGGAACGGAATGTTTGAGTTTCCATTATTTCTTATGGGGAAGTTTGCTTTGATATAAGAGTGCTTTGGATTACAAGCATGTTTCCGGAACAAATTATGCTCGCAATCCAAGGTTTTACTGTATAGCTGAATCTGTATTGTTATGTGAGACTATTAATGCCATGTACACACGGGTGGACTTTTCAGCATCAAATGTCTGACGGTCTTTCAGACGGACTTTCAACGAAGTTACGACGGACTTGCGAACGACCACCATTTCACACACACGAAAGTCCGGTCGTTTGAACGTGATGACGTACGACCGGACTAGAATAAGGAAGTTCATAGCTAGTAGCCAATAGCTGCCCTTGCGTCGTTTTTTTGTCCGTCGGACTAGCATACAGACAAACGGATTTTTCAATCGGACTCGAGTCCGTCGGAAAGATTTGAAACATGTTCTAAATCTAAAGTTCATCGGATTTTCGACAGAAAAAGTCCGCTGAAGGTCCGATGAAGCCCACACACGATCGGATTGCCCGACGGATTCGTTCCGTCAGACCAGTCTGGTCGGAAAGTCCGGTGGTGTGTACGCGGCATTACAGTGACCCACATTGGTGATGTTCCTGATATCCAACAATGGACGGTTCGAGGCGGTCTTTGCCTAAACTTCCTATCCTTTAAATCCGCCATTGTTACTACTTTCTTGTCAATTGATTTTGATGACAGTGTCATTATGAAATTTCTTTTGTCACATCATAACATGTTTTTTATTGTCATTTAAAAATAACTGAATAACAAGATTGAAACGAAAGCAGGTCAACTTCACCTGCGATGAATTCCCAATGATCTCACAATTGATGGCGATGGGAAGAGCGTGACAATAAACACGCCTGCAGTGAATTTAACGGATCCAGACGGTAGCACCCTTAGTAAACAGAAAAATGAATTCTCGGATGTCAAATAAAGCAAATAACAGTAATGAATGTACTACGTGCTTTTGTGAATGGAGACATCTTTATACTCTGCCGATAGCAATCCTTCTGACGAAAATCTGTTGAAAATCGCCAGTGGCAGGATCACTAAGAGGCTTCCTGTTTATCCCTATGGAATCTCCCCCCCCCCCCCCCTCATAGCTAAGACAGAGAGATGTCTCCTATTGCTAGTCGTTTAGAGTGAGCAGCGGTCGGGGGAGGGACTTAGCGACATCTCGCTGCATCTGGAAGAGACAGGAGCCTCTTTAGCAAACCTGCCACAGGCAATCTGTCTCTAGTGGCAGGATCTGTGCCCATCTGACATCAGCCTTACAGCTGAACTGCAGGCAAACAGCTAAATACACAGATGAAGCAAACATATGAAAGTGGATCAACCTGCCAAAGGATTTGTGTTTCTCTCCATCCAGTTCTGAGATATGCACAGCTCCGCCGTACAGCACAGCCCTGTCTAGCTGGGCATAAGACATGTTGCTACAAATCAATAACACTTACAGGACCCAGTTCCAGCCCATGACAGGGCAATGAAAGCAGAACGTGCACGCTGGTGGGCTCAAACACATCCAGACTATCTAAACGGTGAGCCTCTGTGTGGTAGACCCGCCCAATGGGATGACAACTGGTGGCGTCTAATGCTGTGCCTCGTGCAGCTCTCAGACAGGATGCTGAGCAACATCACTGGAGTGGGTGGGTTGGCAACGGGTTTCAGGGGCACAGCCCCCTTTGTCAAGCCTAAGGGTATGACAAAGGGTGCTAAGTATTAGTTCATATGATACTTTGTGCCATCTAGTGGCCAAATGCTGTATTTTCTGTTTTAAATCGATGGGAAACATTTGATCAACACAGGAAATAACCCAATAACATTTGTTTTTTCACACACAACGAATGTACAGTAAAACCTTGGATTGCGAGCATAATTCGTTCCGGAAACATGCTTGTAATCCAAAGCACTTGTATATCAAAGTACATTTCGACATAAGGAATAATGGAAACTCAAATGATTCGTTCCACAACCATTTATTCGTAAGTTCTTCAGTTTATAGTCCATATAAAAATATTATAGCAATGTGATAGGTTGTGTAATCATTCAAACACAAATTGAAGTCTCCACAGGGGGATTAGAAGCAAAATCCAGCTACAGGATATAAAAGAGTAGAAAGGGGCCTCTAAGTCTAGCAATACAGTTACATTTAATGAAGGTACAACATTTAGCAGCTCACATGGTTGATGATTAAAAGAGGCACATCTAAGTATGCAGGCATCAGGGGTAAAGCTGTCTGCAATCGTGACCGGGAAGACTACCCTGCAGTACAGCAATCTGAAAGGCTTGAAGCGCTCGTGGAGTGCAGAGTGGAATAAACGACGTTGATGGCAGTGAGGAGGAACGGTCTAAGTGGACAGCTTTACCCCAGATGCCTGCATACTTAGATGTGCCTGTTTTAATCATCAACCATGTGAGTTGCTAAATGTTGTACCTTCATTAAATTTTGGGGTGGATTTGAGGTGGGGGGGCAAATACTTGTGCTGAGAGGGGGATTTATTTTTAGGGGGTAAGGATGCAGATCAGTGCTCAGTGTTTTTGTGGGGGGATTTTTGCTGACACATAATGCTCATACATCTTGGGGGGGGGGGGGGGGACGCAGTTTACCATGTTCACCCTGGGCTCTAGATGACCTTGTCTCGTCTTGAAGGGTGGGGGGGCAGTTTGCCATGTTCACCCAGGGCTCTAGATGACCTTGTCCCTTCACCCTGGGCTCTAGATGACCTTGTCCGTCTTGAAGGGTGAGGGGGAAGTTTGGTATGTTCACCTTGGGCTCTAGATGACCATGTTCCATCTTGAAGGGTGAGGGGGCAGTTTGGTATGTTCACCATGGGCTCTTGATGACCTTGTCCCATCTTGAAGGGTGAGGGGGCAGTTTGGTATGTTCACCATGGTCTCTGGATAACCTTGTCCCGTCTTGAAGGGTGAGGGGAAATGTGGTATGTTCACCCATGGCTCTAGGTGACCTTCTCTCGTCTTAAAAGGTGGGGGCAGTTTGGCATGTTCACCTTGGGGTATAGATGACCTTGTCGCCTCTTGAAGGGTGAGTGAGGGTGCAGTTTGGTATGTTCACCCTGGGCTCTAGATGGCCTTGTCTCATCTTGAAGGGTGAGGGGGCAGTTTGGTATGTTCACCATGGGCTCTGCATGACCTTCTCTCATCCTAAAAGGTGGGGGCAGTTTGGCATGTTCACCTTGGGCTCTAGATGACCTTGTCCCCTCTTGAAGGGTGAGGGGGCAGTTTGGTATGTTCACCCAGGGCTCCAAATGACCTTGTCCCCTCTTGAAGGGTGAGGGGGGAGTTTGGTATGTTCACCCTGGGCTCTAGATGACCTTGTCTCGTCTTGAAGGGTGAGGGGGCAGTTTGGTATGTTCACCATGGGCTCTGGATGACCTTGTCCCATCTTGAAGGGTGAGGGGGCAGTTTGGTATGTTCACCATGGGCTCTGGATAACCTTGTCCCGTCTTGAAGGGTGAGGGGAAATTTGGTATGTTCACCCATGGCTCTAGGTGACCTTCTCTCGTCTTAAAAGGTGGGGGCAGTTTGGCATGTTCACCTTGGGGTCTAGATGACCTTGTCCCCTCTTGAAGGGTGAGTGAGGGGGCAGTTTGGTATGTTCACCCTGGGCTCTAGATGGCCTTGTCTCGTCTTGAAGGGTGAGGGGGCAGTTTGGTATGTTCACCATGGGCTCTGCATGACCTTCTCTCATCCTAAAAGGTGGGGGCAGTTTGGCATGTTCACCTTGGGCTCTAGATGACCTTGTCCCCTCTTGAAGGGTGAGGGGGCAGTTTGGTATGTTCACCCAGGGCTCTAAATGACCTTGTCCCCTCTTGAAGGGTGAGGGGGCAGTTTGGTATGTTCACCATGGGCTCTGGCTGACCTTGTCCCATCTTGAAGGGTGAGGGGGCAGTTTGGTATGTTCACCATGGGCTCTGGATAACCTTGTCCCGTCTTGAAGGGTGAGGGGAAATTTGGTATGTTCACCCATGGCTCTAGGTGACCTTCTCTCGTCTTAAAAGGTGGGGGCAGTTTGGCATGTTCACCTTGGGGTCTAGATGACCTTGTCCCCTCTTGAAGGGTGAGTGAGGGGGCAATTTGGTATGTTCACCCTGGGCTCTAGATGGCCTTGTCTCGTCTTGAAGGGTGAGGGGGCAGTTTGGTATGTTCACCATGGGCTCTGCATGACCTTCTCTCATCCTAAAAGGTGGGGGCAGTTTGGCATGTTCACCTTGGGCTCTAGATGACCTTGTCCCCTCTTGAAGGGTGAGGGGGCAGTTTGGTATGTTCACCCAGGGCTCTAAATGACCTTGTCCCCTCTTGAAGGGTGAGGGGGCAGTTTGGTATGTTCACCCTGGGCTCTAGATGACCTTGTCTCGTCTTGAAGGGTGAGGGGGCAGTTTGGTATGTTCACCATGGGCTCTGGATGACCTTGTCCCATCTTGAAGGGTGAGGGGGCAGTTTGGTATGTTCACCATGGGCTCTGGATAACCTTGTCCCGTCTTGAAGGGTGAGGGGAAATTTGGTATGTTCACCCATGGCTCTAGGTGACCTTCTCTCGTCTTAAAAGGTGGGGGCAGTTTGGCATGTTCACCTTGGGGTCTAGATGACCTTGTCCCCTCTTGAAGGGTGAGTGAGGGGGCAGTTTGGTATGTTCACCCTGGGCTCTAGATGGCCTTGTCTCGTCTTGAAGGGTGAGGGGGCAGTTTGGTATGTTCACCATGGGCTCTGCATGACCTTCTCATCTTAAATGGTGGGGGCAGTTTGGCATGTTCATCTTGGGCTCTAGATGACCTTGTCCCCTCTTGAAGGGTGAGGGGGCAGTTTGGTATGTTCACCCAGGGCTCTAGATGACCTTGTCCCCTCTTGAAGGACAAGGGGGCAGTTTGGTATGTTCACCCTGGGCTCTAGATGACCTTGTCTCGTCTTGAAGGGTGAGGGGGCAGCTTGGTATGTTCACCATGGGCTCTGGATGACCTTGTCCCGTCTTGAAGGTTGAGGGGGCAGTTTGGTCTGTTCACCCTGGGCTCTAGATGACCTTGTCTTGTCTTAAAGGGTTGAGGGGGGGGCAGTTTGACATGTTCACCCTGGGCTCTAGATGACCTTGTCCTGGCACTGATAACACTATACAGTATATGTGAACGCATGAATAATGCGCCTGTGCTCAGTCGCACCTGTAGATGTGAGCGAAGCCAAAGAAAGACTTAGGTATTTATGTTGGCTGTATATAAAAGTAAAGTGATTTTTAAAGGAATATGCAGCTGTATTGAATTTTATTTATTCATTTTTTTAAATCTTTTTTTATTTACTATTTTCTTTACTTTTTTTCTAAACTTTTTCTTACCCCATTTCTTTTTTTTCCTTGCAGTTTTCGCGCCGTCTATTTAATATCGCCCAACAGCATGATCTTGGTAATGTACAAAAAAACCTGCAAGCAGAGTACCAGATTTTCTGAATTGATTTGCATAATGATACCTGAATACGCTTTCTGAAACAATAACACCGACTAATTTGATTGGCTGATAATGAGCAGAGCGTCGGCCGTTCCCCTTGTCTCCTTGTCTTTTCAGTTGTCCAGAGGTTAATGCAGACGACTGTAAGTGAATGTTAGTGACACCTCTTGTACACAGGCACAGTGAAAGGGACAGAAAACAATCAATTTCGCCACAAGAAGAATTGGTATGACGCCAGCCCGCTGCATGCTGAAAGCACAATAAATTACCTGTGACAGGCTGATTCAGTCATTCCCCATTCAACGTCCTGGTGAAACACAACGCGCGACACGATTGGCTCCCAAAGCCCGGGGGCTTGTGCGTGAGCGCCATATATATTGATCCGCCGGGGGCTTTCAGTTGAACTGAACAGAAGTTGTTGCTGGGTTTGTCTTCAGAATGATTAAATACACTTTCTTCACTGCAGCGTTTTACAAAATGTCATTTGACTGACTCTCAGGCCTATTACAGGCCATTTGGACTCCTGGAAGATCACGGAGGATAAAATTTGCTTCTTTGTTATGCTAAGCCATATCTGCAGGTTAAAGAGTCACCTCTGCCGTGTCCTTCAATCAGATCCAGTCCTTCAATCAGAAACCTTGGCTATGCAGGGGAAAGCAACAGGTTCAACTGTAATGTTAGGTTTAGATGCACGTCTAAAAATCACTGCTCCTCTGAAAAGCCATCCACTTTCAGATCGGTTTTCAGAGGTGATTGACACGGGGTGATGCCTCCTCACCTCCTGTTTTATCCCCATTTTTGCAAAACAAATGCACCGCAACTACGTGCATTGCATGCCATTGAGGGTCACTTACGTCACTTCCCTGTTTACTTGAAAGGGTTGTGATCAGTGGGTTGGTTGCCCAAAGATCACAACATGTTGGATAGTTTTTGCCGCCGACGTGAAGTGAAGCAAAGGAAATTTAAGTACATGATGGGGGTAAATGCTGTATTGAAGCAAATCTGTTGTTTTGCCCTAAATGGTCAACGCACAGGTTTTCTTTAAAACAGTGGTGGTCAATGTTCCTAATATGGTGGACCTCAAGTGTGGCCTTCAACGTCACCAAAGGGATAAAATAGAATTCAGTAAATATTCAGTGTCAGAGACAGCAAACATTAGAGGATACTGTATAGTCAAAGACTAATCAGGAAATGGTCAAAGACTGTAGACATAATACAGGAGATGGTCAGAGGCATGGACATAATACAAGAGATGGTCAGAGACATGGGGACATGATACAAGACATGGTCAGAGACTGTAGGCATGATACAAAAGATGGTCAGAGACATGGACATGATATAAGAGATGGTCAGAGACATGGGGACATGATACAAGAGATGGTCAGAGACTGTGGACATGATACAAGAGATGGTCAGAGACATGGGCATGATACAAGAGATGGTCAGGGACATGGGGACATGATACAAGAGATTGTCAGAGACTGTGGACAGGATACAAGAGATGGTCAGAGACTGTGGACATGATACAGGAGATAGTCAGAGACTGGTGACATGATACAAGAGATTGTCAGAGACTGTGGACAGGATACAAGAGATGGTCAGAGACTGTGGACATGATACAGGAGATAGTCAGAGACTGTGGACATGATACAAGAGATGGGCAGAGACATGGGCATGATACAAGAGATGGTCAGGGACATGGGGACATGATACAAGAGATTGTCAGAGACTGTGGACAGGATACAAGAGATGGTCAGAGACTGTGGACATGATACAGGAGATAGTCAGAGACTGGTGACATGATACAAGAGATTGTCAGAGACTGTGGACAGGATACAAGAGATGGTCAGAGACTGTGGACATGATACAGGAGATAGTCAGAGACTGGTGACATGATACAAGAGATGGGCAGAGACTGTGGACATGATACAAGAGATGGTCAGAGACTGTGGACATGATACAAGAGATGGTCAGAGACATGGACATGATACAAGAGATGGTCAGGGACATGGGGACATGATACAAGAGATTGTCAGAGACTGTGGACAGGATACAAGAGATGGTCAGAGACTGTGGACATGATACAGGAGATAGTCAGAGACTGGTGACATGATACAAGAGATGGGCAGAGACTATGGACATGATACAAGAGATGGTCGGAAATGTGGATATGATACAAGAGATGGTCAGAGATTGTGGACATGATACAGGACATAGTCCGAGACTGGGAACATGATACAAGAGATGGTCAGAGACTGCAGGCATGGTATATGAAATGGTCGGAGACTGCAAACTTTGTACCGGAGATGGTCAGAGACTGTAGACATAATACAGGAGATACTGCAGGCATGATCCAAGAGATGGTTAGAGATGTTAACATGATACAGGAGACGGTCAGAGACTGGGGACATAAAACAGGAGACTGTGGACATGATACAAGAGATGGTCTGAAACTGCAGACATAATACAGGAGATGGTCGGAAACTGCAGATATGATACAGGAGATGGTCATAGACTGCATACATGATACGGGAGATGATCGGGGATGCAGACATTATCTAAGAGATGGTCAGAGACTGCAGACAGGAGATGGTCAGAAATTGTGGAAATAATACAAGAGATAGTAAGAGACTATGGACATGCTGCAAGAGACTGTAAAAGACTGCAGACATGCTATAGGAGTTGTTGGAGACTAGGGACACGCTTTAGGATATAGCCATAGACAGGAGACATTTTACAGGAAACTACAGTGCCTTGAAAAAGTATCCATGACATTTTCTACATTTTGTCATGTTACAACCAAAAACATAAATGTATTTTATTAGGATTATTGTATTCAGCCCCCTTTACTTTGACACCCCTAACTAAAATCTAATGAAACCAATTGCCTTCAGAAGTCACCTAAATTAGTAAATAGAGTCAACCTGTGTGTAATTTAATCTCAGTAAAAATACTGCTGTTCTGTGAAGCCCTCAGAGGTTTGTTAGAGAACCTTAGTGAACAAACAGCATCACGAAGGCCAAAGGAACACACCAGGCAGGTCAGGGATAAAGTTGTGGAGAAGTTTAAAGCAGGGTTAAGTTATAAAAAATATCCCAAGCTTTAAACATCTCACAGGGCACTGTTCAATCCATCATCCGAAAATGGAAACAGTATGGCACAACTGGAAACCTATCAAGACGAGGCCGCCCACCTAAACTGACAGGCCGGGCAAGGAGAGCATTCATCAGAGAAGCAGCCAAGAGGCCCATGGTAACTCTGGAGGAGCTACAGAGATCCACAGCTCAGGTGGGAGAATCTGTCCACAGGACAACTATTAGTTGTGCACTCCACAAATCTGGTCTTTATGGAAGAGTGGCAAGAAGAAAGACATTGCTGGAAAAAAGCCATAAGAAGTCCCGTTTGCAGTTTACGAGAAGACATGTGGGGGACACAGCAAACATGTGGAAGAAGGTGCTCTGGTCAGATGAGACGACATTGAAAATTTTGGTCTAAAAGCAATATGCTATGTGTGGCAGAAAACTAACACTGCACATCACCCTGAACACACCATCCCCACTGTGAAACATGGTGGTGGCAGCATCATGTTGTGGGGAAGCTTTTCTTCAGCAGGGATAGGGAAGCTGGTCAGAGTTGATGGGAAGATGGATGGAGCCAAATACAGGGCAATCTTAGAAGAAAACCTGTTCGAATCTGCAAAAGACTTGAGACTGGGGCAGAGGTTCACCTTCCAGCAGGACAACGACCCTAAACATACAGCCAGAGCTACAATGGAATGGTTTACGTTTTTGGTTGTAACATGACAATATTTGGAAAATGTTTAAGGGTATGAAAACTTTTTCAAGGCACTGTACTAGAAATCACTGCTGTAACAAGGTAATACAGAAATACAACTTAGTATCTGCAGGGGCCTCGAGGGCCGCACAAAAAGCACCAAAAGGCCACATGCGGCCCCAGGGCCACAGGTTGGACATTCCAGGTATGTATAGCCAAAACCCTTTCTTTTTCGTTTTGGACAGACCAGAGAATGGATGGGATTAAGGCACCTTTCAGACGGGGCAGACTCCATCAAGCGGATCCGCCTGTTCAGCGGGGGATCTCTCAGCTGATCCCCACTGGGCAGGCGGATGACAAGTCCGTGTCAGCTCCGTTATGCGGGGCGGACACAGACACAGCCCGGTGTTCTCTATGGGGCACCTGTCCATTTCCATCCGACTGTCATCCAATCTGCCAGATGGATGGAGAACGATCCCCATCCGTCTGTTTTTAGTGGCCTGGTTTAGATGCTCCATAAAGAACAATGGGTGGTCTGAGTGGTTCTGCCTGAAAAAACGAAAGGCGGACCCGATCGGTCCCCTGGCGTGAAAGGGACTTATGTAGTCACTAGCCCAGGGGTAGGCAACCTTTTGAGCACAGTGTGCCGAAAAATATTTTCAAAGAAATTGAGAGTACCGATTTTATAAAAAAAAAACTTCACACTCTCAATTACGAAAAGGATTTTAATAATCACAATGCCATCGTCCACATACAGAAAGAGAAAGGACAATGTAAATTAAACAGTGTGTGTTTAGTATCACTTTAAACCCAAAAACAAACATTTTACATTGCAGTTTACCAACCCTTAAGGCTCCATTCACACTATAAGACTGCACACAGTTAGGAGGCCCATGCATTTCAGTGGGCTGCCCCAATGCAAGACAAACGCAGCAAAATAGGTAATTCACCTTTTTGGGCTTTGCACATTTTTGAACCGAGCGTTTTGCAGCGTTTGTCATATTTTTGTGCAAGAACACCCGTCTGCCTGCCATGTTTGGGATTGCATTAATGAGGAATGGCACCACAGGCGTGACACATGTGAAATTACACAATTTTATGCGTATTCATGAAACGCTACAGTAAGATTGCAGCCTAAATGTGGTGGCTGCATTCGCTTTATTAGCATTGTTCCTTTATTTTCATCTGCTGATCCGGGCCAATAACTCAATTCCTGTCCTAAGGGTCTCCACGCTGGATGGAGGGGCAACAGAGACACCTTTGGACAGCAGCATTGTCAATTTGGAGAGAGGGCAGGGCTGCTTATAAGGCAGTACAGCCAGCCCTTCTGTACTGGGTCCAGGCCTCATCAGTTCAAAAGGGGGGCCCAGGCACCTGTTAAGCAGAAGGTCCGGCTGTACTGTCTTATTGCAGACACCGATCCTCTTCTGCCTCCTCCTGCAGTGCTTCCAGCTTCTCCTCTTCTTCCCCCCTCTGGCTGCACTGCAGGGGGATTGGTTCTAGCACATGCGCCCCTTCCATTTGCTGTCCAGGCCCCCCTGGGTGCTTCTCTCCCCCGCAGCACTGCCAGCTTCCCTCCTCTCCTCACTACTGGCAGCAGCTGCAGGCACACAGATATTTCAAGATGGAGAGTGGGGGAAGGGGCTGGTAAATATGTAATTTACTGGTCCCATCCTTTCCTGAAAGAACACAGTGAACAATCAGTACCAATTACTCTTGTGTCCATTCATCAGTGAAGCATAGTAAACTGTGTTTACTACGCTTCAGTTTGTGAATGAGAAGGAAGACTTGGAGCATTTCCTATTCATTCATCTGTGCAACATAGGCTACAGAAAAAGGGACTGATAAATCTACGTCCTCAGTCACTTTTGGACAGGGAAAGGGGACCTCTGTCAGGTAGGCTGTAAGGGGCCCTGTGATTTTTGACATCAGCCTTGGGAGAAGGTAGTATAGTTCTGGCCTTACACCTGTAGAATTTTGAGGTAGCAATGCCACTCCAAGCGTGTTGGTGTCTCTAATAACCGCCCTCCCCACTCACAACTTCAGGTGCAGGCTCTGCAATGGTGTAGAAAATTGAAGAAAACAGCTGAACGGCCTCACTCCGAATAACACCTTTTATTTGTGGCAAAACAGTGTAGAAGATCCAAAATCTCTTACATTATGGTGATGAAAAGTACAGACAGGCTAACGCGTTTCACATCAATATAGATGCTATATCAGCTATGATTAAGCACCTATATTGATGTGAAACGCGTTAGACTGTCTGTACCTTTCATCACCATGATGTAAGAGATTTTGGATCTTCTACACTGTTTTGCCACGAATAAAAGGTGTTATTCGGAGTGCGGCCGTTCAGCTGTTTTCTTCAATTTTCTGCACCTGTAGAATTTTGTTTGAATGTTCCAATGAGAGAGTATAAAAATCACAGGTCCAACCATCTGTTGGTGCCATGATGGACGTAAATGATTTCAATCTTTTGTATGAATACCACGTCATTGACCCAATTTTCATGTTCTACCTCCAGATTAATTTTGACAAGTGCATGTTCATAAGTCCAGTTATGTATTTTCTCAGCTTGGAGAGAATTCAATGATTAGAAATGAGTTTGTTCCCATTAGATTCACCAAACATTTTCCATCCTTGTCCTTCAATTTTCTTTGCTCATTCGATTCAAAATCAATTGTCAAATCGGCCCCTTTAAATTCATCGAGCGTTCTGAAAATTATACATTTTCTAATGAAATTCTACAGATGTAAGGCCAGCTTAAATTGGACTAGCAGATTTGGATGGACACTAAAAATGAAAGTGGTTGTAAACCTTTACATACAGTATACATAGTGAAGTGACTGTCCACAGGTGATACACAGACATGAAACAAATTCTCCCACATAAGTTGTATCTGTCTATCTGCAGTCTTCTCTTCTTTACATCCATAAAAAGTGCAGAACCTATAAAACTTGTCTGAACGTTCCGAAAAAAAAGAGGCGGAGAGCTGAAATGACACTCTGCAAAGCTCAGTGAGGTGAGCTCTGAGAGCTGATTGGAGGGAAGGGACACCCCCCCCCCCCTTCACACAGCTCACAGGAACAGAGCTGAGGATGTCAATCAGCTGGAGCTCCCTCCCCGTCACCTTTTTTCTCTTGGTGTCAGAAAAACTTGTCAGAAGTGACTCATGCTGATAGGAGAGGAATGAAGCAGCGGATAGAAATGACACTTAGTGCTCTTAATTCAGACTTACTGGCCGGATCACCAGATGAAATTAGAGGAAAAAAAAGCCTAAAAGAGGAAAATGAATGCAGCCATCATCATCTAATAATTGGTAAGCTGCACTATAATACATTTTTGGCACATTTTGTGTTTTGCCATGCATGTTTTTGATGAATTTTTAATGCGCTTGTTAGTGTCCTCAGTGTTATCAGTGCAGTCCCAACAGTGCTCACCAGTGCTGCTAATCAGTGCCTCCTCATCAATCAGTGTCACCTATCAGTGCCCATCAGAGCCACCTACCAATGCCAATCAGTGCCGCCTATCAGTGGCCTTCAGTGCCGCCTCATCAGTGTCCTCTCATCAGTGCCACCTCATCAGTGTCCTCTCATCAGTGCACAACAGTGATGGAGAAAAATTACCTGTTTGCAAAATTACAAACTATGAAAAACATAAAAAAAATTTCAAAAGTTTCGGTCTTTTTTCGTTTATTTAGCAAATAAAAAAACCCCAGAGGTGATTAAATACCACCAAGAGAAAGCTCTATCTGTGAATTTTTTTTAAAAAAATTCATATGGGTACAGTGCTGCGCAATTGTCATTGAAAATGCGACAGCGCTGAAAGCTGAAAATTGGCCTGGGCAGGAAGGGGCAAAAGTGCCCGGTAGGCGAGTGATTAAACAATATTAAAAAAGGACATTTGAAATGACATTAAGATGTTAAAGCTTCTATAAGATTTTAGTAATTAGATTTGCATCTGCTTGAATTAATTATTCCCCTTCGCTGACCCAGAGAACAGCTTGTAGCCCTTTTATTTAAATGCTGAAACTTGTCAATAGCTGCATGGAGGATGAAGATAGATATGTAGTTCAGGCGCTCGGACTAAAGCGCTAGCAAGACAATTAGTACACTGTAGTGTAAGCTATTGATCCTGTATGACATATATCACGTCTGTACAATTGCCGTAAGATAGACTTCCGGGGCCAGATGGCCCTATAATGATTTTGCTGTTCAGTCCAGACGTTTACGACTGTTGTTGTCGCCGAGCATTGTTGTGTAATGGCAATACATGTAGAGCTGGAATCATGACAACGATCAAACTTTCATCGGCTAAATACATCCCAGGTGCATCAAAACAAAAGGAGTGCAAAGCCTTAAAGTGGTTCTAAAACCTCAAAGATTTTTTCACCTTAATGCATTGTATGGCTAACTGACTTTGATGGACAACAGCAGGAGCCAATAGCGCAGCTTCTGTGTCTCAGCCAATCAGGAGGGAGGGTCCGAGGCACTCTTGCACATCGCTGGATCGAGATGGGGCTCAGGTAAGTATTAGGGGGGCTGAGGGGGGCTGCTACACACAGAAAACGTTTTTATCTTAATGCATTGTATGTATTAAAGTAATACTAAAGTCTCGTTTTTTTTTTTTTTTCTTTAAAAATAACAAACGTGTTTTACTATCTCCACTGTGTAGTGGATTTGCACAGAACAGCCCACATCCTCCTCTTCTCAGGGTCCCCCGCCGGCGCTCCTGGCCCCTCCCTCCTGTTCGAGTGCCCCCACAGCAAGCAGCTTGCTATGGGGGCACCTGAGCCAAGCGTGTGTCCCGCCCTCCCTCTCCTGATTGGCGAACTGACTTTGATGGACAGCAGCAGCAGCCATTAGCGCAGCTGCTGTGTCTCAGCCAATCAGGAGGGAGGGTCCGAGCCACTCATGCACATCGCTGGCTCAGGTAAGTATTAGGGGGGCTGAGGACGGCTGCTACACACAGAAGGTTTTTATCTTAATGCATAGGCTGCATTAAGATAAGAAAAACCTTCTGCCTTTACAACCCCTTTAAGATAAAAAATCTTCTGTGCTGCAGGTCCCCCCCCCTTATTCTTACCTGTGCCTGATCCGATCCAGCGACGTGCACAAGTGGAGCGGCTCATGCCACTGTCTCCCTCCTCGTTGGGCAGATTGAGAGCCATTGGCTACCACTCCTATCAATCAACTCCAGTGACGAGGGAGTGGGGGTGGGGCCGAGTCCCGCTATCTGTGTCAATGGACACAGCAGCGGGGCTCTAGATCGAGCACACATGGGGATCAGTTTTCTGTTTCCTATTGGGGGCACCAGCAAGAGAGGAGGAGCCAGGAGCGCCGGTCGGGGTTCCAAGAAGAGGAGGATTGGGGTCGCTCATAGCAAAATTGATGCTCTTTTTTTGTTTATAGCGCAAAAAATAAAATATGCAGAAGTGATCAAACGCCACCAAAAGGAAGCTCTATTTGTGGGGGAAAAAAAAGAACATAAATTTTATTTGGATACAGCGTCGCACGACCGCGCAAATGTCAGTTAAAGCAACGCAGTGCGGTATCGCAAAAACTGGAAGAGGGTAAATCCTTCCGGGGCTATAGTGGTTAAAAGTCACCAGCTACAATATTTGTAGCTGCTGACTTTTATTTTTTTGGGGGGAGCCTGGAGTTCCTCTTTAAGACCCAAACACCGCATACATGCACCTATGGGGGGGGGGGGCTGAGGTGTCTTTGTACTGAGAGCGTGCTCTCCCTGCACAGTGACTGAACTGTCATAGGCACATGATTGGGAAGTCTGCCCCCCCCCCCCCCGACCTAAAGACCCACTTAAAGGGCTGCTGGACCTGGATAGGAAGGGGTTAAGATCGCAGTATAAAAGATCCATGTAATGATTTTATAAGTGGAAGAAGTAATGGAGTTTTTATTTTCTATCTCCGTGAAGTTATTAATAACTCAGGGATATAACTGTCTTGCTTGAAGGGCTTGTAAAACTATTATTGATAGTTGGAGTAATAATATTTATCTTCAGAGCATAGAGCTCTCCAGGACAAATAGTTAGTTTGTGTAAGCAATAACAATGGAACGATTGCTGGTGTTAGAGCAGGAAAGATGCGGCTGCTGGATCCAGCCCCATAAGAATAAATTGCTTCTAAAGCCAGGAACAAAAATGTCATTCAATACTGCAATGACACCACGGCAGTGATGTTTTATACGTCACGGATGACGCAGCGCGTCACGTCAGCGCAAGCGCACTACACACCATGAGGACAGTGGGAGCCATCTTTACGTGAGGCATCAGGACAGCGTGCCTAGACGGCTTTTTCAATGCTACAGTGCTATTAGTGGCCTCATACTGTAATGCTCTCTGGACTGATGATTAAAAAGAGAAAGGCTCTGACAAAGAGCAGTAAACAGTGTGTGTCACATCCCCTGAGTCTGAAAAAGACCAAAAAATTCCCCTATGGTGGGATTTTCCAGGCACTACCATAAATAATACAGTATAGGTACAAAAATAGTTTTTATTACAAAAATCGAACAAAGTAGATAATTTAACAAAATATACAAATCAAATACAGAAACTATGTACAATGGGATACTTCAAAAGCAGAGTACATATCGTTAAGAATACAAATAGCATAACAATGGAGAAAAGATCAAAGGTCGGGATATAATAAGTCTCCATTGTTATGCTATTTGTATTCTTAAGCCCCATACACACTATCAGATTTTCTGCTGATGTTTGTCTTCAGATTTACCAAAACTATGTAGTGCATGGGCCTGCCTGAGTGCATACAAATTGAAACTCCTAAGGTTTGACCTCATATTATATGGTTTTGGTAAATCTGAAGGAAAAAATCAGCAGAAAATCTGATAGTGTGTATGGGGCTTAAACGATATGTACTCTGCTTTTGAAGTATCCCATTGTACATAGTTTCTGTATTTGATTTGTATATTTTGTTAAATTATCTACTTTGTTCGATTTTTGTAATAAAAACTATTTTTGTACCTATGCTGTATTATTTATGGTAGTGCCTGGAAAATCCCACCATAGGGGAATTTTTTGGTCTTTTTCTGGACTGATGATTGAGGATTTTGGATGACTGGATCTGTGCAGTGCAAGATTCCCCTAAAGGCGGACTCTCACGGAGACATCTGGGACACCTCAGACATCAGAGATTCTTGCCTATACCATAGCTCCCAACTGTCCCTGATTTCGAGGGTCTGTCCCTGATTTGGAGCAATGTCCCTCTGTCCCTCTTTCCCCCTCATTTGTCCCTCATTTTGGTCTAATCTATATAGATGTATATAAAATGCACTTTTTATCTATCAAAAAGTGTTTTCCAGCACTAAACCTTGTATCTGATTTCTAAATTGCTGCATTTGTAAATTCCAAAAGCCAATATAAAGAAATAGTAGTGGTAAAAAAAAGCACTTGTGGGTTTAACCAATCTTGTTTTTTTTGTACAATTCTCCTTTAAGGGGGCGTAGCAAGGGGTGTGTCCTATGCCTACATACTTTTGCTGATAGGTGTCCCTCATTCCCATCTCAAAAAGTTGGGAGGTATGTCTATACGGTCGGGTGAGCGGATCATTGGTCCTTTGTCTGTCTAAACTACTACACAAGTACTTTCTGTCCTGACCTGCAGATAACTTTCACACACTGTCCTATTCAAGTAATTCGCCTATTGGGTTATCCCTGTTAATGCGGCCTGATCTGAAGCTGAAGAATCATTGACTGCCAGTGGCTACATGCCACCCTTAATATGCCCTGTACACACGATTGGACTTTCCGATGGAAAATGTGTGATCGGAGCTTGTTGTGGGAAATTCCGACCGTGTGTGGGCTCCATCTGACTTTTTCCATCGGAATTTCCGTCACACAAAGTTTGAGAGCTGGCTCTAAAATTTTCTGACAACAAAATCCGTTTGCGTAAATTCTGATCGTGTGTACACAAATCCGACACACAAAGTTCCACGCATGCTCGGAATCAAGCAGAAGAGCCGCACTGGCTATTGAACTTCATTATTCTTGGCTCGTCGTAACGTGTTGTAATCACCGCGTTCTTGACGTCAGGAATTTCGTACCAACTTTGTGTGACCGTGTGTATGCAAGACAAGTTTGAGCCAACATCCGTCTGAAAAAATTTGATGGATTTTGTTGTCAGAATGTCCGATCGTGTGTACAGGGCAATAGTGTATATCACCAGCAGGATATTAGTCAAACTCAGTTAACCCAGCGGTGCCGGCCTCATAGGGCTATTTCCCAAGTGTGTGTTTTTTCCAAATTTACACCCCTCTATCCTCTAGATGGGGGCTTGATGGTCAATAGTGGCGGAATATATACGTTTTCTGAAGGTGTTTGTCACCAGAATGAATGTGCTTATTTGACCACCATTTTTTGTACCCTATATTTAGATTCATTTGGGTGTATATGGTGTGTCCTTAAAGTGGAGGGCCATACTAAAATAAAAAATTGCATGAAAAATCGTAAAAAAATAAAAAAAAAAACATTTGAAAAAAAAAAAATTTTTTTAAACTTACCTGAACCCTTGTTGCTAGGCAGTCTTCCTAATCTGCCTCTTCCTATTCCGCGGCGTGTCCTGCTCCTCGGGGAGCGGCCCCGTTGCCTTCTGGGAACTCTGTGTGTTCCCAGAACACCACGGGGCCATTCAGAGCGCCGCGCCGCTCGCGCGTGTGCAGTAGGAAACTGACGCAGCTGCTTTTAAATAGACAACGTTGTCTCATTTTAATCTTAGTCTAGGTGTTGGTGGTGGGTACCTAGTTTTTGTATTCTTGTTATTACTAACTATGCAATAAAAATTCCTTTGAAAAAGCAGCTTGGTCCGCCCGTGACTTCCTTTTCAGGGGGTTCTCTTTGCCCCTGCATTTCTATTTTATCACCGCCACCCCTATCCATGCGTCCGGCCCGTTCCAGGACACCGGCGCATGGATTCCAATGTGGAGGGGCTGTTTTTTTTTTGAAGCACCGATTAGAGCCAGAGGCTCTAATAGGCTTCAATATAGGGTGGGCACGGGTCGCAGAGAGGGCGCTCCAAGCCCACCCAGGTGTGTTACAACAGCGAATCAATATTTGCTGTTGTAACACTGATCCTCCTCCCGGCCAATCAGGAAGCGGGTTTTGACCGGTCACATGATTGGCTGAAAGGACAGGCAATCCTATTGGACGCCTAAGAGGAGGAGGGGAGGATCTGGAAGCCGCCATGGAGGAGAGGACAAGGAGTGGAGCCGCTGCACCATGCTGCCTGCCACTCGCCACAATGGGGTAAGTGCCAGACCGATGGGTGGTTGTTTGCCGCCCCCACCAAAAGAAGCCTCTGTACAGCGTTATTACTGTTCATTCATTCTGTGCATCTGAGACTGCAGAGAAAGAGACTGATGAATCTGTCCTCAGTCCCTTTCTCTGTCTCAAAAGTGAGACATCAGGGGTCTATTTAGACCCCTTAAATTTTACCAAAGTCCTTCAATGGGGGTCCTAAAAATATGTAAAAAATAATATAAAATAAAATAGTAAAAAAATAAAAAATAAAACAACAAAAATCAAAAACTACTGACACCAGTGGCAGAACTCCCAGGGTTGAAAAGGTCGCACTTGCGACTGGGCTTTGGCGTTCTGCCACCGTAAGGGGACCCCAAGACAGCAGGAAGCTGGCCCACTATGGGGCCATAATAAAGGGTCCTACAATGAGAGTAAAGTGCCCCAGGATCGGTGGGAAGGGCCTAGGCCGAGGGCAATGTTTTCTTGCACCGGTACCCTGAAGGTTCTAGTTACGCCTCTGCTGCACACTTGAGTTGTCAGAGCATGCTGGAGCTTGTAGTTCCATGGCAGCCGTCCTCTATTGCCGGTTTATCGTGTAGTTTCCATTGTACTGCCTCCCGCTACACATTTGCTGGAGAGGAAGTCGATTCTTCCGCAGTATTTCATTTAGTAATATTGACAAAATGTCAAAGATTTCACATTTCATTGATAGAGAGTCCTGTGATTGTCTTACATTTGCGAGGCGCCTTCAGGCCGCACGGCGAAGTTTTACGCTGACTTTTATTCATTTTCAGATACGCAGTTCATTCCTCTAGAAACAAGATGTGACTTGGGTTTTCAAGTGAAAGGCTGGAACATCAATTATTCCTATTATTCTGGTAAATCACTTCCTAACCAATTAGTAATAGGCAATAGGTAAGAGCAATATTTACTATTAATAATTGATTAACAGGAGGCAGGGACTTTTTCTGTATTGCTCCGGGGCCCCCTTTATAAAACATAATCATTCAGATGCTTCAATCAGAGGCTGGGAATGATCATCCCAAATTGGGGAGAGTTATGGGAAGATCAGATAAATGTGTTTGTAGGACAAGGAATACAATGACAACTATTCTGTATAAAAGTAAAACATGTAAAAAGCACATAATGGGTTTACTTAAAACAAAAATATTTTATGTCTATGTTACACTGTTGATTGGAAGGCAATAAAACATACAGCGGTGGGGGGGGGTGTCTAGGAAGAGTCCCTTGAAATTGAACTTCAGTCTTGCACAGTTGCACAGGCTTCTCTCCTATGCTGAAATTGCTGCTTTTACTGCACACTGTGAGCTTCTTTGTAACTGTGGGCGCCCTGCTGTGGCTTCACAGCCGGGCACCCAGTGCGCATGTGCAAGCTGCACCGCGCGCCACGACTGGCCGAGCAATCATCTGGGACCTGTGACGTGTCCCAGATGATTGCCGAGAGGGAGGGGGGAGCGGTGATCACCCTTCCGGTGCCGCGGTGCGCCGGGAGGAAGTGGGAGCTGGGACCCTCTGAAAAGAGGGTCCCGGCTCCCCCCCCCCAAAAAAAAATGACATGCCAAATGTGGCATGTCAGGGGGTCACCTCCCTTAAAGCGGAAGTTCAATTTTTGGGTGGAACTCCGCTTTAAGCCCTGGAACTATGATGCTGTCTGTGCTGGCATGCATAGTAGCCAAGGTGGCAGTATGGGGGATGTAGCCCTGAAGAGGGGGAACGCAGCGAGGGAGAAAAAGACGGGGCACACATGTGCAGTGGCCACCATGATGGTGGAATTATGGAAGATGAAGCCCCAAGTAAAAGGAACAGAGGGACTTCCTCTGAAGTGCTCCTCAACTGGTGGTTCAGGGAAGCTGCAATCAGGAACCCAGAGGCTGCAGTGGTGAAGAAACAACATGTAACCGTTTCTGAACATTTTATAAAGCGCTACTCCCTGTAGGGGCCACTGATAATACAGTAACACATTCTGGATGGACCCTCTGCACTCTGCTATACACCCTTCCCAGCCAACTATGCAATGAAAATCAGGGATTTTTAGTTCACACATATTGTAATACACGTTTAAGCTGGCCAACTGCATCAAAGTAATCTCTCTTATGGCCAGTCCTACTCTGCTCTGCCACTGCAAATGCTACTTTGGACACAATGCCAACATGGGGCAAACAGACACAAAGTGGGGGAGAGCTCCAAGATTCAGGTGTGGTCACGGACCGGCGTTACAACAGAGAAAAGATATACCTGTGCTCAAATCCCAATAGCTTGTACATGTATATAATCTATCAGGTGCTAAAGGGGTGTGACCCCATGTTAACACTACAAATTTCTCTTTCTCTGGTAATACAGTAAGTCCCCTACATACGAACCTTCATGTTGCGAACTTTCAAAGATGTGAACGTGTTTGCACAGTTTTTTTTTTCATTCAACCCAGCGGGCTGAACAAAAAAAAGACAGCTAGCAGTACCAACACAAGCAATGTTGGTGCAGCGATCTGCCCAGCTGTGCTATTGTGTTCTGACAGGGGGACTTCCTTGTCTGCCAGCACTGATCTTTGTTGGACTGACAAATGAGCTCCCGGAACGGAATTCATTCATAAGTAGGGGACCTACTGTAGCTGGTTCTTCTCTAATAGTATAGGGCAGGGGTCTTCAAACTTTCTAAACAAAGGGCCAGTTTACTGTCCTTCAGAGTTTTTGGGGGCCGGACTGTGGCCATTGGCAGTAGAAAAAAAACCTACATCAGTGGGGAAAAAAAAAACAATGCTTCCTCTTTGGTGTCAGTGGGAGGAATTGTGTCCCATCATTGGTGTTATTAATCCCAATTGTTGGTGTCATTGGGAGGAATTGTGCCCCATTGTTGGTGTCATTGGGAGGAATTATGCCTCATTGTTGGTTTCATTGGGAGGAATTGTGCCCCATTGTTGGTGTCATTGGGAGGAATTGTGTCCCATTTTTAGTGTCACTGAGAGGAATTGTGCCCCATTGTTGGTGTCATTGGGAGTAATTATGCCCCATTGTTGGTGTCATTGGGAGTAATTATGCCCCATTGTTGGCATCATTGGGGGTAAGTATGCCCCATTGTTGGTGTCATTGTGAGGAATTATGCCCCATTGTTGGCGTCATTAAGGGGAATTTAGCCCTTTCATTGGGGTTAACGGAGGGAGGATTATGCCTCATTGTTGGTATCAGTGGATAAAACAGAGCCCCAGGGGCCAAATAAAAGGAAGCAAAAGGCCACATCTGGCCCCTGGGCTGCAGTTTGGAGACCAGTGGTATAGAAGCTGCCCATCACCATAAGCACCAGTACATGCACACCAGCTCCAGTAACAGGGATATATTTATTTTATCTTTATAGAATTTTTTGCTTGAAGAACTTTAAACAGGAGAGGGGTTAGCATGGCATGCTGCACAATAACAGGAGAAAACTCTTCTCTAGGCTCCCTCTCGAGGATTCTGCTGAGGACAGGGGAACAGCCGGTACTCCGGGACCCGATGAATGTGAGATCTTAGTGCTACTTTAAAAGAATGTCTCCAATGACAATACACCATAACAATATAACGATAAAATGTTATTTCCTGGAGCTGTCTCCTATCACTATTTTATGTACTGAGAGATATTCTTTATATGACACATTGTGCCATTTGCGGATTAGAGTGCCATGAAATGCTATTAATAGCAATGGAAAGTTGTGAAGTCATTCCCATAGGAGCCCAGTAATGTGTTCTTTACACCGGGGGAACAGCGCAGTGCAATCGATTTCCTGCAGTGGTATAAGAAGAGAGTCAAAGCCAATGCCCCCTGAGTCCTGCCTAATGCTTAGCACAAGGGATGGGCCGAACGACCCCCTGTTCGGTTCGTACCAGAACTTTCGAACATCACGAAAGTTCGGAACCGAATAACGTACCCTATTGAAGTCTATGGGACCAGAACGTGATAAATCAAAAGTGCCCATTTTGAAGGCTTATATGCAAGTAATTGGGCATACGATGGTTATGAGGGTCCAGGTACTCCCCTGGGGGACAATGTTTCAATGAAAAAAAAAGTTTGTAAAAAACTGAATTTTTAAATGAGCAGTGATTTATTTATTGATGCTTAAAGTGAAAGCATAAAAATGAAAAATTCCTTTCACTATAGTGCCTGGGTGGTCCCCGTAGTCTACCTGTAAAGTGGCACATCTGTATTGTGTATAGAAGCTGCTGCAGCAATAATTGTATTTATATCAGGTGCTTCAAAAAAACACCCCCGCTGCTGTAATTCAGGCGCCCGGCATCCTAAAATGGGCCAGACGCCTGAATAGGGGGTGGCTACAGCGGCCATGGATAGATTCATGCTATGCATAAATCTATCTATTATACATATAGGGGGTGTGGCGTGACAGAGGGGGCGGAGCAGAAAATTAATGAGTTATTCCTGTTCTCTTCCCACCTGTCAGCACCTGCCCATTGCTAAGCTGGCCATACACTACTGTATATGAATTTCGGTGAGCTCCTCATGAATCAGCCAATATTTGCTCAGTGGTTGGCCCTGCTGCCTAATATACTTCTAATGAACAATCAAAAGAGACAGATGGAAGATCGTCAGTTGACCAAATGCAGCTGCTGTTCAGGTATTCTGACAGCTGCTGTTGCCAGGAGGTTCATCCAACCACACTGTAAAGGGTGGATGGATGCTAAAGCGAAATCCTCATTCAGACAGCCATCCACCAAAGCCTAACAAGGCAGCTGGAGAGGTTATACGCATGCCGTGGTAAGCGACTGGCACCCAGGGCCGGGACAAGGGGTGGGCAGGAGGGGTGGCTGCCCTGGGCACTGTGGTATCATGTAAGGTGGGGGGTGGGGGCGCCACAAGAAGATTGGGGGGGATATGTGTTGGAAGGGGGAATTTGGGGGGCATCAGGGGGATGAGTATTGTTCTAGGAGGGGAAATTGTGGGGGGAGCTAAGAGTGGTGAGTTAGGGGGTTTTGTGTTAGGAGGGGGGATGAGGGGGAAGAAGATTTGTGCTAGGAGGGGGGATTTGAGAGGAATTTGTGCTGAGAGGGGGAATTTGAAGTGGAGGAGGAGAACATGTGTATTAGGAGGGGACATTTTAGGGGTAGAAGCAGCGGCGGCTGGTGGTAATTTTTTTGGTGGGGACGGCACCCGCCCCCACACACACACATGGTCGGGTTGGTCGATCGGTTGGTGCACTTACCTCATCCATTGCGGGCAATCACGGGAGGCTTCCCCCGGCTCTCCTCTGCGGGCATCACAAGCAGCTTCTCCTTCCACCTGCTGGGCGGCTTCCGTCTCTTCCTTGGCAGCCAATCAGAACGCTTCTCCTTTCGGCCAATCAGGAAACGTGTCTCAGACCCGCGCTTCCTGATTAGCGGAGAGGAGATTCAGTGTGAGAATAGCGAATTTTCATTCGCTATTCTAATATACCTGGGTGGCCTCTGAGCGCAATGCTCTGCACCCGGAGTCCACCCTATTTAGAAGCCTCAAAAAGAAGAAGCAAAAAATACTCTTGCGCACAGGTGTATTGGCTAAAAAGTCCCGAGGGTTCAAGAAGGACTATGGATTTCGGCCTTGCTGCTCTCAAAGGATGGGATTGTCCTAGTGTTAAATGAAAAGAAGAAAAAGAGCGCACCAGCCTAGTGCATTATCCTTGACAGATTTATTAATTAAAAACAAGATAAAAACTACTCACAAAGGTCGAAGAAAAAAATCGCATGGTATATGGCACAGAGGCAATTATTCCAGTGGTAGCAGTTTTCCAGGTCCCAGGAAGGAGGCATAGCCAGCAGTAGTCCGTATGCCTCCTTCCTGGGACCTGGAAAACTGCTACCACTGGAATAATTGCCTCTGTGCCATATACCATGCGATTTTTTTCTTTGACCTTTGTGAGTAGTTTTTATCTTGTTTTTAATTAATAAATCTGTCAAGGATAATGCACTAGGCTGGTGCGCTCTTTTTCTTCTTTTCCTTTTTTTTTTTTTTTTTTTCTATTTAGAAGCCTATTAGAGCCTCTTGCTCTATTCAGTGGTTCAAAAAAAACAGCCCGCCGCTGTAATACATGCGCCCGGCGTCCTGAAAGGGGCTGGATGCATGGATAGGGGGTGGCGGCGCTCGTGTGCCCTTAATGGATGGGCTGCCTCTGGGTAGATGATTTGTGCTACGAGGGTTGAACTTTTTTGGGGGCGGGGGTATTTGAGGATGGGGGGTGCAAAGATTTGTGCTTAGAGGGTGGATTTCAGCTGAAGGTCATATTTGTCCCGAGAGGAGGGGGAGTATGCAGATTAGTGCTCCGTGTTTTTGTTGGGGGGATTTTTGCTGACACATAATGCTCATACACCTTCGGGGGGGGGGGGGGAGGGGTGTATTTGGCATGTTCCCCCTGGGCTCTAGATGACCTTGTCCTGGCACTGCTGGCACTGGTTGCAGGACGGCTCCATAGACTTTACTGAGCAAGTTTGACAGCTGCAGTAGTTCATAAAAAAAAAAAATTGAAAAAAAAAAGCAGCCCTTTAGGTAGTGGCAGTATCGCCTCTTGATTGCCTAGAAGTCGCTAATCTACCGCTCTATAAAAAGCGATCCACCACAGATTACTTTTTTAGAGGGTGGTAGAAACTGCCACCTGTGCGAACCTAGCCTAAAATCGGCAAATTTCAGCCATTAAGGGTGAATGACACTCAAACACACATCACGCGTTTGGCTGCAATTTTGGTGCAACTTGGAATAGCCCGCGATTCGAAATCGTTACGTGCATACGGGGCCCAAAATCTGTGTTTGGCATGGAGTCACGTAGATTACGTCTAGGCTCTGCTGTTGGTCATACTATAGGGCAAGGTTTCACTGGTGCTGGTGACAGTATCGCCAACATAGGCCTTCCAGTTGCAATGCTGCTCCATGAAGAGAAGTGGAAGCTCTGCCCTGTGCACTTCCCATGGTCCTCCCTCCACACTATACATCGATTGACACCCAGCTCTGGGAAACGAACATCTGCCCCTCCAGCCGCAGCCCTGCAGAATAGATGTTTGTTGTTTAAATTAAAGGGACCCGCAACTTCTGTAAAAGATCCTTGTTAGCGGAAACAGGCCGGCCAACAATCGGCTTCATTGTACGATCACCGACAGGATGCCGTCCTCTACACTGGATTTACTGTACACTGTACTAACCAATGGAACATTCACCCCCCATCACCCCCCACATACAGGGCCAGTGCTGGGGACACGTCTGGATTCAGTCTTTTTTCTGCTGGCTAGTAGTGCTGAGTGCTGGGGGGGGGTTGTGTGTTCATGTGTAACGACCTGTCCATAGGTGTGCACCCCGAAGCGCATGCGTGTGTATGTGTGTGTGCATATATATCCACTTGCCGACCAGCCGCCGTCATTATACTGCAGTAAGGTGGCTCATTCCTGAAAATCGCCGTTGGTGTACGTCGGCTTCGGGAACTCGCTTTTGTGGGGGAGCAATCAGCGCGCTCCCATTGGCCAGTGGGGGAGCCAGTCAGCAGGTCCAGCGGACTCGATGTCTGCCGGCCACCCGCGATCCTTCTCCCCGCAGTAACAGAACGAGGATCTGCCTATTGGAACAAGGCAGATCTCCGTTCTGACAAGGGGGAGATCACACAGAACCTGTCTTTCTTCTATGCAGGAAGACGGATCTGTGTGTTTCCCTTGTCACACACAGTCCCCCATACAGTTAGAAAACACCTGCAGGGAACACATTTAATCGAACCTTGATTGCCCCTGATGTTAACCCCTTCCCTGCCAGTGTCATTAGTACAATACCAGTGCATATTTTTAGCACTGATCACTGTAATAATGTCACTGGTTCCCAAAAAAGTGTCAAAAATGACGGTTAGGTGTCCGATCTGTCCGCGGCAATGTCACAGTCCCGCTAAAAATCACTGATTGCCGCCATTACTGGTAAAAAAAATTTAAATGAAATAAAAATGCCATAAATCTATCCCCTATTTCGTAGACACAATAACTTTTGCGCAAACCAATCAATATATGCTTAGTGCAATTTTTTTTACTAAAAATATGTAGCAGAATATTGTATGTGTAGCCTAAACTGATAAATAAATTCGTTTTTTTCACATTTTTTTTTTTTTTTGGAAATGTTTTATAGCAGAAAGTAAAACATTTTAGTGTTTTTTTTTTTTCAAAATTTACGCTTTTTTTTGTTTATAGCGCAAAAAAATAAAAAAACCAAGAGGTGATAAAATACCACCAAAAGAAAGCTCTATTTGTGGGGGGGAAAAAAGGACATCAATTTTGTTTGGGTACAACGTCGCACGACCAGGCCATTTTTTGCCATACGGCACTGCGTCGCTTTAACTGTCAGTTAAAGTGGTTGTATACCTAAAATATGAACTTTTACCTACAGGTAAACCTATAATAAGGCTCACCTGTAGGTAAAATTAATATCTCCTAAACCTGTACGGTTTAGGAGATATTCCCTTTGCATGCAGCCGCTGACGTCAGCGGCGCATGCGCTGTGGATGCCCGGCTGATGATCCGGCAGACCCTGCCGGACCCTGCCGGGAAGAAAACTCCCACATGCATGTGCAGGAGTGATGTCATCGCGGCTCGGGCTACTCACAGCGCCACAGCCGAGAACCCAGAAGACATGCCAAGGGCAAAATGTCAGCTCCCTCGGCGTGGACCGGGTGAGATATCGACACCTCGTTAAAGCAGAGGGCTACCCTAAAATAAAAAATTGCAATAATATTCTTTAAGAAATTTAAAAAAAAAAATTTGAAATTTTTTTTTTTTAACTTACCTGAAACCCCTGTTGCTAGGCAGTCTTCCTAATCTGCCTCTTCCTATTCCGCGGTGCTTCCTCCTCCTCGGCGAGCAGCCCCGTTGCCTTCTGGGAACTGTGTGTGTCCCAGAAAACAACGGGGCTACTCACAAAGTGCCGCGCGACTCGCGCATGCGCAGTAGGAAACAGGCAGTGAAGCCGCAAGGCTCCACTGCCTGTTTCCCTTCGTTAGGATGAAGGCGCCGGCGGCCGACCTGATGGACGGATCGGCCTCGGGGGGGGGCCGACATCGCGGGCTCGCTGGACAGGTAAGTGTCCTTATTAAAAGTCAGCAGCTACAGTGTTTGTAGCTGCTGACTTTACAAAAAAAAAAAATTGCGGCCGGAACACCCCTTTAAGTAAGTATATCATAATGTATTTAGGTAAGTATTTCATAATGAGCTAGTATGCGCTGCATACTAGCTCATTATGCCTTTGCCTTACAGATTTTTTTGTAATTTTTTTTTTTTTGTGCTGCAGGTATATAAATGCTTTAAAGTGACGCAGTGCCGTATCGCAAAAAATGGCCTGGTCATTAAGGGGGTAAATCCTTCCGGGGCTGAAGTGGATATATATATATACACACACACAGAGAACCCGGCGAGAATGACCCTTATTTTTGTTATATTTTTGTTTTACATTTTTGTGATTTGTTGCAATTTTTAAAAAATGTTTTACATTTTTACACACCCCCTTGCGCACACCTATGGACCTGTCCCCTAATCACCTCCTAAACTAGATGGACGCTCCATGCCATTCCTTTAACCATGAAGGTTTTACCCCCTTCACGGCCAGGCCATTTTTTTGCTATTTATCACTGCACTACTAACTAGTAATTGTACGGTCATGCAATGTTGTACCCAATCAAAATGTATATCATTTTTTTTTTTTTTCACACAAATAGAGCTTTCTTTTGGTGGTATTTGATCACCTCTGTGGTTTTTTTATTTCTTATAAACGAAAAAAGATTGAAGAATGGTCAAACATTCCCATAGACACACTCCTAAACCTTGTGGACGGCCTTCCCAGAAGAGTTGAAGCTGTTATAGCTGCAAAGGGTGGGCCAACTCAATATTGAATCCTACGGACTAAGACTGGCCGTACATTATATGAAAAATCGGCCGAACCCATTTTTGAAAATCAAACATTCGGCCGTGAGAGCAAACGATAGTGCCATCATGTAATGACCGATAAATCGTTCAGTGGACATAAATTAATGCATTTTTTGTTTGTTTTTTTTTTTACATATACCTAATGCAAACAAATCGGATGGGAAACACATTAACCTTTCAATTTATCGTTCGTTCAGCAGCAAATTTCCAAACTTCGCTTTTTTGGCTCAAAAATGTCCCAACGATTATCGATTTTGCGCCCATTAACTGGCCGAAAAACGAACAAACTGTCTAAATGACCGAATTTCGGGCGATTTTTCGTATAGCCAGCATAAGACTGGGATCCCATTAAAGTTCATGCGAATGTAAAGGCAGGCGTCCCAATACTTTTGGAAATATAGTGTATGTTCTGGTAAGCGCAACTTGAGCTTGGTTGGTGACACTATGACTTCCCTGCGATTTCCAGTTTCCATCACGGCAGGTGGGATTATTATCCTTATTAACCGTTTGAATCTTTCTCACTTTGGACTATTTTAGTTGTTACCTTCTCCATGATTGGGGTCACATATTTATTCATTTCTTCACTCATTATTGTGTTATTTTTTTTTGTTATTAATTATTCACTAATGATCCATTTATTGTTTACTAACCGTTTATTGTTTTAAGCGCTGCACTGTTTGTATTAAAATGTTGTATAATGTTGGGTTTAAGCACAGCAGATATTTTGCACCTATTAGCGCAGATTTGCTTTGTTTGTTCCATTGCAGTTTTTGTGTTCACAAATTTCTGACACAGATCAGCCCCTGCTGTAATGTGTGGACCAACACATCCGCTGGACACACTTTGTATTCGTATAAAGATACAATGATTCAATAAAAAGGCCACGCCACTCCCACACTAAGATACTCAAAAAAAAAAAAACAAATGCCTCATTGCAGATTCAAAAAAAAAAAAAAAAATAGTTACCCGGTGCTAAACGTAGAATTTACAAAGTGCTCTCAGTCCATTAAAAATTCAAATTGCTGTGGTTAAGTCCTGAGCTTCAGCAAGATTTCATTTTGTAGTCTTGTAATGTTATTTCCTGGATGATGTTATGTAAAACGACTTTCAAACGAGCGCAGCTTCTCCCGCAGTGACACGAGTCTACAAGTTATTATCGCCGCTACAAGGTGATGTTCCCTGGTCTGGGAGACACCATAGACATCTCCATTGGGAAAGGAGGATTTCTAGAACACCGACACTTTATTTCCATTGGTTGTTGGCTTTTGTTCCATGATAAATAAAGCGGTATTAAACCCAACAGCGAAAATTCTTTATCTTGCAGCTTACCAATGCTAAGATGTGACGGCTGCATTTGTTTTTCTTTTTTTAGGCTCTCTTTCTTTCTTTCATTTTAATCTGGTGATCCAGCTAGTAAGTCTGTTTTACGAAAGCACAAGCTCTCTCATAGATAGATTAGTTAGCCCCCCGGTCACACCAGTGCAACTTGTCGGGTCCAAATCACATGTCAAGGAGCACCCTATTGTCGGCAATGGGACTGTTCAAATCCGTGTGATGCCAACCTTGCGGCGCCACCCAATTTTACTTTGTTTTATTTCAGGTACTTATACAGCGCCGTCAACTTACGCAGCACTTTACATTCACATCAGTCCCTGCCCTCAAGGAGCTTACAATCTAAGGTCCCTAACTCACATTCATACATATACTAGGATCAATTTAGACAGGATCCAATTAACCTACCAGCATGTCTTTGGAGTGTGGGAGGAAACCGGAGTACCCGGAGGAAACCCACGCAGGCACAGGGAGAACATGTAAACTCCAGGCAGGTAGTGTCCTGGTTGGGATTCGAACCAGCGACCCTTCTTATTGCTAGGAGAAAGTGCTATCCACTACACTTTTTTATATTACACAGCCCCGCATCCTCTGGACCCCTTTATATTACACAGCCCCCGCACCTCTGGACCCCTTTATATTACACAGCCCCCGCACCTCTGGACCCCTTTATATTACACAGCCCCCGCACCTCTGGACCCCTTTATATTACACAGCCCCCGCACCTCTGCACCCCTTTATATTACACAGCCCCCGCACCTCTGGACCCCTTTATATTACACAGTCACCCCACCTCTGAACCTCTTTTATATTACACAGCCCCTGCACCTCTGCACCCCTTTATATTACACAGCCCCCGCACCTCTGCACCCCTTTATATTACACAGCCCCCGCACCTCTGGACCCGTTTATATTACACAGCCCCTCGCACCTCTGCACCCCTTTATATTACACAGCCCTCGCACCTCTGCACCCCTATATATTACACAGCCCCCACACCTCTGGACCCCTTTATATTGCACAGCCCCCCGCACAGGAGCGGGCGCCACTGGTTCCCACTGCTGTCAATCACAGCCAGTGAGCCAATGAGGAGAGAGAGGAAGCAGGGCTGAGCTGCGGCTCTGTGTGTGAATGGACACGCAGAGCAGCGGCTCGGGAGCAAGCCTGCTCGGGTGCCCCCATAGCAGGCTGCTTGCTCTGGAGGCACTTGGCAGGAGGGAGGGGCCAGGATCCCCGGCGGTGGACCCGAGAAGAGAAGGATCTGGGCTGCTCTGTGCAAAACTATTACACAGAACAGGTAAGTATAACATGTTTATTATAAAAACAAAACAAAAAAAAAAACAAGACTTTAATACAACTTTAAAGAATATGTAAATCCAACATTTTGATATTCCTGATATGTGCCTGCTGTACCATGTACTTGTATAAAAAATCTCCTGTTCTATTTGTATTGCTTCCTCTGTGTGAAATTCCGAAAGACGGCTACAGCGCGGGCCTAAATTTCTGGGAGGGCGTCCATGTACGTCCTCCAGAGCATAGGGCACGTGCAGCGCTCTCTGTGATCAGGGAGTCAAAGAGATCCCTTACCACGTGATCAACTGTCAGCCAATGACAGCTGATCACATGATGTAAACAGAAGATCGTAATTGGCTTTTTATTCCCCTCACGCTGACAGCGTGAGGAGAAAAGCCGATTACCGGCTTCTGTCAGAGAGACATCGGCCCCGCACACGGACACCCACTACTGCTAAGCAGTGCCTGCCAGTGCGTACCAGTGCCACCTACCAGTGCATATCAGTGCTGGCTACCAGTGTCCACCAGTGCCACCTACCAGTGCTACCTATCAATGCCCACCAGTGCCACCTATCAGTGCTACCTATCAATGCCCACCAGTGCCACCTATCAGTGCCCATCAGTGCCACCTATCAGTGCCTCCTCATCAGTGCTGCCTATCAGTGTCACCTATCAGTGCCATCTATCAGTGCCACCTCTCAGTACCCACCAGTGATGCCTCATCAGTGTTCATCAGTGCCACCTATCAGTGCCCATCAGTGCAGCCTATCAGTGCCCATTAGTGCAGCCTCATCAGCGCACATCAATGAAGGAGAAAAAAATTACCCGTTTGCAAAAGTTTGTTTGCAAAATTTTATAATAAACATTTTCGGTCTTTTTTAGTTTTTTCAGCAAAAAAAGAAAAAAAAACAGCAGTGATTAAATACCACAAAAAGAAAGCTCTATTTGTGTTAAAAAAAAAGATAAAAATGTCATTTGGGTACAGTGTAGCATGACCGCGCAATTGTCATTCAAAGAGTGAGAGCGCTGAAAGCTGAAAATTGGCCTCGGCAGGAAGGGGGTTTAGGTGCCCAGTAAGCAAGTGGTTGTAAACCCTTTTTTTTTATTTGTATTAAAATGACAAACATGTTATACTTACCTGCTCTGTGCAATAGTTTTGCACAGAGCAGCTCTGATCTTCCTTTTCTGGGGTCACCCGACCGGCGCTCCAGGCTCCTCCTCTTTATCGCGTACCCCCCCACTGAAAGCTGCTTTCCATATGGGGGGGAGCACCCGTGTGATCCTGAGTCCTGCTGCTGCATCCATTGACACAGACAGCGGGACACGGCCCCTGCGTCACAGGATTTGATTGACAGCAGATGGAGCCGCTGCGCTTGTGCACATCGCTGGATCGGATCAGGCTCAGGTAAGAAAAAAGGGGGGAGGATTGCTGGAGCACAGACAGTTTTTCACCTTAAAGCGGAGTTCCGCTGCCCCTTGAAAAATTAAAAGTCAGCAGCTACACATACTGTAGCTGCTGACTTTTACCTTTAGGACACTTACCTGTCTCGGAGTCCAGCGATGTCGGCACCGCAGCTGATGTTTCCATCGGCTGGTCGGGTGCTGCCGCCGCCATTGCGGGTAGGGGAACCCGGCAGTGTAGCATTTTGGCTTCACGGCCGGGTCCCTACTGTGCATGCGCGCTGTGCTCTCTAAGGGTCTAGTCACACTAATGCGTTTTTTTGATGCATTTTGCAGAAATGCATGGGAATTTTTTAACATGGGTTCCTATGGAACATGTTCACATCAATGCATTTTTGTGCCTCTGTGTTTTTGGAAAGGGTCGGGGACTTTTTTTCACGCAAAATGCAGCGTTTTGCATGTAACACGCAGAGCAGCGGCTCGGGAGAAAGCCTGCTCGGGTGCCCCCATAGCAGGCTGCTTGCTCTGGAGGCACTTGGCAGGAGGGAGGGGCCAGGATCGCCGGTGGTGGACCCAAGAAGAGGAGGATCTGGGCTGCTTTGTGCAAAACTATTACACAGAACAGGTAAGTATAACATGTAATAGTTTTGCACAGAGCAGCCCAGAATAGAATAGAATTCAATGGACCCGCATCCAAAACGCAAGTACCGCGTTTTTACCGCGTTTTTTCCACGTTTCGCGTTTTTTTTTCTTTCTTTTTTTTCTTACACTGTATGCAGTATAAAGAAAAACACTGTAAAAAAAAAACGCAAAACACAGCAAAAACGCATGTTCAAAAACGCGGCAAGCACCGCAAAAAGCACTGCAGAAACGCTCAAAAGCAACATGCATAGATGTGAATCGAGCCTCACTGACCCGGCAGAAGGGGAGGAGGAGGGGGGTCGAGCTGCTGACGTAATTGGGACAGGATACCTGTAAAAAACAGTTATCTGCCCCCCCCCCCCCCCCCGAAAGGTGCCAAATGTGGCACCGGAGGGGGGGAGGAATCAGATAAGCGAAAGTTCCACTTTTGGGTGGAACTCCGCTTTAATGCATAGAATGCATCTACGGTGAAAAGCTTATATGAGAATGTACTGATTGGGTTTAATTCTTATTTACATATAATTGAAGAAGTGTACATAACAAATATATAGATAATACGGTAATCTTCAGTAGCGATGTAGCCGCGCCGTAGTACACAATACCGCTGACAAATATTGGCGCCTCCAGTACAATATCTACCGACAGTAAATATTCCTGGCATGCAAACTCTTGCTAATCCCAGGGGGAGATCCCTTAATTACAGTTGCAGATAATAACTATTTTTAGACCTATCAAGGATTATTTATAAAACTCTCCCAGCTGGGCGCACATAACCTCCGAAGGATGTCAGTTTATTAACCGCTCTACCGCCAAATAACAACAAACTGCTATGAATGCAGCACGGCTGGGAAATTTTCGAAAGCCAATCAAATGACAGCGATCTCGTCCATCATGTTTACTTTCCAAATGATCTGTCAAGAAGATGATGCGCCATTTATTATACTTTGAAGGAGAACCCCAATGGAAGAATGGCCATAAGATGTACAGTGCTGTGAAAGAGTATTTGCCCCCTTCCTGATTTTTAATTTTTTTGCAAATTTGTCACACTTAAATGATTCAGATGATCAAACTAATTTTAATATTACACAAAGATAACTTCTGGGCGCCATTTTGTTTGCGCAATTTTGCCGATGTTTTGTTTGCACGATGTTTACATTCCTTGTAATAGGAATAAAAATGATCAAAAATATTTTTTTTTTTTTAAGGGACAGTGTAGAAAAAAACAAAAAAAAGTGAAATAAATAATAAAAAAAAAAAAAATAAAATGTAAAGCCCTCCATGCTCGTGCGCAGAAGTTAACGCATACGTAAGACACGCCCACATATGAAAACGGTGTTCAAACCACACATGTGAGGTATCGCTGCGATCGTTAGAGCAAGAGCAATAATTCTAGCGCTAGACCTCCTTTGTAACTCAAAACTGGTAACCTGTAGAAATTTTTAAACATCACCTATGGAGATTTTTAAGTACCAAAGTTTGTTGCCATTCCACGAGTGTGTGCAGTTTTGAAGCGTGACATGTTAGGTATCTATTTAATTGGCATAAAATTATCTTTCACATTATAGAAAAAAATTGGGCTAACTTTACTGTTTTCTTATTTTTTAATTCAAAATAAGGCTTACCTATAGGTACAGAAAATATCTCCTAAACGTGCGCCGTTTAGGAGATATTTACCTTGTAGTGCGACGATGGTGTCATTGGCGCATGCGCTGTGAAGAAACGGCCCCCCCGTGCCGTTTCTTCACTAGCGAGTGCAGTGACTGGTGGCTCTCGCGCACATGCCCGGGAGTGACGCCATGCGACTCCGGCCAGTCACAGAGCTGGAGTCCGCGGCCCTGGAAGGAAGAGGGGCGAAGATTGGATGCGGCCTCCAGCGGGGAAATAGCGGGCTTTGTTTGCAGGTAAGTAGCACATAATGGGCTAGTTTGCAATGCATACTAGCCCATTATGCTTTTACTTTGCAGGGAACGAAAAAGGAAGTAAAACCCATCAGGGTTTAACTCCTCTTTAACTCAAAAAAGTCCCTTCTATTGCTCTCAGCCTCCCCCAGATTCCTTTTTTTTTTGCTGTGATCTGACTTCCCCTTAGAGGGTGGCTACGTTTGTTCTCCATTATCCCATTACATGTAGGAACGTAGTCACCCTCTTTTGCTCACGCCCGAGTTGGACCATGGGATATGTAGAGGGCATAGAGAAGTGCACATGATCACAACTAATATGCACTGCTCATTCCAAACAAATGGAGATGGGGGGGGGGAGGGGTAGGTTCGGAAGCTCATGGAGGACATTACAGTAAAACCTTGGTTTGAGAGTAACTTGGTTTGAGAGCGTTTTGCAAGACAAGCAACATTTTTAAATACATTTTGACTTGATATACAAGTAGCGTCACGTCACAACAGGGTATAAAAGAGAAGAGAGGAAACCTATAAGTGTAGCAATATGGTTACATTTAATGAAGGTACAACATTTAGCAACATACTGCTCTCACTTAGAGGCGCCTCTCTTCTCTTTTATACTCTGGAGATCCTGCTGGATTTTGCTTCTAATCCCCTTGTGGAGGCTACCATTTGTGGATGGACATTTTATGGTTGCACAACCTATTACATTGCTATAATCTTTTTATATGGACTATAAACTGAAGGACCTATGAATAAATGGTTGTGGGACGAATCATCTGAGTTTCCACCAGTGGCGTCGCTAGGGGGTGCCTTTTGGGGCTATAGCCCTGAATCTGGGGCCCATAGCCCAGAGTCTCTGCAGGCGTCCCCAAGGGGAGGGGAGGCTCTCTGGGGACCCTGATGTAAGTGGGGGGCTCTCTGGGGACCCTGATGTAAGTGGGGGGCTCTCTGGGGACCCTGATGCAAGGGGGAGGCTCTCTGGGGACCCTGATTTTAAGGGGGAGGCTCTCTGGGGACTCTGATGCAAGGGGGAGGCTCTCTGATGACCTTGATTTTAAGGGGGGGCTCTCTGGGGACCCTAATGTAAGTGGGGGCTCTCTGGGGACCCTGGTGCAAGGGGGAGGCTCTCTGGGGACTCTGATGTAAGGGGGGGCTCTCTGGGGACCCTGATGTAAGGGGGGGCTCTCTGGGGACCCTGATGAAAGGGAGGGCTCTCTGGGGACCCTGATGTAAGGGGGGGCTCTCTGGGGATATACACACACACACGTATATTACTGTATATACACGTGTATGCCCGCCCAAGCATATGACTTTCTTTACTACGCTGCTATGAGCTCTAGCCCCAGATCTTTTGTAGAACTAGCAACACCCCTGGTTTCCACTATTTCTTATGGGGAAATTTGCTTTGATATACAAGTGCTTTGGATTACAAGCATGTTCGCAATCCAAGGTTTTACTGTACAAAGAGGCAGAAAAACACAGTAAGAAACAAATTCATGAAAAAAAAAAAGATTACAGGGCAGGTGGGTGTGTGTATGGAATAATTTTGGAGAATAAGGATATAGCTCGGGAAGGGGATCCACTATAAGCGCATGTGCGTCCATTTTCAAAGACTTATCAGCTGTCTGTGTCCAGGGACAACCTGAGTCTCAGTTTTATTTCCCTTTATCTGGTATTCATCCCTCCATCCTCATACTGTTCAGCAAAATTTAAATGAGAAAACAAGACATTTCTGATGGCCCGTGAGCGCTTTCATGAGCGTATTTCGTAATTCGGCGTTCGGCAGAACACAGCGAGCCCTCTCTAGTGCTCCGGTAACCAAGGAGCGGACACAAACTTTCATCCCACCACCCCTTAGCCATTCATAGTCCTGAACACTAATCCATTCTGTATCCCCTCTAAGAGACTGGGAGACCCCCGCCCCCCCTTCTCCTCCTCCTCAGAGCTGTGTAAGAGGACAGCAGAAAAATCAGGAAAAAGAAGAGGGGGGGTGAGAAAGACGTATTTATATCCACCCAGAGCCCGGCCTCGGTGAAGTGCTGCTTTTTGTGACTTACGTAGATTGGGAGTGGAAGGAGGGCAGGCCAGGCAGTCTGTGCTCTCTATTCACTGGCCACAAACACTGCGCCATTCATCACCTCTCCCGCCTGGTATGTGTACCCACAAGGAGGGACGGGGTGCGCTCGCAGGGCGTTATATATGGAAAAAGCATGTACAGGTATACCTCATATACACAGAGCGGATTGTAAAAGGGAAAACTATAACGACGCGCTGCAACTATTCTTTGCAAAATATTCTTTTTTTTTTTTTTTAGGATAATTTTTTTTATACCCCTCTATGCCACATTTTCATGATTATTCCTAAAAGGTGCGCCACCTACTGGCCATGTGTATGCCAGGAAGTGCCTTCAGTACTTTGCTGAATGACCAGTTGTACGGGTTCCTCTGCACTGAAATGGCTTACTCTGATTTCACTGCACACCGGTGGGGGCTGGTGTTTTTTTCTTTGGGGGGAGTGGTTGTTTCCCCCTCCGTGGTCGATCGGCGGCAACCCCCTGGCTGACCGGCAACCCGCCCTCCTCCGGGAGGGCGGTCGAGACATCAAAGCCCCGCACTTACCTTCATCTAGGAAGCGGGTGGGCAGCGTGCCCGACTAGCGGCAGCTTTCTTTCTTCCTCCTCCTGCAGCTTCCGCCGTACATCTCCCTCCTCCTAGGCGTCCAATAGGATCGAAAGACCCGCGCTTCCTGATTGGCGGAGAGGCGATTCTGTGTTAGAAAAGTGAATATTTATTGGCTTTTCTAACACACCTGGGTGGGCTTTGAGCGCAGTGCTCTGCGCCATGAGCCCACCCTATTTTGAAGCCTATTAGAGCCTCTGGCTCCAATCAGGTGCTTAAGAAACAAAACACCCACGCCGCTGTAATTCAGGCGCCTGAAAAGGGGAGGTGGCACCCGTGCGCCCTTAATGTAAAGGGTTTACAACCACTTTTTGCAACAGGTAAGCCTATAATAAGGCTTACCTGTAGCTACTCTGGATATCTCCTAGACCTGAACGGTTTAGGAGATATCCCCTGTATCTGCATGTGCTAACGTCATCGGCACATGCGCACTGAAGCAATGGCAGTACGTGCCGTTGCTTTAGTTAGACTGTGCCGTTACCGGTGGCTCCAGTGCGCATGCGTGGGAGTGACGTCATTGTGGCTCTGGCCAATCGCAGGGACGGAGCCCCCAATACCTGGAAGTAACTCCGGGAGCGATGTCGCCGGCCGGAGCGGTGAAAAAGGACCACTGCGGGGGCTTCGATCTAAGGTAAGTAATACATAATGAGCTAGTATGCTATGCATACTAGCTTATTATGCCTTTGTCTTGCATGGTTTTTTTTTTTTTAGTTTAGATTTTGGGCCGCTCCTGCTTCACACTGTGAGCTGCAACAAGTCAGCTAGACCCCGTCTCATTTCCTGGCTGGAGGACTACTTCATGCATCATTGATAGGGATATTGCACATTTCATATTCCTTATTAATGTTGGCCTTACAAATATCTAATAAAGCCTCTAAGTAGTCCTTTCCTCCCCAGCCCGACTGTCCCTTTCCCACGCCTTTCATTCAGCTCTTTAAGCCTAGGTTCACACTGGTGTGTGCAGAACACCACATGTGATTCGCACAGGAATCGCCCCGCATTCCTGTGCACTTCACATGCAATGTCTGTGTGGGGCGACTTGAGTCATACATTTTGCAAGGAAAAATTGCATGGCATCCGCACCAAGAGTTCTGTCCTGTCAGCGGGGATGTGCTGGATTTTTTTCCCTGCAATGCATGGAATAAAATACATCACTTCCCTTAGTAAAAGCAACTCATTGTACAAACATAAACACTGGTTAGGTTTTGACTTTCTTTTGTTTTTGATATGGTTGTGTTATGCACCTACAATGTCAATAAAAAGATATTTAAAAAAAATAAAAAACACTGGTTAGGCACACGTTTAACCCTTTGATCGCTCCTGATTTTTAACCCCAGTGTCATTAGTATAGTGACAGTGCATATTTTTAGCACTGATCACTGTATTAGTGTCACTGGTTCCCACAAAGTGTCAAACTGTCGCAGTCCCACTATAAGTTACTGATCGGCGTCATTACTAGTATAAAAAAAGAAAACATTTCAGTGTATATATCCCATAGTTTGTGGACGCTATAACATTTGCGCAAACCAATCAATATACACTTATTGGCATTTTTTAAATATAAATATGTAGCAGAATACATATTGGTCTAAATTTATGAAGAAATTAGATTTTTTTTCCCATTTTTATTGGATATGTTTTTTAGCAGAAAGTAAAAAATATTGGGGGATATCAGTGGGGGGCGCGCAGTATGGCGATCAGTAGTGCGTTGTGTCGCTGGGATCTTCGATCTCGGTAATGAGCCTATGACGTAGGCTCTTTACCATGTGATCAGCTGTGTCCAATCACAGCTGACCACAGGAAAACTAGGAAGTGCAGGTCATCGGCATTCCTCTAGCCGCGCTGAGTAGAGGAGAGATGATAAGCAGCTCTCCTGACAGCGGGGGATCTGCATTGATAATCAGTGCAGTGATTATCAGTGCAGCCCCATCAGCGGTGCCCACCTGCGATGCCAATAAGTGCCCGCCTGTGATGCCAATCAGTACCCATCAGGGATGCCAATCAGTGCCAATCAGTAATGCCTGTCAGTGCCTCATCAGTGCTGCCTATCTGTGCCATCTATCAGTGCCGATCAGTACCCATCATTGCCGCCTATCAGTGCCCATCAGTGCCACCTATCAGTGCCCATCAGTGCTGCATATCAATGTTGCCTATCAGTGCCCATCAGTGCTGCATATTAGTGCCTTCTCATCAGTGCTGCCTCATCAGTGCCCGTCAGTGCCGCCTCATCAATGTCCGCCAGTGAAGAAGAAAATGTATTTATTTACAAAATTTTATAACAGAAATGAAGAAAAACTTTTTTTTTCTTTCCAAATTTTTGGTCTTTTTTCATTTGTTTAGTAAAAAATAAAAAACCCAGTGCTGATCAAATACCACCAAAAAAAAGCTCTGTGGGGAAAAATTATAAAAAATTAATTTGAGTACAGCATTGCATGACAATTGTCATTCGAAGTGCAACAGCGCTGAAAGCTGAAAATTGGCCTGGGCAGGAAGGGGTGAAAGTGCCCAGTATTTAAGTGGTTAAGTGGTTCTTTAAATGGTTAAACGTGTATTTCAATATGTGTGAACTAAAAATCCCTGTTTATTTTATTGAAAAGTTTGCTAGAAAGGGTATATAGTAGTGTGCAGAGGGTTCATCCAGTATTTGTAGTGTTAACATGGGGTCACACCCCTTTAGCACCTGATAGATTATATACAAGCTATTGGGATCTAAGCACAGGTATATCTTGTTTTCTGCTACTAGTATTGGGATCTACTACTTAACACAAATATCAGCTTCAGCCCTGAGGAAGGGGAACTAGTTCTCGGAAACGTTGTTGGAACTTACCTGTATTTGACTCCGAAAAAAACGTATATTCAACTGCAGACAGAACTTTCCAGGAACCCAATGCTCATACATCTTTATTTCCTAATATGTCCTCACTGTGGTGTATTCTCCTTTGGGGAAAATTTGAGTTCTGGTGGCAGTTAGCACCAGGACAGGAAATGAGGGGAAATCCCCCCCAACAGAGACACAGACAGCAATGAGAACATGACAAAGGAGCCAGCATCTCCAATCTATTAAAACCTCAAAAAATTGTTTGGCTGGAGTCCTACTTAAATAATCTTTACTTCTTCCTAAATTGACCACTGGGTGGCACCCTTCCAACAAAGTCACTGGGTATTTCTCTGCCGTTCAATACAGCCTGTCATTTGGCAGCGGCTCTTCTTACTAATAAATAAAATGATGTTGATAATTGAAATTCGCTGTGCGGAGTAACATTTGCCAAAATATTTGACTGAGCTTTTCCAGAAAGATAAAGTGAAGATAATGCTATTAATCCAATAATGAAGTAGAAGGGGATTTGATTTATACATGCCCAGTCACAGTAGGAATGTCTTTGGACTACTGTTGTGGCACTTTATCTTCTACTTTTAAATTAGTTTAGATTTATGAGAAGAGGAGGGAGAGGATGTCATCCCATGCGCCATCTGTCTGTTTTTAGCAGGTAAGATAGGATCGGATGTCGGCGGGTGTCTACAGACACAAGTCTGTTGACTCCTGCCAATCCATAGAGGGGAATAGATTGTCCAATTGGGCCCGGATCGGTCCACCTGTGTAATTGAGAGCCGGATCGATCCACCAGTGTGAAAGAGATCTGTTTCTATTGATGCACACAGTGTAAGGAGACACAACTCTAGTCCCTTCATACAAGGGTGGCTCCATAGGATGCTGCAAAAGAAAGGAGCCACCCTAAAACAGGAGACCTGGCACCAGTTTAAAGCGGAGTTCCACCTGCATTTGCATATTTGCATTATCCGCTTCAATACAGCATAGTAAAACAGCATTGGATGTTTTTTTTTTTGTTGTTTTTTTTCTAGCTTTGTTTACATGGTGTAGTCTTTTTTCTTCTTGTTTAGGGCGCCGCGGCAAGGTACATCATATCCTGCGGCTCCTTGGCTCCTGGGAGATGTGTGTCATCATTCCCAGGAGTCAGTGGGCACCGTCGCCTGTTAGCATCGCATTATTTACAAACAGAAAATGGCGCAATGCAAGGCAGTGCTAAGCGCCATTTTTAAAAAAGGCAAACTGATTCTTTTTGGCAACCAGAGAAACAATTGTGCTCCACGCCTTTTGTTTTATGCGCAAGATCGGGAGGTGCATGCTGTGTAACCAGCAGCACCTTATCCCAGAAAAATACACTAGTGGGCTTCACATGCCCACAGTTAAGATGGGAACATGCTGACAATCGAATAAAAAGGTTAGTTTTAGAAAAAAATACAGCAATACTACAGCGACTTTGAATAGAATTACCATTTATAAAAGTTAGTAATAAGAACATGACGAGTGTCTTATATAAAAAAAAAATCACGGCTGGAACTCCGCTTTAAACTGGATTAAAGATAAAGAAGCTGCAAACTCAGCGAGGGATTAAACCAGCTGCTGAAAGTGCTTAAAGAGTAACTCCACTTTTTGTTGAGAAAAAAAAACATTCCCCTCTGGGGGATCTATGTACGTTGCAAGGATTTTAACAAACTGTGTTGCAGATTGCTACTTTCCTGACAGACTCTATGGCAGCCTACGTGTAGGTTAACCCCGCCTCCTCTCCAATGCTATAGGACCCCATTCCCATAAATTTGAGCTCACAGCCAGAGACTGCGTTCCTTTTTTGTCCTCCTCTTTGGACCCTACGTGCTTACCTGCATGGTGGAGGAGAACGTCCCAAACGTTAAGGATAATTCCCAGAACAGGCAAGCTGTATCATCTTGAAGGAATGGGGCTAGGTTGACAATAGAACCTTCCTGTCGAGCAAAACCATGTGGCTCTATCCCTTCATAGGTGAGGACGTGAAACACCTGGAAGCCGCTCCTCTGGTCAATGCAGCCGTAATGACACTGGCAAAACATGTCACTCTTCCTTCTAGAAGATGCCGTGTCCTTCCAGGACGGTCTCTGGAGACTGATTGACAAGGATCCTAAAAGGATCTGTGATGGCAGGAATGGCCTGCAAACCAGCCCTGGCTCTGGCAGCCATGCCCGAGGCAATGAAAGTTTGGGCAGGGAACGGCGACACAGTACCCAAAAGCGCCTCAGAAGAGGTAGCTAGAGGCTTAGCCATACAGGAGGCGAAGCTGCCTTGGAGATCCAGCCTCTGAGTAGGCCTGGTGTAGGATCCCCTTTGAGGGCTCCTTCTTGTTCGGCAATAAACTGGACAGTGCCATAGCCCGGGCCACTGGCGAAGAGGCCCTAGACTAGAAGATCAGACTCAGAACGGGCAAGGGACACATGGCTTTATAGACCAGACCGGGATTTCAGGAGAAGGTGAAAGTGGGGACAAACACCCTTCCAGAGCCTGCCAAGTTCTTTTGGGATTGGGCCCACTCAGACATGCCAGGTGGGGGCGCTCCTGCTCCACTTTCGGCGTATCTGGGCGGCCTCGATCTCGGACTACTGGACCATCAGAATGGGCTTCTAGGAACACACATGGTCCTTCTCAAATCACTCCTCTTCTCAGGTTCGCCCTACACGGTTAATTCACTTAGAGGGAAAGAAGCAAGTGTTTCTGTCCTACGTACAGTCGCTGGTGGCACAAGGGGCCGCAGTTCCTGTGCCCAAGGTCGAAGAGTGCCATGGCATGTACTCGCTCCGCCTTTCTCGGTTCAGAAGAAAACGGTTCACGGCACCCGGTAATAGACCTTGCGTGTCTAAACAAGTTCGTCAGATCGAGAAGTTTGAAATAGAGACCCTGTCTACAATTCAACGGGCAGTGCAGCCAGATGATTGGCCAGTCTCCATAGACTTAAAGGATGCCTACTTTTAGGTACCTGTGGCAGAGGGGCTCCGCAATTACCTCCGGTTTGCGGTGGGGCGAGAGCATCTCCAGTTTACCTGCCTTCCTCTTGGACTCTCAAGCTCACCTCGGGTCTTCTCAAATGTTCTTGGGGCCATGGTAGCACTTATCAGTATAAAGGGCCTACGCCTGCATCATTATCTAGATGACCTTCTCTTACTGGCTCAAGGCAGATAGCAGCTCCTACATCACAGGGCTCAAGTCATCTCCACTTTTCCAGAGTTTGGCTGGTTACTGAACTTAAGAGAAGAGTCACCTAGAACCTACACAACACGTGGTCTACCTAGGGGCCCAGTTCGACACAGTCGAGAATACTCGACTCTCCCTGTCTTTGGTAGTGCGGGATAGAGTGCACCTGGCCCTGGCTTCCCCACGGTTGAGGGCTGGTCAATGCCTTTAAATAATAGGCACAATGGTCTCGATGGTCCCTATGGTCAAATGGGCCCTTTGTCGGTTACGTCCGATCCAGAGAGGGTTTCTCCAACAGTGGCCAGACACATGCGATCAGTGCATTAACATAACTTCGGGCACGAGGGACAGCCTCTTCCGGCGGCTACAACACAGGAATCTGCTCGGTTGCCACTCAATTGCTCCCGTTTCCTGGGTTACCATCACTACTGATGCCAGCAATACAGGAGGGGGGCTCACTGCAAGTCAGAGATTGCCGCTGCCCAGGAAGTCAAGACCACTGTGGTGTTGTCCATTTCCAGCAGTAGAGATTCTCTCTCTCTATCAGGTGGCAGAAGGCCCGGAGAGAGCTTGGAAAGCCGCCTGTAATTCCAGGACGTCCAAAATCCGTACACATTAAATGTGAACAATGGCTTCAAGTGATTTTAAAGTTTTGTTTTTTTTAATAACAAACATGTTATACTTACCTGCTCTGCACAGAGCAGCCCCGATACTTCTCTTCTAGGGTCCCCTGCCGGTGCTCCTGGGCCCTCCTCTTCTCCAAGTGCCCCTTCTCCAAGCTGCTTGCTAAGGGGGCACTTGTGCGTGCTCACTCCCAAGCCCAGTTCTATGCGTCCATAAGACACACAGAATGCCCCCATTCCCTCCTCACTGGCTGTGAGCTGTGATTAACAGCAGTGGGAGCCATTCGCTCTTTCCACTATCTCAGCCAATCAGGAGACTTGAGATAGCAGTCGCTCTTATGCACATCATTGGAACACAATCCGCTCGGGCAAGTATTGGGGGGGGGGGGGGGGGGCTGTGGGGGAATACAGAAGGTAAAAAACCTTCAGCCTTTAGAACCACTTCAGCCCCGGAAGGATTTACCCCTTTCCTGACCAGAGCACTTTAACTGACAATTGCACAGTCGTGCGATGTTACACCAAAACAAAATTGACGTCCTTTTTTCCCCACAAATAAAGCTTTCTTTTGGTGGTATTTGATCACCTCTGTGGTTTAATTTTTTGCGCTATAAACAAAAAAAAAAGAGCGGCAATTTTGAAGAAAAAGCAATAGTTTTTATTTTTTGCTACAATAAATATCCCAACAAAATATATAAAAATTATTATTTTTTCCCTCAGTTTAGGCCGATATTTATTCTTCTACATATTTTTGGTAAAAAAAAAAAAAAAAAAGCATATATTGAGTGATTTGCGCAAGAGTTATAGCGTCTACAAAATAGGGGATAGATTTATGGCATTTTTATTATTATTATTTTTTTTTTTTGTAGTAAAAATGTTTTTATCATGACTGCGACATTGCGGCGGACACATCGGACACTTTTGACACTATTTTGGGACCATTGTCATTTATACAGTGATAGATATAAAAATGCACTGATTGCTGTGTAAATGACACTGTCAGGGAAGAGGTTAAACACTAGGAGGCGATCAAGGGGTTAAGCGTGTCCTAGGGAGTGATTCTAACTGTGGGGGATTTGTCTCACTACAACATGACAGAGATCACTGCTCCCAATGACAGGGAGCAGTAGATCTCTGTCATGTTTCTAGGCAGAACAGGGAAATGCCTTGTTTACATAGGCATCTCCCCGTTCTGCCGCTCCGTGACACGATCGCGGGACACCGGCGGACAGGACCTGCGGGCACGGTCACACAGTACGTGGTGGGTGTACCCACTAGCCTGCAAATTAAAGGGGACGTACCCGTATGCCCATTTGCCCACTGCTGCCATTGTGCCGACGTATATCAGCGTGCAGCGGCCGGCAAGTGGTTAATGTAATTTTACTAACAATTATATTTTTTTCTGTATAGCATTTTTAAACCCAACATCACCCTAGGGTAGATGTCTAATCTCTTCCTGTCTATATAACCACAGGAGAATGGAGTGTAAACTCCTCAGTGGCGACACAGGCAGCAATAAAAACCTGATAAGGGTTTTAAAGGCTCCACATTCTATACATCACTAACAAAAGGAAAACATGGCAGGGTTAAACTTTAAAGCCCAATAAAACTCAGTTGAAATCAGCTAAATATATTCCAGGTGCATCAAAACAAAACGTGTACAACTTCTTTTGCCCCGTACACACGGTCGGACATTGATCGGACATTTCGACAACAAAATCCATGGATTTTTTCCGAAGGATGTTGGCTCAAACTTGTCTTGCATACACACGGTCACACAAAGTTGTCGGAAAATCCGATCGTTCTGAACACAGTGGCGTAAAACACGTACGTTGGGACTATAAACGGGGCAGTAGCCAATAGCTTTCATCTCTTTATTTATTCTGAGCATGCGTGGCACTTTGTCCGTTGGATTTGTGTACACACGATCGGAAAATTTTATAGCCTGCTCTCAAACATTGTGTGTCGGAAAATCCGATGGAAAACGTGTGATGGAGCCTACACACGGTCGGAATTTCCGACAACAAGGTCCTATCACACATTTTCCGTCTGAAAATCCGACCGTGTGTATGGGGCATTACAGTTCATTTTCTTTAGAAAGCAGCCACAGCCTGAGTAGAAAAGCCTGTCCCCTGCCAGCATGTTCAGGAGAAGAACTCTTGCTCTCTAGGTGGCAGCAGTGTTCCCTCTGTGGAGGATCAAAACACCCCCTACTGAGTTTCAAGTAGAGTTCTCTGGTCAGCAGAGATAATGAGATTTGCTGATTGCAGAGTTATAGGTCTGACGCTGCAGGGGGCGTGTTAGAGCTCCGCAGAGGGACTACAGAGTGCAAGGGCCCTTCTATGCAGCATGTTGGCATGGAATAGGCTTTTCTACTCTGATGAGGCCAGCTGTATCCTATAGGTCAGTGATGGCGAACCTTGGCACCCCAGATGTTTTGGAACTACATTTCCCATGATGCTCTCTGCAGTGTAGTTGAGCTTCATGGGAAATGTAGTTTTAAAACATCTGGGGTGCCACGGTTCGCCATCACTGCTATAGGTTCTTGCAGCTGGCTCCTCATAACGTGTATGTGCAGGGGCATGTTATCGGGGGTCAGCTGCGAGAACCTGGAAGAGACAGCCAGTTCCATATGCATGCGCACTGGGTGTACCAGGTGTGCCTGGGCACACCCTAATAACCCTGCGTGGTGCAGATATGCCCTATTTAAACCCCTGATATTTCAGCAAAGCCCCCTAACGGGGCTCCTAAAAAGATTGTAAAATTTTTGTTTTAAAATATGTACAAAATAATAAATAAAATAATAAAAATAGAAACTACTGACACCATTCACTGCCCTACTGACACCTTCATTATTTACACACACGCATGTGTGTTTGAGGTTCACACCCTAATACTATAGGCTGTGCACACCTATGGCCGGCTCCATGATGGTACATACACAGTAAGTACCCTGAGGCTTCCTGGGATGCATGATGTTGGTATCCCAGAAGACTGCAGGTTACGAAATATGCCCATCTTGCCTAGGCGAGAATCCAAGAAGTTTTAGGAGGGTTCCCCCAAAAAGAGTAATTTCAAAAATCAGATTCTGGGACAGGAGGGGCATAGCTCCCAACTCTCCTTGATTTCGATAGACTGTCCCTGATTTGGAACAAAGTCCCTCTGTCCCTCTTTCCACCTCATTTGTCCCTCATTTTGGTCTGATCTATATAATTGTTTATAAAATGCACTATTCATCTTTCAAAAAGTGTTTCCCAGTGCTAAACATTTTATCCAATTTCTAAATTTCTGCATTTGTAAATTTCAAAGGCAGTATAAAGAAATAGTAATGGTAAAAAAAAAACAAAAAAAAAAAAAAAAAACAGTTGTGGGTTTAAAAAATCATTTTTTTTGTATAATTCTCCTGTAAAGGGGCATGGCAGGGGCAGGGGGTGTGTCCTATGTCTATATACTTTTTTTTGTGTGGGGGGGGCGCGAGTTGACAGAAAGTGGGTGGGGAGGGTGAAGATTTGTCTTCATCTTTGTGTTTACAATTCTACTTGAACTATTGAGCTCTGTATGTTGTTTTTCTAAAGCTGAATTGCAGGTATGTAGTTTGCACAGTTACAGTTAATAGTTAAAGTATTCACATCGCTTTACTATTTCCACATTTTGTTATGTTACAGCCTTATTCCAAAATGGATTACATTAATTATTTTCCTTAAAATTCTACAAACAATACCCCATAATGACAACATGAAAGAAGTTTGTTTGAAATCTTTTCAAATTTATTAAAAATAAAAAAACGAAAAAAATCACATGTACATAAGTATTTACTCAATACTTTGTTGAAGCACCTTTGGTGTCAATTTGAGCCTTGAGTCTTTTTGAGTATAATGCTACAAGCTTGGCACACCTATTTTTGGTCAGTTTCTCCCATTCTTCTTTGCAGGACCTCTCAAGCTCCATCTGGTTGGATGGGAAGTGTCGGTGCACAGCCATTGTCAGATCTATTCAGAGATGTTCAATCGGGTTCAAGTCTGGGCTCTGGCTGGGCCACTTAAGCACATTCACAGAGTTGTCCCATAGCCACTCCTTTGTTATCTTGGCTGTGTGCTTAGGGTCGTTGTTCTGTTGGAAGATGAACCTTCTCCCCAGTCTGAGGTCTAGAGCGCTCTGGAGCAGGTTTTCATCAAGGATGTCTCTGTAAATTGCTGCATTTATCTTTCCCTCGATCCTGACTAGTCTACCACTTCCTGCCGCTGAAAAACATCCCCACAGCATGATGCTGCCACCACCATGCTTCACTGTAGGGATGGTATTGGCCAGGTGATGAGGAGCGGTGCCTGGTTTCCTCCAGACATGAAGCTTGTCATTCTGGCTAAAGAGTTCAATCTTTGTTTCATCAGACAAGAGAATTTTGTTTCTCATGGTCTGAGAGTCCTTCGGGTGCCTTTTGGCAAACTCCAGGCGGGCTGTCATGTGCCTTTTACTGAGGAGTGGCTTCCGCCTGGCCACTCTACCTTACAGGCCTGATTGGTGGAGTGCTGCAGAGATGGTTGTTCTTCTGGAAGGTTCTTCTCTCTCCACAAAGAAATGCTGGAGCTCTGTCAGAGTGACCATCAGGTTCTTGGTCACTTCCCTGACTAAAGCCCTTCTCCCCCGATCGCTCAGTTTGGACCGGGCAGTCCTCTCTAGGAAGAGTCCTTGTGGTTCCAAACTTCTTCCATTTATGAAGATGGAGGACACTGTGCTTATTGGGACCTTCAATGCTGCAGAAATGTTTCTGTACTCTTCCCCAGATCTGTGCCTCGATACAATCCTGTCTCGGAGGTCTACAGACAATTCCTTGGACTTCATGGCTTGGTTTGTGTTCTGACATTGTTAACTGTGGGACCTTCTATAGACAGGTGTGTACCTTTCCAAATCATGTCCAATCAACTGAATTTACCACAGGTGGACTCCAGTCAAGTTGTAGAAACATCTCAAGGCTGATCAGTGGAAACAGGATGTACCTGAGCTCAATTTTGAGTGTCATGGTAGAGGCTGTGAATACTTATGTACATGGGATTTTTTCTTTTATATTTTTAATACATTTTTGCAAAGATTTCAAACAAACTTCTTTTATGTTGTCATTATGGGGTATTGGTTGTAGAATTTTGAGGAAAATAATGAATTTAATCCATTTTGGATTAAGGCTGTTACATAACAAAATGTGGAAAAAAGTGAAGTGCTGTGAATACTTTCCGGATGCACTGTACATTTCCCATACCTGCCACTGATACTACAGTGATCCTTAAGGTCTTCCGGATCCCGTGCCGAACCTCTGGCCCACTGTAGAGTAACCACTGGCCCACTGTAGAGGTTACTCGCTTAGTGTGGGCACCATTCAGAGAATACTTTGCAATTCTCAATGAATTGAAAGTGTTCTCCGACTGGAGGAGGTGAAGAGGTGACGTCGCGATTTCCACTTTGTCCAATCAAAGAGCATCTTGCATTTCTTGAAAAACATGCATGCATTCTCCTAATGGTGCCCATGCTCAAAGAGTGACCCCCTGTGGTTAGTGTGCAGCAGGGCAGCCACTTGATGCGGGATCCAGAACACATCCCATCACTGAAGTGGTGGTGGCTACTACAGTGATTCTCTGCTTCCACAAGGATTAATCAGGTATGGAATATGTATACTTAGGCACATTGGTCCAAGCTAGACTAATGCGACAATGCAATAATAAATATACCTGTGGTTCACCTTTAACAGAGCTCAGTAGCTCAAGCTGAAATGTAGACATGTGCAATTCATTTAGTGCCGAATTTGTTTTTTAACGAATTTCGACAAATCAGTTAATTCAGAAATATCCGAATTTCTGAATTTTTCTGAATTTACGGAAATGAAAAAATTCAGAATTTCGAAATTCCAAAATTTTGGCGATTCGGAAATTTGAAAATTCGGAAATTTGAAAATTCAGAAATTCAAAAATTCCAAATTTTGGAAATTCGGAAATTCAAAAATTCCAAATTTTGGAAATTTGGAAAATTCTAAGATCCGGAAATCCAAAAATCCAAAAATTTGGAAATTCGAAAATTCTAAATTTTGGAAATTCGGAAATTTAAAAATCCTAACATTCGGAAATTGGAAAATCCAAAAATTTGGAAATTCAAAAATCCAAAAAATTTGAAAATCCAAAAATTTGGAAATTCGAAAATTAAGATTCACAATCCCAAAGTTCAAAAGAACGAAAATCGGAAAATAAGAACAAAAATCCAAAAACCCGAAAATCGGAAATAATTTGGCTATAAGTGAACATAATGAATACGAATTTATCCGAAGTTACGAATTATCCGAAATAACGAATGCCGTATCTAAATGAATGGAACGTAACAAATTAATAATAATAACAATCATTAGAATAAAACCTTTTTATCATTATTATTTATTATTAATTCGTTCCATTCCATTTGTTTTGATGCGGCATTCGTTATTTTGGATAATTCGTAACTTCGGATAAATTCGTATTCGTTATGTTCACTAACAGTCAAATATGAAAGGAAATTCCAATACCTATAATTTAATAGTTCGTTATTATTAGTTAGTTATTATTCGGAATTTTCTGATTTTCGTTCTTTCAAATTTTCGGATTTTCTTTCTTATTTTTGGATTTTCTTTCTTATTTTCGGATTTTCGAATTTCTGAATTTCCAAATTTTTGATTCGAATTCGAATTTTTGAATTTTCTAATTTACGAATTTCCAAACTTTTGATTTTTGAACTTTCAAATTTCGAATTTTCGGATTTTTGAATTTCCGAATTTCCTAAAAATACAGAAAACGAATAAAACTAAAACAAACAAATTGTTTGGCAGTGCACATGTCTACTGAAATGTAAACACACAGCTTAAGGTGGACTAACGCCGCGTACACACAAGCGGACTTTTAGCCCGGACTGGTCTGACGGACTATCCGACGGACTTTCGATGGACTTCCAATGGACTTTCTGAATGAACGGACTTGCCTACACACGATCACACCAAAGTCCGATGGATTCTTACGTGATGACGTACAACCGGACTAAAATAAGGAAGTTGATAGCCAGTAGCCAATAGCTGCCCTAGCGTCGGTTTTAGTCCGTCGGACTAGCATACAGACGAGCTGATTTTTTCGACCGGACTCGAGTCCATCGGAAAGATTTGAAACATATTTTATTTCTAGGTCCGTCAGGGGACAAAAGTCCGCTGGAGCCCACATACGATTGAATTGTCCGACGGAGTCCGGTCCGCCAGACCAAGTCTGCCGGAAAGTCTGCTCGTGTGTACGCGGCATTAGGTAATTATGCAAAAATATCCATAGCTGGAATTCTTCTTTAAGAAAACCAGAGCCTGTAAAGCAAGTGAAAAAGAGCCTGCAGGATGTAACATTAGAACATTTATATAAATATTTCCAAGAAGGAAAAAAAAAAACAAATAGAAAGAAATAAAATGAAAAAAAACACTCAAAACATTTTTCTGTCCTGGAGAAATGATTGCCGCTGTGTGAGATCTCCAGGTAATGCAGACCCCTTCCTCCATTTTTTATACAGAAGAGCCGGCGTGCCCCCCACCCTCTCCTCCCCTCCGGCACACTTACTAAATCCCTTTTGCTGTGACAACACGCTGATTTAAAGTAGCATACTGCTGTAATATAAAATCTACGCCGCTGCGCCCGCTGCGTTTCCTTACTCACGTGCGTCCCGCTGTGAGACGAAAATTCATTTTGGCAGGATTGCCATACTGAGTTTTATTTCCGGACTTCACTAATCTTGCAGATGCAGCGGCGCTCTGGTGGGAGAATATATGTATAATTAGATACAAACACCTCCTTAACTACCTGCGAGACGCATTGCTCATCACAGACGAGCAGACACCAGATGGTCACGGGAGATAACGTTTGAAGCAGGGCTCTCTGCGGAGCGGACTCCCCGTCCTACCTCCGAATCAATCGCCGCATTATCTAACATTATAACAATCGCATTTTTCCTTCTTAAAGTGCAAGTCCACCCTTCGAACATTAGCTAATAGAATTTCTGTGTACGCTTACATTTCTCATTATATTTAAGGGCCAGTTCACCCCATAGAAATGCAGTGCGGATGCATTTCTACATGCGTGTTTTTTACGCGTTTCTGGTGCGTTTTTGATGCTTTCCAGTGCATTTTTTCCTCTCTTTTTTTTCCTTCACCTTAAATTGGGACATGTGTGTTCTGGTGAGTTTTTGGTGTATTCCAGCGTGTTTTTGATGCGTTTTACCGCATTCCAGTACAGTTCAGAGCAAGAAAAATGCAGCATGTTCTACTTTTTTTTTCTGGTGCACTGATGTGAATTATGCCATTGGAAACCAAATAAACTGCTATCTATGCGTTTCTGATACAAAAAAAAAAAAAGAATGCACTGGACTGCATGTGCTGTGAACCAGCCCTTAAGGAAATCAATTACATAGGCTGCCATTGCTGACCTTTCATGAAAATACCAGCTGCCTGGCTATCACGTTGATCCAATGGCTTGGTTCGTTTTTTCTTAAGCAAGCCATAGATGATGCCATTTTCTTTCCTGGAACCGCGGGTTGCAGGAAAGAAAACTGCTTGGTTCCCCCATCAACCAGTACAACCAGCCTGCCCATAGATGGATCGAATCTCGGCTGGTCCCTGCTGAACTGGCCAAGATCCGATCCATCTATGGCCGGCTTTAGTCACTGGATTGGATTGAGTTTGGAGATCAGCAGTTTTGAACTGACTCTGACCTTGATATGTCACCTCCGCAGCACCTGCTTTAAAATGCAAAATACCGATCCACCGTACAGCAACTGCATGCATTGTGCACAGTTGCAGGGTGGTTGCAACTTGGCCCTATTGACTTGAATAAGTTGGGTTCGGTGGTAGTACCACCTGCCGAATGTGTGACACTCAATTTTTACTGTGGCGGACCTGAACGGCTGTATTTGTGTGCTTAGGTGGGCAGTCAAGGGGTGGTACAACAGTGGCTCAATCACTTGCTTGTAGGCAGGTGCAGTCTACACTCCCTTCTGTAGGTGGCGCTAGGCTTAGCAGTGATGCAAAAGGGGAAGGAGGGTGTGAGGGACTTAGTTCCTCTACGACAGGAGTCTCTAAACTTTCTAAACAAAAGGCCAGTTTACTGTCCTTCAGACTTCAAGGGGGCCAGACTGCCACTAGTGAGAATAAGCAATGCCCCATATTTGGTGTCAGCAGGAGGAAAGGTGCCCCATCTTTGGTGTCAGTTGGAGGAAAGGTGTCCCATCTTTGTTGTCAGTTGGAGGAAAGGTGTCCCATCTTTGTTGTCAGTTGGAGGAAAGGTGTCCCTTCTTTGTTGTCAGTTGGAGGAAAGGTGCCCCATCTTTGGTGTCAGTTGGAGGAAAGGTGCCCCATCTTTGGTGTCAGTTGAAGGAAAGTTGTCCCATCTTTGTCGTCAGTTGGAGGAAAGGTGCCCAAATCTTTTTTTGTCAGTTGGAGGAAAGGTGTCTCATCATTGGTGTCAGTGGAAGGAATGGTACCCCATCTTTGGTGTCAGTGGAAGGATGGTGCCCCATCTTTGGTGTCATTGAGAGGAATGGTGCCTCATCTTTGGTGTCAGCCACCCGGGTCTGGTTGTACCTTGTTCAAACTTCCTGGAATACACTGTTCTCGCTCTGCCTATCTGGGCCTCTGTGCGGTTACTGCTCGCCAACACACAACGCTGCACCCTGCTCACACTTGGCATAGTAGGCAGGATTTAAACCTGTGCGGAGAAACCCCAATGTGTCTGCTGCACCCTGCTCCCATGGCCGCCATGACTCCATCTACATAGCTCATCCTGCACCAAAAGACACAAGCAGCAATATCTGGACACTAATCGCTCCTTCAGACAATATACACCATATTGTCAAAAGTATTGTGACACCTGCCTTTACACAAACATGAACTTTAATGGCATCCCAGTCTTAATCCGTAGGGTTCAATATTGAGTTGGCCCACCCTTTGCAGCTATAACAGCTTCAAATCTTCTGGGAAGGCTGTCCACAAGGTTTAGGAGTGTCTATGGGAATGTTTCACCATGCTTCCAGAAGAGCATTTATGAGGTCAGGCTCTGTTTTAATTCATCCTAAAGGTGTTCTATCAGGTTGAGGTCAGGACTCTGTGCAGGCCAGTCAAGTTCCTCCACCCCAAACTCCATCCATGGTCCTTAATTGGACCAGTGCACAAAGCAAAGCAGCTGCATCCCAATGCTTTTCACAATATGGTGTAGATGCATCTAAACGCGTAATTTTTTTGTGCATTTCCATGCATTGGGATTTTGGCACTCCATTAATTCGAATGGGCTGACCTATGCAGGAGAAGGAGAAGCTCCTTCTCCTTTTTGAGCGACAAGCCTCACGTGATTTTTAAAGGCGCGGTTTGCCATGAATTCGACGTAATCCTAACGATTGCAGGAGAATTGCATCACGTTTAAGGTGCCATTTGCGGTGGAACACGTAAAAAGTATGGCAGACATGATTTTTTAGTTTGCGTTGCACCACACCGCATGGTACTGCAATACCATGCGTTTGGGTGGCCACAAATGCACTCGCATTTGCTAGATGCGTGGAAGTGCCATTAAGAATTCATCGCACTCACACACACACCTGTAAAAGGCAGCGCGTTTCCATGCAGTGTGGGCAAACAAGCGCTTTCATGCGCCACAAATGGTGTGAACAAGCCCTAAGGCTCCATTCACATTTTGCGATATGTAATCACAAATTTGGAATTTCAAATCGCATGGCAATTGCTGCACAATGCGCGTTTTAGTGCCATTATCCTTTAATAGTTTAATGGCAACCCAAACGCAATGCGATTCTGCTGTGATTGTCGCTTGACAGGATCACGCAAACCGCGCCTTTATGAATCATGTTTTGTTTACTGTTTAGAGAATCTTTTTTTTTTTTTTTTTTTTTTTTTAATAATTTTTTGGATATCAATTAATACCTTATACTCATTGATTTGTTTCATACTTTCTGGGTCTTTTCCTGTTTTCCGGCCCCAGTGGGTCCTCTGGTTTCCCCCTTTCGGGTCGGTGTTGTGTGGGTGTGGGGGAGCTGGACCAGCATTTATGGGCTAGGCATTCCTCTGTTCCTAAAGTATGCGTCTATGTTGAACTCTCTGGCTCAAGCAATTTAGAAACATCCATTCTTGGTACCCCCCTCTTTTTTTTAATCGGCAACAATTGTCATCCTAGTCTATGTAAGTGCTTTTTTCCCTTCATCATTTTCCCACCATTTCTGCCTGTTACTCCATATTTGGATGTACAATGTGCTATATATTTGCATATTTATGTTATCATTCTTTCTATTCTAATGCAGAATACTGATTTTCTTGTTTAAACTATAACCCTGAAGAAGGAGAACTACATTCTTACTCCGAAACGCGTTGGATACAAGAAATACTAGCTTGCTATATGTATTCCATGACAACACTGGAATGTTCACTTTAAATGTGCTTTTTATTAAATGTTTTGTACTTTTCATACTTTAATAAATATTTTTTTCATATTAGAATACTCTTTATTATCTCTGTGCCTTAAAAGTCCACCACCAGGGAATTTTGTTTTATTTCTTGTAAACACTACATGTGGCACAACTATATGTCCAATCATAACCGACTTACCTTTGTTATGAATCATGTTAAAGTGGTGTTCTGGCCGAAATTATACTTTTTAAATAAAAATACCCCTATAATACACAAGCTTAATGTATTCTAGTAAAGTTAGTCTGTAAACTAAGGTCTGTTTTGTTAGTTTATAGCAGTAGTTCGTTATTTTATAAAATTAGAGCGGGCCGTGGCCATCTTAAGTGTGGGCATCTGAAGCCAGACTGTATTTCTTCCTGGATCTCATCCTTGCGGATCTCGCACATGCTCAGTGCAGCACAAGCAGTGTAATAGGTTTCAGGTCAGGTTTCCATAGCAACGGCAGTTTCAGAGGAAGTTGCCGCCTCTACCCAGAAGGCATTGCAAACAGGAAATGATGCGATGGGCCGCGGCCAGGGAGGAGGAAGTGAAAATGAATACAGCAGATATACAGTAGGTACTGAGAAAAAAAATTTAAAAATATCCAATTTGTTTACAGTGCACAGTTTGGTGAGGGATGCTGAAGAGTTGTAAAAGTGGGTGGAACTCCACTTTAAGCTTGTCGCCCAACAAAGAGCAGGAACTTCATTTCAGGTGACAAACACGCATTGGGCAGCCCATTCAAGTGAATAGGCTGGCCCCATGTGACATGCAAATATCGCATGAGAATCGCTCTTTGATAATCACGTAGCGGGAACACTTGTTACCACTACACGTTAGGTGAACGGGGCCTAAAAGCTACCAACTCATCTGTAGTGACTGTTTCAAATCCATCTTATACTGGTCTGACTTTGGTTTTTGGACTTTGCTTTCGTTTTTTATCCTCTGTCTTTGTGCTCTTCAATAAATCCACCTATTAGTCTCAGAATTCCCAGAAAGACGGGTTGCAGCAGAACCAAAGCCAAACCGCATAAGACAAAGTCAGAAGATGTTCTTGCAATTGTCCAAAATGGATTTTACCATTAGCAGGAAGGGGGGAGTCAGATTGATGGTGGAGGATTCCTTTAAGTGGTATTGCCGGTCGGTCTACGAGGAATTAATAACAAATCGTCTCAGACAGTTGGTGCTCAGCCACAAAAGATGACATTATTTAGCTAACATTTTTTTTTTTTTTATCCGAGGGATATTTTTGGAGGGGTTATTTTGGGAAGAAAACATATTTGCCTTTGGCAGTAGAAAGTAATCTCAGAACAAATTTCCACTGGCAAATGTTCCCCGCGTTTAAGGGGAGCGAAGCAGGCAGTGAAGACAGTACACAGCCCTCAGGTTATAACATCCCCGCTCAGTCCCAGGGAGGAAAATTGTCTGCCGGAAATAAACAATTAAAACAGAGAAACTTGTTAACTCTTTCCGTCGTTCGATGTTATTGCACTGAATTTAAAGTCGACGTTTAATCTGCTAATATTTTCCCTTCCTGTGTTCCCTTTTTACCCTCTAACACACATATGTCAAACACAAGGCCCGTGGGCCAAATCCGGCCCCCCAGGCCTTGTCATGTGACCCTCGTACCCAGTTATGTAGCCAGAACGTGGCTGAACTCCATTACTCCATCTCCAGCTTTCATCCTCCACTCCCGCTCACTTGTAAACATAGAAGCCTTTGCTCTCAGTGGCTTCCACATCTAACATATCCCTACACACACACTTGTGGTGGGGACAGATTTCCTGAAACTGAGAGAGAACGCTCTTCCTGCAAGGCAGAGCCGCCTACACAGGGGGGTACAGAGCCAATTACATGGGTACTAGAGCTGCCTACGTGGGGAGGTCCTAGAGCCAGGCCAAGTAGGAGAGAGAGAGAGATGCGAGAAAGTTTTGGGGGGGGGGTTTAGGTTGGGGTTGCACACTATGCATAGCACACCCCTAAACCCTGCACTTTGTACACAGCACACCCCTGAACTCTGCACTCTGTATGTAACTCACTCCTGAACTCTACACTCTGTATGTAGCACACCCCTGAACTCTGCACTCTGTATGTAACGCACTCCTGAACTCTACACTCTGTACATAGCACACCCCTGAACTCTGCATTCTGTATGTAACGCACTCCTGAGCCTTACATTCTGTACATAGCACATACTTGAACTCTGCAATCTATGCAAAGTGCGCCCCTGGAACTGCACTCTGTACATGGCGTGCCCCTGAACCCTGCACTTTGTAGGAAGCACACCCCTGAACCCTGCACTCTGTACATAGCACACCCCTGAACTCTGCATTTTGTACGTAGCACACTCCTGAACCCTGCACTTTGTACGTAGCACACCCCTGAACTCTGCATTCTGTATGTAGCACACTCCTGAACCCTGCACTCTGTATGTAAAGCACTACTGAACCCTACACTCTGTACATAGAGCACCCCAGATACAACCGGCCCTTTGACGGCAACCATACTGCTAATGTGGCATCCGATGAAATTGAGTTTGAGACGCCTGCTGTAACAATTAACATGCCAAATAATTTTTTTAAATAAAACTTTTCCATTTTAATTACATAACTTATTTTAGACTCTGTAACATAACCACTGGGTCTTTGTGCTTCTCTATGCAATGTAAGCAGATTGTGGCTGGTGGGAGCGGTTGGCTTGCTAGAGTGCTCCACGTTTTTTTTTTCCTGGGGGAGGGGGCCCAACTATTTTCTGTATAGGGGTAGAAAAGAGCTAAGCTAGGGGTTGTCGGTAGGAAAATTGAGACAGACATGAAGTGGTAAGACCTGTGCATGCTTTCCACTGGTGAGGCTCCTCCGATGCACCTGCTGTATCACCTGGGCTCTCATGTCACAAGGGCCCCACGTGGAGGACATAACCTTTCTAGCCACTGGACATGGAACCACAGGTACAGCGGAGGCCTCCCACACGAAGTGGCTCCTGCCCAGGCCTAGAACCAATGGAAAATGGAATCCAAGCATGTAGTGGAGTGGGTGGGGCATAGTCTGGGCTTTGACCTGCTGGCCTTGCAAACTTGTGTTGTAGGCTCACGTTCAGACACTAAGGGCCCCCCTAACACCTCCACCTACCATTAAATCCTCTTCTAAAATCCCCCTGAAGCCTCAAATTCCAGGGTGCCCTAATATGCAAATTCTCACCCCTCTCTGCAGTGTCAAGATCAGGTCCCCTACTTCTGTCTGCTGCATTTATTGGCCCATTACTATGATGGGCAGCCTCACTCGCCAATAGGAAAGTGTGAATGGTGGCAGGACAGCCATAGACAAGGCAGGGAGGTCACAATGTGCATTTTTAGATTTGGGATTCCTAGGTGGTCAAGAAGGTGTTTAAATAAATATGCTGCTGTGTCACCTGGGCCCTCGTGTCACAAGGTTCCCAGGTGGGGAACATGACCTTCCTAGGCACTGAACCTGAAACCATGGGTACAGCAGAGGCCTGCCATGTGAAGTGACTACTGCCCAGGCCTAGGACCTGTGGAAAATGGAATGGGTGGGGCATAGTTGGAGCCTTGGCCCGCTGGCCCTATGAAGCTGCATTGTGGGCCCCCATTCACTAGGGGGGCCTCTAAAATCTGCATTTACTTTTCAATACCTTTCTAGAACACCTCTGAAGCCTTGAACCCCAGGGTGCCCCAATATGCAAATTCTGACCGTTCTCTGCTGTGTCAAGAGCAGATCCCCACATCTGTCTGCGGCACTCATTGGCTCGATGGCTCATTGCTATGAATGGTAGCCTCACTGGTCAATAGGAAGGTGTGAAAAGTGGCAGGCCAGACATTGCATGGAAGTCAAAATTTGCAAAAGTTGGTGGAAAATGGAACCTGTGTGTGTGTGTGGTGGAAGGAGAGGGGTATAGTTTAAAGCTATAGCTAAAACACCCCTGAAGCCCCAATTCCCAGGGTGCCCTAATATGCAAATTATGCAAATTATGTCAAGATCAGGTCCCCCACTTCTGTCTGCTGCACTCATTGGCCCATTACTATAATGGGAAGCCGCACTGGTCAATAGGAAGATGTGAAAGGTGGCAGGCCTGCCCTAGAAAAGGCAGGGAAGTCAAAGTTTGCATTTTAGAATGTCTTAGGATTTGGGATTCCCAGGTGGTCAAGAAGGCAATTTAAAGGTATATGCTGCCATGTCACCTGGGCCCTCGTGTCACTTAGGCACCAGGTAAGGAACATGACCTTCCTAGGGACTGAACCTGGAACCCATGTCAATTAACTACTGCCCAGGGCTGGGATCGGTGGTAAATAGAATTCAGGATGCTAGAGGGTCCTCTATAACCTGCACCTACTTTTCCATACCCCAAGGTTCCCCCAATATACAAATTCTGTCAAGATTAAAGGTATATGTTACGTGTGTCACAAGGGCCCCAGGTGGGGGACGTGACCTTCCTAAAGACTGAACCTGGAACCACGGGTAAAGTGGAGGTCGCCTACATGAAGTGCATCAAGTGACTCCTGCCAAGGCCTAGGACTGGTGGAAAATGGAACCTTAGCACGAGGAGGAATGGGCAAAGATAGATGAGGCTGCAACGTGGGCCCCCCGTCTGAAAGTTAGGGGGCCCCTTAACACCTGCGCCTACCTTTCAATCCCCTTCTAGAACACCCTTGGAGCCCCAAACCCTTCTGACCCTTCTATGGAGTGTCAAGATCAGGTTCACCCCCCCCTTCTGTCTGTTGCAGTCATTGGCCCACTACTATGATGGGCAGCCTCGTTGGCCAATAGGAAGTCATGGAAGGAGGCAGGCGCTCTCTGGACACTGTGGGGGAAGTCACATTTTGCATGTTAGAATATCTTAGGATTTGGAATTCCCAGAAGGCAATTGAAGGTGTATGCTGTGCTGGCTTTGGATTGCTCTAGCCAGTATATTTGGAGAAGATGGAGGTGTACTGTAAGTTTCAGAAAAATAATTCTCCTGGTTATAACCAAACTTTCCTCCTGGCATTTTGGGATACATGATGCTATTTCCCACACCCGCATAACACCCACCAGGCTTATCCAATAATTCCCAGTTGCTAATCTTTAATTAGAGTGAACCGGTCCCCCCCCCTCCTCATCTCAGAGGAATAATCAGCAAAAGCCCCAAGTGCTAATGTGGTGCGTGGGAAAAAAAGTTGGGGCTGCTGTGGCTCCTCCCCTGGTGTCAGAGGCTTTTGAGGCTTCAGTATGTGCACAGGCAGCCAGGGTAGAATGAAGACAATTGTATCCCATAACGACAGAGAGAGAGAGTGACCGCACAGTGCCCGGCAGCCAATCACACGCAGAGCTAGGTCCAGGCAGCCTGCGTGCTACGCAGACGAAGTTTGATCAAAGTTGTAACTCATTTTCCAAAAGAAGAAATGTATTGTCTCCCTCCTGAGCACAGCAACAAATATCCTCCTGCGGCATTGTGTCTGCGTGCTTTGCATTAACTCCTAATCAGCTGGTGAAAGCCAAACTTAAATATAACGCTGCTCGATGGAAAATTACATTCAAGGATAACAAATAGGAAATCAGGATGTTTAGGTTTATACGGGCAGTAAAGGGGGGTAAAAATAGGCAGTCGAACTGCGTTTTTACTGCCCCTGCAACCGCCCACCTCCAAAAGAACATAGAGGAGCTGCTCGGGTGAGTACACGCCACTGCGCATATACTGGTTAGCTTCGTGGTGCGGCAATTTTAATTCAGCATGTCAAGCTTGACAGCTGACTCCGCCTTTCAGGCATCATTTACACCTGAGCAATGCAGATTTGCAATTGCGTATCGAGCTAAAATTGCGTCAAAACGTGCGTTTGGGTGCCATTCTTTGTTAATGTAACCCCAAACGCAGTTAGCAGACGCATGTTTTGCCACATGACAAATGCAGAGCGCCAATGATGATGAGTCTCAGTCCCTTTGAAAATCAAATTTCAAATGATAGCGGTCTCATGACTGCTGCAAAAAAAGATGAAACAACGAAACTTAGACCTGTACTGTTCATACCTTCTTAATGGAGGAACTTTTAGCCTCCAAGACCAAATACCAATTTAAAGTGGAACGCTATGCAGATATAAAAGAAACCAATTAATGCAGCTCCTTATTCATTAACACACCATTACATTTATTTTTTAAATGCAAGCATTGTAAGTACCTGAAAGTGACCTGGTATCAGTCTCGTGTAATCTCTGTACAGCAGGGCTGGAGTTTGATAGAAAGAAGTAGTACAAGAAGTTCATGTGCTGGTAAGAAGTGTGCTGCTTCTCCTTTCACTGTCCAGTCACAGGCTGGGGGATGGGTCCAGGGCGACCTGGGCTCAGAGGAAGACGGTTGAATGATGCTGGGCATTAGACTGAGGATATCTAGTGGCAGAAAAAAAGTACTACAGAGGAAGTCTCTGGATTAAGGGTGAATATTGCAGCAAAAGCTAGTTTTGGTATTGTATTCCTTAGTGGGCTATTCATTTTGAATTCTGCTTCTCCTTTCACTGTCCAGTCACAGGGAAAGAACAAAAATCCGGATGGCCGCACTCCGATGAAATATAAATTCTTTATTGATATCAATCCATACAGCAAGGATAAAAGAAAAACCGCTAACGCGTTTCACACCGTCACAACAGGTGCTTACTCATAGCTATGAGTAAGTACCTGCTGTGATGGTGTGAAACGCGTTAGCGGTTTTTCTTTTATCCAGATTGATATCAATAAAGAATTTATATTTCATCGGAGTGCGGCCATCCAGATTTTTTTTCTTTCCTTGCATATGGTTTGCATGTTGAGCCACACCCACACCTGAAGAGGGAAGAGATCTTTTGGAATCAAACACCTGGAGCAGGTTTTTCTTTGCTGTTTAACTGTCCAGTCACAGGTTGGGGAGGGGGGGGGGGGCAGATCCAGGGCGACCTGGGATCAGAGAAAGAGGGTTGAATGATGCTGGGCATTAGACTGAAGATATCTAGTGGCAGAAAAAAAACTGCAGGGGACATCTCTGGATTAAAGGTGAATATTGCAGCAAAAGCTGGTTTTGGTATTGTATTCCTTAGTGTGCTATTCATTTTGAGGTCTGCTTCTCCTTTCACTGTCCAGTCACAAGTTGGGGAAAGAAGGGCAGGTCCAGGGCGACCTGGGCTCAGAGGAAGAGGGTTGAATGATTCCGGGCATTAGCCTGAGACCATCTAGTGGCAGAAAAAAAGTACTGCAGGGGAAATCTCTGGATTAAAGGTGAATATTGCAGCAAAAGCTAGTTTTGATCTTGTATTCCCTAGTGGGCCATTCATTTTGAATTTTACTTTAGGTTGAGTTTGTAGTTTTGAAGTTTTTCACTAAATCTGTCCTTTAAAAAAAGACATTCCCGGGACACACATCCAAGGCCCGGCACCTTTCCTGGACTTTATGAGCAGCTGGTAAAGCAACTCAGCTCAGACAACTCAGCTCAGACATTAAGTGCAATAGCGGGGTGCAGAGTGCGGTAACCCATAGCAACCAAAGACTTTAAAAAATAAAAATAAAATCATAGATAAAGTATTAATGTAACAATAATGGCACATTGTACTGCGCTCCATACCGCAAGAAATAAGCATGGACTTTAGTTACAGTGGCGGCAGCTGTTGTCACTGGCCACCGAAGGGTTAAAGTGGCGTCTGCTTCGGAAACGCTGATCAATGCATTGATATCTCCCTGATAAACTGCGCTGCCCTGCTCCAGCACACCAGCCCCGCCATCAGCTGACCTCTGTTCTGCCCTGTTGCCATGGAAACACAGAAATTAGAAGCCCGGAGCCCCGGTTCTCTGTGGCGCTTGATGGAACGGTCGCATAATCAAGACTCGGGCTGAAGAAATGAGGAAATTAAGATTACACTGTCGCCTCAGAGAACGGCTTAGCGGTCAGATGCGGGGGCGGGGGGGGGGGGGGGGGGGATGCTGACCGCCAGTGCGGATCCTGTAACCACAACCCTCTTGTCACTCGATATGATCAATAGTAATGTGCAGTATCCCATAGCAACCCATCACAAATGATTGCTTTGACTGCTGTAAACTGATTTACATCGGTTGCTATGGGTTACTGAACTCTGTAATTCATTGTCACTATCTTGGCATAAGATTATATGTGCATTAAGGGCCGGTTCAGACCAGCACACACGTATTCGCATGCGCAGTTTTGTGTGTTCCCACTCGATATGATCAATAGTAATCTGCAGTAACCCATAGCAAATGATCACAAATAATTGTTTTGAATGCTGTATACTGATTTACATTGGTTGCTATGGGTTACGCACTCTGTAAATCATTGTCTCTCTCTTGCCAGAAAATTAAATTTGCATTAAGGGCCAGTTCAGACCAGCACGCATGTGTTCGCACACACGGTTTTGTGCGTTCCCACTCGATATGATCAATAGCATTCTGCAGTAACCCATAGCAACTGATCACAAATGATTGCTTTGACTGCTGTTGTCACATCAGAGCGCACGCGCAGCTTTGCGCGTTCCCATGCTGCACGTTTTTGAAAGCCCATTCATTTCAATGGGCTGCCAAACACATGGGAAAGCACAAAAAGTACCCCAGGCGCAACTTTTAAAATCACGCCGCACTAAACTGTGTGGTACTAAAGCAAAATGAACGCACGATTGTTATATGCGTTTGGAGTGCTATTAACAATTAATGTGCGTGCAGTGTTTGAAATGTGCACAGAAGTGCGCATTTCCAGCACTGTAGTTGTGTGGCCCTTAAAGAGGAACTGCAGTCTGCTCACATCATTTGTAATAAAAACATCTTTGTCATTCCGAAGCTTCCCTCCAACCACTTTGCATATTATTGTATATATACTGTGATTCTGCCAAATATGCTGCAGAAATCTCCCTCTACTGAGTCTGGCTGCATCCATTTTAACTGTGGGCAGCTGAAGCTGCTGCCTGTTCACTTCCTGGATTTACATAGATACACAGAGGCACACCTCCAGCTCTGCAGCTCTCATTGGCCCTTGTATGACTCAGCCCCCCCTCCCTTCCTGATAAACTCTCACAAGAGTGAGAGAGAGAGATGTGCATGATGTCATAAACCTAGGCTAATGACCAGACAAGAAACAGGAAGTGGGCTGTATAAGGGAGTTACTGGCAGAAAAAAAAAGTTTTACTATCCAAAGTTAAAACAACAAGGGCAGAAGATTTAATAGATGGAAAGATGAAAAAATGACTGAAGTTCCACTTCATTGTATTTTATGGATGGTATTTACCTGTAAAATCCTCCCTTGTGTAGACATCCAGACCCCCAAGACTGCTGCTGGGTGTCGCCATCTTGGATGTAATGTCAGCAGCCCCAACAGACTCAGAGCTGTCAGTCAAGTGACACTTTATAGTATTCCTCTTCACTCCTCCGCCAGCGGCTGTGTATACGGTTAAGCAGGGAGGTGGGGTTAGGAATGGAGGAGCTGGGCCAGCGCAAACAGTAATTAGACACTCCCAGAAGAGGGGAGGGCTATGACAATGATGGAGTAGGGTTTTGCTAGGGGATTGACTCTTCATGAAGTGCAATAATGGAGATATAGCTGTGCCAAGGCGGCTAAAAACAAGCAGCAAACGATAGCTTTCTGATCATGTGACAGCCAATCACAGTGGTAACAAGGCCGTAAGCCCCGCCTCCCACCATTCTAAACCACTTAAAGGGCTGGCAGGCTCCAAGGGGTTAAAAAAAGACATTCCAGAGACGCACATCCAAGGCCTGCATCTTTCCTGTACTTTATATTGCAAAGCAACTCAGACATTCACAGAAGACGGTAAAAATACAATAAAAGCGAAATGCAATAGCGAGGTGCAGAATGCGGTAACCCATAGCAACCAAAGACTTTTTTTTAAAGCAGATCATAGATAAAGTATTACGTCAACCAGTTCAGTCCTGCAAGCAGCATCTTTGGGGCATTGCGGCAGTGGTGAATACAGCGCTCCTAAAACGCCCCTGCCATTAAAATCAATGGCCAGCGCTGCCGAAGCACCCTCGACAGCAGCTCTTTGCGAGTGGTTTTAACCCTTTTTCGGCCACTAGTGGTGGTTAAAGCGCCCGGCCAGTGGCCGAAAAGCGCCGCTAAAACGTCAGTGAAGTGCCGCTAATAATGGCGGCGCTTTACCACCAACGCCCCCCGCCCCAGTGCCCTAAAGATGAACAATGCAGCAAAAGCTGATTTTGATATTTTATTCCTTAGTGGGGTATAGGATGACCTGGGCTCAGAGGAAGTGGGTTGAATGAAACCAGACATCATTAAACCTGGAAGACTGGATATCCCGAGGCAGATAATATGTACTCCGAGGCAGCTCTGGGTTGATGGTGAGTATTGCAGCAAAAGCTCATTATCTTCTAATGAGCTGTTCATTTTATATGTTTAGCTGGAGTTCAGCTTTACTGATCTTCCCTAAGCTGTAATGTTTCCTATCTAGAAATAGCTCTTTGCCATTGACTGTGTATAACCCTGCAGCTGCTATGTGATATTTAATGAATGATGAAGTATTTAAAGCTCATTATGTCATATTGCATTGTGCATTTCTAATAGGTGTCGCTTCCTTTTAATTGGGTGGGGAACGCGATTTATTTGGCGTTCTCGGGGGTTAAAGTACCTGTCCCATATTCCAGTTAACAGATGGTAAGTGAATTCTCGCCACGTCATTCTCGGCTCTTTCGATCGCTGCGCTCACTGAAGCGTGATTACATGGAACTGCGGGAGGCTCTGCGTCTATATCTGCTAATCCTCTGTACATACTGAGATACAGTCACCGGGGGTTTTGGCTTTAAACGGTATCATTTTTCACTGATTGGACCCTAATACTGTGTATTCCCCCATCACCAAGGAGGGAGATAGACTCCGCTGGGTTCTTCTAAGGAGGATTTAGCATTTTGTTTAACCACTTCAGCCCCGGAAGATTTTACCCCCTTCCTGACCAGAGCACTTTTTGTGATTCGGCACTGCGTCGCTTTAACTGACAATTGCGCGGTCGTGCGACACTGTACCCAAACAAAATTGACATCCTTTTTTTTCCCTACAAATAGAGCTTTCTTTTGGTGGTATTTGATCACCTCTGCGTTTTTTATTTTTTGCGCTATAAACAAAAAAAAGAGCGACAATTTTGAAAAAAAAGCAATAATTTTAACTTTTTGCTATAAAAAATATCCCCCAAAAATATATAAAACAACATTTTTTTTCCTCAGTTTAGGATATGTATTCTTCAACATATTTTTGGTTAAAAAAAAAAAAAAAAGAAAATAAGCGTATATTGATAGTTCTACGGCATTTTTATTATTAATTTTTTTTTTTATTAGTAATGGCGGCGATCTGCCATTTTTATCCTGACTGCGACATTATGGCGGACACATTGGACACTTTTGACACCATTTTGGGATCACTGTCATTTATACAGCTATCAGTGCTATAAAAATGCACTGATTACTGTGTAAATGACACTGGCAGGGAAGGGGTTAAACACTAGGGGGTGAATAAGGGGTTAAGTGTGTCCTAGGGAGTGATTCTAACTGTGGGGGGCTACCTAGGACATGACAGCGATCACTGCTTCCGATGACAGGGAGCAGTGGATCTCTGTCATGTCACAAAATAGAACTGGGAAATGCCTTGTTTCTACCTCTCCACACCGCAATCGCGGGCCGCCGGCGTACATCAAGTTTCCGGGACCCGCGGGCACGCTCCCACGATGTGCGGCCCGAAAGGCGGCAAATTTAAAGGCACGTACCTGTACGCCCATTTGCCTGTCTGTGCCATTCTGCCAACGTATATCTGTGTGCGCTGGTCGGCAAGCGGTTAAAGGGAAAATTTGTTTTTAGTTGTTTTTATGTCTTATCTGCAAGTATTATATCAGTGTAAAACTTCCAGGTATTTATTACCTCTCCCAGAGATCACAGTACTCCCCCTGACAATGCCTTCATCTTTGTCCAGGCATCATCCAGGGTCACCATCTATTTCCTGGGCTGAGATGCCGGCCCAGAGATGTCGAGATCATCACATTAACCTGTGTTGACAAATGTCTGACAAAGATCTGGCCCTGCTGCCACCTCTCACCTTAAAGGGTTAGTACACCTTTACAAAAAAGCTGCCTATGAAGGTAGGGGATGTCTGTAGGTAAAAACAAACTGTGTGGCTTTGACTAAAGTTGAAAAATGCCCTTTCTATATGCAGGGCTGCTGATAAGGCAGTACAGCCAGCCCTCCTGTACTGGTCCCGGGCCCCATCAGTTCAAAAGGGGGGGCCCAGGTGCCTGCTGAGCAGGAGGTCCGGCTGTACTGTCTTATTCCAGACACTGATCCTCTTCTGCCTCCCCCTGCAGCGCTGCCAGCTTCTTCTATTCTTTCTTCCTCCGGCTGCACTGCAGGGAGCTTGGTTCTAGCACATGCCCCTTCCATCTGATGCCCCTCTTTCACCTGCAGCGCTGCCGGCTTCCCTCCTCTCCTGCCGGAAGCTGCTGCGGGCACACAGGGGGATGTTTCAGGATGGAGAGTGAAGGAAGGGGCAGGTAAATATGTAATTTACTGACACCTTCCTTTCCCGAATGAACACAGTGAGTCATCGGTACTGTGTTTGCTATGCTTCAGTTTGTGATTGGGCAGGAAGCCTAGGAGCGCACCACTCCTGCGTGAACCCAGGCTTATCATAGTGATTTCAACCTGGGTTCACATGGGAGCGGTGGGGAAACCACATGCGATCCGGTCAGGAATTGCATTGCTGTTCAAATCGCATGCGATTCTTTGCAGTGCAATTTGATCCCATTCATTTTGTGGGGGGCTCAAATCGCACCGTAAAGGTATCGCTACTCGGTATCGGCAAGTACTTGACCAGTATCAGTGCAACACTAGTTACAACACAATTCAAAAGAAGAAGATTAGGAGGGTCCTGAGAGATCTAAAAAGGAATGGCAAGTGATTCAAAAGGAAATAACTGTATGGGGATGAGTTGATGGAGAGAGTAAGGCTGGGTTCACACTATCGCCGTATGCGGCTCCCAGCAGGGGTCCGGTGCGTCACGATTCACCGTTTCAGGTCCGAATTTAGCCAAAAATTCTGAAACGGACCAAAAGACGTACAGGGCTCCTGTGCAGATTCGCAGCGGAGCCACAGCAGAGATATGTGAACCGGCTCCAAAGAGAGCCAGTCACAATCTCCTGCTATTGCAAATTGAACCCGCATTCAATTCGCAATGGTGTGAACCCAGCCTCAAAGTTCAGTTATGAGGTAGAGGTGGGATAAGCTTCCTAAAGGCAGACAGAGTAGGAGATGGCCAGACAAATAGGGGTAGGGAGTTCCAGAGGATGGGGGAGGCTCTGGAGAAGTCCTGGAGAAGAGTATGGGAGGAGGAGACGAGGGAGCTGGAAAGCAGGAGGTCTTGGAAGGATTGGAGAGGACAGGATGGGTGATATTTTGAGGCACGATCGGTGATGTAGCTCAGGGAAGAGTTGTGGTTGGCTATGTTAGGGATTTGAATTTTATTTGTTGGCCAATTGGAAGCCAGTTGAGGGATTGGGGAGAGGGGTGGTGGACACTGAGCAGTTGGTAAGGTAAATGAATCAGGCAGCAGCATTCATGGTAGACTGAGCCCGGGTTCACACTTGTGCGATCTCAGATTTTGCATGTGATTCACACCCGCACCACAGGTGCCGATCACATGCGATCATAGGTGTGCGCAGCCTATTGCATTAGGGTGTGCACCCCAAAGCTCCAACCCATATGCGTCTGACATATTTACCAGCCTCTTCCCCGCTCTCCATCCTTAAACAATGGAGGGAAGGAGGAGCAAGGGAGCACATGGGAGACCCGGGCAACAGAAGGAAGAGGAACAGGGAAATGAGGGGTGGCGGGGGTGGCATATATCAGTACCAATCCCCTATATTTTCCTCCTGTGGCAACTAAATGTTGACAAAAGGGAGAGGAGAAGCCTACTTTCAGCTGCTGCAGGAGGAAAATACAGATCGGTTCCACTAAATTCCACACTTGCCACCTCTCCTGTCCAGGTTCTGAGGGTCGGCAAGGAAGGGTTGTGGTTTACCTGTCACCTGCCCACCATTGACAGGTTGCCAACCCCAGGATAAGGGTGTGCCCAGGCACACCTGGCACACCCCTTGCGCACGCCTATGCATGCGATGTCTGTGCAGTGCGAGTTCAGCCATACAGTTGTATAGCTGAACTTGCATTGGATTCACTGCCAAAAAGGTGCAGGGACTTTTTTTTCCCCCGCATTGGAATTGGATCTCACCCATGCAATCCTATTCCTGTGCGAGTTCACAGTTCGCACTGCGATCTGTGAACCAATCTGGGTTGTCATTAACATAGAGGGCAGTGTGAACTGCCTGCAGGAGACATGCGATGCGGGAACCGGAGCTGTAATCGATCCGGTTCCCGCATCGCATATGTGAGAACCTAGGCTGAAGGGGAATAGCTTGTTAGATGGAGGTCTACAAGGAGGGAGTTGCAAGAGATAATGAAGACCTAAATTAGTAGCTTGGTGGAGTTGTGGGTTAAGAAGAGGCAAATGTAAATTTTACGGAGATAAAGGTGGAAAGATTTGGACAGTAATTGGATTTGGGGCTGATAGGCAAAGTCAAAGACTAGGATTACACCAGACATCCTGGTATGAGGCACCCTTTTAGAAACCTTGGCCAGTACCACTGATAAAGAACTGACTACAGTGAACCTGAGAACCATGCTGGGGATGCCTGAATTTTCACTCCAACGCCAAGAATTCTGGGGAGGGAAAACAAATTCTTTACACAAACATAATAATAATGGATTCCAAACTCGTTGCTTGACATGTTCCCTTATAGGCAATGATTTTTGAGCTGATGATCTGAAAATCCTGAGGACAGACAGGCTCGGCTTCTCTAATATGAAGTGACGGAGCAGCAGAATTCCATTGACCTCGCCTGGTGATGGCCAGCATTGCCTCCTGTCCACTCCTTCTGCTCTGCTAACAAAAGGACAGAGGGGTCACCTGGTATCACTACCCCGGGAGAACTGTGAATGACAAATATCTGGCTAAGACGTCTATTCTCTTTCTTCTTCATTTGTATTTTTTAAGGTGGACTGTCTATAATATCTTTTTTACATCACATTAATAAGAAAAAATATTATCTATGTGGAAATTATTGAAAATATTAATATGCCTTTTGGTAATAAAAGAACACCAAGAACTGTAAAGCTTTAAAGAAGAGCCATCATGATATTTTTATTACAGTTCGGACAATGTACATGTAGTATTTTTCCCATGTTGCTAAGTGCTTTCTAACCCTAGTTATGAGGTCCAACCTGCCCCCATCCTCTCCTACCTCAGCCAATCTAATAACAGCTATGAAGGAAACGGCTAATTCATACCTGCAATTTGTCTCAGCTGTGAGCACTTTCCTGAAACAAGCAACTGTAAGAGGAATGCAGAAGCTAACATGACCGCCTCACCTTACCTCACTCTGCATGACATATGAAGGACATATACCTCCAGTTTTCTTTCCCAACCAGTTATACAATAACCTCCAAACCCCCAATTACCCAATAAATGACATGACAAGGTTTTGGAGTAAAATGGTCCTACGGGCTTTTATTTAACAATCAACGTAACTTAAATAAATAACATTTAAAATAACCATCAACCAAAACTTCTCTATACCTTGGTGGTCTTTGAGGGCAACGACACACAACTTGGTCACTGCAACCAACTTTTTTTAAAACTTAGGCCTCCACTCGACATCCGCAGTGACCTACATTTTTTACCCCTTCCTGGTTAAACCCCTCGTTAACCGGAAGGTACCAGAGAACCCCATACCACAGATGGGTCCCAACCATGGTATATACCAGCCTTCTTCTCTTCCTCCAAAGACCCACCACTGCCGGGCTGTCCTGACAGCCTCACTGTAATACTGACCAAAACATCGGGAGGGTGGGTGGGAATCTTCTCACTCTCTGCTCTCGACTGACGTCACACTTCCTCCTTCTCCTTCTAACTAACTTCCCCCCAGGATGCCTCCCGGCTCTTAACCACCCCCCTTTCCTTTAGGGGCGACCTACCTAAATTACCCTCTGCCTGTCCTGCTCTCCGCCTATGTCATGCCATCCCTCCGCCCATTCTTTTTATTCCCTTTACTCCGGGACTCCCTTTCCTCTTGCCATTGCATGTCTTGTGAAAGTGCTCACAACCGAGACAGACTTTAGCTATCAATCAGTCGTTTCCTTCACAGCTGTTGTCAGATCATCCATGGCAGGAGGGGAGGAAAGGGCAGGTTGGACCTTATAACTAGGGTTAGAAATCACTTAGAAATATGGGACAAAGTGCCACGTGTATTGTCCCGTAGGGGACAGAAGTCTAAAAAAACTAAAAAGATATATCTTTTTTAAATGCTAGAGAACCTGGCACTACAATCTATTAGATCCTACAAAAAAGGTTATGTAAATATTCAGTGGCAGCCGGCTCATTAGGGGCACAGGGGCGCCACCCCCCTAATCCATGCGCCCGACCCCTATTGTCCATGTCGGACTCTGGGATTTCTATGGTTTTTTTTTGGTTTTTTTTAGAAGCACATGATTAGAGCCAGAGGCTTAAAAAAGGGTGGGCTCGGGGGGCAGAGCCCACTTACTTATGTGACATTAGCAAATTAATATTCGCTAATGTCTTCCTGCTTTCCTCCCGATCAGGAAGCAGGTCCTGAGACTCGATTGGCCAGGGAGTCTTAAGACTTAAGGCTCGGCCCTTCCCTCTGCAACCTCCTCGCTGCACCTCCCCGCATAAGGTAACGCCAGGGATCGCTGTCTTCCCGATTGTTTGATCGAGCGCCCGGGGGGGGGGAGATTGTGTAGTGCGAGTGGGGGGGGGCCAGGTTTGTTTGCCGCCCATCCAAAATTTCGAACACCAACCAAAGTTCAAACTGTGGATCTCTAATGTTTTAAAGAGTAACTAAAGTCTCTCACACACACCCTCCAAAATATACACTCACAGGTCCAGCAAATTTAGTGTTGTCATGCTGCATTGCCCACTCCGCCACCCCACACCGGGTCCAGCTCCAACATCTGCCTAACTTATACCATCAAGGGGCTGGCTGTGTCATCCAGGTTTTTGAAGCCTCTGCCACCCCTCCTGATGATGTGGATGTGTCATGACGGGGGAGGTTGGCCTGCTACAGAGAGGCCACTGCTTCCACACAGGAGGCAAGGAACCTTCTCTACTGCATGCTTTTGGGGACAGGCTTTTTTAGAAACTGAAATTTTATAAATATCTATTTGAGTTGTGTTGGAGTTGCCAGCTTGCGTATTTTCCCACTTCAGCATATAATGTCCAACTATGAGTCTTGCACCATCATAAAAGTAATTGCAGTTACATTGTTATGTCTTATTTGTCACCCGGTTTTCTGTTTTGCCTGAAGTCCTGTAAAACAATTCCATTAATCGCTTCTCATCCACAGACATGTCAGCCTGAAGCCTCAGGAGGAAATGCTCCCAGATCCACGCTGTGTCCATGGTGCTCTCTGGTTGGAAGGCCTCCTGACATTGGGTAGATGACCAGTCTTGCGTGTCCCCGGCTCACATGACTTCTGGAAGGGAGGACACAGGTCAGAGCAAAGCCATCTATCTCTCTGCATTCAGATACATCATTAATCTAACTTTCAGTGTCCACACTGATATATTAAACTCTGACACAGGGGTCAGGAAAACATGGGAGACAGCACAGCTGCCTAAAAACACCTACAGGCACACTAAAGCCGCATACACACGATCAGACTTTCGGGAAATGTTCGATGACAGGCTGTTGGCGGTAAATCCGACCGTGTGTACGCTCCATTGGACAATTGTTGGATTTTCCGTGGACAAATGTTGGCTAGCAGGTTTTAAAATTTTCTGCGGACAAATGTCGAATTTTCTGAGCGTGTGTACACAAGTCCATCGGACAAAAGTCCAAAGTACAAACACGCATGCTCCGGAAGCAAGGACGAGCCAGAAGCGGTTGGTCTTGTAAACTAGCATTAGTATTGGAGAATTAACATTCGTGACGTGGCAAATTATGAAATCTCCAAATGCAGCGCACAATTCTCTTCTTCTTTAATGGGATAATAATGAAGCTGCTTTGCTGGTGATACTGATGGAGTTATTGCAAACGTATTTTCAAAGGTTTTTTTTTCCAGTGATATTAAGAATAATATTATTATGCTTTTTTTTTTTTTTTATTTGCGCAAGTTACCACAACACCATTATCCCATAGTTTTTAAGATCAAAGATACAACTATGTTGGTGTCCCTTGTCAATTTTACATTGTATTTTTTAAAATGTAACTGCCTACTCCCAAACTGTCATTTGAAGTAAAACACATAGCCAAGTATTATTCTTTACAATTTTTTTAATGTGCATTAAAAAAAAAAAAAAAAAATTAGACATGCTATCTGCCAATAGAACTTGACCAAAAAGTGCATTCTATGCATCCAAAAATATAGAAAATATACCAAATCAAATCATTATTATTCAACCAAAAAAATAATGTCATAGCAATAACTCCAAGGCCAATAATAAATAACACGTTCTCTCCTCCGATTCAGCAACATGGCTGGTTGACGAATGGCTGAAAAGCGCGAATCAACACTTACCAAATTTCTACTAACATGAAATTAGCAGGAGGGCGCCGCTAAAGAGCTGAAAAACAACGTAGTACGTCACTACACGTTCGTAATTGTTGGCCAACAATTGTGTGGCCGTGTGTATGCAAGACAAGTTTGGGCCAACCCCCTTCGGACAAAAGTCCACGGTTTTGTTGGCCAAAATTCCGATCGTGTGTACGAGGCTTAATGGCTTTAGTAAACTCTCCATTTTTCGATTTGCGACTAGCATGCAAAGAAAAATGGACTGTCGTCTGATTTTCGGATCGTATGTACGGGCCATAAGGAGCTGGTTTAGCTATATCCCACAACCAGCAGGGGATATACATTCTTTAAGGGAATGTAAACCCTAACAGCCACCTTCGCTTACAGTGGAAGCTGCGTCACCTCCTCCTCGGCATCAAGGCCTCTTTTTCTCCTCCTCGGCAGCCAATACGATCGCTTCTCCTCTCAGAAAATTGGGTCTCAGGACCCGCTTCCTGATTGGCCGGGAGGAGAATCAGGAAGACAATAGCAATATTAAATTCGCTATTGTCACCTGACTGGGTGGGCTCTGGGCGAAGTGCTCTGCACCCCGAGCCCACCCTTTTTTGAAGCCAATTAGAGCCTCAGGCTCTAAACATGTGCTTCTAAAAAAAAAAAACCCCATTGGAATCCTTGTGTCCGGCGCACTGCATGTAGATTAGGCGCATTGGTTCAGGGGAGCAGCGCCCCTGCGCCCCTTATGAACGGGCCACCACTATTCGCTTATCTGTTTCATTCTGATCCGGTATATATACCATTAAAAGCGTTTTGTTATATCAGCTTGAAAAGCGCAAAATAATATCTGTTAATTCTGCCAGAAATCCTGTGCTCTATTCCTGTGGCGACTGTTATCAATTACATAGCCAGCTCTGAGGACTACAGAACCGCACTCCTCTATGGTATGGACAGTAGGAGAGGGGTGGGGTTCTGTAGTCCAGTCTTGTTTCCGTTGGTTTCACACAGAAGGGTGAGTAAGTGTTGTCACTCTAGGGCAGGAAATGTGTAATGCCGCGTACACACGATCGGACTTGCCAATGGGACAAGCTCCGTTGGCATTTCCGACGGAAAAGTTTAGAGCATGTTCTCTAAGTCCGTCGGAAATGGCGACAGAGAAAGTCCAATTGGGCATACACACGGTCGGATTATCCGACCAAAAGCTCCCATCTGACTTTTTCTGTCGGAAACTCCGACCGTGTGTACACGGCATTACTGAGTGGATCACCAGGTGAAAATAAGGGGAAAAAATTAAATAGACGCAAATGCAGCCACTGCATCTAAGGACTAGAATTGTGCAATATATCAATTTTTTGCTTTTAGTTTAGGTATGTTTAACCAGATAGCAAGGATAACTTGCCACAAATTGTTGGCAGTGTTGAATTGTAAGTCTGTTAACTTGCTACACATTTTCGCTGGCAGAGCACTTGAAGCACAAGTTCTAGTTGACACTTTTCCAATTTGTAGCAAATTTGCATGGCAAGTCTCTAGCAAGAGCAAAGTTGCAGTGGTGAGTCTACAGCAAGAGCTCTGCAAGTCTACAGCATGAAAATGCAGCCACAGTGACCCCTGTGGTGGGATGACTATTGAGCAACATAAATCAGAACTTGCAGCAGACTTGCAAAATGTTTGCAAAGAAAATTGATCTGGAGTCATGCAATGTGGACTTGCTGCAATTGTGCAACAAACTTGTGAAGCCTGGCAAGTCTAGCAGTAGTTTAGCAAGTCATTTTCAAACTTGCAGCTCAATTGCGTGCTATCTGGTAGGAATCTGCTCTACTGTCTGTATTTGTAAGTGGCTTTGCTGTGAGTTATTTGTGTACATCACTTCCTCTCTCTGTGGGGCTGGGTTAAAAACCCAAGAAGGAGAAAGTTAGGAGATAGAGGAACCGAGTTACGTGACCTTATATACACAGGATCTGTTGCTGATGATGCATTTTACCCAGACCAGAAGCAGAGACTATCATGCAAGTATTTCTATGTTTTAAAAGTTTACCTGTAGCTTCCCATAGTTTCTTGTATGTGGATCTGAATCCTTGTGACAGACAGTCTGTCCTATTGTTATTATCTCAAATGCACAGTGCCAGATAGCTAGGTCTTTGCTACTGTATATGTGTAGTGGTCACCCTCCAGTACATTAGTAAATGAACCTTTTTATTTCAATAGAGTTCATATTATTATTATACAGGATTTATATAGTGCCAACAGTTTGCGCATCGCTTTACAACGTGAGGGCAGACAGTACAGTTACAATACAATTCAATATATGAGGAATCAGAGGGCCCAGCTCGTTAGAGCTTACAATCCAAAATGTATATGCAACTTCTTTTATTTTAATTAACCCTGTCCCTTCTGGTTCGGAATTCTATAGCTAGTTTTAGCTCAGGGCTCCATAACCAGCATAGGCTAGAACCAGATTGGGCATTCGACGGTCACTTCTTGTAGAGAAGTCTGGTAGAGGTCTGGTTGCATGAAAGATTAGACACTATTAGGGACTAAGCGCAAAGTAAATAGGCTGACTCTGATTTCCAGTGCCACACCATGGTTTTGTTGGTGAAAAGCTGCATTCCAGGCTGGTTGGACAAGGGCTGGAGCGTCTCCCCTTCTTTTTTTTTTTTAATTTACAGCTCTTGTTTTTTCCATACTGGTGTGCATTTGTATACTTAGATGCTGGTTTCAGTAGTTCCTCTGCTTCCAGTTACTTTGATTAGATTACTGATTAATTTCCCAGGAAGGACGAAGACACTGCCAACTTTATTATCAAACATACTCTTCCGCTTAGTGAAGGTTCTGGTTCCCCTCTTTACCTACAGGTTGAGTGCAATATCCTGTCTGGTGGGGGTCATTTCTTATAAACCCCAAAACAAAAATGTAACATATGGCAGCTTACCATTTCTTAGATATAGCAGCTGCATTCGTTTTCTTTTTAGCCTTTTTTTTCCTTTAATTTCACCTGATGATCCAGCCAGTAAGTCGGTTATTTTTCAACTTCCTTTAACAGACCAAGCTGTCGAGCAAAAGTGGCAGTTAGAGAGTTGGGACAAACCATTTAACACTGACAGAAGTGCTCACACTGGTCAGCCTATATTAATTTATGTAAATCCCATTATCATCTTGAAGAATGTCCATTACATTATTGTTTTTAGAAGACTATGTAACCTGCCATTGCAGTTAAAGCGGAGGTTTTTTTTTTACTTTATCCTAGTATTATTTTTAACGTAATTTAAATAAGAGTATACAATGTTCTTAATAGATTATTCAAAGATATATAATCCTTACTTCATTATTGCAATCCTCCGTTTGTGGCCGTTTCTATTATTAATGTGGGCATGTGAAGCCCAATCGCGATTGCTTCCTGGAATATGCATGGAGAGGTACATGCAGGGCAACCTCAGCATGCACCTCTCGATCTCGCGCATGCGCGATTCAATGGTGGCTGTAGCGCCGAGCACAGTCCTGCCCACAGACTCCTAGGAAATGATGTGTCATCATTTCCCGAGAGCACAGGCGAGGGAGGAAGTCTCGAGGACCAGGAAGTGGCAGATTAGGAGGACTGCATAGCAACAGGGCTTTTAGGGTAAGTATAATTTTTTTTTTTCCTCCAAATGTTTGTTTATAGGTTTAAAGGAGTCATTTAAAGGAACAACATTTTTTAGGGTGGAACTGCGCTTTAAGGAGCGTGCTCCTGGTCAGTGTCTCAGGGTGCACCGAAGTCAGAGCCAGCCAGGAATCTAGCATTTTCTAGCACACTTCTTTCATAACAGCTCACACTTTAAATTCTGCCCTTGCGGTGACACCTTCAGGTGTAAAGAGGGTATTACTCCCCCCCCACCTAATAAACTCTTCACACATTTCTGCCCGAGTTTTGAAGTACATCAGCCATACGGATATGTAATTTAAAATAAAATAAATAAGGAGCTTATCTTTAGGGTTGCGGAACAGAATGCAGGCAACTATTCAAAATGTTCTCAATTAAACCGAGCACAAGGCATCCCCACATGACTGCGCTTTGTACTCTGAACTTTGGAAGCGATGTATTAATTCTTTGAAGTCCTCAATCTCTCCTCTTGTGGTTTCCTCAAACCGCCTTCCATCCCTCCCCGCGTCTTTTATATAATCCCTCCATTTCCCTATCAGAAAGCCACAGACACCAGGCCCCTCGCTGAGTTTCTGGGATATTATTTCATCTGCCTTCTAATTTAACCTTTTGCCCTGTGCCTGCTGCTGCATCACCGCTGAATGATCCCCAGGGACTTGTCCTAATGTGGACTGTCTGTTCCGGCACCACTTGGACAGGTACTGCCAGTTATTACAGTTTAATAGGATCCTGTCTTCCTGCGCTCATCTGTAAATGTGACATGACTGCGGCAGAAGGACATTAAAAATGGCAAATCAATCAGGAAAGCTATATATGTATTAAAAATACATGATGATAATAATAATAATTGAGTTTGTGCAGCTTATTCTAATCCGTAAGTGAATGGAAAGCAAGTGTTATGCTGACATCTGGTGGACAATTTGATAACTGCAGCATGCGGCGAGCCTTAAAGTCATTGTCTAGGACCTGCGGGTTTGAGGGATTTGTAGTCTGCCATTGCTAACTTGCTTATAGGAAATCTGTCACGGGAGAATAATGGAGGCTGCCATTGCTGAACTCTTCTTTGAGAATGCTAATTACCTGGCTGCCATTATGATGCTTTGACTTCATTTCTAAGTTGCTGAGCTGAAACAACTACAGAGATAAGGAATTGTGATACCTTTCTGACTGTGCCTTAATACTACTGTTCTGTCCTCGGTACACATTTCCCTGTGTGTAGCTCGACATGCAGTGAAAGCCTCCTATTCTGCAATAAGGCTGGGTTCACACTGGTGCGATTCGGGAAACCCTGCAATTCCTGTGCAAGTTCCCGCATCGCACCTGAATTGCCAGCGGTTCACACTGACATCCGCGAACCGCTGCAGGTGTCAATGTAAAGTTAATGACACCCCCAGATCGGTTCGCAGATCGCAGTGTGAACTGTGAAATGGTGCAGGAATCAGATCACATAGGTGTGAACGCGATTGTATTGTAATCATACTGTCCGCCCTAATGTTGTAAAGCGCTGCGTAAACTGTCAGCGCTATATAAATTCTGTATAATAATAAAAAAATAATAATAATCAGTATATGAAATATACAGAAATACAATGAATAAGCTAGGCTGTAGATGGCGATAAGTAATTCTCACCAGCGATGTTGAATTTAGGCGATGCAAGTATTAGTCCAACATGTGTTCCAAAAGCTGGCTCCTTCTTTCATTCTCTAAGATGGAGTCTGAATTCTCAGGATGCACCGATTTCTCTTCCTCGGACTGAAGAATGATGGGAACTTTTGTTAAAGGTGAAAGATTTCCAGTTTCTGCAAAACCACTAAATTTACCACTGGCTCCATCTTGTGGTCAAATATGATATTGCAGGCAAAACAACAATTAATCACTTCAGCCTCGGAAGGATTTGCCCCCTTCTTGACCAGGCCATTTTTTGCGATATGGCACTGCGTCGTTTTAACTGACAATTGCACGGTCGTATGACGTTGTACCCAAACAAAATGTATGTCCTTTTTTCCCCACAAATAGAGCTTTCTTTTGGTGGTATTTGATCACCTCTGCGGTTTTTATTTTTTGCGCTATAAACAAAAAAAGAGAGACAATTTTGAAAAAAACACAATATTTTGTACTTTTTGCTATAATAAATATCCCAAAAAATTACAAAAAAACAAAAACAAATTTCTTCATCAGTTTAGGCCGATATGTATTCTACTACATATTTTTGGTAAAAAAAAATCGCAATAAGCGTATATTGATGGGTTTGTGCAAAAGTTATAGCGTATACAAAATAGGGGATAGATTTATGGAATTTTTATTTTTTTATTTTTTTTACTAGTAATGGCGGCGATCTGTGATTTTTATCGGGACTGAGACATTGCGGCAGACAAATCGGACACTTTTGACACTTTGTTGGGACCATTGACACTTATAGTGCTATAAATAGCTACTTATTACTGCATAAATGTCACTGGCTGGGAAGGGGTAACACTAGGGGGCGATCAAGGGGTTAAATGTGTTCCCTATGTGTGTTCTAACTGTGGGGGGAATGTGGCTGACTAGAGGAGGAGAGAGATCGTTGTTCCTACTTGGTAGGAACACACACACAATCTCTCTCCTCATCCCTGACAGAACCGAGATTTGTGTCTTTACACAAATTCAGAGATTTACGCAGCTCTGTCACAGAGCACAACCCTGTCTGGTAGAGCAGAAGATCAGACTTTTCTCTCCTGAAGGTAAAGTGGTTGTAAACCTCAGACATGGAACATAAACAAAGCATATCCCTCTATAGCAGGGATATGCAATTAGCGGACCTCCAGCTGTTGCAAAACTACAAGTCCCATCATGCCTCTGGGTGTCATGCTTGTAGCTGTCAGAGTCTTGCTATGCCTCATGGGGCTTGTAGTTCTGCAACAGCTGGAGGTCCACTAATTGCTTATCTCTGCTCTATAGTGTGTACTTGTCTTATTTAAGAGCACTAAGTGTAATTTCTGTCTGCTGCCTCCTTCCTCTGCTATCTGCATGAATTGCTGAAATGTTTTCCTGACACCAAGAGAAAATAGGTGACGGGAGGGAGCTCCGACACACAGCCTGTGATTGATAGCATCAGTTCTCTTCCTGTGTGTTGTGTGAAGGGGGTGTGTCCCTTCCCTCCAATCAGCTCTCCTGATTACTGAGTGTAACTTCAGGTCTCCGCCCGCTAGTTTTCAAAGCTGAGAGATCCTGTGTAAATTTTGTACTTTAACCACATCCTGCCCAGCTTATAGCAAAATGACGGCTGGGCGGTGGCTCTCTTGTTCTGACTGGACGTCCTTCAGAATGAGCCACTCGTGTGCGTGCAGTGCGGCGATCAGTAGTGCGTTGTGGTGTAGGATCTTTACCATGTGATCAGCTGTGTCCAATCACAGCTGATCACAGTGTAACTAGGAATATCGGTTATCGGCATTCCTCTATTCACACTAACAGGGCGTGAGTAGAGGAGAGCCAATAAGCGTCTCTCCTGACAGGGGGGATCTGCACTAATAATCAGTGCAGTGATTATCAGTGCAGGCCCACCATCAATGCCCACTAGTGCCCATCAGTGCCCACTACTGATGCCCACCAGTGCAGATCAGTGATGCCCATCAGTGCTGCCTATCAGTGCCGTCCATCAGTGCCACCTATCAGTGCACATCATTTCCGCCTAACAGTGCCCACCAGTGCTGCATATCAGCGCCCAACAGTGCAGCCTCATCAGTGCCCAACAATGCAGCCTCATCAGTGCCCATTTCAGTCTTTTTTTATTTGTTTAGCAAAAAATAAAAAAAAAAACCATTGGTGAATAAATACCAGTAAAAGAAAGCTCTATCTCTCTCAAAAAATGGTACAAAATTGATTTGGGTACAGTGTTGTATGACCGCGCAATTGTCATTCAAAGTGTGACAGCGCTGAAAGCTGAAAATTGGCCTGGGGAGGAAGGGGGGTGAAAGTGCCCGGTATTGAAGTGGTTAAACAGATGTAGAGAAGAGAAGACTGCAGATAAACAGGTACAACTTATGTAGGAGGATTTGTTGTATCTCTGTATATCGGCTGAGGCCAGTCACTTTACTGGGTATATGTAAGGGTTTACAACCACTTTAAATAACACTTACAGGTCTTGTCCCTCCATCAATCTGTGGCTGGACAGTAAAAGGGGAAGCAGCAAACTGATGAGATCATCTCTCTATCATTCTGCTCTCTCCTCCTATCAGCATGCTGCTATTAGCACATGCAGCACAACTGATTGCCTACTTGTGCGACTTCTCCCTCTCCCAGTATGAGCCCAGCTGTACGTGGACTGCAAAAGGCTGACTCCAGGTCAAATTCAGGTACCTACACTACTTGTGTTAAAAAAAAAAAAACACCCTAGCTTTAGCTTTAGGTTAGACACAGCCAGGCATCTAGCATTTTCAGCCTAAAGCCATCAATGGCTGCAAGCAAATTTTTAAATGTAAGCAGTGTAAGTACCTAAATGTGACCTGGTATGAGCCTCTGCAGTCCCTGTACAGCAGAGCTGGAATGTCATCGAAAGAAGCAGCACAAGAGATCAATTAGTTCACGTGCTGATAGGAAGAGAGAGCAGAGTGACAGAAAGATGAGCTCATCGCTGCGCTGCTTCTCTTTTCACTGTCCAGTCACAGTCTGGGGGAGGTTTAGGATGACCTGGGCTCAGAGGAAGTGGGTTGAATGGTGTAGGTGAGATGAATATTGCAGCAAAGGCATTGTCTCCCTGTCGCTATGGGGACTAAAGTGTAGACTAGGGATGAGCTCAGGAGTGTGCGGATCCTAGTCGGAGCTCGCCAGGTAGCTGTCACTGTACTGGGCCAATCATAGGCGGCTGAGGCATGACTCGCCCCACAGCTGTATGTATGTACGCTAGCGGCAGCCCGTCCATACAGGGCGCAGGGGCGCTGCCCCGCAATCCATGCGCCCCGCTTCTAATCTACATGCAGGGCACCGGACGCATGGATTCCAATGGAGGTGCTCTTTTATTTATTTTGAAGCACATGATTAGAGCCCGAGGCTCTAATTGGCTTCAAAAAAGGGTTGGTTATGCGCCCTGAGCCCACCCAGTTGTGTGACAATAGCAAATTAATATTCGCTATTGTCTTTCTTATTCTCCTCCTGGCCAATCCCGGCTCAGGAAGCGGGTCCTGAGACCCGATTCGCCGAGGAGGAGGAAAAAGGAGTCACAAGAGAAGCCGCTCTGCTGTGAAACCAAGGAAAGAGGAGATGCAGGATAAAGCCCCCGCCCACTGTCTGCCACCTGGAGGAAGCCCGCAACCTAGATGGGGTAAGTGCGAGGCTGGTGACCGACCGACCACTGGGGGGGGTGTCGGCGGACGGATTGCCGGCGCCTCCTCCAGCCACCACTAATGCACGCCCGTTATATACGAATGCCCCATCCGCAGATGACTGACCCAGTACAGCGGCAGCTTCCTGGTGGGTTCAGACTAGGATCTGAACACACCTGATCTCATCACTAATGGAGAGTACAAGTTCTTATTTCAGCACTCATTATGATGACATGGTCAATTGTTGTCACTGTCAAGAAACTGAGAAATGCCACGCAGCCACCCTTGGGGTGCATGTAGACAGGAAGTGGCTGCAAACAGGCTACAGGAGATTAGCAGCCCCAAGATGCAACAAAGGATGACAAAAACAAGGATGTAAACAAGTCTTTCAAGTCTTTAGCAAATTAAATGTCATCCAGTTAGGGTTTACATCGACTTTGTAAAGTTAGCCCTTTAATTATCAACACATGTGAGTTGAACTGGGACATGAAACAGTTGTGCATTTCCTTTGTGTGGTTTTTGTTTGACAACAAAACGTTCCGATGAAATACATATTTAATCAACAACAATGGTTTCTCCTTTGATTTGGGAAGTCATATGTCTTTTAAGGTTTTTAGAGAAGAACTGAATAATTTATTTTCTTCATCTGGATATGAAGAGAAGATAACAGAGCACTTGGCACAATGCTGCGTTCACTGCATAGGATATACAAGTACAATACATGGGCTGTATGAGTACAGTCAGCACTGGGAGCTAAACCCACGACCTCAGCTGTGTCCAGCAGTAGCTCTTCTTGCTGAGCCTCCTGAGATTCTGGACAGCTCCCTGTGTGATCCTTTGGACAATCCTGCATTGTGCCTTGTTTCTGGTGAACCTTGAACCCTTTCCTTCTCCAATGAACTTCCCAATTAAAGCGGGGGTTCACCCACACCGCCAAAAAAAAAAAAATATTAAAAGCCAGCAGCTACAAATACTGCAGCTGCTGACTTTTAATAAATGGCCACTTACCTGTCCCAGGGTCCAGCGATGTCGGCAGGGGACGCCGAGAATCCGCTCGGTTCTCGGCAGCTGCCGCCGCCATCCTAGGTGAGGGAGTCAGGAAGTGAAGCGTTGCGGCTTCACTTCCCGGTTCCCTACTGCGCATGCGCGAGTCGCGCTGCGTGTCCCTAGTGGTCCCCGCTCTCTCCTGGGAGCTGTGTGTTCCCAGCAGACAGTGCGGTCGGGACGGGAAGAGGCGTAGACTCCCATGGGAGTCTATGCCGGAAGTGGGTGCAAATACTTGTCTTAGACAGGTATCTGCACCCCCCTGAAAGGTGCCAAATGTGACACCGGAGGGGGGGAGGGTTCCGAAAAGCGGAAGTTCCATTTTTGTGTGGAACTCCGCTTTAAGCAATGGCTTTGCACTTCTTGTTTGCCACATTTTTGTGCTCTCTCTCAAGCCAATATCTTACTCTTGTCTACTGCTGCCATCTGTATCTTCACTACTAATCGTTACCAACCTTTGGCTTGGTCCTTGACTACGCTCCTGCTTGATCCCAACCTGCAACCATTCGTTACCAATCTTTGGCTTGTGCCTCGACTTTGCGCCCTTCTTGATCCCAACCTGCAACCATTCAATACCGATCCTTGGCTTGTTCCTCAACTATGCTTCTGGTCGATCCAAACCTGCAACCATTCGTTACCGACTTTTGGCTTGTTCCTCAATTACACTTCCACTCAATCCCAACCTGCAGCCATTCGTTACTGACTGACTGGTTTGTTCCTTGACTACTCTTCCACTTGATCCCAACTTCCAACCATTTGTCAATGACCTTTGGCTTGTTCCTCGACTATACTTCCACTCAATCTTAACCTGCAGCCATTCTTTACTCACCTTTGGTTTGTTCCTTGACTACTCTTCCGCTTGATCCCAACTTGCAACCATTTGTTATTGACCTTTGGCTTGTTCTTCAACAATGCTTCCGCTCAATTCCAACCTGCAACCATTCGTTACCAACCTTTGGCTTGTTCCTCGACTATGCTTCTGCTTGATCCCAACCTGCAACCATTTGTTACTGACCTTTGGCTTGCTACTTGACTATGCTTCTGCTTGATTACAACTTGAAACTATTTCCGCTCAGTCCCAACCTTCAACCATTCGTTACTGACCTTGGGTTTGTTCCTTGACTACTCTTCCGCTTGATCCCGACTTACAACCATTTGTTACTGACCTTTGGCTTGTTCCTCGACTATGCTTCTGTTTGATCCCCACCTGTTATATCTGCTACTGGACCCCGGTTTGCTCACCTTCTAGTGGGGCGATCCTGAAGATTGTGACCTGGTACTAACAGGCAGCAAACCCCATCTCTACCATCAGGAGCTCTGGTGAACACTGTTTTGTGCTTAAACTCTGTGCCTCGGGTGAGTCCGCATCATCTGCCAGGGTGACCTGCTTGTATACTTATCTAGCTTGTCGGTGTGTACAGAGTACAGGCTATATATGAGTACAGTGCTCAGGCTATACGAGTAGAATACACAGACAATATGAGTACAGAGTACAAGCTATACAAGTACAGTTCATGGGCTTTATAAGTACAGTGCACAGACTTTACAAGTACAGTACTTGGGCTAATGACACGCCAAATGCAGGGCACAAACGCAGTGAGTTTGCCTGCACAGGATTGCATAGTACAATAGAATCATGCGATCTGGATGCTGAACATTTTGTAAAGTAGTGCATGTACTTTTTTTTGGTGCGGTCCAGAGCAGTTTCATTCAAATGAATGGGCTAAAATCACACTGTACCCAGATCGCATGTTAATCACACAGGAACACACGGTGCATTCCTGTGAAATTCATTGTGTGGGAACTGACCTTCAGTGCAACTTAAAGCATAGTATGGTTATATGGTACTCCCCCCCCTCCGGTACCACATTTGGCACCCTTCAGGGGAGAGAAGGGAACAGGTACCTGTTATTGACAGGTACCCATCCCCACTTCCGGGAGACAGCGCCACGGCGCCATCCCTCGGAAGTTCAGCTCCCTTCATTCTTCCTCCGCCACTGGGCCAATTAGAAAGCGCAGCGAGCTTCGCGCATGCGCAGTAGGGAACCAGCCGTGAAGCCGAAAGGCTTCACTGCCGGTTTCCCATACCTTATATGACGGCGGCAGCACCTGAGAGCCGATCAAAAAAAAATCGCCTTTGGGTGCCGACATCGCGGGGTCCCTGGACAGGTGAGTGTCCTTATATTAATAGTCAGCAGGTACGGTATTTGTAGCTGCTGACTTTTCATTTTTTTTGTGGGGGGCGGAACTCCTCTTTTATTACAAGACAGATAAATGGTGTTAGGGGTCATTCATATGGAAAACCAGAGGTGGCAAAAGCAGGCGGTTGAGCCATGATTTTACCGCTTCTCCTCAAACGCCAACCCAAACAAGGGTTCAGGGCTGTACAAATCCCCATGATGCTTTGCTTCCTGGCCGCGGCAGAAACAAAACCCCATTATTTGGCAGTTAGGACCACCGCACAACACAACCCATTCAAGATAATAGCTGTGCAATTGACCTGCGGTGCACACAGTTGCGACACAGTATACACAGCTGTGCATACGTGAGATCAGGAAATATATTCCATAATATGAAGTCATACACTACTGTGTAGTGGAGTTTATGGATTCATGTAACACGCCATAAAATCTGTCAATAGAGGCGATAAGAAAAAGACTTCCGGTGTTTGCCTGAACATCCTTGACCTGCTTCGCACTAAACACGATAAGAGTATCAACTGCGTCTGAAAGGGACCCGAAAGAAAAACTGTCTGTGCTGCCTGTGTCAACCAATCAAGTCTTTCCTTTCATTTTTTTTTAACCAACCTATATGCCTGCTGTATTTTATTTTCACCACTTTTTGCTGTGTTTTCTGTTCCAAAGTCGAAAACATGAATCAAGGAGAAATCTTCCTAAAGTCAGTGTATAGCTTCACATAGACAGTTGCCACCAGAACAGATGTCTCCATTGAAAGGTTTCCCTCATCTCTGGTGACAACTTCCCATCATTTTTTGTGTCAGAGACTGTGGTCACAAGGACAAAGAGAAAGGGGCCACGTCCCCAACAGAGACACAGTTCTAATTCTTTCCCACTTTATCCAGCACTAAAAGAAAACCATTTTGGCCTTTCATAAACCTGAACAGAACTCTAGCCAAAAATAACAAGAAAAAAAAAAAAAGAATAGTCCATCAATTGGTACTATAAAAAAAAAGCATAGCAATTGCTGCAATATTCAGCTTCATTTCAGAATTCCCCCACACAGTCATTTTTTTTCCTACCACTAGATGTCCTTATTCTGATGGTGAGCATCATTTTATTCAACTTAAAGCGGGGGTCCACCTATCTATCCTTTTTTTTTTTTTTTTTTTGAGTTCATTCACAAACTTTTCTTCTCAGCATTACATACTCACATATTGTGTGTAATATGTCCGCCTGTGTCAGATTTCGTCGGAAAGAATAACTTATATTATTCACTGCAGGCAGTTTCCATCTTCATTGTGGGCATTTGAAGCCCACAAGCATTTATTTCCTGGATGCAGTGAATGCTGTGCTCCCAGCATCCACTGCTCGTTCCTGCACATGCTCAGTGGCATCCTGGGAAGCCTGAGACTAGCTCCCAGGAGTCTGGGAGAGGCTAGAAACACGCCTACTCCCACGGGAGGAGAACCAGGAAGTGCAAAGAAGAATAGAAAAATAAAAGGTAATTACGGCAATTTAAATTTTTTTAAACGGCATGTCAGCATCTAGGCAAGGAAGAGAATACATACAGATATTGTTCAAAATTTGGGTGGAACTCCGCTTTAATCTGCGCCCAGGTTGTCCTGGACCCCCCCTCCAGCCTATGACTGGACAGTGAAAGGAGAAGTAGCACAGGGGTAGATTTACTAAAACTGGTGCACACAGAATCTGTAGAATCATAATAACCAATCAACTTCCAGGTTTTATTGTCAAAGCTTAATTGAACGACCTGAAGTTAGAAGCTAATTGGTTACAATGTACGGCTGCTCCAGATTCTGTGTGCACCAGTTTTAGTAAATCTCCCCCATAGTGACAAGCTCATCTCTCTGTCACTCTGCTCTCTCATCCTATCAGCATGCTCCTTGTCAGCACATGAGCTGATTGGCTGCTTCTTACTTATACACTCCAGCCTTGCTGTAGAGGGACTGCAAGAGGTTGGTATCAGGTCACATTCAGGTACTTAAAGTGATCCTAAAGCCTCAATTGTTTTAAAATACCAAACATGTCATACTTATCTGCTCTGTTTAATGGTTTTGTACAGAGCAGCCCCGATCCTCCTCTTCTCAGTTTCCCCGCTGTTACTCTGCCCCACTGCTTGCTATGGGGGCACTCATGCATGCTTGCTCCCGAGCCGGCTTTGTGCGTCCATAAGACACACAGAACAGGGCTCGACCTCACCCCCTGCTCCCTTCTCATTGTCTGTGAAGGACAGCTGCAGCCTCTGAGCCAATGAGGAGGCAGAGAGCCAGGAGAGCAGCTGCTCTTGTGCACATCGCTGGATCAGGATCGGGCTCAAGTAAGTATTAGGAGGGCTGAGAGGGGAGCTGCATACTGAAGGTTTATTCTTGCATAAAATGCATGATGGTAAAAAAACAGCCACTTTAAGCTGGCAATACACTAGAACTGTACGATTAATCGTTAAGAATCGGGATCGTAATTTTTTTCCCCCCTCTTGATCTTAACAAAGCATTTTCCTGATTCTATGCAGAGTTCTCTGCTCAAGCCGACAAGTGTAAAAAAAAAAAAAAAAAACACAGTCTGCCAAGTTTCACAACATTCCTCAGCTGCTGAGCTAACTCTAAACATTGTAACATTTTGTTCCTTAGATCAAAGGACTGAATTTCGGTCTGTAAATGAGGGAAGTTTAACCACTTAAAGTGGGGTTCCACCCAAAAAAAAAAAACTACATGAAAAATCCTAAAAGAGAATACAAAAAAAATTTGGATATTTTTTTTTTTTTTTTTTACTTACCTCTAAATGCCTGTTGCTAGGGGGTCCCTCGTAGTCTGCCTCTTCCAGTGCCTGGGCTGGTGACATTACTTCCCCCTCGGCAGAGGAAGGGCTCGGCTCTGCTCCCTCCCTCCTGTCAATCATCTGGGACCCATTACAGGTCCCAGGTGACTGAGCGGCCAATCACGGCGTGCGGCGCCGCTCGCGCATGCGCAGTGGGTGCCAGGCTGTGAAGCCACAGCCCGGCGCCCACAGTTGCAATGCCGGCGCCGCTGGAAGGAGGGGGAGACGAGCGGGGCTTCGATCCCCCGCATCGCTGGACCCTGGGACAGGTAAGTGTCCAATTAAAAGTCAGCAGCTGCAGTATTTGTATTTGTAGCTGCTGACTTTTAATTTTTTTTTTTTTTTTTGACTGGAACTCCTCTTTAAAGACTAAACCTTTTTCTGACACTTGTTGGTTAAAAGTTAAAATCAGTATTTTTTGCTAGAAAATTACTTAGAACCCCCAAACATTATATATTTTTTTTTTAGCAGAGACCCTAGAGAATAAAATGGTGGTTGTTGCAATATTTTATGTCACACTGTATTTGCGCAGCGGCCTTGCAAATGCAATTTTTTTGGGAAAAAGTATACACTTTAATAAATTTAAAGAAAAACTAAACAGTAAAGTTAGCCCAATTTTTTTGAATAATATGAAAGATAATGTTACGCCGCGAGAATCATGATCGTTATTCTTAGCAAAAAAAATGTGATTCTCATTTTGGCCAGAATCGTGCACTTCTACCATACACTGTTATGCCCTGTACACACGGGCAGATTTTTCGACTGAACTTGTCCACTGGAACAAATCCGTCAGACAATCCGACCGTGTGTGGGCTTCATCGGACTTCCGTCGGACCTTTTCAGTGAAAATCCGACGGACTTTAGATTTGAAACATGTTTCAAATCTTCCCGCTGGAACTCCGCCGGAGCCAGTTCCTTTTGGGAAATCCGTTCGTCTGTATGCTGGTCCGACGGACCAAATACGACACAGGGGTAGCTAAAGCACCTGCCCGCGAGAATGTTTTGCGCTGGTTCTCGGTGACAGGGTACTGTACATCTCGCGCTCGCTGCAATAGGAAAAACACATTTTCCTATTGCAGCGAGCACGAGAAAGAGGCAACAATGTCCCTTAGGTCTGGTATGGATTTTAAGGGGAACCCCCTACACCGAAAAAACGGCGTGGGGGTCCCCCCAAAATCCATACCAGACCCTTATCCGAGCACGCAGCCTGGCTGGTCAGAAAAGTGGGTGGGGATGAGCGAGCGCCCCCCCCCCTCCTGAACCATACCAGGCCGCTTGCCCTCAACATGGGGGGTGGGTGCTTTGGGGAAGGGGGGGCCCTGCGCCCCCCCCAAAGCACCTTGTCCCCATGTTGATGAGGACAAGGGCCTCTTCCTGACAACCCTGGCCGTTGGTTGTTGGGGTCTGCGGGCGGGGGGCTTATCGGAATCCGGGAGCCCCCTTTAATAAGGGGGCCCCCAGATCCCGGCCCCCCACCCTATGTGAATGAGTATAGGGTACATCGTACCCCTACCCATTCACCTGGGGGAAAAAAGTGTCAATAAAAAAACACACTAGACAGGTTTTTAAAGTAATTTATTAGGCAGCTCCGGGGGTCTTCTTCTGACTTCGGGGGTCTCTTCCGACTTCTCCGCTCTCTCCGGCCTCTTCTCCCGCTCTCAGGCCTCTTCTCCCGGTGTCTGGTTCTTCTCCCGCTCTCCGGTTCTTCTGCCGGGCTCCTCCGCTACCTTCTGCTCTTTTGCCGCTCCCTTGCTAGCGTTGGCCCGGTCTTCTCCATCGTCTTGTTCCCTCTGCTCTTCTTCCGATGTTGACAGGACGCTCTCTCCCGCTGTAATGCTGTGTGCGCGGTGCGCAACAACTTATATAGGCATGGGGCATGGTCACCGGGTGACATCACCCGGTGACCACGCCCCATGCCTATATAAGTCGTTGCGCACCGTGCACACAGCATTACAGCGGGAGAGAACGTCGTGTCAACATCGGAAGAAGAGCAGAGGGAACAAGACGATGGAGAAGACCGAGCCAACGCTAGCAAGGGAGCGGTAAAAGAGCAGAAGATAGCGGAGGAGCCTGGCAGAAGAACCGGAGAGCGGGAGAAGAGGCCGGAGAGTGGGAGAAGAGGCCGGAGAGAGCGGAGAAGTTGGAAGAGACCCCCCAAGTCGGAAAAGACCCCCGGAGCTGCCTAATAAATTACATTAAAAACCTGTCTAGTGTGTTTTTTTATTGACACTTTTTCCCCCAGGTGAATGGGTAGGGGTACTGTGTACCCCATACTCATTCACATAGGGTGGGGGGCCGGGATCTGGGGGCCTCTTATTAAAGGGGGCTCCCGGATTCCGATAAGCCCCCTGCCCGCAGACCCCGACAACCAACGGCCAGGGATGTTGGAAAGAGGCCCTTGTCCTCATCGACATGGGGACAAGGTGCTTTGGGGTGGGGGGGGGCCGCAGGGTGCCCCCCTTCCCCAAAGCACCCACTACCCCATGTTGAGGGCATGCGGCCTGGTATGGTTCAGGAGGGGGGGACGCTTGCTCGTCCCCACCCCCTTTCCTGACCGGCCGGGCTGCATGCTCGGATATGGGTCTGGATTTTGGGGGGACCCCCGCGCCGTTTTTTCGGCATAGGGGGTTTCCCTTAAAATCCATACCAGACCCAAGGACCTGGTATGCTCTGCGCTGGCTCCCACGACGGATCTTGCAAGGTGTCAATCTCGCCGATAAAAGCGGCGAGATTGATTTCCTTTTCTAGTCCCGTCATATCTCATCACGTTTAAAATGAACGGACTTTAGTCCATGTGTGGCAAGTCCGTTCGTTCGGAAGTCCGCCGTAACTCTGACGAAAGTCCATCGGGAAGACCGTCAGACCAAGTCTGCCGGAAAGTCCAGTCGTGTGTATGCGGCATTAGATATTTTTTAATTCATCCTGCGGGCTGAACAAAACATTTGTAATAGTTTACTTCATTGTCACAGCCAGGGAGCGGTAAAAACAGGTGGTTGAGTCGTGGTTTTACCACCCCCACCGCCTACCTAAAGTCTACAACAGAGCTGGAGGGGGTTGTTCACATACAAATTTAATGCGGCATGTCAAATTCACAAGTGGCACCGGCTTTAGAACTCGTCCATGCAGTGTAAATGGGGCTGCACCAGAACCGCAAGCCACAAGCTTGCAGGACATTAGTCCCATTGTAAATTGGCATTCAGCATAAAGGAGAAAAAAAAAGGTATTCAGGAAACAACAGGCTTGCCTTCTGAATGCCTGACAGTGGCTGCTTAGATGCAATCTGAAAAGCCATCCGGCGCAGTTCGGTTTTTACAGAATGGGGGACAAGTGTGAAGAGAATGGACAGGTGAATCCCTCCTGCCGGGCTGTTGCTGGTGGCTGTCAGAATACCCAGAGTGCCTGCATTTGATTGGATGCAGTTATTGTTTGGCTGACAATTTTCTGTTTAAATTCAAATCGAAGGATGTCAGATGGAAAGCGGCGAATGGCGGATTTGGACCGGTTCATCAAGGTTACTTCCTGTCCCTTAGCCAAAACAGGAAATGAGAGGAAATCCCTCCAAAGTGAGGCGATCCCTGGCTGTCACCAGAACTAAGGTCCCCATTGGAAGATTTCCCCTCTATATCTGTTCTGGTGACAAGTAAAATTTTGGGATGCCATTCACTATCATAAGTAGATATTCGCCAGCACACCAAGGATCATCAGTTTTGTCCAAACAGTTTTTATTCAAGAAAGATCACATCACAAAATAGTATAGTGCAACATTTCGGAGCCACACAGGACCCCTTCATCAGGCATGTGATGATCATAAGCCTGACGAAGGGGTCCTGCGTGGTTCCGAAACGTTGCACTATACTATTTTGTGATGTGATCTTTCTTGAATAAAACCCGTTTGGGCGAAGTTGATGATCCTTGGTGTGCTGGCGAATATCTACTGTAGCCAAGTCCCGGGGCCCCTGAGGCCTAATGAGAACCTCCAGGGTTAAGGACAGCTGACATTCTTCTGTGTAGACTGGGTTACAAGGCATGGTGGGTGTAATGCAAGGTAGATTGATGGGCGCCAGACACTTCTTGAATGCAAAGAGATTTATTGTCTCTTAAACAGAACTATGGGGGAGAGGGTTGGGGCCAGGACACCCTTAAGTAGATGCAATGTTAATTGGCAGACTCTGTCTCCTATGGCAACAGTATAGTAACAGTTTCTAACAAAGGTTACAACAAATTCCTTCACTTCTCCTACAATCTCCTATTGTAGAACTTCATTCTGCTGAGCTCCCAATCTTTCACTAGACTAACAGATCCACACGCCACTGGATCTTCTGAGCTCTTCCAATCTTCTCACTCAGTATCTTCCTCAAGCGTCACCCCCACGTCCCTGCTGGGTCCCTAGCTTGGCACTCACAAATACTTCTCAAGCGTCACCCCTGCTGACATGCTGGGTCCCTGGCTTGGTGCACAATAATGCTCTGCAAGCGTCACCTCCACTGGCTGGGTCCCTGGCTTGGTGCACAATAATGCTCTGCAAGCGTCACCTCCACTGGCTGGGTCCCTGGCTTGACACCTGTTGAACTTTCCCAACCGTTGCTTCTGGTTGGACTGCAAGCTGCAACCCCAACCCTACGCTACTCTCCTGCTTCTGGATAGGCCCTCAGACAGCCTAGCAGCCAGATGTCCCCAGGATAGGCCCAAGGCTTATGGCCTAGCAGCCCCGGGCAGCACAACACACGTCCACTCATACAACTGTAAAGGTGGCACAGAACCCCCAATCACCTGACTCCACCCAAATAAATAGGCTTTCCCAGCAGGCCCAGGGTCCTAAGAAAAGCCCTGCCCATTGGCTGAGACCCCCTATTCATTCCTAATCTGTCCTTGCAATGCCCTTGTCTTATCTAATGCCACCAGATACCTGGCCATCTAGTGACAGAAGAGAGAAGTGCAGCAATTCCAGAATTAGGGTGAAATCAATTGACCTATCAATTGGCCAAGGCAGCTATCACTTGGCAAATAAATTTGATAGCAACCCTGCCTAAACATCAGGGTCCTACACTACTTATCGCACAGGTTCCAGTATTCAGCTGGCGGTGGCTACAGTACCCAGTACCTTAAAAGAGCTCATTCCGGGAACATGTGCCATGGGAATATGGACTGTGTGTCCATTCACTATCACCCTTGTAAGCAGAACAAACATGGAGGGCGAGTCTTCCTTAAAATAGGGAGTTTTAATTACTCTCCACTCTAATCAAAAAAACTAGAAAAAAAAAATTGCCTTTAGCTACGCTTTAATACAGAATCAATTTATACATACCAGTCCAACATCTCAGAAAGATACTAGGAGAAAGAAAAGGAAATGGCTGTCTCCCCCAAGACTCAGAACTGGGGTCAGCCAGGGAAAATAGGAGAGGGAAAGGAAGAAAGTGTGAGTTCAGTGGGAGAAGTAGAGGAAGAAAGAAAGGAGTCATCGTCTTGGGTCTCAGGAGTCCATCGAGGAGTAGTGTACCCTTTTGGATAATATGTATTATGCACCTTCATTTTTATGTATATATATATATATATATATATATATATATATATATAATATGAACACACTATATTACCAAAAGTATTGAGACGACTGCCTTTACACTCACATGAACTTTAATGGCATCCCAGTCTTGGTCCGTAGGGTTCAATATTGAGTTGGTCCACCCTTTGCAGTTATAACAGCTTCAACTCTTCTGGGAAGGTTGTCCACAAGGTTTAGGAGTGTGTCTATGGGAATGTTTGACCATTCTTCCAGAAGTGCATTTGTGAGGTCAGGCACTGATGTTGGACGAGAAGGCCTGGTTTGCAGTCTCCGCTCTAATTCATCCCAAAGGTGTTCTATCGGATTGAGGTCGGGATTCTGTGCAGGCCAGTCAAGTTCCTCCACTCCAAACTCACTCATCCATGTCTTTATGGACCTTGCTTTGTGTGGTCCAAATCATTTGGTGGAGGGGGGATTATGGTGTGGGGTTGTTCTTCAGGGGTTGGGCTTGGCCCCTTAGTTCCAGTGAAGGGAACTCTTAAGGCGTCAGCATACCAAGACATTTTGGATAATTTCAGGCTCCCAACTTTGTGAGAACAATTTGGGGATGGCCCCTTCCTGTTTCAACATGATGGTGAACCTGTGCACAAAGCAAGGTCCATAAAGACATGGATGAGCGAGTCCCCATCCCCAAACTGTTCTCACAAAGTGAGGAGCATGAAATTGTCTAAAATGTCTTGGTATGCTGACACCTTAATAGTTACCTTCACTGGAACTAAGGGGCCAAGCCCAAGCCCTGGAAAAAAAAACCCACAACATAATTCCCCATCCAACAAATGATTTGGACCAGTGCACAAAGCAAGGTCCATAAAGACATGGATGAGTTTGGAGTAGAGGAACTTGACTGGCCTGCACAGAGTCCTGACCTCAACCCGATAGAACACCTTTGGGATGAATTAGAGTGGAGACTGCGAGCCAGGCCTTGTCATCCAACATTAGTGCCTGACCTCACAAATGCGCTTCTGGAAGAATGGTCAAACATTCCCATAGACACACTCCTAAACCTTGTGGACAGCCTTCCCAGAAGAGTTAAAGCTGTTATAGCTGCAAAAGGTGGGCCAACTCAATATTGATCCCTACGGACTAAGACTGGGATGCCATTATGCTGAATAGATCTGAATGGATCTGGTATGGATTTGGAGGGATTTTTTTTTAAATGGCGTGGGGTCCACCCCAAAATCCATAGCAGACACTTATCCGAGCATGCAGCCCGGCAGGTCAGGAAAGGGAGGGGACGAGCGAGTGCCCCCGTCTTGAACCACACCAGACCCCCCTGCAGTGCTGTTGTGTTCTGCCGGTGGGGAGCCTTCCTGGATGGCAGAACACAATGATTACTGCTAGCGGCTATAGTATATATATAAAGAGTCCGAAAAGCTGGTTGTACCCAAGTCGATCGGTGTGAAAATGTGGAAAATTATTTATATATATATATGCACTATATGGCCACAACTTTGGTCACCTAAAAGCACCAACACATACAATATCAAATATTTATTTTCTCATTTTTTTTGAGGAACATGAGGAGACTGGCAGGACACAATTTCTGCTAATAAACCGTATTCTCCAGCAATGTGTACCCGTTCTTGGTCAGTGTTAATTTTGACGTCAAATTTCGATTCAGTTTTAGTCATAGTCTTTTGATTAAAGTGCCATTTGAGTTTTAGTTGTGTTTTAATCATCTGAATTGTTTTAGGCTCGATTCACACCTATGCATGTTGCTTTTGAGCGTTTTTGGAGGTTTTTTTTTCATGCTTGCCATGTTTTTGAGCAGCGTTTTTGCGGCGTTTTTGCCGCGTTCTTGCGGCGTTTTTGCCGCGATTTGCGTTTTGCGTTTTTTTTTTTTTTTTTTTTTTTTTTTACAGTTTTTTTTTACAGTCTAAAAAAAAAATTTAAAAAAATTAAAAAAAAAAAAAACGGCAAAAACGCATCAAAAACGCATCAAAAACGCTGCAAAAACGGTGCACTTGCGTTTTTGATGCTTGTCCATTGAATTCTATTACATGCAAAACGCTGCATTTTGCATGAAAAAAAGTCCCTGACCCTTTCCAAAAATGCAGAGAAACAAAAAGGCATTGATGTGAACATGTTCCATAGGAACCCATGTTAAAAAATTCCCGTGCATTTCTGCAAAATGCAAAATGCATAAAAAAACGCACTAGTGTGAATGGAGCCTTACGCAGCACTTTACATATACATTGTACATTCACATCGGTCCCTACCCTCAAGGAGCTTACAATCTACGGTCCCTAACTCACATTCATACATACTAGGGAGAATTTAGACAGGATCCAATTAACCTACCAGCATGTCTTTGGAGTGTGGGAGGAAACCCACGCAGGCACAGGGAGAACATGCAAACTCCAGGCAGGTAGTGTCATGGTTGGGATTTGAACCAGCGACCCTTCTTACTGCTTGGCGAGAGTGCTATCCACTAAACCACTGTGCCGCCCATGAGCTAGTATGCATAGCATTCTAGCTCATAATGTAATACTCACCTGAGATCAAAGTCCTTGCTGCGGTGCCCGTACACAGCACTGGCGACATCAGTCCCGGGGGTTACTTCTGGGTATCGCAGCTCCGGCGCTGTGATTGGCCGGAGCCGCAATGACGCATGTCATCCCGCGCATGTGCACGGGAGCCGCTGGTAACGGCACACTTACTGAAGCAACAGCACATACGTGCCATTGCTTCAGTTTGCTTCAGTGCGCATGTGCCGATGACGTCGGCACATGCAGGGGACAGGGGATATCTCCTAAACCGTGCAGGTTTAGAAGATATCCTGGGTAGCTACAGGTAAGACCTTATTATAGGCATACCTGTAGCAAAAAGTGGTCTGTAAGGGTTTACAACCACTTTAACCACTTAAGCCCCGGACCATTTGGCTGGCCAAAGACCAGAGTACTTTTTGCGATTCGGCACTGCGTCGCTTTAACTGACAATTGTGCGGTCGTGCGACATGGCTCCCAAACAAAATTTACGTCCTTTTTTTCCCACAAATAGAGCTTTCTTTTGGTGGTATTTGATCACCTCTCAATTTTGAAAAAAATGCATTTTTTTACTTTTTGCTATAATAAAATATATATATAAAAAAAACATTTTTTTTCCTCAGTTTAGGCCGATACGTATTCTTCTACATATTTTTGGTAAAAAAAATCGCAATAAACGTTTATTGATTGGCTTGCACAAAACTTATAGCGTCTACAAAATATTTTTAAATATTTTAAATATATTTTAAATATTTTAAAATATTTTAAATATATATATATATATATATTTTTTTTTTTACTAGTAACGGTGGCGAACTGCGATTTTTATCGTCACCGCGACATTATAGCGGACACATCGGACAATTTTGACACATTTTTGGGACCATTGTCATTTTTACAGCGATCAGTGCTATAAAATTGCACTGATTACTGTAAAAATGACACTGGCAGTGAAGGGGTTAACCATTAGCTGGCTAGGAAGGGGTTAAGTGTGTCCTAGGGAGTGATTCTAACTATTAGGGGGCGTGGCTACGAGTGACACGTCACTGATCACTGATGCTTGTTTACATTAGCATCTCCCCGTTTTTCAGCTCCGTGAGACGATCGTGGGTATCCCCGCAATCCTACTCACGGAGCTCGCGGCAGGGTCGTGTGTGTGCTGCCGGCAGCGCGCACGCAACCGCATGCCGGCAAATTTAAAGGGACGTACAGATACGCCCATTTGCGCAGCCGTGCCATTCTGCCAAGGTATATGTACATGCGGTGGTCGGCAAGTGGTTAAGTATTTCTCTTTGTTTTCCAAACTCATTATATACCCCTGTCATTGTGATATATAACCAGTGTTTATTTTGACCTCAGATTTCGATTTCGTTTTAGTCATAGTCTTTTGACTAAAATGCCATTTTAGTTTTAGTCTTATTGTAGTCATCTTAATTGTTTTAGTTGTATTTTAGTCCAATAAAATAGTGTTTATTTCCTCGACTAAAATATTTTCATTGAGGGAATTAACACTGTTCTTGATTTTATAGCTTGGAAGGAAGTCATTAAATTCATGTGAGATTTTGTAATACTTAACAAGAGCAAAAGTCAGTAGAGCGAGGCCGTGGCAGGTTTTAGTTTCAATTTTGAGCCTTTATCAATTCTTGGATGTGTCATGACAAGTCTTTATTAGCTGTACCTGTAATCGCCCCTACAGTCCCTAAAGCAGTGAATTCCATCTGTACAACCTTTCATAACAAACCGGAGGAAGTGCGCCTGTTTACATGACATACCTGAGGCGGGAGGGGTCCCTTTCCTTGGGGGAGAGATAAGATTCACCTTCCTAGAGCTGCTCAGATAAAACCTCAGTCAGAATATACACATCATGGAATCAGCACACAGGAAAGGCTTCTACACTCAGGAGATCAATAAAACAAAATGGGAGGTTCCGGTGCGCTACAAAGAACTGAAAGCCATCGGCTCTGGAGCTTACGGGACCGTCTGGTAAGTCCTTAGAACTAGGGAGTTGGGTCAACTCATACATTTTTCAGATCTGTACTTAAAGAAATACTGAGGCTACCATCGCTGACCTGATACGTTTTGTGGCTTCCATCTCGGATCTGGAACAAGCTTTAGCCAGTAAAGTCAGAACTCTTGACTTACTTGCAGGTCAGTGACACGGGATCCACTGGATCAGAAATCTCAGAAGAAGGTCAGCAATGGTAGGCCATATGTTTTTCTTACATAACCTTTCCTTTAGAAGACCAGTGAAGACGACCGGTAACACTTGTAAGCAGTGGCGTCGCTAGGGGGTGGCTTTTGGGGCTATAGCCCCGAATCTGGGGCCCATAGCCCCAAGTCTCTGCAGGAGTCCCCAAGGGGAGGGGAGGCTCTCTGGGTACCCTGATTTTAAAGGGGAGGCTCTCTGGGGACCCTGATTTTAAGGGGGAGGCCCTCTGGGGACCCTGATGTAAGTGGGGGGCTCTCTGGGGATATACACACACATGTATATTACATGTGTATGCCCGCCCAAGCGCATGACTTTCTTTACTATGCTGCTATGGGCTCTAGCCCCAGATCTTTTGTAGACCTAGCAACACCCCTGCTTGTAAGGGTGCTGGACTGGGACTAAACAGGAGACGTGACTGAGTTGCCCAGCTCAAATTATAAAAATGATTGGATAGTAATTTTTATTTGCAGATTGCCCTATTAGCAACTATTTACATTATCAGCGATGTCTTCCATTATTACATGTACTGTGTATATTCCATGTACATACCTCCCAACATTTTGAGATGGGAATGAGGGACACCTACTAGAAAAAGTATGTAGGCAGAGGACACGCCCTCTGCCACGCCCCCTTAAAGGAGAATTACCTAAAAAAAAAAGATTCATTAAATCCACAAGGGCTTTTTCTTAACCACTACTATTCCTTTATATTGGCTTTTACATTTTAGAAATGCAGCCATTTAGAATTTGGGCGAAAGGTTTAGCACTTGGAAACACTTTTTGAAAGATAAAAAGTGCATTTTATATACAACTATATAGATCAAACCAAAATGAGGGACAAATGAGGAAGAAAGATGGACTGGGGGACATTGCTCCAAATAAGGGACAGTCCCTCGAAATCCGGGACAGTTGGGAGCTATGTACATGGTGCAAGCGATGGAAGCAATGTCCACACTTTAGCTCCCGTTCACATCAAGACACATTGTGCTGGTAGGGTTGCCACCTCATCCCATTAAACCTGAACACATATGAGTTACACAGGTTCTGAGGCTAATTTAATGCAGATAATGCACTAAGTGAGTTTAATTACCACCTTAATCAGCCACAGAACCTGTGTAAACAATATGTGTTCGGGTTTAAAGGGATGAGGTGGCAACCCTATGTGCTGGGCAGCCTTCTTTAACTCAGCCCACCGAATAGACAAGTCAATTTGCCTTGTGTTCTGTGTATTCAGTTCACACCACAGCGTTGGAAAAAAAGAGGACATGCTCTACTTTTTTTTTCACCGTAGCTTACTGCAGTGTTGCAATGCATTACCCTGCTGCAATGCGTAAAGGTGAATTAAATGTCATATTGATATTTCAATAAAGTTATTTTTAAAAAAGGTAAACGGTGTGATACCATGAACTCTGTGTACAGTGCCTGCAGGGCATGCATAGTGCAGAATACACCCTGACTCATTGTGTAAGGCTGGATTCACACCTATGCATTTTTAGTGCTTTTTTGCATTTTGCAGATTTGCCCTACAGAACCTGTTCCATAGGAAACCATGTTAAATGGACTGTAGTACAAATCTGCAAAATGCAAAAAGGCACTAAAAATGCATAGGTGTGAATCCAGCCTAAGATGCCTGGAATGGAGCTGGGTGCCGCGTGTCGTGTGTACGCGGCATAACTGGTCCCAAAAGCTTGCATCTTCATTAACTTAAAGTGTATGTAAATCCTACCAATGAGTTTCTCTTATTTGGTCCCTTTTGATCTATTTAATATACCATTGTACCATTCCCAGGATTTACAGAATGAGCCGGGGTGTATTCTGCACTGCAAATGCACAACAGGCACTGTACAAAAAATAAAATAACTTCTGATGCCACGTACACACGAGCAGACTTCCCAGCAGACTTGGTCCGGCGGACCGGACTCCGTCGAACAATTCTATCGTGTTTGGGCTCCAGCAGACTTTTTTTTCCCAAAAGTCAGACGGACCTAGAAATAAAACATGTTTCAAATCTTGCCGACGGACTCGGGTCCAGTCGAAAAGTCTGCTCGTCTGAATGCTAGTCCGACTGACGAAAACCCATGCAAGGGCAGCTATTGGCTACTGGCTATCAACTACCTTATTTTAGTCCGGTCGTACGTCATCACGTACGAATCCGTCGGAGTTTGGTGTGATCGTGTGTAGGCAAGTCCGCTCGTTCGGAAAGTCCGTTGGAAGTCCGCCGAAAGTCCGTCGGATAGACCGTCAGACCAGTCCGGTCGAAAAGTTCGCTCGTGTGTATGCGGCATTAGGGGAAGATACTTTACCATCCCAAAGTTTTTTTTTTTTTTTTTTTTTATACTTGAGTTTAAAAATATTGTCCTAGCATGTATGTTTATTCTTGTGCAAATAAGAGGAGTAAACACAGGCAGATACCAGAAATGTTGGAGGACATCATTGTTATTGGCCAAAAATATCCAGCATAGATAATAGATAATTGACAGGGGGGGGGCAGCCTGCTGAACCAATAGAAATAAGGATTATCACCTTTCTTGCCAAAACTACAACTACTTTGAGTATTATGATATTAGGTGATAAAATTTATTTCATCTAGTCAAGCTTGTAGTCTGTTGTTACCCCATATAATCAGGAATGAGCACCCTCAGGTTGCACATAGTGTAACTCTTGACTACTGTGTAATTATCCATCTCTGATAAAGATAAGTGGGAACATTTTGGCAAATTTTTTTTTGCCACAATATATCACCAAAGCACAATTTTGCTCACTAAGGTGAAAATGTAAAAAATGCTTGAAAAAAAATGGACATTTTTGTGTATTAGAGTTCACATATGTGCAAATTGGATGCAGTTTCTCTACATCCGATTCGCAATTCCCTGTATTTAGGCCGCTGTCCGCATTCCAAAAGTGTCCTGTGCATCTTTGGGTCCAGATAAAGTGCAAATTCAGGCAAAAATTTGGAACCGGTGAACAGGGACGCACTGGACCCCATGCTGTGAACCGTGGCTGCACATATGTGAACCCAGCCTTAAAGAGGAACTTGATTCCCCCTTGTGTATATTTTAATCTCCTCTTACCCTTAAAGCTGGGCTATCTTCAAAAAATTTACTCACACATTAGTTGAATCAATTATTGATCTGCTGTGATCCACCACTCCATGCTGCATGCTGGTCCTGCCATCTTGTCTTTTTACATCATCAGGAGCCTGCTGTCTATTTCTGGTTCAGACAGCCAGCACCATAATGACGTGCTGCCAGGTCCACCTTCCACCGGCCACTGTAGTAAAGTTATACTGTAAAGTTGAAGCCTGGAATATGTGATGTGCATATCTCAGAGGGCTGTAGAAGTGGAGACATCATTCTTGCCCAGACAGGGTTAGCCTGGAACGTGGAAAAATTAAACCAAATCAAAATGGCAAATTTAGATTGCGGGGTTTTCCAGAAAAGTAAACATTAGGGTTTTATTCAATTATTATGATTAGTATACAGGATTTATATAGCACCAACAGTGTATGCAGCGCTTTACAACATAAGGACAGACAGTACAATTACAATACAAGTTAACACAGTAGGAATCAGAGGGCCCTGCTCGTTAGAGCTTACAATCTAAGATTGAGGGTCAAGAGATACAAAAGGTCTTAACTGTGGGAGATGAGCTGATGGAGAAAGTGGAAATACAGTTGTTCGGTGGGAGCTGGGTAGGCCTCTCTGAAGAGAAAGGTTTTTAGGGATCATCTAAAAGTGGACGGAGTAGGAGATAGACAGATCACGGTAGGGAGCTCCAGAGGATGGGAGAGGCTCGGGAGAAGTCCTGGAGGCAAGCATGGGAGGAGGTGACAAGGGAACTAGAGAGCAGCAATGTTTTGGGAGGAACAAAAGGAATGATTAGGTTGGTATTTTGAAACAAGGTTAGTGATGTAGGTGGGGGCTGAGTTGTGGATGGCTTTGTAAGTTGTTGTTAGTATTTTGAATTTAATTAGTTGAGTGAGCAGAAGCCAATGGAGGGAAGGTGGTAAGGTCAATGAGTCTGGCAGTAGCATTTATGATGTACTGAAGGGGGGATAGCTTATTAAAGGTAAGCCAGTGAGGAGGGAGTTGCAGAAGTCAAGGTGGGAGATGACCAGGGAATGAACTACAGTAGGAGCTTTGTGGTGTCATTGGTTAGGAAGGGGCGTATTTTGGAGATGTTGCGAAGGGTGAGAACATTGATTGGATGTGGGGCCAAAAGGATAGTTTAGAGTCCAGGATTACACCTAGAACCTTGGCATGTAGGGATAGTTAAGCCATTGATCTTAAAAGAGAAGTCAGGGGAAGAGGCACATGGGGAGGAAATATTATGAGCTTGGTTTTGGGTAGATTGAGTATGAGGAAGTGGTGTGACATCCAGACAGATATGTCTGTTAGTAAATTAGTAATGCGTGTGGAGACTGATGGAGTGAGCTGAGGGGTAGAGAGATATATTTGGGTCCCATCAGAGTACAAATGGTATTGGAAGCCATGGGAGGCTATTAGCTGACCCAGGGAGGATAGGTCCAACAACAGAACCTTGAGGGGGACCCCGACAGAGAAAGGAAGAGGAGAAGAGGAATTAGAATTGTAAGTGACAAGGTGCGGTGGGATCGGTAGGATGAGAATCAGAGTACAGTCACGGAGACCAAAGGAGTGAAGTTGAGGGAGTGGTCCACGGTGTTAAAGGCAGCAGAGAGGTCCAGGTGTAGGAGTACAGAATAGTGTCCATTGGTTTTAACCATTAGCAGTTTGTGAGTTTTAGGAGAGCAGTTTCCATGGAGGGCTGAGAGCAAAATCAAGACTGTAGGAAGGGATCAAGAAAGTTGTTCTCAGTAAAATGGTCGCTTAGTCAGTTGTTCAAGGAGTTTGTAGGAAAAGGGTAGCAAGGAGATGGAGCAAAGATTATTATGATTGGTGGGGTCCAAGGAAGTCTTTTTAAGTATGGGTGTGACTAGTGCATGTTTTAGAGAGTTGGGGAAGATGCCAGAAAAGAGGGAGAGATTGAAGAAGTGAGTTAGAGAGAATAGAGCCAGAAGGTGACCATAGCATTTGCGAGGAAACAGGGTCCAGGGGGCAGGTGGTTAGGTGGGTATTCAATGCTTTTTGTATTTGTGAACTGTTGCTATAGTCTTTTATTGTATCCTTTTTTTATTATCTCTCTTTTTCTTTCTGGCACTAGAAAAGGTCAAAGATAGTTAAAAGGATCTTCTGTAACCCTGAGGAGCCACTTAATGCCCATTGTACCTTTGTAAAGCACCTTAATTTCCAATTGCCCATTGACTCCAATGTATATTACCAAAATGTTAAAATTTCACCCAAATCTCCAAATTTCTGCTCAGTTTTTAGGGAAGTAAAACTCCCTTTCTCATCCCTCGTCTCAGATAAACCATGATGGATTTAGCCCAGGAAACCAGAGAGCAGTCTAGTATACCAAAGATTTATGGGTAGCTATGCTGGAAACCGTCCATTATCAGCAAACACAGAGAAAGTAATTCCCTTTTAATGGCCCTGTTATCGTTCAGTCAGAATGATGCAGATTTGTTTCCATGAATTTGCATTTGCATTCACATAGCTCATGCTGGCACATTGCCTCCAGGGGAATCAGACAATCAAATGGTATAGCCAGTGGACGATCAGGGTGTTTCTTTCACGATTCAAGGCTAAAAATGTAATTATAGCTACTGACAGTAATGCAATATATAAAAAACTTGATAAGTGTAGGGAGCCAGCAACCCCCACTTATCTATTATGGGATTCCTCAAGCTCGTCCATATACTTTCTATATATTATTGTGTAAATTCCTTCTTATTTTTTTGTGGTATGCCCTATGATCTAAAAAATATGTCTCACCATCTCAAAATTTTCTGTGCTCCTAAATGCTAAATACAATTTGTCCCATTTAGATTGGTGCAATTGATCCAGAGTTAGCATGGTCAGCAATGCGCCCCCCTCTCCCAGTCCCTACCACTGTCTGACCACACAGCTTTGTAGGAAATGGATAACTAACTAGTGCTAATTGACAGTCTTCATCTCTGGTTGCAGGTGCACAAGTACTGGGCACAGCGGGGGGGGGGGGTTACCATGGATCACAACACGGGTTACAACACAGGGAATGACAACAGTAATTGCTGGCTGCTAATAAATATTCCCCTGTTCTCATAGTAGTAAAGGATCAGTCAGCTCTGATGGGGCTGTGTGATCGATCTGACAACTCCTAGTAAACATTCACTGCATAGTACTTTGGAACTTTACTAGCAGCTGGCAGGTTGATCACACAACCCCACCAGCGCTGACTGATTCATACCTATTGTGAGTGTCGGGGGATATTTACTAGCAGCCAGCAGATAAATCACACAGTCCCACCAGTGCTGACTGGTCCTTTACTTTTGTGGCTGCATTTACACTAGAAGGAGGCTGTGGCTTCAGTGTTGAGCTGTAACTCCCACATGCAAATATCAATAAATTGGGCTTCAGCCTGGGCTGGAGCTGACAGCTGGCACAAACAGAAATAAAGAAGGGTGTATTAATGCAAAATAAGAGCACAGATCAGAATGGGACCAACTGCTACATGCAATGGGTCCCCTGGGGGATTCAACAAGGATATTCTAATTGCAGTGATACCTCTTCTTTAAAGGATCAGCTCTAATTAGAGCCAGGAATATGTATTCAAACTGGCCATCTGTTTACTGGTTTTAGTATTTTGATATTTGCACTCTAATAAAGAAAAAAAAAAAAGATCTAAAACCCATTTTTTTTTATTTTGCTCATTGCTAGCCACGGGTAGAAAGTTTAAAGTTGGACACAATTACATATAGAAAATGCTTTGAAAGGTGTTACAATTATCCTCTCCCATAGGAAGTTATGAAAAAATTCCTGTCCCTTAACCCCTTCCAGCCCCAAGAGAATGGAAGAAGCTATGAGTACTGCCAAATTACTGGGAGCAAGCAGCTGGCAAATCTCGTACTTACACAGATAAATACATTGGGAGTAATTATAAGTTAAGCTAACGACCTGCAGTGATGACTGCTCAGTGCAGCATGAAAATAGCATTACGTGGATGGGCTTTTCATGTTCGTGCAATGCCTGGCCTCTTCCATACATAACCTGCTCAGTTATATGGAAGATGATTTGTCTGGCTCCGCCGTACAGTGCGGCCCATTAAACAAAGCCTGAATGGTGATTCTGCAGAGGCTGCCGGTAATTAGGCCGCAATTAAACAGTCATTACATTGAAAAACTGCTGACGTTTACAGTGAATCATTAGAGGACATATATCCCTGCGCAACCGACTTTAAAACAGAATTTACTTCCAGTCAGCAGTAAATAAACTTATATAATGGCAGGTAACCACTTGGTATTTTGTATTTTAAAACCTAACTCCAGGCAAAGAAAAAGACAAACATTAATGTGGGTCAGTAGTTATTAATACAGCATTAAATTATTTTTTTTATTTACAGTTTAGCAGTAAATCAGGCTTCAGAAAAACTGGAATTGTAGCGTTGATCTAGCCCCCTGCTGGTTGCAAGTGGTAAATACAATAACATACAGTATTTTCCTACAGCTCAACTAAGGACTCCGTGACTGAGGAACGTGTTGCCATTAAGAAATTGCTGCGCCCATTCCAGTCTCTGATTCACGCCAAGAGAGCTTACCGGGAGCTACGCCTTCTAAAACATATGAACCATGACAATGTAAGTCCACATATCTAGACCAGACATAATGTGAGTAATGGTGGTGTTGCTGAGAGCAGCCAATCAAATTTCAGCTATTATGTTCCTGGTGTACAATTTAAAATTAAAATGAACAATGATTAAAATTTTCTATGCATGCCAACCTTGTCAAAATGTCTTATCATTTAAGTATGAGGCTCGTTCATACCTTAGAACTGGAAGACTGCTTGAAGTGTTGCATGTTCATCACATGTGTTAGTACATGTATTTTGGGGTGATAGATTGTTCTTGCTGCCCGATGCTGGTAGATTTAAAAAAGGGCCACAAAAGACTCTTCCAAAAAAAAAATCATTCCCTACACTAAAACACCCCCTAGCACTTAAAGTATATCTAAAGACAAAAGATTTTATTCTAGTTTTGGAAACAGCAGGGAAGGTTTAGACTGCATATGTCAAACACAAGGCCCGTGGGCTGAATCCGGCCCGCTAGGCCTTGTCATGTGACCCTCACACCCAGTTTTGCTGCCAGAACATGGAGGAACTCCATTCCACCTATTCCAGCTCTCACTCCTCACTGTCACTTGTAAACACAGGGGTTGTGGGTTGCACACTGTGCATAGTTCACCCTTAAACCCTGCACTCTGTACACAGAACACCCCTGAACCTTGCACTCTGTACATAGCGTACTCCTGAACTCTGCACTCTGTACCTAACGCTCTCCTGAACCCTGCACTCTGTACGTAGTACACGTGCAAACCCTGCACTCTGTGCAAAGGGCGCCCTTGGAACTGAACTCTGTACATAGCACACCCCTAAACCCTACACTCTATACGTAGTGCACTACCGAACTCTGCACTCTGTACGTAGCATAATCCTTAACACTGCACTCTGTTCATAGCATAATCCTGAACTCTGCACTCTGTACGTAACGCACTCCTAAACATTGCACTCTGTAAGTAGCGCACCCCAGATACAACCGGCCCTTTGAGGGCAACCATACGTCTGATGCGGCAGTTATGAAATTGAGTATTGCACCCCTGGTTTAGACCTTCTGCTAGGTTTACATTGTTCCCGTTATGGTGACAACTTTGGTGTATTAGTTTTCCCCTCAATGCATTCGGCCAACATAGAGTTTTGGCTATGGTTCTTCTTTAAATTAGCCTAAAAATGTCCATTTTGACCTCATGTAAATGTAAGCTGAGCTCTCACCACTCTCTTATAGGTTATCTCTCTGCTAAATGTCTTCAGCGCTGATGACTCCTTGGAAACTTTTCAGACATTGTAAGTATGTAGGCAGGTGCCTATTGCATTATTTCATGTGCTCATCGGGTTAATGTCCAGTACTGGATGGATTAATGTGATGTGGTGATTCGGCCCTTTTTGGTCTGTGATTAGGGTTGCCACCTCATCCCTTTAAAACCGAACACGTATTAATTACACAGGTTCTATGGCTGATTAGGGTGGTAATTAAACTCAGTTGGTAACTTATCTGCAATAAATTAGCCTCAGAACCTGTGTAATTCATATGTGTTCGAGTTTAGAGAGATGAGGTGGCAACTCTATCTGTGATGCTTTCTGTTATGGGGATATGTACAATATATATAGATATCTATATCTATATCTATCTCTCTCTCTCTCTCTCTCTCTATATATATATAGATACATATATATATATAGATATATCTATAGATAGATATATATATCTATATAAATATATATATATATATAGATATATCTATATATAGATATATCTATATATATATATATATATATATAGGTAGATAGATATATATAGATATATATATATATAGCGATGTGGGATGCATGAGCCAGGGGTTGTTGGTCATGGGAGTTGGAAAGACCATACACGTAGAGATGTTGTGTTGCACAGAGTGTGGTGAGTGGGGTTACCGAGTCTGCAGCCATATTTTTTGGGCTGGGAATGATCACAAACTAAAAGTTTGTGCACCACAGCATAGCCCAAATAGAGTATAGCAGCATATCATTAATAGAAAGCAAAGAAAAGGTATGTAACAATTGGAGAACTGTGATGTGGAAATACAATGGAATCATTGATTTAATACCCTTTTATTCGAAGCTCTGAGTTAGTAACAACGGCTGGCCTGATTTACTTTATGAAGAGTGAGAGTGTGCTCCTACAGTGAATGAGCATGGGAATTGAAGTGTAACCTTCTTGTTAACCTTCTGGGTAAAGGAGAGTAAGAAGAAGGGAAAGAGGAGCAGCCATCTTAGGAGAAGGGGAGGTGGTGGTCGGTGACGGAGGTTCTGTTGGCAAGGTGGACTTGGGGCTTTATGGTTTTCCCTTGTAAGCGGCAGGGTCCCTATGTTAGGACCCTCTGTGTAACAGAACCCTTCTAGGGACTGGGCCTTGACCACACAGCCTTGAGTAGTTTACAGCAGCTTACCTTCATACCTTCAGCTTGAACAGAGTACAGTGTAATGTTGAATATGTATATTAAATTGCAGGTGGATAGAATTTGAGCTCGGCACGATATCAATCAAAATGACTCTGTAGTCAGTGTCCATGAAGCTGTGTTGATCTGCACTACTCAACGCAAGGGCATAAAGTAAAAAATAGTTCTCTATTAGCCCTTCTCTCACCATAATGATACATTGAAGCCATTTTAAACCCAAAACCAATATTGCAATATATTGCAGTTTACAAATCATTTGATGTGGTGGCTGCATTCATTTTCCTTTGGTGATCTGGCCAGTAACACACCTCCTGCATAAGAATGCCTCCACTCTGGATGAAGGAGCACATGGGGCACCTATGGACAGCAGCATTGTCAGCCTGGGGGGAGGGGAGTGTTAGATGTACTAGCAGATTTAGATACACTAACATATTAAATTGATATAACTCCAGCTCACTCTTTATAAGCAGTTGCAGCCAACAGTTCATTCCTTTTAGGATAAAAGTTTTATATAAATAAATGAAAGTTGATCATTGTAAGCACCCCTGTTAGCGGTAAATGGTTTGTCTCATCTTTGTAATTGATATATCAGCAAGAGAGCTTTTTCTTTTGAAAAACAACAGCCTGACTGTCTAGATCACTAGGTGAAAATATAAAAAAGCATTAAAAAGAAAACAAATGCAGCCATCACATCTAAGCATTATTAAGCTGCAATATAATACATTCATACAGTAAACTAGAAAAGCTGGGAAGGAGACTCAGCACAGGAGTCTCAACTTGTTCCAAGGGCTTTACTGGTACCACATCCTCTATTACAAGAGACTGAAAAATAACCCAATCCCTAACGAGAAAAACTACTAGGACTTTAGAGGTACCACACCAACAAATTTTAAGATAAAGTTCACATTTTTTATTGTACAAAACATTAAAAAGAGGTAAAATACAAATGTCAGAGATCCAAGTGCTATTTCATTGGTCATAAGGAAGGTCTCATATAAATATCTTAATCTCTGACATGTTTTTCGCAGGACACCTTTGCTGCCATTGTGCTATATGCTGGATGTCCAGTGTGCTTATGTGCCTTTAAGGAGGGGCGGGCTCCCTCCAGGCTCCCCTTCCCTCTCCCTATCCATTATAAGACCCCTTTCACACTGGGGCGGTTTGCAGGAGGTATTGCGCTAAAAATACCGCCTGCAAACCGCCCCTAAACAGCCTCCGCTGTTTGTTCAGTGTGAAAGCCCGAGGGCTTTCACACTGAAGCGGTGCGCAGGCAGGGCGGTGAAAAAAGTCCTGCAAACCGCTTCTTTGGAGCGGTGAAGGAGCGGTGTATTCACCGCTCCTAAACCGCTCCTGCCCATTGAAATCAATGGGACAGCGCGGCAATACCGCGGCTATAGCCGCGCTGTACGAGTGATTTTAACCCTTTTTCGGCCGCCAGCGGGGTTAAAACCGTACCGCTAGCGGCCGAATACCGCTACAAGAACGACGGTACAGCAGCGCTAAAAATAGCGCTGTTGTACCGCCGACGCCCCCACCGCCCCAGTGTGAAAGGGGCCTAATGTATGTGCTTCTACTATGCAAGCTCTCAAAATTTAGAGTTATGACTACAGAAAATACTGGTGTGCCTTGGCGGGCTCTGTAGCTTAGGCATGTATTTGCAAATGTGTGTGGACTAAACCCCTGTTTTAAATGCATACTGATAGACAGGATAATTTGGTTGGTTGCAAGCTAGTTGGTAAGTTAAGCTGGGAATTTCTTCGGTTTTGTTTTGAATGCATGGCCCTTCCTTGTGCTCCTTGCTGCAAAGACCAGTTATAGGTGGGGGCAGTGGCCATTTGTTTGTACTTTCACATGACAAAGCCCACTTCCTCAGGGGGAACTGGCATATATCTTTGCATTCCATATACAGTGCCTTGAAAAAGTATTCATACCCCTTGAAATTTTCTACATTTTGTCATGTTACAACCAAAAAATTAAATGCATCTTATTGGGATTTTGTGTGACAGACCAACACAAAGTGGCACATAATTGTGATGTGGAAGGAAAATGATAAATGATTTTATTTGTATTCAGCCCCCCTGAGTCAATACTTTGTAGAACCGCCTTTCACTGCAATTACAGCTGCAGGTCTTTTTGGGGATGTCTCTACCAGCTTTGCACATCTAGGGAGTGACATTTTTGCCCATTCTTCTTTGCAAAATAGCTCAAGCTCTGTCAGATTGGATGGAGAGCGTCTGTGAACAGCAATTTTCGAGTCTTGCCACAGATTCTCAATTGGATTTAGGTCTGGACTTTGACTGGGCCATTCTAACATATGAATATGCTTTGATCTAAACCATTCCATTGTAGCTCTGGCTGTATGTTTAGGGTCATTGTCCTGCTGGAAGGTGAACCTCCTCCCCAGTCTCAAGTCTTTTGCAGACTCTAACAGGTTTTCTTCTAAGACTGCCCTGTATTTAGCTCCATCCAGCTTCACATAAACTCTGACCAGCTTCCCTGTCCCTGCTGAAGGAAAGCATCCCCACAACATAATGCTGCCACCACCATGTTTCACGGATGGTGTGGTCAGGGTGATGTTCAGTGTTCATTTTCCACCACACATAGTGTTTTGCTTTTAGGCCAAAAAGTTCCATTTTGGTCTTATCTGACCAGAGCACCTTCTTCCACATGTTTGCTGTGTCCCCCACATGTCTTCTGGCAAACTGCAAATGGGACTTCTTATGGCTTTCTTCTTGCCACTCTTCCATAAAGACCAGATTTGTGGAGGGCATGACTAATAGTTGTCCTGTGGACAGATTCTCCCACCTGAGCTGTGGATCTCTGCAGCTCCTCCAGAGTTACCATGGACCTCTTGGCTGCTTCTCAAAATAATGCTGTCGTTGCCCGGCCTGTCAGTTTAGGTGGACGGCCTTGTCTTGGTAGGTTTGCAGTTGTACCATAGTCTTCCATTTTCGGATGATGGATTGAACAGTGCTCCGTGAGATATTCAAAGCTTGGGATATGTTTTTATAACCTAACCCTGCTTTAAACTTCTTCACAACTTTATCCCTGACCTGTCTGGTGTGTTTCTTGGCCTTCATGATGCTGTTTGTTCACTAAGGTTCTCTAACAAACCTCTGAGGGCTTCACAGAACAGCTGTATTTATACTGAGATTAAATTACATACAGGTGGACTCTATTTACTAATTAGGTGACTGCTGAAGGCAATTGGTTCCACTAGATTTCAGTTAGGGGTGTCAGAGTAAAGGGGGCTGAATACAAAAGCACGCCACACTTTTCACATATTTATTTGTAAAAAATTTTGAAAACCATTTATCATTTTACACAATTATGTGCCACTTTGTGTTGGTCTATCAAAGGGGTCCCCAAACTTTCTAAACAAAGGGCCGGATTACTGTCCTTCAGACTTTAAGGGGGCCGGACTGTGGCCATCAGGAGTACAAAATCCCCCATCACTGGTGTCACTGGGAGGAATTCTGCCCCATCATTGGTCTCATTGGGAGGAATTGTGCTCTTCATTGGTGCCAAATAAAATGGCACCCAAAGGGCCGGATACATCAAGTAAAGGGCCGCATCTGACCCCCAGTTTGGAGACCACTGGTCTATCACATAAAATCCCAATAAAATACATGTATGTTTTTGGTTGTAACATGACAAAATGTGGAACATTTCAAGGGGTATAAATACTTTTTCAAGGCACTGTAGCTTGTTCCCAGAATTAAAGGGGCGCAGCCACCACATAGAGACCCGGCCAATAAGAACGTTGGAGACTGTATATAAACTAGAGAGGAGGTGGTGTAGGCTCCTTTAGATAAACCATAAGGGAGAGGGGAGAGAACACAGTCTGTCCACCATCACCCATAGTATGTAATGTAAAAATAGGCGCTACTCTGTGCCATTGAACAAAACATATTATATACAGTATGTGAAAATATTACAACCAAACATAACAATGAACCATGTATTAGAAATCTTAGTAGTTTTTCTTGTTAGGGGTTGGTTTTCGGTGCAATATAATAAATCTTTGGCTTTACTGCCTTGAGCTGCAAAAAAAATGCAGCATGTCACCGCACCACAGCAAGTTGCAACGTGCTGCAGTGCATAGACTTGAATAAAGGGCTATTTAATGACGCTTCAATAAAGTTATAAAAAAAAAAAAAAAAAGAAAGAAAAAGTAACAATGCATCACATTTCCTCTCAACGCTCCTGCACAACGCATGAGCTCTTTTTCCCATTCAATACTCACCTTTTCTTCACCCCCCACACTCCCTTCAGCCCTGGAAACTGACACCAAAGAGGGGAAGGCATGGTTGCCTGGTATGGCCTGAATATAATATATATTTGTGCTTCTCTCCTAGTTACCTTGTCATGCCATATATTCCCCTGGACCTGTCGCGGGTCATGAAGATACAAAAACTAAACCACAGCATGATTGTCTATCTCCTCTACCAGATCCTCCGAGGACTACAGGTGAGGCATGGTGTGAGTGTATTGATTGCTTAATGACATTCACTGTAAGAGAGAATCTTTGCCAAGTGAGGGGAAATCCCCTCAAAGAGCTCATTTACACTGGCACTGCCCTCTGAAGAGAGATCCGTGGTAGATCGCTTTTCAAAGGGTGTTTGATGGGGGGGAGGCATTATGCAGCCTATGTTTTAATCCTAAAAACCTGCGCCACAACTGCGTGCAGGGTGGTCCCATCACATTATGAACTGGTCACTGGGAGGATGGTTAGAGCAGGGGCACAGAGAGCGATAATACCTGATAGGGGTTCTAAGGCTAGAGTCACACTTTGTGCTTGTTGGGAACACACGCAAAATTGGGCACTTTCCTGACACACAACAAGTAACACCAGCGCTAAAACATGACCATCTGTGGATGGGGAGGAAAGGGCATGGTTAATCACATGGGATCTGAACACACATAGAAATGCGCTGCCCTTTAGCGGACATGTGATGGTCCTAGTAAATGTTAATGACACCCCTATGGATTGGCTAATGGGTGCATTTTTACATGCGCCAAACTGCATGGTGTTGCAGCGTAAAAAAGCATTTTCTTTTTGTAAGCCAGAGTTTAGTGTCTCTTGAAGTTTGTTCTGCCTATAGTTTGCCTTCCTTGGTAACTTTCACCCTCACTCTCTAAAATACAGTACTAAATATTTTTTTTTGTAAATAAAATCTTTCCATTTTCACTATATACCTAATTTTATTCCCAGTAAAGTAACTACTGGGTTTCTGTGCTTCTCAATGCAAAGCAGGGATATTAGACAAGTGCAATTAGTTTCATTTCAAATTTGTTTTTTAACGAAAATTTGACAAATTCATTCATTCGAAAATTTGAAGTTCGAAAATCTGGAAATTTGAAGTTCGAAAATCTGGAAATTTGAAGTTCGAAAATCTGGAAATTTGAAGTTCGAAAATCTGGAAATTTGAAGTTCGACAATTCAAAACCTCGGAAATTCAAAACCTGAAAATCCGGAAATTCAAAATTTCAAAAATCGAAAATTTGAAAATCTGAAAATTCAAAAATCTGAAATAATAACTAACTAATAATAACTTAACTATTACTAACTATATTATCTGTTAGTTAAAGTAACGAATACGAATTTATCCTTAAAGAGGAGTTCCACCCAAAAATTTAACTTCCGCTTTAACGAAGGTGACATCCCCTGATATGCTACATTTGGCATGTCATTTGTTTGGGGGGGAGCGGAAATCCTCAAAAATTAGGGTTCCAGCTCCCACTTCCTCCCGGGGCCCTGTGGAGCCAGAAGTCAGATCACCTCTCCCTCTCGGCAATCATCTGGGACACGTCACAGGTCCCAGATGATTGCCCAGCCAGTCACAGCGTGCCGCGCAGCTCACCCATGCGCAGTGCATGCCCACAGTAACAATGCCGGCGCCGCAGAGAGGAGGGGAAGACGAGCGGGGCTTCGTACGCCTGCATCGCTGGACCCTGGGACAGGTAAGTGTCCGATTATTAAAAGTCAGCAGCTGCAGTATTTGTAGCTGCTGACTTTTAATTTTTTTTTTTTAAGTGAAACTCCACTTTAAGTTACGAATTATCCAAAATAACTAATGCCGTTTCTAAACGAATGGAACTTAACAAATTAATAATAATTAATAATAATAATAATAATAAAAAAAGTTTTATTATTAATATAATTATTTATTATTCATTTGTTCTGTTCCATTTGTTTAGATGCGGCATTCATTATTTCAGATAATTTGTAACTTTGGATAAATTCCTATTTGTTACGTTGACTAAGCCAAATTTGAAAGGAAATTCTAATACCTATAATTTAATAGTTAGTAATAGTAATTATTATTAGTTAGTTAGTTATTATTTCGAATTTTCAGTTTTTCAGATTTTCGTTCTTTTGAATTTTCGGATTTTCATTCTTATTTTCGGGTTTTCAAATTTTTAGATTTTAAAATTTTCGAAATTCCGAATTGACGAATTTTCGAGTTACCGAATTTTCGAGTTATTATTAGTTAGTTAGCTATTATTTCGAATTTTCAGATTTTCTTTCCTATTTTTGGATTTTCTCAAAATTTTGACGAATTTACGAATTTTTGATCATAACGAATGACCCGAAAAACAAACAAAAAAACCCCCAAAAAACAAATGAAACGAAAACAAATACATTTTTCGGCAATGTCTAAGGGATATCATGACTGGTGGGAGTTGCTTTAAAAGTGGGCTTTAAAGATGACGCTTAATCCGTTTTATATTTTGAATAATCAGGTTCCTCATCTCCCCCTTGATCATCATGCTAATAATTTTTACCTTTATTAATATTTTATTATATTTATAAATGTATAATATAACATTATAAAAAAAATATAATATTATCCAATCAGTAAAACTGTCTTCCAGCAGAGGTCCGAATCGTATATTTGTTGTGCGACTCATATCCTTCACAACACAAACCCCCATTTTATATCAGAGTACTCGTTCCCTCTTCACATCACAGTCCCCTCTTTACATCAGTGTCATCAGTCCTCCCCTTCGCATCAACATCCCCCATTTACATCACAGTCCCTCTTTACTTCATAGTGGCCCATCTTTACATCAGGGTCCCCCCCTTTACATCAGAGTGCTCTTCTTTACATTATGGTCCTCCATTTTACAATCCACCTTTTACATCACAGTCCCCCCCCCCCCCTTATATTGCAGTCCTCTTTTTTACATCACAGCCCCCCATTTACATCACAGTCCCCCCCCCTTATATTGCAGTCCTCTTTTTTACATCACAGCCCCCCATTTACATCACAGTCCCCCCCCCCTTATATTGCAGTCCTCTTTTTTACATCACAGCCCCCCATTTACATCACAGTCCCCCCCCCTTATATTGCAGTCCTCTTTTTTACATCACAGCCCCCCATTTACATCACAGTCCCCCCCCCTTATATTGCAGTCCTCTTTTTTACATCACAGACCCCCCATTTGCATCACAGTGCTCCCCTTTATATCACAGCCCACCTAACATCTCAGTCCCCCCTTTACATTACAGTTTTCCTCTTTACATTAAAGCCTCCCCTTTACAATACCACCCCGCGTTATATTGCCGTCTGCAGCCTTTACAATGCAGCCCCCCCCACACACACACACTTTACATATCAAGCTACCCCTCTACATGACATCCCTTCTTTATGTTACAGTATCCCCCTATCAAATCCCGACCATGACACCATCTGCTTGGAGTTTGCATGTCCTCCCTGTGCCTCCATGGGTTTCCTCCGGGTACTCCGGTTCCTCCCACACTCCAAAGACATGCTGGTAGGTTAATCAGATCCTGTTTAAATTGGCCCTAGTATATGAATGTATAAATGTGTGTTAGGGACCTTGGATTGTAAGCTCCTTGAGGACAGGGACTGATGTGAATGTACAATGTATACGTAAAGCAGACCGCCGTCCGCCATTCAGTGATGCCTGACCTAGATGATGTTGGACGTCCTTCATCCAAAAAAATGAGGCAGGCTCTATATGACCTGCTGCAGCTTCTAATGCATATTGTGAGAAGCTCACAGTGTGCAGTGATATCAGAGTAAGCCATTTTAGTACAGGAGAGGAGTCTGTAGAACTGTGCAAGACTGGAGGGAGGACTGGAGGTCAACTTTAAGGAATTCCCACAGAAAATGCACAATTATCCAATAAACAGATGTTGATCTTAGTACATTGGGGTCAGGCTTTTGTATGAGAACATAACTTAGATATTGTCAGGGGACAATGGAGGAGAAGGAAACATCCCAGGACTGGGGGGGCACAGAACAGACCCCTGTGATCGCTGACAGCCCCTCCCCCTTTATTAATGTCACCCTCCGCTTGTCAGCCCATCTTATCAGCAGCTCCAGACAATAAAATACTCAGCAAACATTCCATCTACGTGTTCAGACACCTCGCCGCCCGTCCGTCCGCCCGCCACAAAACATGTCCTGGAAAAATAAAACTACGTTTATAATCTGCATTTATAGGAGCCGGAGGAATGTGCCCGGTGGAAGGGTAAATGTGAGTCAGTCTGCCAGGTACGGTCTGCACTCTGCATTCACCTTATGAAACGACTGATCGAAAATACAAATAATAACAAATATCAGACCAGAGCGGATATTTAAAGAGGAAGTAAAGCCTCTGAAAAAGAAAAAAAAAAAAAAAAAAATACACCCTGCAAGACAAAGGCATAATGAGCTAGTATGCATAGCATACTAGCTCATTATAAATTACTTACCTGAGATGGAAGCCCCCGCATCGGCCCTCGTTCGCCTCCTCTGACGGCACCATCTATCCCGGAGTGACTTCCAGGTATAGCCGCTCCGGCGCTGTGACTGGCCGGAGCCGCGATGACGTCACTCCCGCGCATGCGCGCTGGTGCCGCCACTAACGGCATGATCGCCGTTAGAAAAGGCACGCTCAGTGCGCCTGCGCCCGATGTCTACGGCACATACTTCCCCTTCAGTCTTGCACAGTTGTACCGGCTTCCCTGCTGTTCTGAAATCACTTCTTTTTGAGCCGAAAAAACGAAGGACAAGTTTGGAAATTTTCTGACGAACGAAAGAACGATAAATTGAAAAGGTTAATGTGTTTCCAGTCTGAACTGTTTGCACTAGGTATATGTAAAAAAAAACAAAAAAAAAAAACATGGATTCATTTATGTCCACTGAACGATTTATCGGTCATTACATGATGGCACTATCGTTTTCTCTCACGGTCGAATGTCCATTTTTTTTAAATGGGTTCGGCCGATTTTTCATATAGTGTATGGCCAGCATTAGGCTACTTTCACACTGGGGCGGTGGGGTGTTAGTGGTAAAGCGGTGTTTTACCGCTGTTATAGTGGCGCTTTTCGGCCGATAGCGGGGTGCTTTTAACCCCCCGCTAGCGGCCAAAATAAAGGGTTAAAAGTGCCCGCAAAGGGCCAAAGCGCTTTGCAGGTGCCTCGGCAGCACTGCCTATTGATTTCAATGGCAGGGGCAGTGGAAGGGCAGTGTATACAGCGCTCCCGCACCGCCCCAAAGATGCTGCTTGCAGGACTTTTTTTTTCGGTCTTGCAAGCGCACCGCCCCAGTGTGAAAGCACTCAGGCTTTCACACTGGGGTGGCTTGAGAGGCACTTTACAGGCGCTTTATGGGCGATTTTTTTTTTTAGCGCTAAAATGGCTGAAAAGTGCCTCAGTGTGAAAGTAGCCTTAGTGCCAGGCCCGGACTGGGACAAAAAATAGGCCTGGGCATTTTGGACTGAGCAGCCCATGACATGTTAACCGGCCCCTTCCCCACTCTCCACCCTGATGGATCGCCCGGGAGAGGGGGGTACCCAGCAGAGGTGCAAGGGGGGGCGAGGGGGACTGGGAAAGAGCATGAAGGGGGGGTGGAGAGCACAGGAAGGAACCTTGAGAACATGGGGTGGGGCAAGAGCACAGGAGAGAGGCAGTGAACACAGGGAGGGAGAGGAGAGTACAGGGGGGGTCGGAGAGCACAGGAGGTGGGGGGTTGGAGAGCACAGAGGGAAGCAAAAACATAGGGTGGGGTGGAGAGCACAGGGAGGGTGGAGAGTACAAGGGGGAGGCAGCGAAGAGCACAGAGAGGCAGGAGAGCACAGGGGGAGGCGGACAACACTGGGGGGGCTGGAGAGCACTGGGGGAGTGAAGAGCACTGGGGGGCTGGAGAGCACTCTGGGGGAGAGCAGGGGGGAGGTGGAGAGCATGGGGTGGGGGATTTGGAGAGCACAGGGGGGCAGCAGAGAGCGTGGGGGATGTGGAGAGCACAGGGGGGCAGCAGAGAGCATGGGGGAGGTGGAGAGCATTGGGGGGGTGTGGAGAGCACAGAGGGGCAGCGGAGAGCATGGAGGAAGCTGGAGAGCACAGGGGGGAAGCCTGAGAGCCAGAGGGGAGGTGGAGAGCACAGGGGGGCAGCGGAGAGCATGGGGGGAGGTGGAGAGCACAGCGGGGCAGCGGAGCGCATGGGGGGGGATGTGGAGAGCACATGGGGGCACCAGAGAGCAAGGGGGGCAAAGAGTATGGTGGGGAGCACGGGGAGGCTGAGAGCCGAGAGCCAAGGGGAGGTGGAGAGCATGAGGGGGCAAAGATGATGGGTGGGGCAGAGAGCACAGGAGGGGCAGCAGAAATAAGCAGGTTAGGAGGAGCAGTGGGGGTGGCCTGCTTCTCCTCTACCTTTTGCAGGCATTCAAAGACTGCAGGAGGAAGATGGAGAGAATGATTCTTCTATATGCAGCCACTCCCACTGCTCCTCCTATCCAGGTTACAGGGGGGCTGCACTCATGTTCACTATAATCTGGCTCCAGGGTGTCTGCAGCAGGTCTCCTCTAGCTCCTCCCTCTTCGTGGTCACGCCTCCTGGCACAGACAGCTTCACTATACATGCAGTTGCAGAGAGCTCCTTTATATGGTTACTTATGCATGCCTCCCAACTTTTTGAGATGGGAATGAGGGACACCTATCAGCAAAAGTATGCAGGAATAGGACACACCCCTTGTCACGCCCTCTTAAAGGAGAATTGTACCAAAAAAACACACAAGTACTTTTTTACCACTACTGTTCCTTTATATTGGCTTTTGGAATTTACAAATGCAGCAATTAAGAAGTCAGATGAAAGGTTTAGCGCTGAGAAACACTTTTTGATAGATAAAAAGTGCATTTTATATACAACCATATAGATCAGACCAAAATTGGGGACAAATGAGGAGGAATGAGGAACAGAGGGACAGAGGGACATTGCTCCAAATCAGGGACAGTTGGGAGCTATGCTTATGTCTGTCTTCTATCTGTTTCCAATTGGCAGCTGAGGACTGCGGTGATATGACTGCAGTGACATGCGTTGCGTACAAACCTACAATAAATAAATGGCGGCCTATGGCTCGGCGTTGTCACTAGTATGAAGAAATATGTTTAATGTCCTCATTTATGAGAAGACCTGTTTAAACAAACAAGTCATTCCCCCATAGCAGAGTTCTCAGGAGTAAACTTTTCGGTCCTATGCGGAGAGGAAGAATTATGGCCGAACATTCATCGATTTGTTCCCGCGCAGTAAATTTATGAACACCCCTGCACTGCAAGACTGCTGAAAATCAATCGGAAGAAGCCGTGTAATAATAATAATAAAGGAAGCCGAATCTCAAAGGATTATTTTGGTGTATTTCCTATGAGAAATGATTAATAGCAGAGTGTTCACCCAGGAAGTTTCATGGCGGTCCCTTCACTTGCTGTTATCAAGATCAGAGTGTCAGAACAAGCTGATGTTTCCAAAATATAAATTGCGTAATACCCTTCCTGACCTTCAATTATATACTATATTGTCAAAAGTATTGTGACGCCTGCCTTTACACGCCTATGAACTTTTAATGGCATCCCAGTCTTAGTCTGTAGGGTTCAATATTGAGTTGATAAAAAGATAAGATAAAAAAGTGATCACTGAATAAAATAATGGCAACGTGGGAAGCAAACGCCCTACGTGTTTCGACTGAAAAGCCTTCAACTGGGGCAGTTCAGGTTCAAGTCAACACCCTGTGTCTAAGAACTCCCACTGTTCGAGAAAACTGCTTTCATCTTTATTTATGGACTCTGGTTACAGAGTTTAGCATATGACATTACAGATATTTATACTTACTTCAGTAATCTTTGTGGTGATTCACTTCATTACTAGTTACTATATCATGTGTGTTGATTCACTTCATTGTTAGTTACCATATCACGCACAATTTCACATGTGTTATTTTTTTTGGCATTTATATGATTTATGGTTATAGTTTAGCGCTGCACTTATTTTATATATATCTGTTGTGACTTGGTTTGTCTGTGTGCTAGCCGCTACTCGTTATAATATCTACACAATTTTATTTTTGGGCCAGCGCAGTTTCTTTTTTATATCATGTGTGTCAAAGCAGCCCTTTATTGATCCATAAAATCAAATACACAGAAGATGAGACTTCTAACATGTTTCATGTACACAGGAGCTTAGTCATAGAATGAGTAAGAATGGCCTTCTATGACTAAGCACTTGTGTGCACAAAACACGTTAGAAGTCTCTACTCATCTCCTATGTATTTGATTTTGTGGATCAATTAATAATCCACTTTGGTATATGTGCGTGTACTGTTATCCATCTTCTCTGTAATAGAGATTGCCAGTGACCAGCTGTAGGAGCACCTGACTGCGGCACATAGGCCTAAGCCAACCTGAAGCGATAGCATGCTTTATTGATATAAGTCAGCCAGTCTCAACCAAGGTTCCAGGCAGTGGTGGCTGGTGACGTTTTAGGATGGGGGTGCCAGACCCCGCCCTCCCTTTTTGACCCCTCCCACATCTCATAAACCCCACTCCTTATAGAATCCACCCACTCCGTCCCCTGTATTCCACTTGCTTCCACCCATAGGAGGTTATTTACTAAAGGCAAATCCACTTGAAATTGCACTGAAAGTGCACTTGGAAGTGCAGTCGCTGTAGATCCGAGGGGGACATGCAAGGAGAATAAAAAACAGCATTTTAGCTTGCACATGATTTGTTAATAAAATCAGCAGAGCTTCCCCTCATTTCAGATCTACCCCTCAGATTTACAGCGACTGCACTTCCATGTGCACTTTCAGTGCAATTTCAAGTGCACTTTGCACTTGTAGTTTGCACTTGTAGTGCAAAGTGGATTTGCCTTTCGTAAATAACTGCCATAGTGTCAGGAGTATACAGCTCAGCATCACAGGACAGAGTATAAAGATCAGCCTCACAGATCAGGGTATATAGCTCAGCATTACAGATAGGGTATATAGCCCAGCAATACAGACAGTGTATACAGCCCAGCAATACAGATAGTGTACATAGCCCAGCATTACAGATGGGGCAAGTAGCCCAGCAATACAGATAGTGTGTCGCTGACATCACACCACCCCCCCCCCCCCCCCCCCCGTGTGGGGCTAGCAGCACACCACTGACAACTACCAACGATGGGGCACTATTTACGTCCACTGGACACCGGGACATTTTCTACTCCTACTGGCTCTAGTCCAGCCCCCCTAAAGTCTGAAGGACAGTAAACTGGCCCTTTGTTTAGAAAGTTTGGAGACCCCTGGACTATGGGATGTGTAATGTTCACAAAGCAGAGCACATGTGAGAGTAAAAACGAGAGTTTCGGGAGCTCACATAGGATGTTACAGGAAAGCAGAAAAACAAAGTAATGCCGTGTACACATGAACGGACTTTCCGGCGGACAATCCAATAGTGTGTGGGCTAGTCCGGTAGCTTTTCGGAATAAAAATCCGACTGACCTAGAAATAGAACGTGTTTCAAATCTGTCCGACGGACTCAAAGTCCGACGGACTAAAATTGGGAAAACTGTTCATCTGTGTGCTGGTCCAATGGACCAAATATGACGCAATGGAAGCTATTGGCTACTGGCTATTGAACTTCCTTCCCGTTTACGTCATCACGTTCAAACCAAACGGACTTATGAACGGACTTAGTCCTATCGTGTGTGGCCAAGTCCGTTGGTTCGGAAAGTCCGTCGGACCTAGTCAGAAGGTCCGTCGGAAAGACCGTCGGACCTAGTATGCCGGAAAGACCACTCGTGTGTACGCAGCACAGGGTCGCTAAAGCCAATATCCCCCCCCCCCCCATTTAAAAAGAAAAAAAAAAGCTCCTACTTACCTGGTGGTGAGTTCTGCACATTTCAGATACTTACCCACCCAGCGGTTACAGCAATGTCCAGCTAAGACCCTCTTCTCTTCTGGCAGCGCTTGGTCCCGCACCACCATTTTTTGGTGTGATGTCATCAATAGGCTGCTGGCTGTTCTGGGTTCCTTCAGTGCGCATGCGGCGATGACGTCGGCGCAAGCGTATATGGTAAATATCTCGTAAACCGTGCAGGTTTAGGAGATATTCACAGTACCTACAGGTGAGCCTTATTATAGGCTTACCTGCAGGTACAAGTGCTGTAACAGAGTCTACAACCACTTTAAGTGTTACTTAATCTTAATAGCCTTATAATATAGGTGCAATGGGCATTGGCCAAATAGCATACATACCTCGTAAGGTTTTCTGGGCTCTGCATCTCATCAATGCTATTTCGCGGCTATATTTTCACTTACTAAATGAGAATGTACCATCATTTATACAGCTTGCTATAGAACATGGAGCTTAGGATAGAAAAAAAAAGGTTTAAACTTTAAAAAGCATTTTTATGCCGCAGTAGGTGATCCTGTTTTCTCCAGTAAGGAAATCAATAAATGCGTTTATCATAAGGTCTAACACCCCTGTGCCAGTAGGAAGCACATTCCTCGGAGATATTTATTGCTTGGAGGGAGTAGAGACAGAAATAATATCAATCTTGCTCCTGTATGTTTACAGTTGCCTCCTACTCAATAAATGGGCCGTATCAGAGAGGAATGCCGGGATCACTGTACATTCCACCCCAATCTAGCTGTGCTTATCTGATCCTCCAATGCCGGGGACATTCATCACGGCTGTCAGCAGGCCTCACAAAGTGCTCCTGTTCATGTAACCAGCCAGACCCTCTGTGTAATATTTTATATTTCTCATATTTATATAGCCCAGACAGCCAAGTATGTAGAACCGTTCTCCAAATGCATTTACAATCTAATATCCTTATCGCGTACACACAATCACATACAAACTAGGGCCAGCTTAGCAAACACTAGAAAACATCTCCTCCCGATGGTCAGAGGGGGAGCTGTTCTGTAGTCCAGCAGAATAGAATTAGGGAGGACTGACAACACTACTTGGGATCTCAGTGTATCAGTGGTGCAGTGTTGTCAGCGCAAACAGGAAGTTAGAGCTGAATGCCTTTTTGCATCATTTATTACTGTTACAGCTATTAATATATCGCCGACAATTTATGCAGCTTTTTTACATACAGTATATATTGTGCATCCACATCAATGGGTTTTTTCTGTACTTGCAGCATTTTTAGGGCCTGTGTTGATGGGTTTTTCTTTGCTTCAGATGACTTTTGTACTCCTGCACAAGTCTAATGCCGCGTACACACGATCAGACTTTCCAACGGGAAATGCCGTATGTGAGCTTGTTGGCTGAAAGTCCGACCGTGTGTATGCTCCATCGGACTTTCCGCCAACAAATGTTGGCTAGCAGGTTCTCAAATTTTCCACCAACAAAACTTTGTTGTTGGACTTTCCGATCGTGTGTACACAAGTCTGTTGCACAAAAGCCCATGGACACTCGGAATCAAGTACGAGCCGGAAGCAAGTTTGAGTCAACATCCTTCGGAAAAAATCCACGGTTTTGTTGGCGGAAAGTCCAATCGTGTGTACGGGGCATAAGGCTTCATTACACTTATGCTCTATACACACGATAGGATTTTCCGATGGAAATTCCGACCGTGTGTGGGCTCCATCACACATTTTCCATAGGAATTTCCAACACACAAAGTTTGAGAGTAGGATATAAAATTTTCTGACAACAAAATCCGTTGTCGGAATTTCCGATCGTGTGTACACAAATCCGACGCACAAAGTGCCACGCATGCTCAGAATAAATTAAGAGACGAAAACTATTGGCTACTGCCCCGTTTATAGTCCCGACGTACGTGTTTTACGTCACCACGTTTAGAACGATCGGATTTTCCGACAACTTTGTTTGACCGTGTGTATGCAAGACAAGTTTGAGCCAACATCCGTCGGAAAAAATCCATGGATTTTGTTGTCAGAATGTCCGAACAAAGTCCAACCGTGTGTACAGGGCATTATTCTTTAATGGCACCCCAAGGCAATGCAATTCTGATCGTGGCGCGGTGCAATAGCGTGCCGATTGCGTCAAAACGTGAGTTTTAAATACGGGCTATTCTTGTCGCCCAAAAACGTGCATGAGCTTCTTTGTGGGTTACAAATGTGCTATGTGCGATACGCAGAATTGTGTGCAAATCACTCAACAAAATTTCGAGCGTTTTTTTCCACTACACAAAAAAATGTGAATGCAGCCTTAGGCTACTCGAAAACCAAATTCCCCCAAAATACTGGTTATATATCGTTAATATTTCATTTTTGATTATAATTAAATATATATTCCAAAAATTCTGCAAAAAAATGACCTGCCTGTTCGTAATCTTCTGTAGAATGTACACTGAGCTACGCATGTACAGCTCAGTTTACATTTCTGTCATGGAGCTAGTGTGAAGGGGTGAAGGACTCCACAAATGCCACACCAGCCAATCAAGACTGACAAAGACTGGCACCTGGAGGAAGCCAGGAGAAGATACCAGCGAGGGACCTAGCAGAACTGTTGGAGCAGAGGTAAATAATGCTGCCTTTAGTTCCATTTTAAAGCAGGTCAGAAAGGGGATCACTTGCAGCTATCAATAAATTCTGTAGGCATCTAAGGGCTCATTTACACCGGGGGGGGCGCACATTAGGGTGAGCATAACGTGCACATGCTAATAAGAGTTCTTTTTTTTTCCCCTTTTTAAACGTATTTTTTTTTCTTTTAACAGAAAATTAAACTTCTATTTAAATCTATGTGTGGCAGAATTTTTTTGTCCAAAAATTCAACATGTCCTATTTATTTTCAACGTACACCAATGCAGCATGTTGGTGTGAACTGAAGCAATAGGACCTAAGGCCAATTGTCTTGTCTATGCGTTGGAAATGTATTGGGCAATGCTGCCTAAAGCAGCCCAGTGGTTCTGATGGGGACCAGCCCTCAGGCTGATGCCATTGACACAACCTCAAGCCCATCTACACAGGCCTATAAGGAGACAACATGCACAAATGCATTTATTGGAGTACTGAATGTGCTTTTTTATTTTGCCCAGAATACACTTTGTGGTGTATTTATAAAACATTTGTGCAACGAATGCATATCTCCCAACTTTTTGAGATGGGAACGAGAGACACCTATAAGCAAAAGTATGCAGGCATAGGACACACCCCTTGCCACACCCCCTTAAAGGAGAATTGTACAAAAAACAAGATTGGTTAAACCCACAAGTGCTTTTTTTTACCACTACTATTCCTTTATATTGACTTTTGGAATTTACAAATGCAGCAATTTAGAAATCAGATGAAAGGTTTAGCTCTGGAAAACACTTTTTGATAGATAAAAAGTGCATTTTTATATACATCTATACAGATCAGATCAAAATGAGGGACAAATGAGGAGGAATGAGGGACATTGCTCCAAATCAGGGACAGTCCCTCGAAATCAGGGACAGCTGGGAGGTATGCGAATGTCAGAAACATTTGTGCAAGCTGAACAAAATGTCACCGTTTGCTAATAAATTAATTCCTGTATCATCAGCTCCATCTAGTGGACAAAATGCAGTATATTTTCTCATTGAGGTATTTCAGAAAACTATACTGCATTTTGGCCACTAGATGAGGCTGATGATACAAGAATTCATCTATTAGAGAACATACAGTGAAATTTCGTTCAGCTTGCACAAATGATTCTGACAGTCATGCAACAAATGTTTTATAAAGAGACCCCTTATTGCCATATTATGCTTGAAATGAGGTGACCTTAAATGCTAAGTACCAGCAGACACATTTTATTGATGATATTTTAATTATTTATTTGTATTTTTTTCCAGTATATTCACTCTGCGGGTGTTGTGCACAGGGTAAGTTCATTACACGTTCATTTACATTCCAACGCTCCCACAAAATGACTTTCTAGCATTGTCTTGGCAACATGTATTTAAGATGGAGGAGTGGACAACCCTTGACTGAAAGTGTTGAACAAATTAGGGAATCTGATTGGTGCAATGTGCAGAGTATGGCCATCGCACATAGGAAAATGTCCTGTAGTATCTTTTCTTGTTAGCTGCTGCAGTCTTCTGACGTTCTAATCGGATCAAGCGAGACATGTATCGCCCATACAATGCAAACAGCAGCGGAGTGTGTACTTTATTTACACATACAGAGGATTACAGCCATAAAAGTGTCAACATGTTTCTGCCACTCAGGCCTTATGAGTCATGAGTAAGACCTGAGCAGCAGAAACGCGTTGACCATAAGCAGTTCTGCAGAAGACCCCAGCAGACAAGTACTGTAGAAGTGCTCTATTGCAGAAGGATCACTGCATGTATCTTTTGTGATAAATAGCCTGCCTGACTGTTTGCAATTTGTTATAAAATGCCTTCAGTTTCACTTTAGTGAGTGGGGTTTTTTGGGGTCCATAGTTGGTCTTTAAAGCGTAACTAAACTGGCCTATCCTCTGCAGCCAAGGAAGCTGCCATCTTGGCTTCTGTTTGATCTGCAACTGCCATGGTGCTGCACATGTGATTAGTTATGACACCAGGCATTTCATAGTTTGACGGTTAGGATGAAAGCACATGCGAATGTAACAGTTAGCATTCCCAGCATGCTGCAAATGTGACTGTGTTTTGAAACTGTTAAAACGGAACTAAACCCTCCTATCCTTTTCAGCCAAGGAAGCTGCCATCTTGGCCTCTTTTTGATATGTACCTGCCATGTGATTAGTTATGACACCAGCCATTTGATGGTTTGACAGTTTGGTTGAGAGCACAAGCAAATGTGATGGCATTCCCGGCATGCTAAGAATGTAACTGTTTTTTGAAACCATTAAATCAATGGGTTTAGTTCCACTTTAAGTTGATGGGTTTAGTTCAACTTTCTAAATTCAAATATAATATTTATTAAAAACATATTTCTGAATCTTGAAAATAAGGTCATTCCATAATGTTTGTATAATGCTTAGTTATGCTGTGCCCTCATTAAGAATATTGTATCATATGCTTGTTTTCTGTATTTCAGGACTTAAAACCGAGCAATCTGGGTGTGAATGAAAACTACGAGATTAAGGTAAACGACCAACCCACTTCAAAATCCAGTATTCGCAATACTGATCAGTCCTAGGCTTGACATTGTTCTTAAAGGATAAATATAATAGTTTTTGTTCTTTTATTTTGCACTTTGTAACAAGGGGTTTGCCAGTTTATAAACTGAAGTTTTTCTTCCTTATTATGGCATCATATGATATCACAAGTATACTCACCCCATAATTTCCTGGACCCTCTGCCATTGGGGTCCTGTCATTACAACTCCTTTGTGAAGAGCTCTCCATCCTGGAAATGTTGGCGACCTTCCTAGTGATTGCGCCATTGGCCGTGTTTGTTAGATCCTGCTTGGGTCTGGTTTCTAAAGCGTTAATAAGAGCAGTATATGTCTCTGGAAGGCTGCAGAGGAGCCAGGGCAACAATATGGTTATCTTTGATGCAGTGTTAATTTTAGTCTTAGGACTAAAATGTCATTTTAGTTTTAGTCCCATTTTAGTCTTCTGCAGTTGTTTTAGTCGTATTTAGTCGACTAAATGTCCAGTACATTTCAGTAATTGCAATTTAGTTTTAGTCTTAGTCTTTTGACTAATATGGCATTTTAGTTTTAGTCTTATTTTAGTCTTTTGACTAAAATGGCTTTTAGTTTTAGTGGTATTTTAGTCATCTCAATTGTTTTAGTTTTAGTGGTATTTTAGTAGACTAAAATAGTATTCACTTAGTCGACTAAAATGTTTTAGTCATTTTAGTCGACTAAAATGTTTTAGTCGACTAAATTAACACAGCTTTGATGTCCTCTACAATGGTGCGTAGCTGCTCTATGATTTCTAGTATAGCTTTTTCGTGGTCACACATATGCTGGCCTTCTTCTAGTTTCATCTTATACAACTTTCTTAGCTTGCTGTTTAGACTTGAACGCTCATGCAGTTTCTGTAATGAAGTCCACATACCTTTGGCCATTTTCTCTGTTTTTTTTAGTGGATAAGCTGGTCATCTTCCACTAGTAAGCTTATGGTTGCTTTTGCCTGTCTATCCTTCCTGTCCCAGTCCTCCGTCTCTCCGTTTGTTGGTCTGTCTGTATTCAGCACTTGCCACTAGTCATTCTTTCTGAGAAACACTTCCAGTTTAAACTTCCACAGCTGGTAATTGTCATTGTTAAGCTTTGCAATTACAAACTTCACACCTGCACTGCTTGCCATCTTTCAGTAGCTTGTATACAGTACTCACTGACTCACTGTAGAATTCTTTCCAGTGCCTGCTTGGCTTGTAGTATCCTCTCCAATGCCTGGTTGCCAGGGACCCATAACCTGTTGTACAGAGTATTGAAACATGCGTTGGAAGCTTCTTGTATACAGCAGAACACCTTTACTTTCATTGAGGATATCTTTATCATGGCTTCCTGTTTCTGTCTACATGATGTAAAACCATGATAACGATATCCTCCATGAAAGTAAAGGTGTTCTGCTGTATACAAGAAGCTTCCAGCAGAAGGGCATGGGGGTACTACACCATAACTGGCGTCGTTCATAGGCACTATTTGGATACAGCAGGGAGCCAAAGCTGCAGTTCCCTGCTGTACATATCAGAATTGTTCAACGGAGGTTAGAGAGCCGCTAAAGTAGGAACATAAATAAGTGTTAATGTGGGTATTAAATAATAGGTTAAAAACATATATATAAAGCTGTTCCTGGAGAAGGACTTTGGAACGTAATACAAACCTGTGCTTTGCCCATGCATGGGAAAGTAACAGGTTTAATTGAATGACCCCTCCCCATCTTTCTTTGTTCCCCCACCACTTATGGTAGGAGCATGTAACTTACTGCGACTTCTCATGTGACGGCACTGGTGCTTTATGATTGGCCCAGTGCTGTCACATGGGGGTGGAAGATGGTCCAGTGTAAGCTTTAATCTGGACAAGCATATTTAACCACTTTCACCCCCTTCCTGCCCAGGCCAATTTCCAGTGCTGTCACACTTTGAATGACAGTTACTCAGGCATGCAACACATGCAAAACTTAATTTTTTTTTTTCAGGATTTTTTTTAGACAGATCAAGCTTTCTTTTGGTAGTATATAACCACTGGTGTTTTTAATTGTTGCTAAATAAATAAAAAAAGACCAAGAATGTTGAAAAAAGGAAAGTTTTTCTTAGTTTCTGTTACAAAATTTTGCAAATAAGAAATATTTCTTCTTCACTGATGTGTGCTAATGAGGCTGCACTGATGGGCACTGATGAGGCTGTGCTGATGGGCATTGATGAGGTCTTGCGCTGATTGGCACTGATAAGACTGTGCTGATGGGCACTGATGAGTCTGTGCTGATGGGCACTGAAGAGGCGGCACTGATGTGGCTGCACTGATGGGCACCGATGAGTTGGCACTGATGGGCACTGATGAGGCTGTGCTGATGGGCACTGATGAGACTGCGCTGATGGCACTGATGAGACTGTGCTGATGGGCACTGATGAGGCTGCGCTGATGGGCACTGATGAGGCTGCACTGATGGGCACTGATGAGATTGCGCTGATGGGCACTGATGAGGCTGCACTGATGGGCACTGATGAGGCTGCGCTGATGGGCACTGATAAGACTGCGCTGATGAGCACTGATGAGGCTGCGCTGATGGGTACTGATGAGGCTGCGCTGATGGGTACTGATGAGGCTGCGCTGATGGGCACTGATGAGGCTGCGCTGATGGGCACTGATGAGGCTGCGCTGATGGGCACTGATGAGACTGCGCTGATGGGCACTGATGGGCACTGATAAGGCTGCAATGATGGGCACTGATGAGGCTGCGCTGATGGCACTGATGAGGCTGTGCTGATGGGCACTAATGAGGCTGCACTGATGGGCACTGATGAGGCTGCACTGATGGGCACTGATGAGACTACGCTGATGGGCACTGATGAGGTTGCGCTGATGGGCACTGATAAGACTGCAATGATGGGCACTGATGAGGCTGCACTGATGGCACTGATGAGGCTGTGCTGATGGGCACTGATAAGGCTGCAATGATGGGCACTGATGAGGCTGCGCTGATGGGCACTGATAAGGCTGCAATGATGGGCACTGATGAGGCTGCGCTGATAAGCACTGATGAGGCTGCACTGATGGGCACTGATGAGACTACGCTGATGGGCACTGATGAGGTTGTGCTGATGGGCACTGATGAGGCTGTGCTGATGGGCACTGATGAGGCTGCGCTGATGGGCACTGATGAGACTGCACTGATGAGCACTGATGATGCTGTGCTGTTGGGTACTGATGAGGCTGCGCTGATGGCACTAATGAGGCTGCGCTGATGGCACTGATGAGGCTGCGCTGATGGGCAATGATGAGGCTGCGCTGATGGGCACTGATGAGACTGCGCTGATGGGCACTGATGACTCTGCGCTGATGGGCACTGATAAGGCTGCAATGATGGGCACTGATGAGACTGCACTGATGAGCACTGATGATGCTGTGCTGTTGGGTACTGATGAGGCTGCGCTGATGGCACTAATGAGGCTGTGCTGATGGGCACTGATGAGACTACGCTGATGGGCACTGATGGGCACTAATAAGCTGCACTGATGGGCAGGGGAGTGTTAGATGCACTAGAAAATTTAAAGACGCTAACAAATTGAAGTCATACTCCAGTTAATACTTTATAATAAGTTACAGCAACATTTTTTTTACTTTTGGTATAAAGGTTTTACATAAATAAAATCAGATCATTGTAAGGACCCCTGTCAGTGTTAAATGATTTGTCTCATCCCTGTAACTGCAAGAGAGCTTGTTCTATTGAAAAAGAGACTTATTGGCTGGATCACCAGATGAAAATAGAAGAAAGAAAGCCTGAAATTTTAAACTAACGTAGCCATCTAAGAATTGGTAGGCTGCAATACAATAAATGTTTGCTTTTGGGTTTTAGCCTCTCACAATATGATTTTAATGAAATTTGGTAAGAAAACAAATCATCCAAGAGAATTTGTTAACTTATAATACCATCAAAGACACACAATTCCAGGGTTTTACAGCACTTATTCAGCAAAGCAAAGAGCAATCCATAAAATGGAGCGAGCCATAATACCCAATTAGCAATCACCTATCACTGATATATCTATACAGTTTTGCTGCTCTTTGCGGTGAGTTAGAAAATAAACCAAAAACGGTCCAAAAAATGTCTGCATTACAAAAAAATGAGACAAGGAGACTGGTTCATTATTCTAATGTATTTATTTCTTTGGATTGAATAGTACATTATATGGAAATCCCAGCAGTAGCCTAGGGGCATGCTTGTAGACCAGAATAATTATAATCTAATTATGTCTAATGAAGCTTTTTTTGTATAGCAATGAGAATAATTTCTGCCTTTTAGATTTTAGATTTCGGGCTGGCTCGCCAAACGGAGAGTGAAATGACTGGATACGTGGTGACACGCTGGTACAGAGCGCCAGAAATTATTTTAAATTGGATGCACTACAACCAAACAGGTGACTGGGACTTCATTAGGATTTTCAGAAATGCCATGCATTTTGCAAAATTGAGGTAAAAGTGTAACTTGACAGAGTAGCCAACTGAGAAATACCAGTACGGGCAAGATATAGGGCCACATTCAAGATGGCAATGAACCATTTACACCAGTTCTTACTATCAAATGAGCTTAAAATCTGTTGTCTCTATCGTACAAATGCTCTCGTTTCAATCTGGGCAAAACCTGATTGACCTGCAAATATTTTTTATGGGTTTTGAGTGTAAAATGGTGCAGCTCAAGGAAATCCATGCACATATGGGAAGAAAGTGCAAACACTGTATAGTGACCATAAAGGATGACATCATGTGCAGGCAGCTTCAAAACAGTGTTATGTATGTCAGTAGACTAGAAAAAAGGAATAGAGCCTGATTGATTGCTATGGGCAACCACTTCCTATACAAGGCCCTCAGGCTTACTAACCCAACTCTTGCTCTTTTTACAGTGGACATTTGGTCTGTTGGATGCATCTTGGCTGAAATGATCACTGGCCGTGTTCTGTTTCCAGGAGGAGACTGTATCCTTTTGTGAGAATTTTGTATAAATGTCAGTAAGGGCCAGTTTTGGAAGTGGCTGTCATGTACCTGGTAGAGGAACCTCAAGTGATGTGGATGGCCTCTCCTACACCTCCCGCTCAGGGATCCCAGGAAAGTGACAGGTGGTGCAAGGGTGGCATGAGTGCCTCATAGTTCTTGGCAGCAGTTGGTATGGGTTGATAGGCTGAACGTCAGCAGAGTCAGGCCGGGCAGCAGGCAGAAGATCAGAGAGGTACAAAAAAGTGGCAACCACCCCAACCTACAACTGGCCTTTGCAGCAAGGTGCACATGGAAAGGTAATGCACAGTACAAACAGACAAAAGATTTCCTAGCAGACTTACCAGCCAGCCTGCAAAACAACCAGATTGACCCCATCTAACAGTTTATGTTAAAAACAGAGGGTTTTATTTGCACACATTTGCAAATATATGCGCAAGCCACAGTGCCCATGCTAAGGGACCTTTTTTTTTTTTTTTTTTCTTTTAATTCTCTTCATTGGTATTTCCAAAGAAGTAAGAAATTTACAATACAGAACCTTTGAGCATTCTCCGGCTCGAGAAATACAACTTATAAACAGGTACATAACAACAGGTTATCTACCTAACAATACAATAGATCAACCTAAAATTCTACCGCTCAGTCTTTCTATTTGAAAAAGCGATGGAATTAGAATGCACTGCACTTCTTCAATAGGAGTGAAATGTCCCAAGAGGAAATTTTTGTACTAGGCCTAGTATTCTGAGGGATTAAAACAGAGGAATATTGTGAGAGTCTTAGCTGGTCATAGTATAGAAAGAGAGTAATTAGAGCACATCAGATATAACCCCTATTCTTGAGCAGCATTAGTGGAGATAAATTCCAGCCATATTTTCCACACTTTGTTAAATTTAGCATTACACCCACTAGAGTGATATGTCATTTTAATAAATGGAATTGCAGAATTGATCAGAGATTTCCAAGAATTCAGGGAGGGAGCCTCTGATTGTTTCCATGTTAGTAATATTGCTTTACGGGCATAAAAGAGCAATAGTCTTATGAGGGTCTTGGTTGCTGTGCGGTGCGCCAGAGTGCCCACCAGGCCCAGCAAACAAACCGATACAGTCTGTGGGATTGGAATTTTTAAAAGCGAGGTTATGAACTGCGTTACCTCCTCCCAGAAAGAGTGAACTTTGAGACAAGACCACATCATATGACAGAAACCTGCCTCTAGATTAGCACATTTCCGACAGCTAGGGTAGGCCCCGGAATACATTTTATTGAGCCGTTGCGAAGTTAAATATACCCAATGTAGAATTCTAAACTGAATTAAGCCATCCTTTACCGCTACTAGTTGAAGAAAAGGGTATTTCGACATATCTTCCCAACCTTCTGTATCTACCTCAGGAAAATCGACTCGCCATTTAGCTTGTAGAGTTTCAAGACCAAAATGCATTGATGATAGTAGTGCCTTATATATGGTGGATAAGGGTATGTCCAGCTCGTTATCTCGGAGTAGGGATTCTAGATTGGAGTGGAGGAGTAATATTGGTTGAGACCCAAATTGGGAAGAAAAGGCATGTCTGAGCTGAAGATATCTAAAGAAGTAATGATTGGCTAATTCGTAGTTCTGATTGAGAGTATTAAAGGGAAGGATAGCCCCGTTTTCACATATATGGTCAAGTACCTTAATGTCCCTTATTGCCTATATTCTTGGTTCAGGGATAGTATGAATTTCTGCGAGGAGCAGATTAAACCATAAGGGGGTAGCTGGAGACCATCTATTTGGTTCTGCTGTATGTTTACATACTTGCGTTTACCACACCCTTATGGGACCTTTTATATATACTGTGGTTCTAACTCTAAATTTCCAGAGCCTCCATAGTAGAAGCACATATAAGAATGAATAGATTATTATATGTACTCCTACTATGGAGGCTTTAGCATTGTTTTGAAGGGAGGCTGGTAAGTGTGCTGGGAAATCTTTGGTCTGTTTGTGATGTGTATTGCGTTTCCATGTGCACCTTGCTGCAAAAGGCCAGTTATAGGTTGGGGTGGTTGCCACTTTTTTGTACAGTTGAATGAATTGGGTGCAGGGATGCACTGGGTGCCTTTGCTGCCATTGTGCTCTAGCTGGGCATCACGTGCATCCCTGTACCTTTAAGGAGGGGTGGGATTCCTCCAGGCATACCTGCCCTTAATCTATCCATCCTTATATGTGCTCCTACTGTGGAGGCTCTGGAATTGTGGGCACTGTGCATACTGTATATTTGCAAATGTGTGCAAAAAACCCCTCTGTTTTTAATATAAATTGTTAGACAGGGCCAATTTGGTTGTTTTGCAGGCTGGCTGGTAGGTGCGCTGGGAAATCTTTTGTCTGGGAAGATCAGAGAAGACCGGCTGGGCAACAGACAGATGATCAGTGGAGACTGGCTGGGTAAAGGGTGGATGACCAGTGGAAACAGTGATCAATAGAGTCAGACACGCCGGGTTTATAATTGGCGGTCAGATTGAATGTAATCCCATGGAATTCAGGCTGGAGACTGAATAGGGAAGGAGAAAGCAGAAGCGTGGTCCAATTGCAAGCCATGGTCTGTAGAGGCAGATATTAGAAGTAGTCAAGGCAGGCCAGGTCAATAGCAAGTTTTACAGGAATGCTGTAGACAAGACTGGTCATGTGCAGCAGATCAATAAATAGCCTGTTTGGTGCTAGAATCAGTGACAGGCATGTGCGCATTTTCTTGTGCATGCTTACAGTATTCGCATATGTGTGACTATGTGTGGGCCTGCACCAACATTTTTTCGATGCACCATTCCATTTACTGGTATGCCCTTCCTGACAATAGCATTGCAATCTCCTAGTTTCATAACCTGACACAGCAAGATTGGAATTTGCCAAGTATCTAGGGCTAGATATATGAAAAAAAAATGTTTCGATCCGGATAGCCGCACTCCAACAAAATCTAGGGCAAGGTGGCGGTGCTTTTGGAAAGGATACTCCCAACATCCTCATACTCACCTTACCTCACAGCTTCTTGCTAATCTGCAGTTGGTGCTGGAATCGGCTGTGTCCGCAACCCAGGCAATGGGGATTTTACTCACTGGTCATGTGACAGTGCTGGGGCCTAGTGGTTGGCTGCTAAGCCCCATCTACAGCTCCATCACAAGGGAAGCAGTTCAGATGTTCTCCATACCAAGGTGAGGTATACCAGGTACCAGGTAAGGTGAGAATATGGGAGTCATGGATGCCTTTTCCAAAGACACCTTGCCCTAGATGATTGACTATTTAAATTCTTGATGTGCCAGGTTATGAGAATGGGAGTTGCATGGACAAGTTAACAGTATCTCGTTGTTAACAGTAACAAACTAGCTTAAAAAAAGCAGTACCAAAGTAAAAATTCACCTCTCCTGTTGCCTGCACCTCCAAAAACCTTCCCATTGAAGAGAAATGCTCCACCAAAATATCTTCTCAAACAGTCCCTTCCAGGAGTGCTGATGTCCTGGGGGACTGAACTCTGTGGCACATCTTGCCAACTAACTCGTACGTCACTACAAGACACAATAGTGTCAAATCATGACCTAAAACCATTATAGTTTTTCTTTAAAATGCGGAAAAAGAGGCTTTTCTCTGTATGTGTTGTGGAATAATTGTTTACTTAATGTACATTCAGATTTTGATGAACTGAACAAAATTATTGAGGTAATAGGAAGTCCCCAACCATCGTTAATCAGCAAGATGGAAAGCAAACATGTAAGTACTTATATGTTCTACAGATCGACGTTGGCTAGGTATGTAGGCTGCCCCTCTGTGGCCATAATTTTGCATCTAGTCTTAAAATGGAGGTGTTTGGGACGATTGGCTGCTGGAGGTGCAAACGCTGCATCCTGGAGGGAGATCACATACTCCCCCTATACCCAGAAGAACCAGGTACTTGTAGTGTTCTATAAAGATCCAAAAAAAGTGCAGTGCATATAAACTAGACAGTGGCCATAAATGATATGTAAATTGCAACAATGCTTAAAGTGAATTACTTAAATTGAACATAGAAAAAACGATAAAGTAAACAAAACAGTGTTGTTTGCACTTTAAATAGTGTCCATAAATGTCCAAAATCACAAACTGTGAGAACATTGATGTAAACCACCAGAGGAATGAAAAAGGTGAACATTGATAAAATAAAAAGGAGAAGAAGAGTCCCACACTCAGTGATGAAGCTGAAAAGTGGCTGTTAGGATAGCTGAGGTGATACCAAATACCAGAGGCTTCCTGAAATGCCAGTGACCCCCTGGTTAGAGTCATCGTAAAGATCAATGTACACTCATTTAAACAGCAGGAACAAGCTCTATGGCAAAGGATGGAATGGTGACACTGGCACAGTTCACTTTGCTAGTACACAGGGACTCCTCCATTACCCGGCTTAGCCCAAAAGGCTTGAGATGGATCATAGAGTATATAAAATAAAAAGGCTCCTCATAGTGCAATACTGTAACGTGATCTGCATTTAAAAAGAGAAAAAATGCACTTACAATTTAGCAGGTAATAAAAGACATGTCATAAAACTGCCGTAGAAGGGAACAGAGTCTTCCTCCAGTAACTAAAATGGCCCATGCCGGCTGCGCATGCGTGGTAACGTGTGTGTGTGGCGCCACCCTACACGTTTCGTCATATATGACATCATCAGGGGAATTTGTTATGTTTTCATAGAAGAACAGAATGGCAGGGGAGAGTGGTGAAGGTTTGTATTAGTGGGTTGGGTTGTCCTTACAAATAAACCTAACACTTTGCCCTGAATGTGACAGATTTTCTTAAACTTAAAGAATCCTGAAAGCTCCTTGCATACTTCCTCCCGAAAATGCTAATTTCCTGGTAGTCTCTGGCTTTAATATTTTATAAGTTGTTGACTTGGAACAGGTACACAGATCGGGAAAGTTAGAGCAAAGGCATATTACTTGTCCTTTTCTGCAAGTGTGGGGGGCAATATGACTGCTGGGCAAGTCACATTTTTATGTGAAGAAATAAGCAATGGCAGCTTCCATTTTTTCTCATTAGAAGTTTCTTTTGACATAGATTTTTTTTTTTAGGCTAATAAAAAAATCAGTTAATATACAGTTTTTGTTTTTTTTAACCAAACATCTTTTAGTACTTGCCAATTCGATTATTATTTGCAACCCTTTATTTCTTTTTACAGGCTCAAGACTATTTAAAAATGCTACCATACAAGCAAAAGAAGAATTTTAAAGAGGTTTTCCCGACAATGAACGCACTAGGTATGAAAACTGCCCAATGAGACAACCCTTTATCCACCCATAATAGCACGAATTAGTAGATCATCTGTGAACTGGGAGTGCCCTGTCTTGATGTTTTCTAAATTCACCTTACTGTAATATTTGGGTATTTGCATAGTTCCTTCCTCTTTTTTTTTTTATATTGTGTCACAGGTGTACCCAGGACCTTGTCAGAAATGTCCATATCCAGCATTATTCCCACAGTCTATTACTTAAAGTGTGTGTATAGCCAAACTTTTCTTTTAGTTTTGGATTGGGTATTGAACCATTAAAATCTGTGCAAGTTCATTTTTGCTGTATTTATCCTGCTATAGAGGTTTCCCTTCACTGCTTGTCCTATGCACCATACAGGAAGTAAGAGGGAAAATTCTCCTAGATCCTAGACAACTGTCATCAGAACAGATGTCCCCACTGGAAGATTTCTCCTCACCTCTTTGTATAGTGACAACTGCAAAAATTAGATAAAAAATTCCAGGATAGTGGTAGCCAGGACAAATCGAGAGGATAAATCTACCCAGTACAGCAAAGACAAAATCCAGCAGGACCAGTCCCTACTCTATCCAAAACTAAAAGAGAAGTTGTGGCTTTACATACATATTAAATGATAACTGTACTTTCATAGAAAGTATAATAATCCCTTTGGCCTACCCAACTAAAGTAACCCCCCCCCCCCATCCTCAGATGCCTACTTACCTAAATCTGAAAGCTGTGGCCCAATGGAATCTGAAGAGCCTTTGACTTAAATCTTCTTTCCACCTGAGCAGTTGAACCCCCATCTTGTGAGATGCCTCAACAGAGGCCTAGCAGTGGTCATCAACCCTGTCCTCAGGGCCCACTAACAGGCCAGCTTTTATGTATTACCTTGGTGAGATGCAGACTAGAATACTGCAATCACTGAGCAGCGAATTATATCACCTGTGATGTATTTCAGTTATCTTGCAAACCTGGCCTGTTAGTGGGCCCTGAGGACAGGGTTGATGACCACTGGCCTATAGAGATTGACCATGCAGATGTGGCCAGAAATAAAAACTTTGACCAGAGGCTCTATAGATTCAGGTGATCCACAGCCAACCAATTCAAGAAGTAAGTATACACTATATTACCAAATGTATTGGGACGCCTGCCTATACACGCACATGAACTTTAATCGCATCCCAGTCTTAGTCCGTAGGGTTCAGTATTGAGTTGGCCCACCCTTTGCAGCTATAACAACTTCAAATCTTCTGGGAAGGCCGTCCACAAGGTTTAGGAGTGTGTCTATGGGAATGTTTGACCATTCTTCCAGAAGCACATTTGTGAGGTCAGGCATTGATGTGCACAAGAAGGCCTGGCTCGCAGTCTCTGTTCTAATTCATCCCAAAGGTGTTCTAGGCCAGGACTCTGTGCACGCCAGTCAAGTTCTTCTACCCCAAACTGGCTCATCCATGTCTTTATGGACCTTTCTTTGTGCACTGGTGCACACTCATGTTGGAACAGGAAGGGGCCACCCCCAAACTGTTCCCACAAAGTTGGGAGCATGAAAATGTCCAAAATGTCTTGGTATGCTGACACCTTAAGAATTCCCTTTACTGGAACTAAGTGGCCAAGTCCAACCCCTGAAAAACAACTCCACACCATAATCACCCTTCCATCAAATGATTTGGACCCATGCACAAAGCAAGGTCCGAAAAGAAATGGATAAGCGAGTTTGGGGTGGAGGAACTTGCCCTGACCTCAACCCGATAGAACACCTTTTGGATGAATTAGAGCGGAGACTGCGAACCAGGCCTTGTCATCCAACATCAGTGCCTGACCACACAAATGCACTTCTGGAAGAATGGTCAAACATTACCATAGACACACTCCTAAACCTTGTGGACAGCCTTCCCAGAAGAGTTGAAGCTGTTATAGCGGCAAAGGGTGGGCCAACTCATTGAACCCTATGGACTAAGACTGGGATGCCATTAAAGATCATGTGCATGTAAATGCAGGTGTCCCAATACTTTTGGTAATATTGTGTACATGGGGGCAGGGCCAGGACAAGGGGTGGACGAGAGGGCCACCTGCCTTGGGCGCAATGGTTTACTGTAGGGATGGGGGTGCAGTTTGGCATCTTTGCCCAGGGCGCTAAATGACCTTGTCCCGGCACTGCACGGGTGTGGTGAGAGGGTAGTTAGTTTAGGGCAGTGATGGAGAACCTTGGCACCCCAGATGTTTTGGAACTACATTTCCCATGATGCTCCACTACACTGCAGAGTTCCAGAGCGTCATGGGAAATGTAGTTCTAAAACATCTGGGGTGCCAAGGTTCGCCATCACTGGTTTAGGGGTTAGGCTTCTCCAACAGTACAATTACCTGTCATGGGAGTCATGGAGGCTGCCATTGCAGCCCCCTGCTTATGAAAGTGCTAGTTACCTGGCTGTCATGGCATCATCTTGTTTCAGTACTTGAATCTAGAGTCACCATTCCAGGACAAGTATGGAAATCAGGTCTTCTGACTTTTCTAATCCTCATACTTGTTCCAGGTCAGTGAACCCGAGGGTCAGTCCCCATATTTCTCTCATGCTATACTAGGGAAGGGATGGAGGTGGTCACATGGCTTACAGATCACAATAAAAAGTCAGTGAAATCTATATGTGGTTTAAAAAAAAAAAAAAATGAAGGCCGAAACCCAGGGGAAGTTTTTTTAAGCCAAAAGTAAATACATTTGTTAGGGAAAGAAGAAAAGTGCCCCAGATAAAGAAAAACGATTATTAAAGTGAACTTGTATTGAAATAACTGTACTGTTGGAATAGGAGTTTCTTCTCCTGCACAACATTGTGCATTATAATCTGATAATGGGGAACTGGAAATCCCATCTGAAATGGATGAAGATAGTGACATCCATTGCAAAATATCTTCTGTGTTCTGCACTTAATACTTTGTACATTGAAAACAATAAACTCAACTCACAAAACTGGCACAACAATATAAGCACACCTCCCAACTTTTTGAGATGGGAACGAGGAACACCTATTAGCAAGAGTATATAGGCATAGGACACACCCCCTGCCACGCCCCCTTAACCGCTTCAGCCCCGGAAGATTTTACCCCCTTCCTGACCAGAGCACTTTTTGCGATTCGGTACTGCGTCGCTTTAACTGAATATTGCGCGGTCGTGCGACGTTACACCGAAACAAAATTGATGTCCTTTTTTTTCCCACAAATAGAGCTTTCTTTTGGTGGTATTTGATCACCTCTGCGGTTTTTATTTTTTTGCGCTATAAACAAAAAAACAGCGACAACTTTGAAAAAAAAGCAATATTTTTTACTTTTTGCTATAACAAATATCCCCCAAAAATATATAAAAAAAACCTTTTTCTTTTCCTCAGTTTAGGCCGATATGTATTCTTCTACATATTTTTGGTAAAAAAACCCGCAATAAGCATATATTGATTGGTTTGCGCAAAAGTTATAGCGTCTACAAAATGGGGGATGGATTTATGGCATTTTTATTTATTTTCTTTTTTTTTATAGTAATGGCGGCGATCTGCGATTTTTATCATGACTGCGACATTATGGCGGACACATCGGACACTTTTGACACTATTTTCGGACCATTGTCATTTATACAGCGATCAGTGCTATAAACATGCACTGATTCCTGTGTAAATGACACTGGCAGGGAAGGAGTTAAAGCGAAGGTTCGCTGAAAAAAATATTAAAAGCCAGCAGCTACAAATACTGCAGCTGCTGACTTTTAATATATGGACACTTACCTGTCCAGGGAGCCCGTGATGTCGGCAGCCGAAGCCAATCCGTCTTTCGGCTCTCGGCTGCTGTTGCCGCCATCCTTGGTAAGGGAATAAGGAGGTGAAGCCGTGGGGCTTCACTTCCTGGCTCCCTACTGCGCATGCGTGAGTCGCGCTGCGCGTCCTCTCAGGTCCCTGCTGTGTTCTGGGACCTGTGTGTCTCCCAGAATACAGCGGGGAAGGACGGGGTAGGCGCCAGAAGTGGCATAGCGCCGCGGTCATCTATGCTAGGAAGTGGGAGCAAATACCTGTATTAGACAGGTATCTGCTCCCTCCTCCCCCCTGAAAGGTGCCAAATGTGACACCGGAGGGGAGGGGGGGGATCCAAAAAGTGGAAGTTCCATTTTTGGGTGAAACTCCACTTTAAACACTAGGGGGCGATCAAGGGGTTAAGTGTGTCCTAGGGAGTGATTCTAACTGTGGGGGGGGGGCGCACTACAACATGACAGCGATCACCGCTCCCGATTACAGGGAGCAGTGATCTCTGTCATGTCACTAGGCAGAATGGGGAAATGCCTTGTTTACATAGGCATCTCCCCGTTCTGCGGCTCCGTGATATGATTGCGGGACACCGGCGGACATCGAGTCCGCGGGACCCGCATGCATGGTCACACTGTACACGGCGGGCGCACCCGCGCCCAATAGACCCACCAATTAAAGGGGACGTACAGGTACGCCCATTTGCCCGCCGCTGCCATTGTGCTGACGTATATCGGCGTGCGGCGATCGGCAAGTGGTTAAAGGAGAATTTAAGTGCTTTTTTTTTACCACTACTATTCCTTTATATTGGCTTTTGATATTTACAAATGCAACCATTTAGAAATTGGATGAAAGGTTTAGCTCTGGGAAACACTTTTTGAAAGTTAAATAGTGCATTTTATATACAACTACATAGATGAGACCAGAATGAGGGACAAATGAGGGGGAAAGAGGGACAGAGGGTCTTTGTTCCAAATTAGGGACAGTCCCTCGAAATCCGGGACAGTTGGAGCTATGATATAAGGATATTGAATTAAAAAAAAAAAAAAAAAGTGATAAATATTTTGAGCGGAGTTCAATGAGATTTGAAAATAACAGTCACATAAAGACACTTATCTTTGAGAAAAGTTTCCTGAATTGAGGCAAAAAGTGCCTTAAAACTGAAATACGTGATCGCACCGTGCAGCTGTGCACAGAATCACCCTTCAAATCAACATGAGTCTCCCGCAGTCAATATTTGAATTGGCATTTACAATCTAGACAGGTAGCTGACGGATTTCCTTCCTGTCTCACCAGAGATTGATTTGCTGGAGAAAATGCTGGAACTGGACCCAGAGAAAAGGTTATCTGCTACCGAATGTCTGGCACATCCGTACCTAGAAGAATACCAGGACTCGGACCCTGACCCGCCTGCGGAGAAATACGACGATTCCTTTGAAAACCTGGACCTTGGTATCGCGGAGTGGAAAAGTAACGTACTCGTGTTTTATTATTAATCTACAAACAAGATCATAGGCGTGCGCACAGGGTGTGCCAGGTGTTCCCCCCTGTTTAGACCACTGATATTTCATCCCTAAAAAAAATGTTACAAAATAAAATACTTTAAAAAGAATAAAAATAAAACTACTGACACTGTCCACTGCCCTACTGACACCATCAGTACATATACACATGCATATGTATTTGAGCTTTGGGGTGCACACCCTAATGCAAGAGGCTGCGCACACCTATGAACAAGATATTCGGGGCACAGCCAGGCTCACACAATAAAAGCCAATGGGGTGGATACATAAAACAAGGCAGAAGGCTAGGGTCGAAGAATGCAGATTAGAGAGAAAGCTCCAGTGGATTACAAATTCCTTTACATATTTAAATACTTAAAATAAATGGAAAGTGAGGAGGAAAAGGAAGAAAGGAAAGAGAAAAATAGAGAGCCGAATGAGGAAATGAAAGAAAAGAGGGAAGAGGAAACAAAGGAATTTAGAATATACAGAAAAATATAAAATAAACTAAAGAATATAATAGAATATAGAATAGAATATAAAATAGAACAGAACATAGAATAGAATATAGAACAGAATAAAATATAGAACAGAATATAAAATAGAATAGAATAGAATGTAAAATAGAATAGAATGTAAAATAGAATAGAACATAGAATGGAATATAGAACAGAATAGAAAATAGAATAGAATAGAACAGAACATAGAATAAAATATAGAACAGAATAGAAAATAGAAAAGAATATAAAATAGAATAGAACATAATATAGAATAGAACACAGAATAGAATAAAAAAAATAGAATATATTATAGAATAGAATATATAATAGAATACAGGAAACAGAATAGAATAAAATAGAGAGTAGAATATAGGAGTAGTATATTAAAAAAATATACACTATATTGCCAAAAGTATTGGGACACCTGCCTTTACACGCACATGAACTTTAATGGCATCCCAGTCTTAGTCTGTAGGGTTCAATATCGGGTTGGTCCACCCTTTGCAGCTATAACAGCTTCAACTTTTCCGGGAAGGCTGTCCTCAAGGTTTAGGATTGTGTCTATGGGAATGTTTGACCATTCTTCCAGAAGCACATTTGTGAGGTCAGGCACTGATGTTGGATGAGAAGGCCTGGCTTGCAGTCTCTGCTCCAATTCATCCCAAAGGTGTTCTATTGGGTTGAGGTCAGGACTCTGTGCAGGCCAGTCAAGGTTCTCCACCCCAAACCCGCTAATCCATGTCTTTATGGACTTTGCTTTGTGCACTGGTGCGCAGTCATGTTGGAACAGGAAGGGGCCACCCCCAAACTGTTCCCACAAAGTTGGGAGCATGAAAAATTGTCCAAAATGTCTTGGTATGCTGACGCCTTAATAGTTCCCATCACTGGAACTAAGGGGCCAAGCCCAACCCCTGAAAGCCAACCTCACACCATAATCCCCCCTCCACCAAATGATTTGGACCAGTGCACAAAGCAAGGTCCATAAAGACATGGATGAGTTTGGGGTAGAGGAACTTGACTGGCCTGCACAGATTCCTGACATCAACCCGATAGAACACCATTGGGAAGAATTAGAGCGAAGACTGTGAGCCAGGCCTTCTCGTCCAACATCAGTGCCTGACCTCACAAATGCACTTCTGGAAGAATGGTCAAACATTCCCATAGACACACTCCTAAACCTTGCGGTTCGCAAAAGGCAGTGTGAACCGCCGGCGGTTCAGGTGCGATGTAGGAACCCGCACTTAATTCGAAGGGTTTCCCGCATCGCACCAGTGTGAACCGAGCCTCAATGTTAACATGTCAATTTAAAAGTCATTTTCAGTATCTTAAAATTTGAGGCTTCGATTAAAATAATACCCAGTAATCATTTTGTGAAGGTTCTTGTTCAGGGACTTTCTGTTATGGGGGACAACCTTCTGTCCTTTTCTCCCAAGTGTCCTCCTGCATTGGTACAAAGAAGGAGCAGAAGATATTGGAGCACCAAAGGAATGATCAGTCAAATGATTAGGGAAGGCCATACAGTAAGACATTTTCTTTCCTTCAACCACACTGACCATATTGATGGAGGAATCCCTCCTCTGCACTGCTGGCAGAATACAATGATCACTGCCGGCAGTGATCCAAAGAAAAAACCCAACAGGCTGGTTGTACTGTAGTCAACTGATATATCGACTTCAGTACAACCAACCTGCCCATTTTCGATCCATCTATGGCCAGCTTAGGTATGGTAAAGATTTTAACACATTCCATTGTCTGGCTGACCCTTAGCTTTCTATTATCTTCTATTAAGCTTTCACCCAATACCCCCCCAATGGTTGGTGGTATTGTGGTCTAAGCATCAGCCTAGTCACTGTATTTATGTCACAAGACTGACTTTTCCTTACATTATGATATTAAAGATTGAGACTTTTCCAATCTGTAAAACTTTTTCGAATCCAGAGGCGCCCTCAACCCAACTACCCTTTGGAAAATGCCAGTTCCCTGGCTGTGTCTGCCCAAAAATAATTTAACTCAGAAACAAGCATTCAGCAAATTAAAAGAAGAACTTCTGAGTTCTATACTTGTTCTAAGTCAGTGACTTGAAGTATTGAAACCAGATCACAAGTATGGCAGACAAGTAGATTATAAGATAATATAAAAACAATGGGGGAATTAAACTTGGCCATGAAATATACACAATAATTATTGTTAGGTGGCAGCAATGCTTAACCCCTTGGCGCTGACAGTACGCATATTTGTGGCCTTTCGGCAGGTGGGTAAGCCGGAGGGGACCAGCAAGCTCCCGATGCATACTTGCGATTGGGTGCTTTCAGATCATTTGATCGCTGTGACAGCCAATCACAGTGGTCACATGACCCGAATGCCCCCCCCCCCCCCCCCCCCCCCCGGCTTTTAGAACTCTTAAAGAGCCCGCCCAGAGGCGATTGGCAGGAAGGGGTTAAGCAGTCCATAACCATGGCTTGAAGGAAAGAAAATGGCTCAATTTCCTCATCAACAATTTCAGTAAAACTTGCTGAATTTCGATCTGTCTATGGCCGGCTTTAAAGAAATACCTAAGCTACTCGCTCATCAGCCCTTTGCTACTTCTTGTGTGGCCCCTAGGGGTCCCTGCAGACAGTAATCACTTTACCTTGCCTAGGTGCTTATTGAGGCCAGCGAGGGAAAGATATTCTGGGTTCTAATGGTTAAACAGTGTATTTTAATTCTTCCCCAGTATCCCTCTTTTTATGTGCTGCCTATGCTTTTTCACTTTTAGTGTTTTTTCCTTCTGATCTTTTACAATGAGCCTACTGAAAGAAATATCAAATGTTGCACAAATCACTTTTAAGGAGTCTGAAGGGAGCACATTGTCGGTGTATTGATTTATAAAAGGGCTGTAAAAACAGTATCTCTAGCAGACTCATATAATGTGTCTCTAGTCTATGACTCCCCAGTTGCCAACAACTCCAACATCACGTCCTCATTCTCTGACCATCATTTGTAGCATGCCCGTAGTCTCTGACCAGCATTTGTAAGTTGCCCGTAGTCTCTGACCATCCTTTGTAACTTGCCTGTAGTCTCTGACCATCCTTTGTGGCATGCCCGTAGTCTCTGACCATCATTTGTAGCATGCCCGTAGTCTCTGACCATCCTTTGTGGCATGCCCGTAGTCTCTGACCATCCTTTGTGGCATGCCCGTAGTCTCTGACCATCATTTGTAGCATGCCCATAGTCTCTGACCATCATTTGTAGCATGCCCGTAATCTCTGACCATCCTTTGTGGCATGCCTGTAGTCTCTGACCATCATTTGTAGCATGCCCATAGTCTCTGACCATCCTTTGTAGCATGCCCGTAGTCTCTGACCATCCTTTGTGGCACGCCCGTAGTCTCTGACCATCATTTGTAGCACGCCCGCAGGCTCTGACCATCATTTGTAGCACGCCCGTAGGCTCTGACCATCATTTGTAGCACGCCCGTAGTCTCTGATCATCATTTGTAGCATGCCCGTAGTCTCTGACCATCCTTTGTGGCATGCCCGTAGTCTCTGACCATCATTTGTAGCATGCCCGTAATCTCTGACCATCCTTTGTGGCATGCCCGTAGTCTCTGACCATCCTTTGTAGCATGTGTATTGATTTATAAAAGGGCTGTAAAAACAGTATCTCTAGCAGACTGATATAATGTGTCTCTAGTCTATGACTCCCCAGTTGCCAACAACTCCAACATCACGTCCTCATTCTCTGACCATCATTTGTAGCATGCCCGTAGTCTCTAACCAGCATCTGTAGCATGCCCGTAGTCTCTGACCAGCATTTGTAAGTTGTCCGTAGTCTCTGACCATCCTTTGTAACTTGCCTGTAGTCTCTGACCATCCTTTGTGGCATGCCCGTAGTCTCTGACCATCCTTTGTGGCATGGCCGTAGTCTCTGACCATCCTTTGTAGCATGCCCGTAGTCTCTGACCATCCTTTGTGGCATGCCCGTAGTCTCTGACCATCCTTTGTGGCAAGCCTGTAGTCTCTGACCATCCTTTTGTAGCATGCCCGTAGTCTCTGACCATCCTTTGTGGCATGCCCGTAGTCTCTGACCATCCTTTGTGGCATGCCAATAGTCTCTGACCATCATTTGTAGCATGCCTGTAATCTCTGACCATCCTTTGTGGCATGCCCGTAGTCTCTGACCATCATTTGTAGCATGCCCATAGTCTCTGACCATCCTTTGTAGCATGTGTATTGATTTATAAAAGGGCTGTAAAAACAGTATCTCTAGCAGACTGATATAATGTGTCTCTAGTCTATGACTCCCCAGTTGCCAACAACTCCAACATCACGTCCTCATTCTCTGACCATCCTTTGTGGCATGCCCGTAGTCTCTGACCATCATTTGTAGCATGCCTGTAATCTCTGACCATCCTTTGTGGCATGCCCGTAGTCTCTGACCATCATTTGTAGCATGCCCATAGTCTCTGACCATCCTTTGTAGCATGTGTATTGATTTATAAAAGGGCTGTAAAAACAGTATCTCTAGCAGACTGATATAATGTGTCTCTAGTCTATGACTCCCCAGTTGCCAACAACTCCAACATCACGTCCTCATTCTCTGACCATCATTTGTAGCATGCCCATAGTCTTTGACCATCCTTTGTACCATGCCCGTAATCTCTGACCATCATTTGTAGCATGCCCGTAGTCTCTGACCATCCTTTTGTAGCATGCCCGTAGCCTCTGACCATCCTTTGTGGCATGCCCGTAGTCTCTGACCATCATTTGTAGCATGCCCATAGTCTCTGACCATCATTTGTAGCACGCCCGTAGTCTCTGACCATCATTTGTAGCATGCCCGTAATCTCTGACCATCATTTGTAGCACACCTGTAGTCTCTGACCATCATTTGTAGCATGCCTGCAGTCTCTGACCATCTCCTGTTACATGTCTGCAAAGTCTGACAGATTTTTGTAGCATTACATTCATAGCATGTTATGTACAGCCATGATGTCAGGTGCCACACTTGAGTCCACTTGCGCGGGAAGGTTGAAAACCACCGATTAGCCCTGGTTCACACTGATGCGACTTTATATGTTTCAGAAAGCATGGAATCACACAACGAATCAAATAACATTGTTTTCTATGGAGGCCATTTACATATATGCAGCCTAAATGCAATGCGGTTTTAACCGCTTAACCACTTCACCCCCGGAAGGATTTGCCCCCTTCCTGACCAGAGCACTTTTTGCGAGTCGGCACTGCGCCGCTTTAACTGACAATTGCGCGCTCGTGCGACGTTGCTCCCAAACAAAATTGACGTCCTTTTTTCCCCACAAATAGAGCTTTCTTTTGGTGGTATTTGATCACCTCTGCGGTTTTTATTTTTTGCGCTATAAACAAAAAAACAGTGACAATATTTTTAACTTTTTGCTATGATAAATATCCCCAAAAAATATATAAAAAAATTTTTTTTCCTTCAGTTTAGGCCGATACGTATTCTTCTACATATTTTTGGTAAGAAAAAAAATCGCAATAAGCGTTTATTGATTGGTTTGCACAAAAGTTATAGCGTCTACAAAATAGGGGATAGTTTTATGGCATTTTTATTAATAATTTTTTTTTACTAGTAATGGCGGCAATCAGCGATTTTTATCGTGACTGTGACATTATGGCAGACAGATCGGACACTTTTGGTGCTATTTTGGGACCATTCACATTTATACAGCGAGCAGTGCGATTAAAAATGCACTGATTACTGTGTAAATGTGACTGGCAGTGAAGGGGTTAACCAGGAGGGGGCTCTGCAGGGGTAAAGTGTGTCCTAGGGAATGATTCTAACTGTGGGGGGTGGGGGGGGGGCTATGTGTGACACGACACTGATCACCGCTCCCGATTACAGGAAGCGGTGATCAGTGTCCTGTCACTAGGCAGAACTGGGAAATGCTTGTTTACATCAGAATTTCCCCGTTCTTCCTCTCTGTGAGACGATTGCGGGTATCCCCATGGACATCGAAACCGTAGGACCCGCGGTTGGACTCACGGAGCTCACGGCGGGCACGCGCGCACGTCTGCTATCCTGACCTCGCGAGATCACGTACAGCTACGTGATTTCGCGCAGCGGAGCCAACCTGCCACAGTAAAACTGCGGCGGCTAGTCCGAAGGCGGTTAAGGACAGCCACACGTACATTTACTGCAGCAGGGCGACCCTTAAACACAAAATTAAGTACCTGCGCAGTCGTGCGACGCTGTACCCAAACAAAATTGACGTCCTTTTTTCCCCACAAATAGAGCTTCCTTTTAGTGGTATTTGATCACCTCTGCGGTTTTTACTTTTTGCGCCATAAACAAAAAAGAGCAACAATTTTGAAAAAAAACCCAGCAATATTTTTTACTGTAATAAATATAAAAAAAAAAAAATGTCTTCATCAGTTTAGGCCTATATGTGTTCTTCTACATATTTTTGGTAAAAAAAAATCGCAATAAGCGTATATAGATTGGTTATAGAGTTAAAAGTTATAGAGTCTACAAAGTAGGGAATAGATTTATGGTATTTTTTTTTTCACTGGTAATGGCAGCAATGAGCGATTTTTAGCGGGACTGCGACATTGCAGCTGACAGATCGGACACTTTTGCCACTTTTTTGGGACCAATGACATTTGTACAGCGATCAGTGCTATAACAATGCACTGAATACTGTATAGTTCTCACTGGCAGAGAAGGGGCTAACACTAGGGGGCAATCAAGGGATTAAATGTGTTCCCTGGGAGGTGTTTATAACTGTGGGGGGGGGGGACTGACTGACTGACTGGAGGAGGAGAGAGATCGCTGTTCCTAATCACTAGGAACAGACGATCACTCTCTACTCCCTTGACAGAACGGGGATCTGTCTGTTTACATTGAGCGATCGCGGCTGCTAGCCACGCACAGCCACTCCCCGGCCATGCAGCGGCGCACGTGTGCGCGTGCACCTGCTATAGCTGTTTAAAGGGCTGATGTACAGCTACGGCGATTTGCAGGAATGAGCCGATTTGCAACAGTATAATGACGGCGGTTGGTTGGCAAGTGGTTAACAACAACAACTTTAACAATACATTCATTGAACTGACTGTGATAAATAATATAGGACTGGCTACTATAGGCACAGTACTCATCATTACTGCCTTGTTAAGTAAATAATTTAATGCTATATTAAATATAGCATTAAAAAAATAAAAACCAATGAATGACACGATCATTGGTTTAGGATGCAGAGACTTAAGCAAAGCACAGAACTGTACAGGGCAGCGGGAGCTGCCAAAGTCTACTTTTCCTATTGTCAAGCTGGCGATTGGTTGGTAGGCGGTCCGAGCAACCAATCACCAGCTTGTTAATAGGAAAAGTAAACTTTGGCAGCTCCCGCCCCCAAACCCCCCTCCCCATCAGAATGACAGGGGGCGGAGGCTGGGAGAAAAATCGGCTCCCCGTTCAACCCCACATATAGCTGGATAAAACAAAAACTGTGTCTGGCTTCATTTCAGGCTGCAAAGCAACAAAATGTGATCATTTTACCCCCTGTATTTCATAGTTTTGCTGTTTGCTTGGGAGTTCAACTTTAAGCTCTGCCAAACAATGAGAATTGTTATTGCTGGTACAGAAATCACTTCTCAAACATTTTTACAAGTTCACTAATCCAAGCATTTTAGTTCAAATACTGAAAATATTTTTTTTTTTTTTTTTTTTTCCAAGAGACACATAGGTAACCAAAAAAAAACATTTTAGCTCTGCCAGTCAGACTAAATATCTAGCAATGTATTTACTTTGTGAAGGGCAATTTTAAATCAGATTTATTTTGTCAGCCGATCTTCCAAGAAGTTTGCAAAATTCCATTTCTCATTTGTGTTTTCACAGGTTTAAGTCACATGGAAGTCATGACATTCGATCCGAAAACCCCGAGCCAACGCGCTACTTAACCACGCTCGTGCAGTTCCTTGTTGTCTGCTAGGCGGCCGCATCATGGAACTTTGAAGAGGATCCAGAACTGAATCAGAGCAAAGAACAGTCTGTTCATCGATGATGGATCCAACTTGCAAATGGAAAGACCTCATTTTTTCGTTACGGACCAAATAGGACTATGAACATAAAAATGAATTGTGTATATTTCTAACATGAATGTGTCTTTTACAACCTGTGGAGCTCCCGTTTTATTGGACATACAAGACTCAGCAAACAAACTTTTATTTCTGTTTTGGATGGTTGTTGGTAGACAGAGACACTTAATACCTTCTTATGACTATGAGGGACTACATCATCGAGAGCTCTGTACCCACCGGCTTCAGCCATTTTAAGGCTTTATTCACACTTGTGCAACTTGTTATGCAACTTTGGACACTAAAGTTGCATGACAACTGTTGAAATATGTGCGACTTAAAGCTGCAGTGACAAGAGCACCACTTTGGTCCAACTTTAATGCGACTTGTGTGCCATAGACTGCAATGTAAACCCTCAAAAATTCCATAAAAGTCGCACCTGAATGTCATACATGCAACAGTTGTCCATTATCATTGGTCAAAGCCAAATCCAAGTCGCACCTCTCCAAAGCTGCACAACTCGCAACTTTGGAGTCCTACAAGTGTGAATGGAGCCTTATGCCCCGTACACGCGATTGGATTTTCCGACAACAAAACCGTGGAATTTGGTTTGTTGGCTCCAACTTGTCTTGTATACACACGGTCACACAAATATCGGCCAACAATTACAAATGTGGGAACGTGGTGACGTATGACGACCCGAGAAAAAGGAAGTGCAATAGCCAGTGCGGCTCCTTCTGCTTGATTCCGAGCATGAGTGAACTTTTGTGTGTCGGACTTGTGTACAGACGATCGGAAATTCCGACAACAAAGTTTTGTTGGCGGAAAAATTTGAGAACCTGCTAGGCAACATTTGTTGGCGGAAAGTCCAACAGCAAATGTTCGAGGGAGCATACACACGGTCGGACTTTCAGCCAACAAGCTCACATCCAACATTTGTTGTCGGAAAATCCGATCGTGTGTACGGGGCATAAGGCTGGGTTCACACATGCTACGGCCAGGGGTTCGGTGTATCCTTGTACACCGTTTCAGGTGCGAATCAGGTCCAACTTCTTGCCTGAATTCGCACCTGATTCGGACGCAAACATGCACAAGACCCTTTCCAAATGCGGACCGTGGCCTCCCCGGAGCGGTGTGAAGCCGCTCCATTGTGAGCCAGGCACACTCTCCTGCCATGCGAATTGGATGCGGGAATACCTCATCCAATTTACATAAGTGTGAATCCAGCCTAAAGGGATCTCTTGTTCATTGTTGAATATTTCCTTTATAATATATTAAAAAAGAAATCCAGGCATAGTATATTTTTACATATTTACATAGGTCCAGCCAGTAGTGTATTTAGGTTTTGTGCTGCCCTAGGCCTGACTAAACTCGTGTATCCCCTAATTTAAATATGACCCACCCCTTCCTGTTTAAGACCTGCCCTGAAATTTTCAAGTGGGGACACTAGTTCTGAGGGCCTGGGGGGGGGGCAAGGGACTCCCTTAATTTGCATAGATTTCCTCTCACTTCCTGTTTGGCTATGGGGCAGGAAGTGAAGGGAAATCTCTGCAATGGGACAGGGATGGTAAAAAATAAACTGACAGGGGCTATAACCCTCCTTTACTCTATCCAAAATGGAAAAAAAAGTGTTGCCTATAGTTCTACTTTAGGCATACATTTCTGATAATTTTATGGAGAGAACTAAGAAGATATAACCATGCTAACGGTGCAGCAGAAAACATATAGCACAGTGAGGAAGGTTTGTGGACCAGGATGATGAGAGTCAACATTAGAAGCGGCGCCCCCCCCCCCCCCCCACAGTTGCGGAATGCCGGCCGCCTGCATACCGGAAGCAGTGCGGACACTTTACAGGGGGGCATTAGACTAATTTGCCTCTCAGACCAGTCTGCCTCATAAGACTGGCGCTACACTAACAATGTATCGCAAGCCGGCAGAGACTCTTTCCGTGCTGCCCCCCCCTGCAAAGTGCTGCCCTAGGCTTGGGCCTTGTCGGCCTAAGCCAGGATACAGCATTGGGTCCAGCAATATAACTATGACTGAACGAGGTGGAGAGGCTTGGCAGTGATGTCACACTCTCCACCTTGCCCAATCAGAGAATGCTTTGCAATCATTAAGAAAATGCAAAGGATTATCTGAATGGCGCCCATGCCAAGTGGCCAACCTCCTGTGTTCGCAATGCATCAGACCGGCTGCACAGATCACAGCAACAGTGTCTACTTCAGTGATTTCCATCTTTAAGGGGCATCAGCGAAGTATGCTCTATACATACTGTAGTTACATTGGTCCAAGCAGGCCCAGTGTATCTATATAAAACTATACCATGCCTGGAATTCATGTTTAAGAGAAATTCAACAATGGCACTAAGGCTCCTCTTTCTGCAGCAGGAGAAGTGAGATCCTGCTGCAGGTAGGGGGGACACAGAGCTGTCATCAGAAATTGTGAGGGTCCCCTATGCCTTTTCTATTGGGGTCCCTGTAGACGCTCGTCACAAAACATTCCCTTTCAGTCTAGCAGGGAAATTGCCTCTTATAGTCTTTGGTTGTCTAATGGGGTACTCCTGAAAAAAAAAAAAAATCACCATTACTTTGTCCTGGAGTCCTAAGCAGCTCTTTCCTCACATAGTGATAGCGTACACCAGAGCATGCCATCACTAAAGAAAAGATGACAGCTACTCCCAGTTACAGAGGACTGCAATTTTCTCAATGAATGTAAAGCGTCTGATTGGACAAAGTTGAGTCAGGGTGGTGACATCACGTTTTTTTCACCTTGCTCAATCAGAGAATGTTTTGCACTCAATGAAATAAAATGCAAGGTTGTTCTCTGAATAACATTCGTGATGAGCGGTCTATCCCCTGTGTTTACTATGCATCAGGGTACAGAACCTGGAAGACAACAAGGATCACTGTAGTGGCTTCATCTCTTACGGTGATTCTCTGCTTCCACAGGGATTGGTCAGGCATGGAATATGTATACTTCTATTGGTCAAAGTTGGACCAATGCAACTATGCAAAAAAAAAAAAAAAAACATGCCTGGTTCAGCAGTCACACAAATACACATTTTTTCTGTGTAATAATCTTTACATATTTAACGAAAACATCTGCTACAGTTTATGAAATTATAGAAAGGAAGGACCCCCACTATGCCAGCATCCAATGAATATATGTAAGAATTGAGAGTTTGAAAATTCTCCCAAAGAAAGGCTGACTTTGTGGGCAAAAAAAATGTGGGAAATTACTGCGCTAAACCAAAATATGTGAGAAAGCTGCTAACACTCAAACCAACAAAGTCCAAACAGAATAAAGAAATACAGTGTAGCGCTAAAAAATATTATAACAATAATAAACTGAATAATATATGTGCATAACATATAAACCAATATAGTAATAAAGCAAATATCCAAAGTTCGCTGTAGTGAACTAATGGAATAAAAAAAGTTCAAAAAGAAGTGTCCATCTATTACATAATAGTGAATCTTCAAATGAAAATAGTGCAGAAAATGTAAAAAACTGGCTGTGAAACTGTAGCTATGAAGAAATCCTCTGACAGAGAAGTATAGATGGGTACTCTTACCGGATACGTTGGACCCACTTACCAACGGTAGTGGGTCATTCAAGCTTATGTGGGCCGAATGCCTCACGGTTTAGGTTTGGCAGGAGGGAGATCACTCCAAACAGGATAAATCCACTCCTAGACAGTGATGGTCCAAGCGAGGTTCTTGAATTCTTATGGTTCTCCAATGCATGGAAACCACCTCAACCTCTTTATTGACTTTTGGGCATACCACGAGGCAGTATTTATATAAAAAATATTGTTTTATTACAAAATAGATTAAAATAACATACAACACCCTATTACTTGACAGGGTCAACAGATATCCAAAAAAGCAGACATAGAGGTTTGGATCCTTTTGTTGAGATAAATGTAAAATCTGTAATAATTACGAGATAGATATGTATATGTATCAAAAGGTATGATCCAACAACTCCTCCATGCTTGCTTGTCAACGTGTTTCGCAATTTAATAGCTTCCTCAGGACATACTGGGTAGGTGCTGACAGGCCTTGAAACCAAGTATTGGGGAACACCACACAACACACAATACGAAGCAGATTAATCTTGCCAGGGATCAGCTTCCAGATATTAAAGATCTTGTCAACGTGTTTCACAATTTAATAGCTTCCTCAGGACATACTGGGTAGGTGCTGACAGGCCTTGAAACCAAGTATTGGGGAACACCACACAACACACAATACGAAGCAGATTAATCTTGCCAGGGATCAGCTTCCAGATATTAAAGATATTCAACGTATATATATAACGTCCACACGAAGAGGAGGGAAAAGAAGGTCCAACCTCCACTGAGACCAAGGTCACTGAGTTCTAGTGGGAGTACACTAATATAGATCAATTGAAGTACAAAGTGGAGAGATAAAGGGCCACAAATTCAGCCACTAATGGTGAGAATTAAATATTGAGGGATAATGTATATATCGCTCAAAAGTATCACTTGTTTCATGTGTTTGCCAATTGAAAATAGTACGCCTAAAAATAGGAGAACCTTACACAAAATGTATAGAATATTCCTCATTAGGGGGCTTGCTAGTAGCAATCCAGCAATCCGCTTCACAGCAGCACTCAGCCTAGAAGAGGAGGGGGCAGGATTGGAAGTTAATTAAGTTTGTTGCATGCAGAGGGCCATGGATGCAGACGCTGCCCCCAGTTTGACAGCCGTACGGGTGCGTGCTGCAGAATGCAGAGTGTGCTCAGGTACACGCACCCTCAACTGCATAGCTGTCAAAAAAATGTGACCAGCGGCTCTGTCCTTACATCCTCTGTATCCCAATAGTCATCAATGAAACCGCCTGCATGCACATGTATGGAATGCCTGTGCAGGTATAGACGGACCATTGCACAGGTGTACGGAGAGGTATGTCTGTGTTAATGAGGTCTCAAATGCAAATAGTGTACCTGAATTTGACTTGATATCACCCTCCAGCAATCCACTTCACAGCAGCACTCAGCCTAGAAGAGGAAGGGGTAGGACTTGAGGCTAATCAAGTTTGTTGCATGCAGAGCAGTGGGATGCCCTAATCAGTCTGCTGCTTCTCTTTCAGTGTTCAGCCAGTGGTGGTGCAGCAGGGCACCAGTGTAAGCCCTTGCACATTGGGGTATCGAGCTGCATCCTGGGGAGGCAGGGGGCAGTGTCCATCCCCATGGCCTTGCGCCTGTAATATAGTCTATGACAGTCAGAGGCTGCACGGAGCTGAACGCTGTACCAGGACTCTGTGCGGGCCAGTCAAGTTCCTCCACCCCAAACTCGCTCATCCATGTGTTTATGGACCTTGCTTTGTGCACTGGTCCAAATCATTTGGTGGAGGGGGGGGATATGGTGTGGAGTTTTCAGGGGTTGGGCTTGGCCCCTTAGTTCCAGTGAAGGTAACTCTTAAGGCGTCAGCATACCAAGACATTTTGGTCAATTTCACGCTCCCAACTTTGTGGGAACCGTATGGGGTTGGCCCCTTCCTGTTCCAACATGACTGCACACCAGTGCACAAAGCAAGGTCCATAAAGACATATATGAGCGAGTTTGGGGTGGAGGAACTTGACTGGCCTGCACAGAGTCCTGACCTCAACCCGATAGAACACCTTTGGGATGAATTAGAGCTGAGACTGCAAGCCAGACCTTCTTATCCAGCATCAGTGCCTGACCTCACAAATGCACTTCTGGAAGAATGGTCAAACATTCCCATAGACACACTCCTAAAGTTATGGACAGACTTCCTGGAAGAGTTGAAGCTGTTATAGCTGCAAAGGGTGGGCCAACTCAATATTGAACCCTACGGACTAAGACCGGGATGCCATTAAAGTTCATGTGCGTGTAAAGGCAAGCGTCCCAATACTTTTGACAATATAGAGTATGTATTTTATTTTTGCATTTAGCTCCTTGCCTGGAGTTCAGCTTTCTTCAGCTTGAGAAAGAGGCAGGTGCCTCGAAATGTTGCCATAGAGACCAAGCTTAGCTTCTGTGAATCCGGAGACACCTTCCTGAGCAACATCATACAATGGGACATTTACTTCTGGTGATGTCACTTCCGATCTGCCATGGTTGGAGCAGACCAGCGGCTCTGTGTCCTCTGCCTTTTTTGAGCAGAGGGGATTCCCACCCATACCATCGCCAGCCAACTTACCACTCTATGCAGCCCCACCCCCCATGTGCCTTATCTTGATCCCCCTGGTGGCCACAGGTGGTATGGGTCTCAGCTACACCTGGAACAGTTTATTGCAGATAGAGCAGCTGGCTAATCCTTTCATGTAAGTGATTTTATCTCATTGATGGATTTCCATGCATCAGCACTGTTCACATCTGGACATTGAACAAAAGTGTTCGCTGTATGTTATCATCTTTTAATGCCATTGTTGGGAGTTTTCGGTTATTTTATCCCCTATATGGGACTGGCCTATAGGGCTTAACTAAAAAAATCCCCCTTCCCCCAGTAGAATTGGCGTTTCTAACACATCTCTGTGACCAGGGGTCGGATCCAGAGCCTAGTCTCGGGAGGGGCACTGCCAGAAAATATACATTTTTTGAGGGTAAAATTAATGGGGAAATGGCTGGTGTTAGCGCTTCAATCATCACAGCACCATGGTTGTTATGGTGTCAGGATGATTGAAGCGCATTATTACTATTATTACATTGTTATAAAAAATGAAATGGTTCAACTCACCATAGAATAAGTGGGAGCCCCGAGCGTGTCACTTGCCACGTCCCATGCCACACGTTGCGGATTGTCACTTGCCACACGTTGCAGATTGTCACTTGCCACGTCCCATGCCAAATGTTGCAGATTGTCACTTGCCACGCCCATGCCACACGTTGCGGATTGTCACTTGCCTGCTATAATTGTCTGCTGTGTCCCAGAGTCAGGCTTATTCAACTGGTGACCCCCTGTGTCCAAATCATGCTCTGATTGGCTGCCCGCTGCCCCCCTTGTGCCCAGATCGCGCTGTGATTGGCTGGCCGCTGCCCCCTGTGTCCTGTGACAGTGAATGAACTCCCAGGACAGCGCTGAACGCAAGCCACGCCCGCCCGTTCGACAAGCACCATCTACCCGAGCCACCATGGGCTGAGCACTGAGTGTCAGCCCCTCCCAGACTGCGCTGACATCAGTGCTGGGCAGGGAGGAAGGGGCTGGCTGCTGCCGCTGGGAGAGCGGAGAGAGAGAGCACAAAGGGCTCATCCTGAGCGGACGTGTCAGTGCTGCATCCCGACCCAGGGGCAGCAGAGAGATGATGTAATCTCTCTGCTGCCGTGGCTGCCTGTACATTGCACAGTGAGGGCGGAACTGCAGGGATGCAGGGCGGGCACTGGGCGGCGAGAGATGATGTTATCTCTCTGCTCCCCCGCCCGCCGGCTCCCTGATTGGCCAGCAGCCGCTCACACACTGTCACTGAGCCGCCCGTGCCCTCAGCCGTGGAGCTGCCCGCCGGCTCTCTCACCCGCAGCGACGCCTGCCCGCCCACTCACCCACATTCTCGGAGGGGGCAATTGCCCCGTTGCCCCCCCCCATGGATCTGCCCCTGTCTGTGACGGGAATCACTTTGGGCGGGGGGCTTGTGGAACTCAGCTTACCTTAGAGAGGTAAACTCCTTGTCCAGCTCCCCCGTCCCCTCCTATGTGTAAGTTACCCGGTGTCTATTAGGGGCACAGGGTGACCGAGAACTCCAGTCGGGTCTGCACTATTCAGACTCACCGTAAAACCACACCAGACTCAGCATTTTGTGTTACCCCTGTTATCTGGGGTTCTAGAAGTGTGGTTTGTGTTGAAAGAATGAAGTGGTTCTTTCAATTGGGACATTAATATTTCTGAACAATATCCCTCAAGAAATATATGAAGATAAATTCCACTTTTCGTCTCAGACCATTGCTAGATGGTTTGAGGTGGGGTGGGGGTTGTTATGTGTTTGTTTAGTTCCTGTATCCCATTGTTCTATTGTTTCTGTCTGCCTTTTGAGCAAATTATTATGGGATGTATATGTGTATGTGGATTACAAGCTGGGGGGGCGTTCTCCAGCAGCCCCTCCTAAAGACGGTCTACTGTTGGAAAGCTGAATACACCTGTGTGTCATGTTACCGGAGGAGGTAAAGTTTAAATAAAGAAGGGGGATTGTCCCCTGAGTGTAGATCTCTTTGTACCTGTGTTTGAATAAACAGGCTTATGTCTTCCACCACCCTACACTGATGTCTCGACAAGCGACTGGGTGTGCTAAGGGATCTTGGATCGTGCTGGTACCAGACAAGGGAAGCTTATACGGCGGACATACTCCTCTTGAGTACGGGGTTCCGTCACAATCTCCATCTATATATTGTGTTTGCTCTGGGATCAGGGTTTCACGCCTAAAGGGATGCAGACCCTGCCACTTTCCCAATTAGAACCCTGCAGGCCCAGCAGCTGATTGATAATAAAATCACTCCCATACAGATTCACTCTACATATGGACACAGACAGACAAACAAACAGCTATTTCTTCAGAATAACAAAAGGTTGGATTCTGCAACAAAGTTTGATAAAATCCCATGCAATGTACATGGATCAACCAGAGGGGAATATTTTTTTCTCAACAAAAATGGGAGTTATCCTTTAAACAAAAAGGTATAAAAACACAAAAAACAAAGACAAGCATATATTTTAAAACAGAGATTTGAAGAAGTTCTTTATTTATAGTTTGGCCATATTTAGTTCCCTTTGAGTAGGGCATACATTACTGGAAATGTTAATGCGACCACAGTACAAGTCAGTGCAGTGCTGTATATGGAATTCCTGTTAATCTGTGTTCCCAGTCTCTGCTCCGCATCAGCCAATTCAAGAATGACGTTTTGCAGGGGTGCTTCTGGACTTCCATCCCTCGGAATGTTAGCCGTAACTGGCAGCTCCGCAGTCCGCATGGAAACCTTCGAGTTGACGTTTTGCACATCTGTTGCTATTTTATTAATACTCTTTTCTAGGTTACTGTATTGCTGCTGTAAACTTTCCAAGTGTTTCCCTGTTGCCTTAGTGTAGGTCATGTGTTCTTTAATGTCCTTTAATGCCTGTTCTGCTGAACCTGATAAGTTTGCCGGAACTGCAGGCCCTCCGCTCTGCGTTTCTTGGCTCGGGGGCAGCACAGTTGGTACCATATCTCTTAACGATAAAATGAGCTCACCCAGGTCCCTCTGTTGGTCCTGATGCACCGAGGCGTGCTCGTGTATGGCTTCCTGTAAACTGATTGGTCCTTTCTGAGCTTCTAGAAGCAGAGACTTTAGTTCTTGCAGCCTAACGCGATTGATGTAAGTAGATCCCATCACCCCAATGACCGTCCCTAGAACCGATCCGATGATCGACCAGTTCTTAGTCCGTTCTGCTCTGGCCCTCTCTTTCTCATGACTCTCCCTTACAGAGGCGGAAAAAAGGGCGAACTTCTCTCTTTCACTCTCCTCTGCATGGATGTACGACGCTCTCAGCCTTTTTTCTTCCTTAAAAGGGAAAAGCATAAATTTACATCAGAAAGACAAAGTGATCCTGGTATGATAGCCCTACCCAACACAGATCAGGATCCCAAGCAAGGTCTGCCATTGCCAGACTACCAGAAGCAGCGCTCATTCCAATGCATGCGTTCTGGCTGTGCACTGAGGTTACGTAGTACCACATCTGGAAGCTGGCCAGTGGCAGCCTTCCATGGACGTGGCAGAGAACAGCGACCTGACAGGTTCTGGTTCCATTATCAGGCTGAACTGCTACAACACGGCTTACAAGAGGCAAGCAATTAGTTACTCCTAATAGCAGTCTCATCTCCACTGATCCTTCCTCCATATTAACCATAACTTCAGCATACAGTGGGGAAAATAATTATTTGATCCCCTGCAGATTTTGCCCACTTACAAAAAAATGAAGGGCCTATAATTTTTATCATAGGTGTACTTTAAATGATAGAGAGAATATCAACCAAAAATCCAGAAAAAACAAGATACAAATTTTATAAATTGAGTTTCAGTTCAGTGAGTAGAATAAGTATTCGATCCCCGAGCAATACATGACTTCGTACTTGGTGGAGAAACCCTTGTTGGCAAGCACAGAGGTAAGAAGATGTTTCTTGTGGTTGGTGACAAGGTTTGCACACATCTCAGGAGGGATTTTGGTCCACTCTTCAGTCTTTCTCTAAATCCTTAACGTGGAGCTCCAGCTCCCCCAAAAAAGTCAGCAGCTACAAATACTGTAGTTGCTGACTTTTAATATCAAGACTTACCTGTCCTGAAATCCAATGATGTCCGCACCCCAGTCGATTTTCCAATTGGCTCTCGGGTGCTGCCGCCATCATTCGTGGTAAGGGAAACCAGCAGTGAAGCCTTTCGGCCTCACAGCCAGTTCCCTGCTGCCCATGCGTGAAGTGCCCTGCACTTTCAAACTGGCCCCGGCGGCAGAGCAAGGAAGAGGGGGGCTAACTTCCAGGGGACCTCGCCGTAGCCAGGTCTCCCGGAAGTGGGGAAGGGTACCTGTCAAAAACAGGTACCCGTTACACCCCCCCCAAAAAAGGTGCTAAATATGGTACCGGAGGGGGGTGGGGGATAAGGGCGCAAACAAGCGAAGCTTCCCCTTTTGAGTGGAGCTCTGCTTTAAGGTTTCTTGGCTGTCATTTGGCACTTTCAGCTTTCTTCCGCCAAACACAGCAAGTCGAGTTAATGCCAAAGAACTTAATTTTGATTACTGCGACTCGCCGTGTTTGGAAGAAAAATGCTGACTAAGACCCTAATAACACCATCCCTACAGCCAAGCACACAGGTGGAAACATTATGCTTTGGGGCGGTTTCTCTGCTAAAGGTACAGGCTGACTTTGCCGCATTGAGGGGCCATGTATTGTAAAATCTTGGAGGAGAACCTTCTTCCCTCAGCCAGAACACAGAAGGTGGGTCATTGATGAAAAAGATACCGAGAAGCAACAAAGGAGTGGCTCAAGAAAAAGCACATAAGGGCATGGAGTGGCCTAGACAGTCTCCAGACCTTAATTCTATAGAAAATGTATGGAGGGAGCTGAAACTTTGAGTTGCCAAGTGACAGCCAAGAAACCTTAAGGATTTAGAGAAGATCTGTAAAGAAGAGTGGACCAAAATCCCTCCTGTGATGTGTGCAAACCTGATGACCAACTACAAGAAACGTCTTACCTCTGTGCTTGCCAACAAGGGTTTCTCCACCAGGTACTAAGTCATGTTTTGCTCGGGGATCAAATACTTATTTTACTCACTGAACTACAACTCAATTTATAACATTTGTATCATGGGTTTTTTATGGGTTTTTGGTTGATATTCTGTCTCTATCATTTAAAATACACCTATGATAACAATTTAATTTCTTTGTAAGTGGGCAAACTTACAAAATCTGCAGGGGATCAAATAATTATTTTCCCCACTGTATGTAAAGAAACAGATCTCAGGCTGTGATCAGGAGACGTTCTCTGAACATTGGCTGGGGCTCCAGATCACAGCCTTGGTGCTATTTGTTTACGACTAGTTTAGAGGGGGGGGGGGGGTAGAAGGCTAGAGGAAATAAGAGAATTTGACACAGAAGGAAGTGTCAAATTCTTCCATTTTTAAAATGTATAGCCCCCCCATCCCGAACTGAAAACAGGCTGGGTACAGCACCATCAATTAAGCAAGTTATATACACTTTGGGGCGGTCTCCATTTTGAAATGTAAAGACAAGCTCATAGTTATAGTTATATATACCCGTTTCCTGTTGGTGGAATATTTTTACAAATTACAGGAAAGAGAATTAAAAAGAGAAATGCAGTAGAAGGTAAATTGATAATGACATAAAGGAAAAACTCTTCACTCACCTTACTTCTGAGTTTAAAATTCTAACCAGATTCAGTAAATTTTTACACATTCTTTGGCTCGGACTACAGACATGTCACTTTATTTATTTGATGTGTAAATTTCTATTCGGTTTCACTGTTAAAATACAGCACAGGACAGACAGATTTAAGAGTACCTGGCCTTCACATGGGGCAATTAACTGCATGCCCCGTGCAGGGCTGTCTTTTACTGGCATGGGGGTGCACAGGTGTTGCGTGCATCCCTGTGCCGGCATCTCATTGTTGTCTATTGGGACACGTGGCTGCACGGACACAGCCGCTGTGTCCCAATATGACATGGAAGTGCGGATCCCCGAACTCCCCCCTGTGTGTTTTCAGGGACCCACAACCACACGTCATATTGGGACACAGCAGCTGTGTCTGTGCAGCCACGTGTCCCAATAGACAACAATAGGACACCAGCACAGGGATGCACGCAACACCTGTGCATCTCTGTGCTGGCAAAAACAGGGCCCTGCATGGGGCATGCATGGAATCACAATGTGTGAACAAGGCCTAAATTATATTAAACTAAGTGTAATTAATGACCTATTCACACCACTCGGCGCTATGTTACTATTAAAATTTAAACAGTATACCTATATCAATCAATGAATAATGTTTGTACAATATACACACAAATTTCTTTACATTGATTGTAAGCAATAGCAGCTACTATAAAAAAAACAAAAAAACAGTATAAAATGTGCTCCGTGACTGTGCCCACAGGACCCGCGGACTCGATGTCCACCAGTGTCCCACGATCGTGTCACGGAGCGGCAGAACGGGGAGATGCCTATGTAAACAAGGCATTTCCCCATTCTGCCTAGTGACAAGACAGAGATCTACTACTCCCTGTCATCGGGAGCAGTGATCGCCGTCATGTCCTAGGTAGCCCATCCCCCCCCCCCCCAGTTAGAATCACTCCCTAGGACACAATTAACCCCTGGATCGCCCCCTAGTGTTTAACCCCTTCCCTGCCAGTGTCATTTATACCGTAATCAGTGCATTTTTATAGCACTGTTCACTGTATAAATGACAATGGTCCCAAAATAGTGTCAAAAGTGTCCGATGTGTCCGCCATAATCTCGCAGTCCCGGAAAAAAAAAAAAATAAAAAATAAAATCGCATATCGCCACCATTACTAATAAAAAAAAAAAAAATAATAATAATTAAAAAAAAAAAAGGCCATAAATCTATCCCCTATTTTGTAGACGCTATTACTTTTGCGCAAACCAATCAATATACGCTTATTGCGATTTTTTTTTTTTTTACCAAAAATATGTAGAAGAATACATATCGGCCTAAACTGAGGAAAACATTTTTTTTATATATATTTTTTGAGGATATTTATTATAGCAAAAAGTAAAAAATATTTCTTTTTTTTCCTCAAAATTGTCGCTCTTTTTTTGTTTATAGTGCAGAAAATAAAAAAAATAAAAAATGCAGAGAGGGATCAAATACCACCAAAAGAAAGCTCTATTTGTGGGGAAAAAAAGGACGTCAATTTTGTTTGGGTGCAACGTCGCACAACCGCACAATTGTCAGTTATAGCGACGCAGTGCCGAATCGCAAAAAGTGCTCTGGTCAGGAAGGGGGTAAATCCTTCCGGGGCTGAAGTGGTTAAAAGGAACTATTTATTTTACAGATCCATGTTATACAGAAAGATGAGCATGTGCGCTATCAGAAGCGCTCCTCAGTAAAAAGGTCACAGATCAGAGGTATCATTGGCACAGAACTGCATCTAAGTGGTTAACATGTGCCTGCAGCTTGTCCCATTAGGGTTTTATTAATAACTTTTCAGCTGAAAATACGGAACACATGTTGGACATGAGGCCTTTTATCGGATTAGCTATGGCCTGGATGGAATAAATTTGATTAATAAATGACATATTTGAGGCTGACTCACTGTGTTTTTTTTCAGTAAGATCTCAGAGAGGAGGAGAACGTCACAGGAAACATAGGAAGATCTCTATCTCCCCTGATAATCCAAAATCAGTTTGACAAAATGTTCTAATTTTAAACAGACCCCTGGGGGCCCCCCGCTTTTCTTTTTCTTCAAACAATGGAAAACAAAATACTTTATAAAAGAAGATGGGTAATAACGGATGTGTCAGGGGAATCGGTGGAACACACAGACTGTTACTCTCCAGGGTATATATATGTCAGGCTATTATTTTGCTGTATGGCAAGAGCTCCCCTTACAGATATATGGACAGGGTATCGGTCATACTACTATTTTGTTAACAGCTCTCCTTACAGATACAGCGGTACCTTAGATTACAAGCATGATTCATTCCAGGAGAATGCTTGTAATCCAAAGCACTCATATAACAAAGCGAGTTTCCTCATAGAAGTCAATGGAAACTCAGATAATTCGTTCCACAGTGACTTCTGTTGTATGCAGTACTGCATGTGGCCAGAGTAAGGGGGCGCCGGAGACACTCGGAAACCGCTCTGATGAACTCGAAAAAACTTGGGAACGGAGTGTTTCAGAGTGGCTAAAACTGCATCCGAGTGTCACCGGCGCCCCCACACCACTGGTCAAATGCGGTACTGCACACAACAGAGGCTTGAATCCTGCTCGTTTTGCGAGTCAGGATTTTTTTAAAAATAAAAGCCTGTATTGTGAAACGCTCGTTAACCGCGTTACTCGCAATCCGAGGTATTACTGTATAAGAAAAGAAGAGGGATAATTCACAAAGTAGTAATGTAGACAAGGACTCACCCAAGCTCTACCGCACGATTGTAAAGTAATGAGCTGAATATCAGTGCTCAGGCTTGTTATGTCCGACGAACATCAAAATAGCAAGTAAGACTAGCAACATGATTGCTTCTTCTTACAAATCTTTATTGGGCACTAACAGCAGTGCTACATCTAGAATGCTAACGCGTTTCGGCCAGAGCATTCCTCATAGCATACAGGTTTACAATAAAATCAAGTTCCTCCTAAAAAGGGGGAGGTACAATCCAATTTAAAATCAATTGACAATTAAAAACATGTGAGGTTGGTGGAACCAGAGAGGGGGGGGGGGCAAATGGCGACACGGACCGAAAATTCTAGGGAAGAAATGAGTCCATAGTAGAGTCAAATTGTATTATTTTAAAAACAAATTCACATCCATTCTACTGTTCATTCCACTAGGGAATCGAGTGTTCAAATTGTGCATCCACCACACCTCCCGCTGAAGTTGATTGAATTGATTTTTGGATTGGATTGTACCGCCACCTTTTTAGGAGGAATTGATATTATTTCTATATAAACTTGATTTTATTGTAAACCTGTATGCTATGAGGAAGGCTGCGGCCGAAACGCGTTAGAATTATAGATATGTTACTGCTGTTAGTGCCCAATAAAGATTTTTAAGAAGAAGCAATCATGTTGCCGGCCTTTCTTGCTATAATTGACAAAGTATTTTAAAAAGCAGAGGTGATGTCATTGGTCTGCTGCAGGCAAAAGAAAAAAAAATCCTCAGTCTTCTCTCCCTCAGTCATCAGACTATGGGGTTGATTTACTTAAAGGCAAGCAGTCTGTGCACTTTGCAAAGTGCAGTTGCACCAAAGTAAATTAGGAAAATATTCACTTTTCAAAGAATACCCAATCATGCGCAAGGAAGAGAAAGAAAAAAAAAAAACAGTATTTTTACTTGGCACTACATTGGATGATGGAAGTCAGCAGAGCTTCTGCTCTTTTTCTAAGCTCTGGAGCAACTGCTCTTGCAGAGTACAATTGCACTTTGCAAAGTGCAGTTTATTTGCCTTTAGTAAATCAACACTTTGTAGCAAGTTGTCAGGTGAGAGGCTGCAGCGGGTGTCAGGAATGTGTGAACACAGCCAGGAACTGCACAGGCACCAGGATTTAAAGTGGATGTAAAGGCAGAAGGTTCTTTAGCTTTATGCATTCTATGCATGAAGATAAAAACCCTTCTGTGTGTAGCAGCCCCCCTCATACTTACATAAGCCCCCTCCGATCCAGCGATGTTGCATGAGAACCTCGGCTGCCCAGGACTCTCCCTCCTGATTGGCTGAGACACAGCAGTGGGCGCCAATAGCGCTCACTGCTGTCAATCAAAATAAGCCAATGAGGTGAGAGAGGGGGTGGGGCCGAGCCGCAGCTCCGTGTCTGAATGCTTGCTGTGGGGGAACTTGGCAGGAGGGAGGGGCCAGGAACGCCGGCGAGTGACCCGAGAAGAGGAGCATATGGATGGCTCTGTGCAAAACCACTGCATAGAGCAGGTAAGTATGACATGTTTGTTATTTTTAAACAAAAAAAAGAACGAGACTTTAATATCACTTTAACAGGGACGTGCAGTCAGGGGAGGCAGGTGAGGCAAATTTAAAAAAAAAAAAAAACGTTCGACTTCGAGGATCGTAGCTCAGTGACCTGAGGTCACAGAGAAGTCCTACCCCACCGCTTTTCAATATTTGGGGCTCCTACGATCTATGGTTCCGGAGATACGGGGCTCCTTGCGCAGCCTGTCAGAAGCTTCATACAGAGCGTCCAGTTTACATACAAGCTGGCACATTCTGTTTGCAGCAGACTGAGAGGATGAGCACAGTGCCTCTCCTCACTTCTTGTCAGAGGCACTGAGCTCAATGGACAGCTTGGAGTCTTGGACCAATGGTAAAGTATCATTAGCCCAAGCTGTCCAATAAAAATGCTGCAGTGTGGTGGCTGGCCTCTCTCTGCAGTGTCATAGAAGGGGGTGTGTCTAAAAGACACATGCTCCCTTCCAGCCCAGCCCTGCTAACTACAAGGAAAAAACATGTGATCATGGGTAAAAGATTTACCCACAATCCCAGGTTTTTCTCAGGCAGTTAAGAGGGAGAAATAGAATCTGCTGCTGCTGAAAAGGTACAAGCTAAATCATATATTATTATGCTATATGTTATAAGATAATAATTTATTTATTATCTATTTTACTGTGAAATTACTGGTTGGAAGTTATAACTTCAAACTTCAGTAATTTGTCCATTAAGCCACCTGCTTGAGTACAGATTTTGAAAATATAGTAAAATTACCTTAAAAACAATATATAATAATTATTTGTATATTCCTTATGGTAATTAACCCCTTGCCACCCTGGCCAATTCTGATACTTCTCTCCTACATGTAATAATCATCGTTATTTTGCTAGAAAATTACTCAGAACCCCCAAACATTATATATATTGTTTTAGCAGACACCCTAGGGAATAAAAGGGGGGAACCTGGGGGGGGGGGGCCTGGGTCCCCCCTTAATTTGGGGGTCCACTCCCCTGGACCTGTATAGCACCCTGCAGGAAAGCACCTTGGTCAGAACAAACACTGCACAGGGTTCCATCATGCAGGGTCCAGCGCCGTAAGGCTGCATTACAGGCAAACCTCAAGGAATCTTCTCTCCTTCCAATGAGGCTCGGGTACCATCCATTTAGGCTGACAGCTTTTTTGAATGGATCAGATTGAAGTCCATGATTCTTAATAGAACCGTCCAGACCTCCAAGAGCACATGAATAACATCAGTGACCACCACTTCCTGTATAGGAGGGGTTATATCAGAGTTGCCACCTCATCCCTTTAAAACCGAACATGTATTAATTACACAGGTTCTGGTGGTAATTAAACTCACTTGGTCCCTTATCTGCATTAAATTAGCCTCAGAACCTGTGTAATTCATATGTGTTCGGGTTTAAAGGGATGAGGTGGCAACTCTAGGTTATATAGAGGGGGGACTTCCTGTCTTTTGGGTGTGCCAGTGTCCATTCACCTATAGGTGGCGTATAACCCAGATAGTAATTACTATAGCTGCTCTGTGTCCCGTGATGTACGATAAAGAAAGTAAAGTGCCCCCCGTCCTTCGCCGTGCTCCCACGCGCATATGTAAATGGCGATTGCACACATGTGAGGTATTGCCGTGGATGTCAGAGTGAAAGCAATAATTAAAGTGCCAGACCTCGTGTGCAACTCTAAACTGGTGACCTGTAAAGGCTCTTAAAACTAATTTTATGCATAGTGATTTGGTGCCATTCCAATGAGCGTACACAATTTTTAAGCACGTTTGGTATCTATTTACTCGGCGTAACATCATCTTTACCAAACAATTGGGTATAATATTGTGTGCATTAAAATTAAAGTGTATTTTTTCCCCAAAAAATTGTGTGACATAAAAAATATGCAACATCCACCATTTTATAATTTTCACTCTGCTTAAAAAAATATATATATGATGTTTGGGGGGTTCTAAGTAGTTTTCTAGCAAATCTGCTGATTTTTACCTGTAGAAGAGAAGTGTCAGAATTGGCCCAGTTCACCTTTAGGCCCCTTTGACACTGTCGGACCGTTCAGGTCCGCCTGTCAGTTTTGACCGCGGACCTGAACGGGCGCTCCATGCTAGTCTATGGAGCGACATATGTCAGCGGTGACATGTCCGCTGACATCCGACCCGGTCCGATCCGCTAAAATCAGACAGATGGCCCTACGTTCGCATCCGTCCCTGGCGGTTCGGATCGGGTGAGATCTGATGAAAACGAACATGCTGTCCGTTTTCGTCCGATCTCTCCATAGGAAGCAGCGGCGCTCCACAGGCCCCTCCCCGCTCAGTGAGCAGAGAGGGACCTGTCATCCGCCGGCTCAGCGGAGATCAACGGACAGATCTCCCGCTGAGCTGGCGGAAAGAGACGGACTCCGAGGCAGCGGATCCGCCTCGTGAGAATGATGCCTAAGGGACATGTTACACTCATATTTATTCTGAAATGCCTGCTTCCCACCCCCAAGCCCCCCACCGTGACAGAGAGCTTAGGTTCCTATCCCTCCCTTTACCACATTTAAAATTCAGGGCTCCGCCTGCAAAGCCACGTCATTCATTCACAGAGATCTTTAAACCAGTAACCACCTTTACATCTTTTTTTATCAACTTTATTGCCATCACAAGGGATAAACAAAATCCCTTGTGATAGTATGGGCCATGACAGGTCTTAATTATGAAGAGATCTGGGACCTATTAGACCCCAGATCTCTCCTCTGGCCTCCAATGCAGCCGATCAGATACAGATCGGTCTGATTGGCTGTTTCGCTGGCTGCTAAAGGCCAGGTAAACAAGGAATCGAAACCAGAAGTGACGAAATCCTAGTCGCTTCTAGTTCATGACATCACAGAGAGCGAGGAAGAACAGTATCAGTTCCTCTCTGTTCAATGCATCAGATGCCTCCGGTTGAAGCGGTCCCAGGGGGTCCCTGATTGGATGGGGGAGCCCAGGAATGGACCACCTTTCGCCACTGTAGAAGTAATCGAGTGGCTCTATAGCCACTCAGATCACTTCTACTTTACATACCATCAGCTGCTGAAAATGTGATGATGCCTGCAGGTGACTGTATCATCCCAGTATAACTACTGAAAATCCAAGAGGTCATATGACGTCCTACGGACAAGAAGTGATTATAAAACAAATTCACCCAGCCTGTTTTTTTTTTTTTTATTCTTTTAGAGGTTATCTTATTATAAAATGAAGACACAGTGTGCCTTTCATGCCAGGGTTCATGGAGGACACAAGTAGCAGACTAGTGGAATGCTGTACCTGCAGTAGTTTATGCTCCAGAGTGGCCAGCTCCAAGTACTGCACATCGTCCCGAGACACGCGGTCCAATCGATCCCGAACTTCTTTCAGCTTTACCTGCTGGGTCTCGGCGTTCTCACGGGCCTCTCGCACTATCCCACGGGCCACCATGAAGTCTTTCTCTGCCTGAGGATTGAATATTTGGCATAGGATGTTGTTCTTCATTACACTGTAGTCTATAAATACTCAATAAAAAGGTTTACTTTCAATAAATCACAGATTGTATTGTACCTTTGTAGTGATTTTTTTGTTGCTCACAGTAAAGCTGGCAATACACTAGTAGGATTTTCTTCAAACTTTTTCATTTTAAGAACATTTGCTTCATTTTCTAATAGTTAGTGAGTTCAGATCGATGTTCGTTTCCAACAATAATGATGAGAAAATTTAGAGTTAGGAGTAGGATGGAATTTATTTTCTCTTGAACGAACGTGGCTTCCACTAGGGAAAGTCCATTCAATCCAAAATCAAATGTTAAAAGCCAACTAAATTTTGAAGTAAGCGGTGATCTACGAGGGATGTTTGGCCCCTCCTCCTTCCAGAAGGCTTCACTGCCAGTTTCCCTTACCTAAGATGCTGGCGCCTGCACCCGAAGCAGAATGAAGAATTGGCTTGGGTGTTGACATCGCTGGATACCTGGACAGGTAAGTGTACTTATATTAAAAGTCACCTGCTACAGTATTTGTAAATGCTGACTTTAAATTTTTTGGGGGGAGACTAGAGCTTTAATTTCCATCAGTGCATGTCCGACTTTTGGTAATGATTAAAGAGGAAGTAAACCCTCTGGAAAAAAAATAAACACCTGCAAGACAAAGGCATAATGAGCCGTAACCTCTGCCATAAAGGTGCTTAAAGTCTCATGGGTCAAGTGAGCAGGTTTGGTTTATAGCATAACATACTAGCTCATTATAAATTACTTACCTGAGATCGAAGCCCCCGAAGCAGTCCCCGTTCCTCTCCTCCGTCGCCGCCATATGTCCCGGAGTGACTTCCAGGTATCGCGGCTTGGGCGCTGTGACGTCACTCTCGCGTCTCGCCGCCACTAACGGCACGATCACCCTTAGAAACAGCACGCTCAGTGCGCCGTTGTCTATGGCGCATGCACCATAGACATCGGTGCCTGTCTTTTGCAAATATCTCCTAAACCGTGTAGGTTTAGGAGATATTTCTTGCACCTACTGGTAAGCCTTAATCTAGGCTTACCTGTAGGTAAAAGTGGTCTGTAAGGGTTTACAACCACTTTAAGCACAAGATGTATGTGTGAAATGCGTCTATGTGACCGCAGTTTGGTGTCTCTGGTGTTATCTTTGTGAAGCAAAATAAAAGGCAATCGGAAGTTCTGGATGTGCAGCCATTTCTTTTATCTTTCCTATGTCCGGCTTTACACAGGGTTTGGACCACCCGGCTCTGACACAGTAATGGTACAGCAGGGGGCAGTGAGTATATATGGGTGGTGGTGACTGTTTTTCCAAGAGATTTTGGGGGAGATTTCCCTTAACCGGAGAGTGCAAAATCTGGTGCAACTCTGCATAGAAACCAATCTGCTTCCAGGTTTTATTGTCAAAGTTTAATTGAACAAGCTGGAGTTAGAAGTTAATTGTTTTTTTATTTACAGCTGCACCAGATTCTGAGTACTCCAGTTTTAGTGAATCTCCCTCTCGGTCACGTTGCCTTGAATGAGCAAAGCGACAGAGTCTCTCGAGGATCTACATATTGAGAACAGTGACCTGACACTCCTTTTAATAGGAATACCAGATTCCCTTTAGGAGTTAATTGCGAATAAAATAAAATGATTTCACCTCTGCTACGTTTCCCTGAGCTTCTCGAACTTCTACAAGGCCCACAAACTCTTCATATCGGTCCCACCAGTTCTTGGCTGTGGTGGACACGGCCTGCATTGTGTTTCTGCCCATTGTCTTTCCCACATCCTTCCATCGCTGCAGGGGGCTCACACCGGGATCCTCCGCAGGGGGTTTGGTGTCGGGAAGTTTAGACGCAGGAGAACAAAGAGTCCTAATACAGAGGTGGGTGACTCGACTTCTAAGAAGAGGGGACTGCCGAGAAGGTCTTATAGAGCTAATGACACAGATGTGTTTCATCCTGAGATGCTATAGAATTACGCAACACCTGCAAGTAAAACAAATACAAGTTATTATTTTTCGCTTTAAATTTATTATATAATATATATATTATTTATTTATATTTTTAATTAATTTAAAGTCCATCTTTGTTGTTGTTCTTGCTCCATTTAAATTTTAATTAATTTAGTTTTACAGCAGAATTATGGGGGGGGGGGAAACAACCTGTCCCTAGCATGTGCACTGACAAAAAATTTGTTCGTTTTCCTTTCATTCGTTTTTTTGCTTTTTTCGGAAATCCAAAAACTCTGATTTTCAAATTTCCCGAATTTCCGGAATTCAAAAATCCGAAAAAAAGAAAGAAAAATCAGTAAAATTTGAAATAATAACTAACTATTAAATTATAGGTATTGGAATTTCCTTTCAAATTCGGCTGTTTGTGAACGTAGCGAATACAAATTTATCTGAAGTTACGAATTTTCCGAAATAACGAATGATGCATCTAAACAAATGGAATGGAACAAATTAATAATAAATAATAATAAAAAGGTTTTATTATTATTAAGTTTTATTAGATCGTTCCGTTCTACTTGTTATTTCAGATAATTCGTAACTTCGGATAAATTCGTACTCGTTAAGTTCACAAACAGCCAAATTTAAAAAGGAAATTCCAATACCTATAATTTAATAGTTAGTTATTATTTCGAATTTTACTGATTTTCTTTCTTTTTTTCAGATTTGTGAATTTTCGAATTCCGAAAATACGGAAATTCTGAATTCGAAAATTTGAGATTTTGGAATTTCAGAATTTGTCAAAATTTGTTAAGAAACGAATTCGGAACTAAACGAATTGCACAAGTCTAATTGTCAGCACAATTTCAATGCAGTGTGATTTCATCTGCGACTTGCCAACATATGTGAGCCTTCATGCAAGTCGCACATGAAATCGCCAAAAAATAGTGCAGGAACCTTTTTCAAAATCGGTGCGAGTCAGAGTCGCACCAATTTGAACGGTTCCTTAGGCACAAATAGGATGCGACTTGTCATGCAACTTTAAACTGTCAAGCCGCATGACAGGTCGCACTGGTGTGAACCGGGGCTAACCCTTTAAAGCCCAGGATGTTTTTAAATGGCCTAAGGACAGCGGGTTGTTAACATACTGCACTATTGTAGTGTTTATGCTGTTCTTTTCGGCCTTACTTCAGTACAGTTTTGCTCGCCCTCCTCTCTTCGAAAAGTTGGCTGCACCGTCGTCATTTGATCAGTATTGGGGCTTGTTCCCAGGCGCCCCCCCCCCCCAAAGCCCACCTATAGAAGGACATGCAGCCAGCAAAAGCAAAAATGAAACAGCCTGTTGAATTTGGCAGGCCATGCAGGTGAATGAGGTTGTACCACAACCACCCTGTAACCACACGCAATGCACGTGGTTGTGGCGCGGTGGATCTGGGATTCAGCATTTTCAGGGTTGAAACAGGTGTTGAGAAGGAGACATATCACCTTCTCACCACTACAGATGAGCTCAGGAGAGTTCCCACATGAGTCTGAGCTTGAAAGCTGTCAAACGCGTCAGCCAATCATAGACGGTGGAAGTATTCCCCGCCCCCACAGCCGCACGTATGCGAGGGGCATGTATACGTTCGGCTGTAGGCCAAGGAATGCTTCCACCATCTATGATCGGCTTCTGACAGCTTCCCAGTGGGATAGCTCAGGCGGGTTGGCCCTAACCTGCTGAAGCTCATCAATACTCACCACCTGTCAAACACCCCCACTAAGCCCCCCGATCACACCGGTGCGGTTTGTCAGTTCCAAATTGCATGACAAGTCGCACCCCATCGTCCGCAATGGAACCGTTCAAATTGCCGCGTCTCTAAAAAAAAAAAAAAAAAAAAAAAAAAAGGAAGAAGAAGATTCCTGCATGACTTTTGGCTGATTTCATTGTGACTTGCATAGCCTTCTGTTAAACGAAGTCACAAATGAAATTGGAGGTACAAATCGCACTGATCTGCAGCTTTGAAATCGCGCACTTTCAAGGCCACACCAGTGTGAATCAGGGCTAAAAGTGATCCACCCGGGGGGGGGGGGGGGGCAGCACTGTCACAGGTGAAAAAGAGCCCTTAGCTACATAATAATTAGCATCTAACTACATCCATCCCCACATTTCTCTTTTATTGCTAATACTATTCTATGTCAGAATCATCTATTTCTAGGACTAGGGACCCTTTTTCTTACAATTGTCTTTTCCTTCTCTCTCTTTCCATTCCTGAGCGCCGCAGTATTTTGTTTATTCATTCCCTAATAAAAACACTAGGGGTGCACCGATACCCCTTTTTTTTTTTTTTTTTTTTTTTAGTGAGTATGAATACTTTCAGATCAAGCACTCGCTGATACCGACTACTGATACTCTAAGGTGCGATTTGCACCCCATACAAAATGAATGGGCCCAAATATCACTGCACAGAATCGCAGCGCGATTTGAACACAAATGTGGTGCGATTCCTGTCCGAATCACATGCAGTTTTTCACACCGCTCCTGTGCGAACCCCAGGCACATCATAGAGATTTCAGCCTGGGTGTACACAGGAGCGGTGCAGGGAACCTGCATTTAATTGGGACAGGAATCGCACCGCAGGCCTCTTCAAATTGCAAGCGATTCTTTGCAGTGCGATTTGAGTCCAATAATTTTGTATGGGGCGAAAATCGCCCTGCAAAGTATTGGGTTGGGTATTGGAGCATTCTCACAAACACGAGTACCGGTGAAAATACTCGGCATCGGTGCATCCCTTAGAAAAAACACCAGGGTGCTTCGCACATTTTATTTATTTGTCCGCGGTGGTGCAAAACCTCGAGCAAAAAACAAAAACGTAAGCGGACAAAAAACGTGCATGCTTCGCACGTTCTGCTCTGGGCGACAGTAGCGCACCAGAGTGCACACCCTCACTGAATGGAGAGTTCTGTAAATGGAGGGGGTGGGAGGGGTGGAGGTGGGGGGTAAATTGTTCACTCTTCTACTTTATAGAAAATTGGGCTGGAGGATCTGATACATGTAGAGCCCAGAAGTTTGAGATATTCCACATGTGGGATGATTTTATATACACTACACAATATCTCAGGGTATGGGTGCTGACACAAAGCCATGTCTTCTATCACTTATAAAGAGTGCAGGCTAAGGACATTATAAAAATGTCACAGAACATACAAATAAGCACAATAATAAGAAAAGCTGGAAAATAGTGATTACCACTCAGAGTCTATAGCAGCATAACAAGCTGTCAGTGTTTCCTGTATATGACATCACACATTGCTCTGTTACCTGACTTCATCAGAGACTGGCCCTGGGTCATTTCTCTGTCCTGTGAGCCCTGCAATGGTCAACAGTCCGCTTCATCCGAATGACAGAAGGGTTACACTGCACTCTATACACTTCCTACAACTACTGGGTGTACCAAGATGGCGGCCCAAGCACTTCCTGTACTCATTGGTCAGCAACAGAAAAAAAGGTGGCACTGCCATAATCAGCGTATTTTCTTAACAGAATTTGCCTAACGTCATTTAAGTAAACATAGCAAGCTGAGTAACCATAAGAACTAAATCAAAGTGTGCAAAGCCACAATTGGCGTACCAATATGGCCGAATTCCTATAGTCAATGGCTTCAGCTAGCAACGTATAGGAGTACCAATATGGCCACAGTCGTATTTCCGGCGGCTTCAACTAAAGCCATGTATTGGAGTACCAATGTGGCCGCACTCCTACCTCTTTGGGTTAAGCGAAGTCAATGTCTTGGCGTACCAATATGGCCGCGCTCCCACATCCCACCTGGTTTCAACGTAACGTAATATGATACCAATTTGGCCATTCCTCTCCATCCGACGCCATGTATGGGAGTACCAACATAGCCGCGTTTCTACATTCGTCAACTTCAGCTAACTCAATGTATTAGATGTACCAATATTCCTGCATTTGGCGACTTCAGCCAACTTAATATAAATGAGTACCAGTGTGGCTGAGTTCCCACATCGCCAGGCTTCAGCTAATGCCATGTATGGGAGTACCAATATGGCCGCGCTCCTGCTTAGACGCTGTCATTGCGTACCAATATGGCCGCGCGTTGCGAACGCGACGGTGTTCTGTCATTACACCTCTGCCCATCAGATCATGTAGCGGAAGTGACGTTCGTCAGCTGCGCATGCGTTCCACCGCAGCGGCTTCAGCGAACTCATTGTATTAGGTGTACCAATATGGCCGCGCCCCCTCATTTAGCGGCTGCAGCTACTTCAATGTATCAGTGTACCAATATGGCCGACAACAATTTTTTTAATTTTCTTAGAATATTCCACGCAAACAAAGCGTATTACTTTAAAAAATAAAAACAATGCAATATATTCATTGTCAAAATAGTAAACTGCTTATATATAGTGTTTCACGATTAGAAGGCGGAAGTCCGAACGCGGCGCGCGCAGGCAGTGCAGCGGACAACTATTTCCGGTGCAGAGAGGGGTTCTTGTCCTCAAGTCGCGGCAAAGATGTCTGGAAGAGATGGTATGTGATTTGAATGGGGGGGTGGCGGGATCCGATGCCATCCTGTGTGTGAGGGGTGATATGGAGGGTGTGGGGAGCTGTATGGGGGTGAGGTGTGCCCGGGGTGTATGGGGGTGTGGAAGATGAGGGTGATTGGAGCACACACACCTCCAATGTCTCTATAGATCAGGTGGAACTACAATGACCAGAGATGTTTCCCACCGGACTGCCATAGAGCCCTCAGTCCCGGGGAATGTACATTTGTGTGCACCCAGATAAAGAGAACCTGTCATCAGGTGAGGCTAAAAGTGTCATTTCCAGGTATTTATTCCTGTCTGTACTCCTGTTATGGAGAATCCCGCTATATATTTATATATTCACTGGTCACTTTATTAGGTACGCCTTGCTAGTACCGGGTTGGACCCCCTTTTGCCTTCATTCTTCGTGGCATAGATTCGACAAGGTGTTGGAAACATTCCTCAGAGATTTTGCTCCATAGTGACATGATAACATCACTCAGTTGCTGCAGATTTGTCGGCTGCACATCCATGATGGGAATCTCCCGTTCCACATCCCAAAGGTGCTCTATTGGATGAGATGTGGTGACTGTGGAGGCCATTGGAGTACAGGGACCTCATTGTCCAGTCGTGAGATGATTGGAGCTTTGTGACATTATCCTGCTGGAAGGAGCCATCAGAAGATGTGTACACTGTAGTCATAAAGGGATGGACATGGTCAGCAACAATACTCAGGTAGGCTATGGAGTTTAATTGATGCTCAGTTAGTACTGAGGGAGCCAAAGTGTGCCAAGAAAATATCCCCCACACCATTACACTACCACCAGCCTGAACCGGTGATACAAGGCAGGATGGATCCTTCTTTCATGGTGTTTACACCAAATTCTGACCCGACCATCTGAATGTTGCAGCTGAAATCGAGACTCATCAGACCAGGCAACGTTTTTCCAATCTTCTATTGTCCAATTTTGGTGATCCTGTGCGAATTGTAGCCTCAGTGTCCTGTTCTTAGCTGACAGTGGCACCCGGTGTGGTCTTCTGCTGCTGTAGCCCATCTGCTTCAAGGTTCAATGTGTTGTGCATTGAGAGATGCGCTCCACATTTCTGGCTAAAATGAGAATTACACATTTTTTTTCTGCTTAGAATAACAATCACAATTCTTGTGGCATACCATCGCCATGCGCAAAAATAGTATGACAAATAAAATATTGCAACAACCACCATTTTATTCTCTAGGGGTCTCTGATTGTATGTGTGTGTGTGTGTGTGTGTGTGTATATATATATATATATATAATGTGAAATTGTGTGAATGCATCAATGCAGGGTGTGTTATTTCAGCTTGCAAAGCTTGGATTCGTTGAATGAGTTTACCAAAAATGTAAATCTTGCAGAATATAAAGCCTCATGCTACATAACTAAGCTCCATTTCATGCAGAATAAACTAAATTATTAATATATCTTAAAAAAAAAAAAAAAACCTCTCTCTTTTAAAATAGATTTTTACTCCAAAAGCATTTTATTAAACTAAATTTGATTTAAAAAAAAAAAAAAAAAATCTTTATCGATTTTTAGCCACCCTGCCCCCAAGCTGTCTTGTGGTGTGGATAGGACACATAGAAAACAATTGTTTCCTAGCAGTGACTGGAATCCTTTCAGTGCACTCTGTGGCTATTGCCTGCTTGAAGGATCTAAACATTGTCTGTCCCCCCGCATAGACCAAGCCATTGACAAGATTGTTCGACATCATAATAAATATGTTTGGATAGCGATACCATTTTAAAGTACCTTTTTTATGTTTTCATTTTGCAGGTGGAAAGAAGAAGCCACTGAAGCAGCCTAAGAAAGCCTCCAAGGATTTAGATGAGGTACTTACCAGTTTGTCTCTCGCTCTGTACAGTGATCAGTTGTGTACAGACCTTCCCAACTACTACATTCATGCAGTGTGTTAGACTAAGGCAGGACATTGGGGGGAAAAAATGTAAAGATGAATTCCAGGCATGGATATCTTATACATGGGTACACTGATCCAGTCTAAGCACATGTAACTATGGATATAAAGTCTACACACCCCCTGTTAAAATGTCAGGGGTCCTGTGTGTAAAAAAAAAAAAAAAAAAAAAAAATGAGACCAAGATAAATAATTTCAGAACTTTTTCCACTTTTTTTTTTTTTTTTTTATGCAACCTATAAACTGTACAACTGTTGAAAAACAAACTGAAATCTTTTAGGGGGGGGAAGTAAAAATAAAAAAACTAAAATAATGTGGTTGCATAAATGTGCACACCCTCTTATAACTGGGGATGTTGCTTTGTTCAGAATTAAGCAATCGCATTCAAACTCATGTTAAGCCCAGGTTCACACTGAATGCCGGTTTGAAATCGCACGAGTTACTTGCACAATCTCAAACATGCATTTTAGTCAGACTTCGGAGGGGCGATGGGTTCCTGCACAGATGTCTATTGAAATCTCCCCCCAACATCACCAAAAGTAGTGGAGTAACTAGTTTTGGGAATCGGGGCGTCGCACTGATTTGGACGTAGGCAGCGATTTGACATGTCAAATCGGCCCGATGTGAACGGGGACCAAATAGGAGTCAGTACACACCTGCCATCACTTAAAGTCCCTCTGATTAACCCCAAAAAGTTCAGCTGTCCTAGTAGGTCTTTCCTGACATTTTCTTAGTCGCATCCTTCAGCAAAAGCCATGGTCCGCAGAGAGCTTCCAAAACATCAGAGGGATCTCATTGTTGAAAGGTCTCAGTCAGGAGAAGGGTACAAAAGAATTTCCAAGGCATTAGATATACTATGGAACAGAGTGAAGACAGTCATCATCAAGTGGAGAAAATATGGCACAACAGTGACATTACCAAGAACTGGACGTCCCTCCAAAATTGATGAAAAGACAAGAAGAAAACTGGTCAGGGAGGCTGCCAAGAGGCCTGCAGCAACATTAAATAAGTTGAAGGAATATCTGGCAAGTACTGGCTGTGTGGTACATGTGACAACAATCTCCCGAATTCTTCATATGTCTGGGCTATGGGGTAGAGTGGCAAGACGGATAGTGGAGATCACTGGAGTAGCGGGGTCTGCTTCAGTGATTTCCAGGGGGGATCCCACAGGTATGGTGTATATACACAAGTTACTTTTATCCAAGATGGACCATTGTAACTGTGTAAGAATATACCATACCTGGAATTCTTCTTTAAATACTAGGACCATGGCTGCAGCTGCCCAATCACTTACACAGGGCTTCCTCCCTCTCCCCTGTGACGAATGAAGCAACAAGGATTTCATCACTTTCAGTTCAGTGTTTTGCTGGCATTCAAATGAATGAGTTGTATTGGAATTGCACAGGAATGCGGACAATGTTCTGTGATTCAGGTATGAACCGGCTCTTACATGTACATTTTGCTTTTCTTTTTTTTTTTTTTTTTTTTTTTTTTTTCCCCCCTTGCATGTATTTTTGTATTTGCTTTTAGGCCCCTTTCTCATGGGCGATCCAATGAGGTCCACCTGTCAGTTTTTCAGGCAGACCCCATCGGATGGTCCATGTATCTCTATGGACCAGCGGCCTCCAATTTAATCCGGTCTCCCAATAAAGAAAAAACTGAAGGGGATCCATCTAGTCGAATCGGAGGGCAGTCGGGTGTAAACGGACAGCCGGTCAGTTGCCACCCATAGTGCAGAGCAGGCTTTGTGTCCGCTCTGCAGAAACTGATTGGAAATGGACCTGTCATCTGTCTGCTCAGCAGGGGATCAACGGGCAGTTCCCTGCTGAGCAAATCATATGCTGCCCCATGTAAAAGGGGTCTCAGTGTCCCTTACTGTGGGCTTAATTGTTCTATGGACAGATGGCTGCTTTGCTCAGCAGGTCTCGTCTATAGCTATATAGTTGCCCATTCAGAGAGAAGTGATGACATAGGCAAGAGCTTCCCAGGAAGTGAGGGGCCCTCTCCAGAAAAGGGGGCAGTTGTTTGGACTCTTCACAATTTTAGATAAACTTTGATAAGTGCAGTTGAGGTCACACAAATGTATTTTTGTGTGATCTCAATGGCATCTTAAAATTTCTGTCTACTTGAGATGTTTTGGGTGTTTTATAAAACTTTGGGATGTGGCGTTTAGTGCTAGCCCCTTGTGCCATCCCTCTTCTTCTTTTTTTTTTTTTTTTTTTTTTTTTTTTTATTTTTTTTTTCCCTGGAGTCCCAAGTTTTAAAGGGGATGTGTGGAAAATCAAACCAATTGGTTTGATGCTGCAGCTGTCCCCTGCTGGCTCCATGCTCCAAAAGTGAGCGATCACATGATCTCTCAGTTCTCATTCAGCTTTGAGCAGAGAATGGTGACTGGCCCTCCAGTGCTCAGTGGAGCGCTGGGCTGTAGAGTGGGTGGGAGTGGCTGGCTCAGGCTCTCAGCACCATGCTAAGAGACCTACCCAGCTGACAGGCATCTGGGTGGATCCCAACATTGTCGAGATCCTTCCAGAGCCTGGACCGACTCTGTGATGTCAGCTGACAGCAGTCTTTAGCCTGCTATTGGCTGATTCTGGGTCACAGGAGTGCAAAAGTAAGTGCACTCCTGTAACCCACAATAGTAGAATGACCCAAAAAACTATGGCCATACTACTTTTTTAATGCTAGCTGTTATTGTACAATTACACAAATTGTTGCTACTAATGCAAAAAGTAATGGGGGGGGGGGGGGATTTATTAAATCTGGAGCATCTGTGGAAGGCAACCTTTTAGCCTTCTTTCCTCAGCTTGTTCAGTTAAGCTTTGAAAGAGCTTATTTGATTGGTTGCTGTGCACCCCTGCTCCAGATTTGGTCAATCCCCCTCAATGTGTTTTAGGGCCTGCATCAATAGGCAAATGCAAGCAGAATGTGACCCAAAGCAAGCTGCATTTGACATCAGTTTTAGATCATTCAGAGTGTAAAGCTGCTCTTCCTTAGCTGCATCAATCTGATTACAGCTGCTTTTACTTTCCCGGCACAGGGATATGCATAAACCTTCTCTAGCATCTGAATTCTGGTAATAGGTCTGCTGTTGAGACGACCGCAAGACCTTTTTGTGTTGTTGGAGCATTCCCCCGCTCTTATGTTTTTCAGTTAGTGTGGCCCATGGATGGACCAGTGTTCTACCCTCTGGCATTAGGCACACCTTTTCCTACAATAGCTAGATGTATGGCCATTACAATTTAACTCCTTGGTAAGACAGCTGTGACAGCTGTCTTGACAGCTGTGGGGAAGGATGAGATTTTATAATATAAGCTTTTATAAACTAACGCCTTACCTTGTACTGGTGCCTGGAGTTTTGATTCCAGCATGACAGCCATGAGTTGCCTTGGTGGTGTTTGATTGTGGGTACTGATTTTATTTCTGGGTTGTGTCTGTGTCACAAGTGACCATTGTACAGCCCTGGCCAAACATTTTGAGCATTACACAAATATTAATTCTCACAAAGTCTGCTGCCTCAGTTTTTATGATGCCAATTTGCATATACGCCAGAATGTTGTGAAGCGTGATCAGATCAATTGCAATTATTTCCAAAGTCCCTCTTTGCCATGAAAGTGAACTTAAAGCGGGGGTCCACCTATCTATCGTGTTTTTTTTTTTTTTTTTTTTTTTTTTTTTTTTTTTTTAGTTCATTCACAAACTTTTCTTCTCAGCATTACACACTCACATATTGTGTGTAATATGTCCGCCTGTGTCAGATTTCGTCGGAAAGAATAACTTATATTATTCACTGCAGGCGGTTTCCATCTTCATTGTGGGCATTTGAAGCCCACAAGCATTTATTTCCTGGATGTGGTGAATGCTGTGCTCCCAGCATTCACCGCTCGTTCCCACACATGCTCAGTGGCATCCTGGGAAGCCTGAGACTAGCTCCCAGGAGTCTGGGAGAGGATAGAAACACGCCTACTCCCACGGGAGGAGAACCAGGAAGTGCAAAGAAGAATAGAAAAATAAAATGTAATTACGGCGATTTAAATTTTTTTAAACGGCATGTCAGCATCTAGGCAAGGAAGAGAATACATACAGATATTGTTCAAAATTTGGGTGGAACTCCACTTTAATCCCCAAAAAAACATTTCAACTGCATTTCAGCCCTGCCACAAAAGGACCAGCTGACATGTCAGTGATTCTCTTAACACAACTGTCAAGCCAGATTCACATGTGCGGCTGCGGTTCCCAGCATGGGGTCTGGTGCATTCCCCGGTTCCTGTTCGTGTTTGGGTCTGGTTCAGGTGAGAATTCAGGCAACAATTCGGACCTGATTTGCACCTGAACTGGATCCAAACGCGCACAGGACCCTTTTGGAAAGCGGACCGTGGCCGCCCCAGACATGTGTGAACCGGCTTCATTAACCGCTGGCTACACTCGCATGTTATTCGAATTGGATGCAGAGAAACCTGCATCCAATTCACATATATGTGACCTTGGTGTTGGTGAGGACAAGGCTGGAAAGCACTCTAATGCTGATTGCGTTAGAACGGGGATCTCCAAACTACGGCCCTCCAGCTGTTGCGGAACTACACGTCCCATAAGGCATTGTAAAACTGACACTCACAGACATGACTAGGCATAATGGGAATTGTAGCTCCTGAACAACTGGAGGGCCATAGTTTGGAGACCCCTGAGTTAGAATAACAGACTGGAAGCTTTGAAAGGAGGGTGGTGCTTGAAATCATTGTTCTTCTTCTGTTAGCCATGGTTACCTGCAAGGAAACGCGTGCAGTCATTGCTTTGCACAAAATGGAATTCACAGGAAAGGATATTGCTGCTACTAAGATTGCACCTAAATCAACCATTTATTGGATCATCATGAACTTCAAGGAGAGAGGTTCAGTTGTTGTAAAGGTTTCAGGGCACCCAAGAAATTCCAGCAAACTCCAGGACCATCTCCTACAGTTGATCCAGCTGAGGGATTGGGGCACCACCAGTGCAGAGCTTGCTCAGGAATGGCAGGCAGGTGTGAGTGCATTTGCACACAGTGAGGAGTAGACTTTTGGAGGATGGCCTGGTGTCAAGAAGGGCAGCAAAAAAGCCACTTCTCTCCAGAAAAAACATCAGGGACAGGCTGATAATCTGTAAAATGTACAAGGATTGGACTGCTGAGGACTGGGGTAAAGTCATTTTCTCTGAATCTCCTTTCCCATTGTTTGGGGCATCTGGAGAAGGAAAGGTGAGCACTACCATCAGTCCTGTGTCATACCCACAGTAAAGCATCCAAAGACCATTCATATGTGGAGTTGCTTCTAAGCCATGGGAGTGGGCTCACTCACAGCCATGAATAAAGAATTGTGCAAAAACAACCTCCTAAAACTTCTCCTAACCATTCAAGAACAGTTTGAGGAACAATGCCTTTTTCAGCATGATGGGGCACCTTGCCATAAGGCAAAAGTGATAATGAAGTGGCTTGGAACAAAACCTGGACATTTTGGGTACATGGCCAGGAAACTCCCCAGACCTTTATCCCATTGAGAAGTTGTGGTCAGTCTTCAAGAGGCGGGTGAATAAAAAAAGCCCTACAGAATTTCTGACAAATTCAAAGCATTGATTGTGCAAGAATGGGCTGCTATCAGTCAGGATGTGGCCCAAAAGTTGATTGACAGAATGCCAGGGTGAATTATTGCAGAGGTCTTGAAAAAGAATGGTCAACACTGCAAATATTGACTCTTTTCATAAACTTAATGTAATTGTCAATAAAAGCCTTTGACAATTATGAAATGCTTGTAATTATGCTTCAGTATACAATAGTGACATCTGACAAAGAGATCCAAAAACAATGAAGCGGCAGACTTTTGTGAAAATTTAATATTTGGTGTTTTCAACACTTTTGGCCACGGCTTTACTGAAATATCTGGTCCCTGCATCTTTTATAAGGCCCAATAAGTTTAGAAGTTGTTCTTTTAAGCAGCCGATTTGTTTTATTTCTGACACCTTTCATTCTACTTGTAGGAGGATGTCGCCTTTAAGCAGAAACAGAAAGAAGAGCAGAAAAAGCTGGAAGAGTTGAAGAGTAAGGCCTGCCAGAAGGGGCCTCTCAGTAAGTCCTCCAATAATAAAATGTTCACAGCACAGGAAATCACCTTTGTTATAAAATGCATCTTTTGTCTGATCAAGATGAGGGGGGACAGATGTACATGAACTGCTCAGGCTTTTCGCTAGCGCCTCCCCCTCTTCCTGTAGAATGTTGTGATGGTTTTTTTTTATGGATAGTGCAACTGAAGCAGTGGGGTTTGTAAGCGATGAAGAGAAAGAAGCTAGGGAGTGGTGGCATAGCCCACCAGATTCTGCCTTTCCCTTTAGCATAACACTTGTCATTTGAGTCATTAAAGTAGAATTCCAGCCTCAACCTAACTAGTCTTAAAGTGATTGTAAACCCTATTATTTATTTTTTTTTTTTAATGAAAATTTCCTACCTGTTCTGTGCAATGGTTTTGCACAGAGCAACACACTCCTGGCACCTCCCCCCCTTGCCAAGTTCCCACCATTGCAAGACTCTTGCAATGTTGCAATGGGAGTACTTGCGTGGGCTCACTCCCAAGCCGTACTTTTGTGTGTCCAATGACTCAGCACGCAGCTCGGCCCCTCCCCCTCCTCACTGGGCATGATTGACAGCTGTCTCTTGAGTCTATGAGAAGGGAAAGAGCCACTGCTCTCATGCACAGCAATCAATCAAGATTCAGGGTCAGGTAAGTATAAAGGAGGAGCTGTACTCCAAAAGGTTTTTTTTACCTTTAAAGGGGTTGTAAACCCTTGGTTTTTCGCCTTAACACATTCTGTGCATTAAGGTGAAAAACCTCCTGTGATGCAGCAGCCCCCCTTTAACTTGCCTGAACCTGGTCTTTCCAGCGACAGAAACGAGCAGACCAGCCGCTATCTTGGGTCCTGATTGGATAGATTGATAGCAGCGCTTTTTTTTTACCAAACCTTTTAAAGCATTTAACCAAATAAAAAATGGATACTGTCCCTTTTTTTTTTTTTTTTTTTTTTTTTTTTTTTCCCCAGCACAGTGCTTGTGCAGTTGTCCAACACAGTGCTTGTGCTGTGTCATTTAGCCCCCTGTAATGCCTGGCTATACACCCCCCCCCCCCCTGTAAACTGACCACAGTTCATCTTGGCTCCTGAGCCCAGACACCGTGGTCAGTTTACGTGCCTCTGTCATCCACAGCCCTCCTGTCCTCCTGTGTCCTCCTCCCCGTGCCTCTGTGTCAGTGCCCGCCCCCTCTGCTCGTGCTGCTCTAATGACTGTTAAAACGTTATTTAAGCCCCTCTGTGTCCTAATAACAAGTGCTCCTGTCTGTGTGCTTTATTAAAAAAAAAAAAATACCTCCTTTACCGTATATCACAGCGGTTCCCTGCGATCATGTCACAGCCAGCGCGCTCTCTCTTGTCATGTCCTGGCTGACGTCAGCGGGGGAATCTCGGCCCCGCCGACTGCATCTGTCAGCTGAGCAGAGGAGAGATGGCCGGTGACGTGAATGCAAGGAACCGCTGTGATATATGGTAAAGGAGGCATTTTTTTAAAATAAAACAGACAGAAGCACTTGTTAGGACACATAAGGGCTTATATAAAGTTGTAGAAGTGGGTTAACAACCACTTTAATGCAGAAAATGCATTAGGGTTAAAAACCTTCAGCCTTTAGAACCACTTTAAAAAGTCTCGGCTCTGGTCCTGTCACATGATCCGGCTCCCATTTGTCAGCCAGCGACAGCTGCAGCAGAAAGGAGAGTGCTGACAACAGCTGGGCCATGGGAGTCTATGGGTGACGTCACCACTCCCAGGCATTCTTGCCACCGCTGACACACAGGATCACATGACTGGACCAGAGCGGACTGAATATAGGTAAGTGTACACAGGTTAGACAGCGTAGGTGTTAGGCGAGGACATTTTTAAGACTAGTTAGGTTCAGGCTGGTATTATACTTTAAGGCCCCTTTTTTATAAGTTTGTTTTTGACCTGTGATTACATGGATCAAAAATAGACTGCAGTCTATCCCAATAGTCCGCCTATATCCACCCACATCTGGCCATGTTCAGATTTGTCAGACTGAGCCCTGCTTCACACTGATGCGATGCAGGAAATGCAGAAAATCTGTGTTTCCTGCACTGCAATTGCATGGTGTCCATGAGATATGCTGTGGGCGTCCATGTTAGATAAACGACACAGCTAAATGAAACGGCTCACAAAATGCAGTCAGATTGCCAGAATCGGATTGCATGGGTGTCAACACACGAGATTGCTAGAAAACAAAAGGATCTTGCACCATTTTGGTGCGGATGCTATTTGAACCATACAAAATGTATGGCTCAAATAGCACTGCACAGACCTCGCATGTGATGTGCTCAGGAATGCAGTGAGATTCCTGTGCAAATCACTTGCGGTATCCGGCGATGCACAAGTGTGAACCTAGGCTGAATGTATGATTTGTGTCTATCTCCACTTTTACTCACCTGACTGACTTGATGTGGGTAGATATAGGCGGACGCATGTCCACTTACATCCGCCTACCCAAAAGGGATTACATGGATGTCACATGTAACATCCATTTCTGTTCTGTCCAACTCAGCAGAACACTACTCCAGGATCTCCTGAGAAGGAACGCAAGGTGCCCATGTGAATTTTCATACATTTGGGCCCTGTTTTATAAAGCTTTACTGCAACCATGCCTTTGCTTTAAAAGGGGAGGGGGACACAAATTTCTAAAACGGACACAGGGAGAAACCCAGGAATTCAAAGCAGCCAAGCCTGTTAGAATGAATTTGGATCAGAAGGGGAGACTGGTCTGTCAGTGTTGTCCACAGCAGTACACGGGAGGACCCAGTCTGCAATGTCTAAAGCAGGGGTCTCAAACTGGCGGCCTTCCAGCTGTTGCAAAACTACAATTCCCATGAGGCATTGCAAGGCTGACAGTTACAAGCATGACTCCCACAGGCAGAGGCATGATGGGACTTGTAGTTTTGCAACAGCTGGAGGGCCGCCAGTTTGAGACCCCTGGTCTAAAGTGACCCTGTCAGACCAGGGTCACTTGTGTACAAAAGGATACCTGCTAAAAGAAAATTGAATATAATTGCTTTTGTGGTGGTCCATGTCATGAAACGCCACTGCTTCCCTGCTCGCTGGCTTCTTCAATTATTCTACACTTTTTTGGGGGTATGTAATACCTGCTCCCCTGCCACATGCTGTGGTTTTTCCCACCACCTTGTTCATCAGAACAGTGTATGGTGGAACCAGTGTGCAGCAGAGAAAATAGGTGTTTGGCTCACCCAAGGGTTGACTTGTGGAGGCGATTAAAGCCTAACCTGGTTTAGGCCCCTTTCACATGGGCGATACGATCAGGTTCGCCTGTCAGTATTTCAGGACCTGATTGGACCCTCCAGTCTTCTATGGAGCGGCGGATGTCCGCATGCCCGCGGACACCCGCCGACATTCGATCCTGTCTGCCAAAAACAGATGAATGGTGATCTTATTCCCCATTTGTCGATTGGATGGAAATAGAGCCTATTGCACCATAGAGGAGAGTGGTGCGTGCCATCTGCTCTGCATGAGCGGAGTGGACATGGACCTGTCGTTCGCCTGCTCAGCGGCGATCAGGGCAGAGACCCCCTGCTAAACAACTGGATTCCGCTTCACAGGGGCGCCTGTGTGAAAGGGGCCTTGGTTAACGTTAAATAGTTTCTTTGAATCAAGATGGTCCAAACAATTTCCTTCTCTAACTCTCGCAGTGGCTGTCAGCGCTGTATTAATTGTATGGAACCTCAGTTACATACAGTATTGAATGCTGTGTTCTTCCAGCTATGAACTTCCTGTCCTTGCTTCCAGAACAGAATCGAGTCTTGTGCTGCTCAGCCATTCACAGGAACCTTTGTATCTTCTGAATGCATGCAAAACCTCCTCTGATTTGCTAAGGAGAATGTCATCTGCCCACCTCTCTGCCTCAGCCAATCGGAGGAAGCTTTGTATTCATTCAGAAAATAAAAAGCTTCTTGTGAATAGATGAGCAGTGCTCAACCCGACTCGATTTTGTTTTAGGAGTTTGATGGGAAGTTCACGCCCCACTGCAGGAACACAGTGCTGTATACTGTATATAGCTGGGGTTACACACAGCTCACACAATGCTGACAGCTGCTGCATGAGTAAGTGAGGGAAAAAAACCTAATTAAAGTTTATTTAAACATGGATTTGGGCTTTAGGTGGCAGCATTCAAGACATGGACCACTAAAAATGTAAGTATATTCACTCCCCCCCCCCCCCCCCAATCAACAAGGCTCCCACAGTGCTATTGTGCTCTGTCGATGTTGGGGCTTTCCCTGCCAGCTGAACACAATGATCACTGCTAGCAGCTATAGCTGTGGGCAGTAATCGCATGCAAAAAAATCCAACAAGCTGGTTGTACTGAAGTCAGTCCATCAATCAACCTGCCCATAAATGGTTCGAATCTCAGCTGGTCCATGCTGAATTGGTTGAGATTTGATCCATCTGAAGCCGGCTTTAGTGTGTGTCAGAATCTACTCTAAATTTCTTTTTTTTTATAGAAGACCTCTCTTTTTTTGAGGTCTTCTATAAAGTCACCTTGACGTTGTTATACTCTGGGTTTAGTCAGGACATTGGCTGTCTTTCCATTTTATGCTTGCTCAGTTACATATCTGGATGTAATCCTATTTTGTCTCCTGTAACACCATTTATCTATAAGCTGGCTTACCCTAGAATATCCTCCAGCCATTCTGAATTTCCCTGTATGACTGAGGATTGCTTGTAATGACATTTGTGCGGAATCTTCCTCTCTATGCAGCTCTGCTCGCCAAAAAGGAATATTAAGAAATAACACATGGTTTTCTTTCAGCTGGCGGCGGGATAAAGAAATCGGGAAAGAAGTGAGAAGATTGTTTACATGACTCTGTTCTGGTTGTGGCGTTGGAACTGCGAAGATCTGCCAAAAGTGACAGCTCAGTGGATCTCTTGTATGTTTTGTGTACAGTGATAATAAACAAGTGTTTTTTTGTTTTTTGTTTTTCTCCCTTCGTCTTGAATGTAGTAGTATCTGTGACTAAAACGATGTTCATTATTCAGTAATTCCCATGACATGTTTCTTCCCAAATCAATAAATATGTAAAGAAATTCTATTTCATTTTTAAACATATTGCAGGGATTTTTTTTCTACCATAAGTTTATCTGCCATAGTCTTAAAGGATAAGTTTCACTTTTTGCAAATAAAATTAATGCATATATTTTGCAGGTAAAAAAAATTGTTTTTTTTTTTTGAGCCTTTAACCACTTCAATACCAGGCACTTAGACACCTTCCCGCCCAGGCAAATTTTCAGCTTTCAGCGCTGTTGCAATTTGAATGACAATTGCGCGGTCATACAACACTGTACCCAAACAATTTTTTTTTATTTTGTTCCCACAAATAGAGCTTTCTTTTGGTGGTATTTGATCACCTCTGCGGTTTTTATTTTTTGCGCAACAAATAAAAAAAGACCGGAAATTTAAAAAAAAAAGTTTTTCTTTGTTTCTGTTAAAAATTTTTGGAAATAAGTTTTTTTTTCTTCTTCAATGACGGGCACTGATGGGCACCGATGAGGTGGCATTGATGGCTACTTATTGGTGGCACTGATAGGCATTGATGGGCACTGACAGGTGGCACCGATGGCCACTGATGGGTGGCACTGATGCCCCTAAGGGTGGCATTGCTGGGCATCAGGGCTATATAATGGTGCCAATCAGTGCCCATTTGTGGGCACTGATTGGCACAGATTGGGCATTGACTGGGCACATGTGGATGGCCATGGGGTACATACCTGGCCATCCACATGTTGCCCCTCTCCCTGGTGGTCCTAGTGGCGATCCCTGGTGGTCCAGTGTGGTTTTCTGAGGGGGGGGGGGGGCTGCGCTGATAAACAATCAGCACAGACCCCACCCACCCACCCCCCCCCCTCAGGAGAACCGCCAATCGGCTCTCCTCTACTCGCGTCTGTCAGACGCGAGTGAGGAAAAGCCGATCAACGGCTCTTCCTATTGACATTGTGATCAGCCGTGATTGGACACAGCTGATCACGTGGTAAAGAGCCTCCGCCGGAGGCTCTTTATCAAGATTGGTGTAGCGGTGTGTCAGACTGACACACCACACCACCGATCGCCGCGATGCGTGCCCCCATGGGCGCGTGGCGGCATGTTATCCTGCTGGACGTCATATGACGCCCAGTCACTGAACCACCGCCCGGCCGTCATCTGCTATGGGCCGGGCGGGAAGTGGTTAAAAAAGGGGTAGGTAATATTATTTTTTTCTCTTTTAAAAAAAAAAAAAAAAAAAAGGTGGAGATCTACCTGAACAACATGGTAGATGTCAAAGATCACAGGGCATAGTGTCGCCTCCGCACACCTGATTCAAACCTCTAATTGATGTACTACCGTGTCACAATCGTGTGTTACTGTTCTGAGCCACTGCTGCTTTCACACGAATGTGCTGCGATTTACCTGCACCACGGTGCATCTGTGAGCTTCCTCGGTTGGCTGCGCTTTGCCATAGACTTCTATTTATATCCTGCTGGTGTGGTGCTCTTTCTGAAAACACACCAAAACTCCTGTATTCAGAAAGTGTACCAAACCCACAAGATATAATTTAGTCTATGGCTAAGGGCAGGTACACTTCGCTTCACCTGCGATGTGGGGTGGCGAAACCCCAATTTGTTGATGTTAAGCTGAGTAAATAGATACCGAACATGTCATGCTTTAAAATTGCGCACGCTCGTGGTATGGAAACAAACTATGCTACTTAAAAATCTTTATAGGCGACGCTTTAAAAATCTTTACAGGTTACCTGTTTAGAGTTACAGAGGAGGTCTAGCGCTATAATTATTGCTTTCGCTCTAACGTTTGAGGCGATATCTCACATGTGTGGTGTGAACACCGTTTACATATGCGTGCACCACTTATGTACAGTATCTCACAAAAGTGAGTACACCCCTCACATTTTTGTAAATATTTTATTCTATCTTTTCATGTGACAACACTGAAGAAATGACAGTTTGCTACAATGTAAAGTAGTGAGTGTACAGCTTGTATAATAGTGTAAATTTGCTGTCCCCTCAAAACAACTCAACACACAGCCATTAATGTCTAAACTGCTGGTAAGAGAAGTGAGTACACCCCTAAGTGAAAATGTCCGAATTGGGCCTAGCTATTTTCCCTCCCAAGTGTCATGTGACTCGTTAGTGTTACAAGGTCTCAGGTGTGAATGGGGAGCAGGTGTGTTAAATTTGGTGTTATCGCTCTCACTCTCTTGTACTGGTCACTGGAAGTTCAACATGGCACCTCATGGCAAAGAACTCTGAGGATCAAAAAAAAAAAAAAAAGAATTGTTGCTCTACATAAAGATGGCCGCTCGGACTGCTTTTGTGAGAAAGCCAGCAGCTGGCTGGAAAAAAAAAACGGAGTTTTGGCTGATAGCTTCAGCCTTAAAGGGGTTGTAAACCTTGTGGTTTTTCACCTCCATGCATTCTATGCATTAAGGTGAAAAACCTGCTGTGGTGCTGCAGCCCCCAGTGCCCCCGTTTTACTCACCTGACCCCGATCCTTCGCCAGCTGGGAACCAGCACACCAGCTTTTAAAAAAAAAAAAAAAAAAAAAAAGCCAAGGTTTACAACCCCTTTAATCCCAGTAAACCACTTGCAAACTACAAATATATACGTATTGTGGTCAGCAAGTGGTTAGTCTAGGTGGCCATGCACACATAGGTGATGCGTTCCAGTCCCAGAAAAAGTAGAACGTGCTGCATTTTTCCTGCACTGGACTGTACTGGAACGCTGTAAAAAGCATCAAAAACGCAACAGAACGTACCTAAATGCACCAAAAAACACACTGGAACACAAATGTCCTTATTTAAGTTTAAGAAAAAAGGGGGGGAAATGCACTGGACTGCATCAAAAACGCGCATGCAGAAAAGCATCTGGAACGCATCAGGACTGCGTTTCTATGGCGTGAACTTCCTAAACAATAAATCTAATTCAAAAATTTGCACTGAAGTGTTGAAATGAATACAAATGAGAAAAAAAGAATAAGACTGCAGCTGCTGCACAAAGGTGAGATGCACAGTTTAGAGTAAACACTGCAATGTCTATTAACCCTGTCAGACCAGGGTCACGTGTATAAAAAGAATAAAGAATAAAAGAATAGTTAATATACTTGCTTTCATAGCGGTCCATGTCTTTGTAGATACGTTAGTAGCGGTCTACGCTGCTGCTTCCCTGCTCACTGGCTTCTTCAATTATTCTGCACTTTTGGGGGTATGTAATACCGGCTCCCCTGCCACATGCTGTGGTTTCTCCCACCACCTCATTCACCAGTACAGAGCGTATGCAGCAGAGAAAATAGGTGTTTGGCTCACCCAGGGGTTGACTTCTGGAGGCGAATAAAGCCTAACTCTTCTATGGTTTAGTGGACTTTAACCACTTGACCTTCAGAAGATTTACCCCCCCCCCTCCATGACCAGGCCATTTTTTGCAATACGGCGCTGTGTTACTTTAACTGACAATTGCACAGTCATGCGACACTGTACCCAACTGAAATGTATGTAATTTTTTCTCCACAAATAGAGCATTCTTTTGGTGGTATTTGTTTAACACTGCATTTTTATTTATTTTTTGCACTATAAACAAAAAAAATTTAAAAAATCGAACTTCTTCATAAAATTAGGCCAATATGTATTCTGCTACATATTTTTGGTAAAAAAAAATTCCAATAAAAGTATATTGATTGGTTTGCGCAAAAGTTATAGCGTCTACAAACAACGAGATATATATACTGGATATTATATTTATTTATTAATTTTTTTACTAGGAATGGTGGCTATCTTCAACTTATAGGGGGACTGTGATATTGCGGCAGACAATCGGACACTAACTGCCACTTTGAACACTTTGTGGGAACCAGTGAGACTAATACAGTGATCAGTGCTACAAAATATACTCTGTCACTGTACTAATGACACTGGCAGCGGCAGGGAAGGGGTTAAACATATAGGGCAATCAAAGGGTTAAATGTGTGCCTAACCAGCACTTTGGTGTACTATGTGTGCTGCTTTTACTAAGGGAAGTGATGGATTTTATTCCTTGCTTTGCGGGGAAAGAAAATCCATAACTTCCCCACTGACAGGACAAAGCTCTGCCCTGTGTGTCTTCCTGACGATCGGCAGGTGCCGGAGGTCATTCATTGGCTGGCAACCGCTGATCGGCATCTGTTGTGTATAATCACAGCACAGCCGGGTTGCCAGCAGTGTGCGCGTGCCCCCTACCCGGAGGTGCCAGAACATGCACCTAGTATGTGATCCAGCGCAGTAGAGCTGTCTTGCCACTGTACAAGTGATACGGTCGGCAAGCCATTAAATAGTTTGTTTGAAACAAGCTGGTGATAACAAACTTTCCCTCACTAACTCATGCATTGGCTGTCAGCGCTTCATGAACTCTATGTAGCCTTAGCTACATACAGCATAGAGCGCTGTGTTCTGCCAGCCCGAGTCAGGTTGAGTGCTGCTCAGCCATTCACAGGAAGCTTTGTAATTTCTGAATGAATGTAAAGCTTGCTTGGATTGGCTGAGGAGACCATGAAGTCTTCCACCCACCTGCCTCAGCCAATCGGAGGAAGGGTCACATTCATTCATAAAAAACAGAGCTTCCTGTGAATGGCTGAGCTTACTATACATGATTTTTGATACTTTTTTTTGCCAATTTATGGAAAAACAAAAGCAAACAGTGGTCACCAGTTTAGTTTAGGTGATATACAATGTGCACCTGCTTTAACTAAGGAGTCAATTCACTAACGTTTTCCACATCCGAATATGTGGTCACGTGACTCATTTGCATAAATTATTGCATGCGGTAAGTTAAGTCCCAATTCATAAAAAAAAATATAACGAATACTGCAAAAAAATGTGGCGGTAAACATAGTTTAAAAGTTTAAAAGTCCAATTCACAAATGGACCAGAGAGTAATAAACCATGCAATATTTACCACCAGGGTTTTGTTGGAGGTATCACATGTGGTAATTGTCAAAAAACATCGTGAGGGTCGGGGGATGAGGCCCTTGTCCCCAAAGGATCCACCCCCATGTTGAGGGCATGTGGCCTGGCATGATTAAGGAGGGGGGGGTGTTCTCTCACCCCTCCCCTTTCCTGACCTGCTAGGCTGAATGCTCGGATATGGGTCTGGTATGGATTTTTGGGGGGGTCCCATGCCAAAATTATAAAAAAAAAAGCATGGGGTCCCCCCCAAAATCCATACCAGACCCGAAGGGACACCACTCTTTGTTTTTACCGACTGATCGGCTATTAAGGATGCTTCGGCCGGCTTCCCGGCCCCGCTCCTTAACAACCAGCTTTTACTGCACCCTGCTTGATCAAAGCTCTGCCAAATCAGGGCGCAGAATACACTGCAGAGGGTGGCTGTTTCAGTTTTATTCCGGGACACTGTATTGTCCCAGAATGAAGGTGCCTGGTACCCGGGAGAGACCTGCAAAATGCGGGACTGTCCCGGGCAATCCGGGGACACGTGGTCACCCTAGAGAGACAGGAAGTCCACATTTTACTGCAGGAACAGCTGAGGCTACATACAGTTCACACAGCACTGACAGCTGTATGAAGGAACAAGCTATTTAAAGTTCACTAAAACATGCAGTTAGACTTTAAGTGGCAGTTTCAAGACACAAGCTACTAGAAAGGTAAGTATATTCACTCTTCTTTGAGCAGGTATGCTTTTGCATACAAGAGACCCTGTAGTGACAGGGTCACTTTATTGGGCCCCTGAGTGTCAGGGAATTTAGTGTGGATCAGAAATTGAAATTCCCCTTTTTTTTATACTATGAGGCCTTAGATAAAGTCACCTTAGTATGATCATTTGTGTATAAGTATAATTACCTGTACAACACACTGTTAAAAAAAAAAAGTTTATAAAAAAAAGTGTATTATATTCATTAACATCAAAGATATTCCATTGCAAGCATTATAAAACAAATTAATGAAATACACTGATTATATTTTTATGGACATTTAATGACATTGATGTATCTCTTGGCCACAGAGGTCATTAAAGGAAGCCTTTCTTAAAGTACTGTATATATAAACCCTCACCTTGTAAAACAACCCATTCAGTTTAAAATAGAAATGAAAGGTAAAAACATTTGTGTATAGATATAAAAAACATTATAAAAAATAATTTCCCTTTTTTATAAGTGGTTACATAACCTCTGTTCTCAACTCTATCAGGAGCCCAGAGAGCTGGGGGAGGAAAAACAGCAGCACACTAGTCTTCCTAGAGAATAGCTGTGTGGGTGGGGAGCTGGGTCTCAGGACAAGTCTGATCATTGGAGGAGAGCAGGCTGAGTTCTCGGCACAGCCAGAAAAACTGACCACGCTGTGTGATCAGTTTTTAATAGGAAAGCAGAGGGACTGGCAGGAACACCAGGGATTTTACACAAAGGAAGCATTTCAAAGAGAATAGCATACTTTTTCATACAAGTACATGGTACAGCAGACACATATCAGGAATATGAAATATTGTGTTTACCTTAAGAGAAACTTGAGGAATGCCATTGGTTACTGTGAGCTATCTGATCGTTATACTCAAAACTTTGAGTATTCAAATCAGAATTAAATTATTGGAAGCAGAACTCCAGAATATTAAGAAAAGTCTGTCATGCCCCTACTAGCACTGGTTGTGGAGTAAGCATTGTCACTCCTGGGTAAGTACTGTGTTATTGGCAGGTAAAAATAAAGGGATTAGAAGCCTGAAATAAAAATAATGCAGCTACCACATCCAAGCACTAATAAGCTGAAATATATTATATTTTTGTTCCTGGGTTTAGACACTTTTAATCCAGGAATTTTCTGGCTGGTCATGTCCTGTGTTTGGGTCTCCCCCCAGAGATGGCATGCAGTCTTCAATACTGTAGAGTGGTGCCATGTTTACAGCTATGTGCTGTGGGCATACCTCCTAAAATTTTGAGATGGGAATGAGGGACACCTACTTGCAAATGTATATAGGCATAGGACACGCCCCCTGACACACCCCCTTAAAAGGAGAATTAACCAAATATCGGTTAATTAAATCCACAAGGACTTTTTTTTACCACTCCTTTTCCTTTATATTGGCTTTTAGATTTACAAAGGCAGCAATTTAGAAATTGGATGAAAGGTTTAGCACTGGGAAACAATTTTGAAAGATAAAAAGTGCATTTTAGATACAACACTATGCATCAGACCAAAATGAGGGGCAAAGAGGGATAGAGGGACATTGCTCCAAATCAGGGACAGCCCCTCCAAATTAGGAACAGTTGGGAGCTATGGCTGTGGGGCCAGACCAACATAGTGATGCACCCCCAGGGGGTTCACCGTGACACTTTAGGTTCGCAGGAAATAGGTTGAGTGATGTTAGCCACCATTCAACTCAGAAGAGGAGTGCTGCTGGACACAACTGAGTCTGCATTGTACAGTGCTAAAGAGGAGGTGTATAGTGCAGTGAAAGATGCATTAAAGTACTTGTAAACCCTTACAAATACCCAGTGAAGTGACTGGCCTCAGGTGATACACAGAGATGAAACAAATTTTCCCACATACATTGTATCTGTTTATCTGCAGTCTTCTCTACATCTGTTCAAAGTGCATAATTTGTAAAGCTTATCTGTGAGTTCAAAAAAAGGTGCGGAGAGCTGAATTTACACTCTGCAGAGCTTAGTGAGGAGAGCTCTGAGAGCTGATTGGAAGGGAAGGGACACACCCCCATTCACACAGCACACAGGAATAGAGCTGAGGCTGTCAATCAGCTGAAGGTCCCTCCCCTGTCACTATTTGTCTCTTGGTGTCTCTTGGTGTCAGGAAAACTTGTGAGAAATTATTCATGCTGATAGCAGGGGAAGGAAGCAACAGACAGAAATTACACTTAGTGCTCTGGACTAAGACAAGTACACACTATAGAGCAGTGATGGTGAACCTTGGCCCCCCCAGCTGTTTTGGAACTACGTTTCCCATGATGCTCACGCACTCTGCAGTGTAGTTGAGCATCATAGGAAATGTAGTTCCAAAACATCTGGGGTGCCAAGGTTTGCCATCACTGCTATAGAGGGATATGCTTTGCTCATATTTCATGTCTGAGGTTTACAACCACTTTAACCTATTTTTTACAGTGCTTGGGTAAATGTAATTAAAAACAAATGAAGTTCTGTTAGAAGCCACCTAATCAGCATGACAGCCACATGGAGCTTACGGAATAAAAAGTTGGCAATTGCAGCCTCCATATTTCTCTCAGGAAAGGTTTCATGGGAAAAATCTAGGCCTCGATCTTTGGCACATTGGTTCACCACTGGCAAAATGGCTTTGCCATGATTCTGACAGCAAACGAAATAATGTGAGGTAGATCATGGTTCTGGAGGTTGGTCCATACTGCTGCACGGAATATTCAGTAGCAGATCACATTTCTGGAGTATGTTCCATCACTGTTTCTTTCCACCTTTTGCTTTCGATGGTTCTAGTTCTACTTCCACTGGGTAGTGATCGCTGACATCCAGAGCCTGTAATAAACATATATTATCATGAATGTAAGATCATCAAATGGGGTTTTACAAGCTTCTTGTGGGATTGTGAACCTTGATCCTGTTATTTTAATGTCAGAGGTTAATAGTGGATATACAGGAGACGTGGCAGGAACAAAAAACAACCCTGGCTGTTTGTACCGACTTGTAATGTATTTTGCTGATGTAAACTGTTTGAGATCTAAAGAAAATTGGTCTTCCAAGTTCACCTGTCATGAAAGAAATTTTTAGTTCACATTGGGGTTGATTTACTAAAGGCAAATAGACTAAAACTTTGCAAGTGCGGTTGCTTCAGAGCTTAGTAAATGAGATAAAGCTTCACTTTACAAAAAATACCCAATCACATGCAAGGAGAAAAAAAAAAAAAAGCATTTTTCTTTGCACATGATTGGATAATGGAAGTCAGCAGAGCTTCCCCTCATTTACTAAGCTCTGGAGCAACTGTCCATGCAACATGCAAAAGTGCAGTCTCTTCACGTTTACTAAATTGACCCCATTGACTGCTTCAGCATTTCCTTATCAAAATGGCCAATAAGCTTCTGAAACTTTTCTTTTTTTAATCACAAGATTTCTGTCTCCTAGAAGGAGGACCTTGTAACCTCTGGTGTTGGCTATAGCATCTGGTGTCATTCCAAACAAGGACTAATAAACTTTAGATTTTTGGACTCTACAGCTATTTGTGTGGTGCTCGCTATTTGGTGGCCGAAAGTTTTGAGAATGGCACAAATATAAATTTTCACAAAGTCTGCTGCCTTACTTTTTATGATGGCAATTTGCATCTACTCCAGAATGTTATGAAGAGTGATCAGATGAGTTGCAATTAATTAAGTCCCTCTTTGCCATGCAGATGAACTTAATCCCATAAAAAAAACATTTCCACTGCATCTGTGAAGAAGGCTTTAGGGGGCCCAAGAAAGTCCAGCAAGCTCCAGGACCGTCTCCTACAGTTGATTCAGCTGCGGGATTGGGGCACCAACAGTGCAGAGCTTGTTCAGGAATGGCAGCAGGCACGTGAAAGTACATCTGCATACACATTGAGGAGAAGACTTTTGGAGGATGGCCTGGTGTCAACAAGGGCAGCAGCTAACTGTGTCTCTACCCTCACCTCAGATCGAGGCTTGGTTATTACTGTTGTGTATTTAAACGTGATGCGTCAGTGCGTCGCCCGTGCCCCAGACGACGTCATCCTATGACGAAATGCGCGTCGGGTGGACTGGTCGTGCTGACATCATCGCGTTTGATCCTCTGAGTGAACGGGTGTTCGCATACCGGCCGGCTGCTTATGCTATTTTTATCTCTTTGTTTGTAAGTGTATTTTTTATCTTTTACATTAAAACATTTGTATCAGTATTACACCATGGGAAGTTCTTCTTTCTATTTCTGGGTGACATCTGGCATACATCTAAGAGTCTCCATAACACAAGTGGTATATTGGCCGCATTGAATCCTGGTTTGATGCCCTCTGAGTTGTATATCCCGGATCCCTTAGGACAAGGCCCTGGCTGGGTGTTTAGCCGCAAGCTTTCTTTTGCTTGCCTTCCGGTAAGCGTACATTTCTCACGGTGATCAGCACTCAATGGTGATGGAAGATTGCACATTTATATCACATTATCTTGGTTGATAATTTGGACTTTGTCTAACATTTGTTTTTTTCATTTGTTTTCTTCATTAATTTTCACATTCACTTTTTTGATACTCTGACATTAAGTTCTTTTGGACTCTTTATCTATTTAAACATTTTGTGTGTTGTCAGTCACTTGTATTTTTAAATATTTTTACATTCATGTACACTTATTTATTTATTCACTTAGCACTGGTTCAATACTAGTGGTTTCACTGTCTAGCGCAGCTCTTTCTCCCCTATTTGATGTTATATGTATGTATTCCATATATTAGCTGCTGCTTTATGTTCACTTTTAGTTTAACTTATTTTGTTGGGAGCGCGGTATTTCCCCTTTTTCCATATGACCTTAAACAGGCCGTTCATGCTGGAAACCTTCCAATGTGGCTGAATTAAAACAATTCTGCAAAGAAGAGTGGGCCAAAATTCCTCCACAGCGATGTTGTTCCCGCCAAGGGTGGCACAACCAGTTATTAGCTTTAGGGGGCAATTACTTTTTCACACAGAGCCACGCAAGTTTGGACAGCTTTTTTCCCTTAATAAATGAAATCATCATTAAAGTGGTAATAAAGTCTCTATTGTTTACTTGTACCTACAAGTAAGCCTAAAAAAAGGCTTACCTGTAGGTACAGTACATATCTCCTAAGCATGCACCGTTTAGAGAGATTTACTATAGTAGCTGGCGACCTCATTAGCGCACTGTGCTCACAATGGACCTCGTGCCGTAAATTGAGAAAGTCGTGCCAGGACTCCTTTGCGCATTGTGCGGGAGTGACATCATCGCGGCTCGGCCAGTAAAACAGCCATAGCCCGCGAACCTGGAAGGAAGACTGGGTGAACATGGAAGCCTCTGCTGCTGGAGGACCTCCTTTAAAGGCAAGTCTTTCATGATGCATACTAGCACATTATGCTATTATCCTGCAGGGGACCATTTGGTGGAAGTTTTTTTGCGGTTTACTACCGCTTTAAAAAACGCATTTTCCATTTATTCGGCTTATATTTGTGTAATATTAAAATTTGTTTGATGATCTATATCATTTAAATGTGACAAATATGCAAAAAAAAATTAAAAAATCAGGAAGTGGGCAAATACTTTTTCACAGCACTGTAAGTACATGATAGCACAGACACATACTGTAAATTATATATTTTGTTCCCTTATTTGTTCATAGTACAGTTTTAATTTTCCACTATGGACCCATTATTTTATATAAGGTTATTTTAGTGTATCCAAAAAACAAAAACAAAAAGCAGACATGAAGAAATGGCTTTTCAATATAAATTCACTATTGATTTTTTGTCCTGGCCGGAGTTCCATTTATGAGTTTAATAGAAGTCCTGATGAAATTGAAATTTCTGGGGTGAAACCTTTCATCTGTAAACATGTCCCCCCTGATTTACCCCCCAGCTCACCTCTTCATTTGTCAGTTTATACTCCTTTTGGAAGTTAAAGGGCTTGGCGGAGTCTGGAACAATGTATTTGAGGAGATCCTGGTGGACAACTATTCTAAAAGGCAAGAAACACAATAATTTCTTAAATCAGTTCACATTTTTATTAATTAAAAAAAATTGTATAACTTTTTTTTTTAAGTAAATGTCAAAAACAGCTTTCACTCTGTTTACCCCAAGGTAGGGGTAGGCAACCTTTCAGAGGTAAAGATCAACCTGGACATCATGGACATCATGGAGGAGATCACTGGGGTGCGGCACCCTTTTTTTTTTTTTTTTTCTAAGAAATTAACTACCCTGTTTCCCCGAAAATAAGACCTAGCGTGATTGTCGGTGATGGCTGCAATATAAGCCCTACTCCCCAAATAATCCCTACCCTGTTTCCCCGAAAATAAGCCCTACCCTGAAAAGAAGACCTACAAGGACTTTAACTAGGGCTTATTTGGGGGGTAGGGCTTATATTGCAGCCATCACCGATAATCACGCTAGGTCTTATTTTCGGGGAAACAGGGTAGCAAGCCCCCAATAAAAAGTAAAGATGGCATGAAGAAAAATCTAACAAAACTAATGTCAATGTAAAAATATAAACTTATCATCCTTAAAATTTATCTTCAGTGAGAAACTCGGCATTCACTTTAAAGTGATATTAAAGTCTCATTATTTATATATATATATAAAAAAAAGTACTCACCTGCTCTGTGTAGTGATTTTGCACAGAGCAGCCCAGTTTCTCCTCTTCTCGAGTCCCACGTCGGCACTCCTGGCCCCTCCCTCCTTCCGAGTGCCCCCGCAGCAAGCAGCTTGCTATGTGGGCACCGGAGATGAGCCACTGCTCTGTGTCCATTCAGACAACGAGCTGCGGCTCGGCCCCGCCACCTCCGTCTCCTGATTGTCTCACTGGCTGTGATTGACAGCAGCAGGAACCAATGGCTCCTGCTGCTGCCAAAGGCCAATCAGGAGTGCAAGTCCCCAGAGAGGCAAGGCTATCCTGGACATCGCTGGATCAAGAGGGGGAACAAGTAAGTATTAGGGGGGCTGCTGCATACAGAAGGTTTTTTACCTTCATGCATAGAATGCATGAAGATAAAAAAACCTTGTACCTTTGCAACCACTTTAATTCACAATTTTTTTTCATGTCTGGGGAGTAATTGGTCACCCCCACACGGCTAATTCCAGAGTTCATCATGAAAGCAGAACATCTGGTACTTGAGGCTGATTGAGGCTAAACCGAAAGTGGATCAGGCTTCAGAGGCAAGGGAGATTTGGACGCATGTCTAAATCTACCCTAAAAGTGTAAAACAAATAAGCAGTACATCTTTGCATTACATGCACATTTCTCCCTGTTTTATCCCGATAAAGATCCTGCAAGTATAGAGAAAAATACCTGTTGATTTGCCAGAAATGCAATCAGCTCCTAATTTCCTGTGTTATACCGGGATGATGCCCGCAGCTGCAGGCATCATCCCGGTACCGTTGTTTGGAGCCGGCGATTGGCTATCCGTGTATAACAACCGATGCGGCTAAAAGCCGCTCGGCTGTTACACCGGAGGAGCGGGAGGGGACGTCCCCCCCTCCCGCCGCTCTTACAGGGCCTCCCGGTCGATCCGGAGGCTCGGTGACCATTCCGATGCCTCCGGCGGCTGGGGGCGGGCTGGAACGAAGCTGTGGGCGGCTTCGTTCCAGCCTTCAAATTGTAAACGCGGAAGCGACGTCATGACGTCACTTCCCGTTTACTCGGCTGCCAATGGCGCCGTTTTTAAAAAAGTACACAGTATTCAGAATCGCCGTTTTCGGCGATCTGAATACTTTGAAGTGTAAAGGAGGGATGGGGGGTCTTTTAGACCCCCGATCTCTCCATAAAGAGTACCTGTCACCACCTATTACTATCACAAGGGATGTTTACATTCCTTGTGACAGCAATAAAAGTCATCAAAACATTTTTTTTTTAAACACAATTTATGAATTTTAAAATAAATAAAAAAAAATAATTTTTTTTTTAAAGCGCCCCCCCCCCGTCCCCACGAGCTCGCGCAGCAAAGAAAACGCATGCGGAAGTCGCGCACGCATATGTAAACGGTGTTCAAATCACACATGTGAGGTATCGCCGCGATCGTCAGAGTGAGAGCAATAATTCTAGTACTAGACCTCCTCTGTAACTCTAACCTAGTAACTGTAAAAAAAATTTAAAGCGTCGCATATGGAAATTCTTAGGTACCGTAGTTTGTCGCCATTCCACGAGTGCGTGCAATTATAAAGCGTGACATGTTTGGTATCTATTTACTCGACGTAACATCATCTTTCACATTATACAAAAAAATTGGGGTAACTTTACTGTTTGGATTTTTTTAAATTCATGAAAGTGTCCCTTTTCTAAAAATTTTTAAAACACAGCTGCACAAATACCGTGTGATATAAAATATTGCAACAATCTGCATTTTATTCTCTAGATTCTCTGCTAAAAAAATATACATAAGGTTTGGGGGTTCTAAGTAATTTTCTAGCAAAAAATACGGATTTTAACTTGTAAACACCAAATTTCAAAAATAGGCTTAGTCATGAAAGGGTTAAATATATTTTTATACCGATCATAGGAGAAGTCCGTTGTAATGGTGGCCGTTGTGTCTTTGTCATCTGCGATCAACCAGTGAAAACTCTTATCGCTCCTCAGTTTGATTGTTTTCATTTTCTTCCCGGAGACGTAAGCTCCATCAGCATTGAAATCTCCCAGCACCATAATATTCTGCATTTAAAAAATAAGAAAAAATATATAAATTTAAAAAAAATTGAAAAATCGAAACCTTAAAAAGCCCAGAACAAAAAACTCCTGAGCACACATATAGAGTATAATTGGGTAATGTATTGTGGATTCCTCGCTAATGCCTAATACATGCAATGAGAAAATTGGAGGAAAATAACCGCCATCAGATCACTCCTTCGATAATCTAATCATTAATACACAGCTTTCGACATCGGATCATGACAGTTCAGACAATAGTTTCCAAAGGAACACAAGTGAAAATGTTTCATGTTTGATAACAAAATGAACGATTTTCGTGTAATTAGTATTGTATTCGTACGAAACAAATCGTGTGACCAAAGACTGCGCATGACTGGAAACGAAGGAAAGATTCGGAAGAAGAACATGGCAATGAAAACAATCATCATCTACAACCAAAAATATTTTTTACCACTTGACCCTTGGAAGATTTACCCCCCCCCCCCCCGACCAGGCCATTTTTTGCGATACGGCACTGAGTTACTTTAACTGACAATTGCACGCTGTAACCGAATAAAGTTTATGTGCTTTTTTCCCCCACAAACAGAGCTTTCTTTTGGTGGTATTTGATTATCTCTGCGTTTTTTACTTTTTACGCTATAAACAAAAAAACAAGCGTCAATTTTTGAAAAAAAAAAAAATATTCTTTACTTTCTGCTCTCAAACAAAATAAAGAAAAAAAAATCGAATTTCTTCATCAATTTAGGCCAATGTGTATTCTGCTACATATTTTTGGTAAAAAAAATCAAAATAATAATAATAAATGTATATTGATTGGTTTGTGCAAAAGTTATTGCATCTACAAACTATGGGATATATTTATGGAATTTTTATTCATTTTATTTTTTTTGTTTACTAGTAATGGCGGCGATCAGCGTCTTATAGCGGGACTGCGATATTGCGGCGGACAAATCAGACATCTAACTGACACTTTTGACTTTTTTTTGGGGGACCAGTGACACTAATAAAGTGATCAGTGCTACAAATATGCACTGTCACTGTACTAATGACACTGGCTGGGAAGGGGTTAACATTATGGGGGATCAAAGGGTTAACTGTGTGCCTAGCTGGTGTTTGAGTGTAGTGGGGGAGGTGCTTTTACTAGTGGAAGGCAAGGATTCGTATGGATGCTTTGCAGGAACACAGGATCCATGCCTTCCTTACTGACAGAACAGTGATCTGCCTTGTTTACATAGACAGATCGCCGTTCTGCCTGTGTAAAGAGCGATCGGCGGGTGCTGGCGGACATTAGGTCCGTGGGACACGCTGATCTGCTTCCTCTGTGTAGAATCACAGCGGAAGCAAGCCGCCGGCGGGGCGCACTCGTGCCAGATACCCGGAAGTGCAGGATCATGTATATACGCGTGATCCTGCGCAGCACGGCCGCCCTGTAGCAGTAAATGTGCTACAGGGTGGTCGGCAAGTGGTTAAATCAATAGTTTGCAATTTTTGAATAATATTTTGTTATCATGGTGATAGAGGTATGGACTATTATTTAACTTGTTATGTAAAAAATATTTACTCAGAGCAAAGAGCAATGCATGAAAACTCCTCAACACCCCGATCGCGTATCGCTCTAGGCGTGGCTAGAAGAGGGGTCACACGTACATTACATCACTTCCAATTACACGTTAGAATGTAGCAACATACGTGGGAAGTTGTATTCTGTCATAGGAGAATTTTCATACTGTAAGTCCCTTGGACTTACAGTACTAATTGGATCGTTCGTCCAATCTTCTCATCATGTGTAAAGTGGTTGTAACCCTAAAAAAAACCCACAAAGATCCTGTTCCTTTAAGGCATGATCTATAGCACAGTGCTTGTGCTGTGTAATTTGTCCCTTCCTATCTTGTGAAATACCTAGTTGATCCTGCCTGTTCCTGTGTTCTGAGCTGGGCTGCTGAGCTCTGATGAAGAAGGGATGTTCCCTTCGAAACGCGTCAGCTGGTAGTGATGCTTGTGCGTTCCTCCACGACCCTTGGAAGGTATCGCTCATCCTAGACCGCATGCTGTCAGTCGGTGCATTTTCACGTTGTGCCTTCTTCTACAATTGCTTGTGAGTTATTTCCTTTTATCATTTTATTCAATAAATATTTTTATAAAAGATAATGCACAAGGCTGGTGCGCCCCTTCTTCTCTCCTCTCTCGTTGTCTACTAGGATTCCCCGTCCTTGAGGGCAGCAAGGCCTGTGTCGTTGTACTACCTGTCTGGTGATCCACTTGTGCGCAGGAGTCGTTTTTCTTTTTGTTATCACTGTTCCTGTGTTCCCCTGTCTGTGCTGACCACAGTAATCAAGGCTGCTGAGCCCTGATACCGTGGTCAGGTTACGTACCTTCGTCATCCCTCTCTCTGCTGTGAGTCTCTTCCCTCTCCCCCTCCCTTCCTGCCTCAGCATGAGAGTCGCCTCACTCCCTGCCCCTCCCGCCGCTATTCATCTGCAATATGCAGAAAATATACATCCTCTCTGGATTAGGCGGCCTTTAACTACTGTGTACTGTATGTGGTTTTCTTTAATGAAAAGGCTAAATAACTTTTCCCACACCACCGCTGTCCGGTCACGTGATCCACCTCTGCTGGTCGGCTGACATCACAGGGAAATCTTGTCCCCTTTCGCTGCTCTCCATAGATCAGGGAATAAGAGCGGAGGGGGATCACGTGGCCGCACAGCGGCAGTGTGAAAAAATTTATTTAGCCTTTTCATTAAAAAAAAAAAAACATACACTACATAGTAGTTAAAAGAGAAGTATGGGGTTTGGGTTTTTTGCAGATCTATACCTACCTAGCTGGATGCAGCATTGGTCCAATGCTGCATCTTTCCCCCGCCGGGCTCTAACACTGGGAACTGAGCAATCTAACATCGCAGATCACTCGGTTCTCAGAGCTACCTGAGCAGAGAACTGCTGACCAAGATCAGACACATCGATGTCTGTCGCCTGTGTTTACCCCATATATGGATGGAGCGCCAGACCAAAAGATAAAAGAGTCCAAATTCATTATTGATATTGTGTTATATTTTGGTCTGGCGCTCCTTCCATATATGCACGTCTGTAAACACAGCCGACATCGATCTGCCTGATCTTGGTGTTATAGACGCACCTGTTTGGAATCCTTCTCCATTTATTGTTAGTGTGCAGCATCAGCCATGAGGAAGGGGGAGTCTTTGTTCCCCCGAATCGCGTTGGCTTGATCACTTGTTGCGACTTTTAATAAACGATTAATAATCCACGTTCAGACTTCATCGGATTAAGCATTCAGCATTCACTGGATATCGGTCACTTCTTTTTGCATACCTTCTATGTGCCGTAGCGGTGATCTGTGTTGATCCACTGCAGGAAAACACAAGTCACCGCACTGTGAATGAGCCCTTATTAGACATGTGCACTGACAAAAAAATTATTTGTTTTCGTTTCATTCGTTTTTTTGCTTTTTTCGAAAATTCGGAAATTCAAAAATCCAGAAATTCAAAAATTTGAAAATCAAAAATTTAAAAATCTGAAAAAAAGAAAATCAGTACAATTCGAAATAATAACTAACTAATAATAACTAACTATTAAATTATAGGTATTGGAATTTGTGAATGTGACGAATACAAATTTATCTGAAGTTACGAATTAATAAATAATAATAATAATAATAATAAAGGTTTTATTATTATTATTGTTATTTATTATTATTAGATCGTTACGTTCCATTCTTTTAGATACTGCATTCATTATTTCAGATAATTCGTAACTTTGGATAAATAACGTTCACTAACAGCCAAATTTGAAAGGAAATTCCAATACCTATAATTTAATAGTTATTATTAGTTAGTTATTTCAGATTTTCGAGTTTTCAAATTTTCGGATTTTCATCCTTTTGAATTTTCAGATTTTCATTCTTATTTTCGGATTTTCTCATTTCCAAATTTTCTAATTTCCGAAATTCCGAATCCGAATTTATTCATTTCGAATTTTCCAATTTCCTCATTTCGAATTTTCCAATTTCCTCATTTCGAATTTTCCAATTTCCGAAATTTCAAATTTTCCAATTTCCGAAATTTCAAATTTTCCAATTTCCGAAATGTTGGATTTCCAAAAATTTTGAATTTCCGAAAATTTCGAATTTCCGAATTTTTGAAAATTTCGGAATTAACGCATTTGTCAAAATTCATTAAAAAACTAATTCGGAACTAAACGAATTGCACATGTCTAGCCCTTATTATATTTCCGGTCGGGTCTGCTGTTACGGCAGTGTGTTGTTACCTTTGTATCCCATTTTTTGCTCACATCAAGGTACACATCGAACAACTCGTCTATTTCTTGCACGGAATCTTTGGGAGTCGTGTGGATGGGGATGAGGACAAAGTCCTTTACAGCTGGAATGAAAACAAATGAATATCATATCACTAGGGGGGCCAGCAGTGACCACAGTTCAGAGTAATGAAAAGAATAAAAGATAATTGGTGGTTATAGATTACTGCACAGCGCAACTCTTTTCTCCACAAAATAAAAACTGTGCAATACGATAAAAAAAATATCCAAAATCCCTACATAACCCAGTCACACCTTGTACAGGCCAGGCAGAAGGAAGGGCCTGGTGCAAAATTTGTTCGTTTTCGTTGCATTTGTTTTTTTTTGTTTTTTTTGTTTTTCGGGTCATTTATTATGATCATAATTCGCAAATTCGAAAATTCATAAATTCGAAAATCTGAAAATTAAAAAGAAAATCTGAACATTCGAAAGAATAACTAGCTAATAATAACTAACTATTAAATCATAGGTATTGGAATTTCCTTTCAAACTTGGCTGTTAGTGATTGTAACGAATACGAATTTATCCGAAGTTACAAATTATCCGAAATAACGAATGCCGCATCTACACAAATGGAACTGAACAAATTAATAATAAATAATAATGATAAAAAGTTTTTATTATTATTAATATTATTGTTATTTATTATTAATTTGTTACGTTCCACTCGTTTAGATGCGGCATTCGTTATTTCGGATAATTTGTAACTTCGGATAAATTCGTATTCGTTATGTTCACTAACAGCCAAACTTGAAAGGAAATTCCAATACTTATGATTTAATAGTTAGTAATAGTTAAGTTATTATTAGTTAGTTATTATTTCAGATTTTTGAATTTTTGGGTTTTCGGTTTTTTTGAATTTGGAACGTATGAATTTAGGAATTTTCGAATATTCAGAAAAAATCTGTTAAACAGGTTTTCGTTAATTCGGAATATTTCCAAATTAACAAATTTCTCAGAATTCGTTAAAAAAATGAATTCGGAAAGAAATAAATTGCACATGTCTAATGTACAGCACTCTTCCGTCTCCTCCCACTTGTTATGATCTACCTGCTTTGCATAGAGAAGCTTAGAGACCCAGCGATGACATCACTGGGTCTAAAATAAGGTAAGCTTCACTTTGTCACATGGAAGATGGAAAATGCAAAACACCGTTCAATGTGACACACCAGGTACTGCAAGAACACCATCTCTCCAGAGGGAAGGGTATTCTGAGATCCTTGGGGGCGGTTCTGGGGAACAGCTTTTCCTCCTCCGAGTAACATAGGGACAAAGGTATGCTGAAGCAAGGCTGGATTAAAAAGAAGCCAGCAGTTTTTCTGAATTTTATTATGCAAGCATAAAACGATCTAGGACAATGATTTGGAGGCAAAGCAAAAAAGAGCACAGTGAGGCATTTTGGAACACGGCTTTTTCCAGAAGCTGAATTAAATGAGGGAAAACCAGTAAAGTAATTTGGCAGGCTCAATTTAAAGTGTACACATACCTAGTGACGTGAACAGCCTCAGGTGATACACAGAGATGAAACAAATCCTCCTACATAAGTTGTACCTGTTTATCTACAGCCATCTGTCTCCTACACCCATTCAAAGAGCAGCATTTACACAGGATCTCTAAGCTCTGAAAAGCAGGGGGCAGAGAGCTGAAGATACATACACTCTAAGAGCTGATTGGAGGGAAGAGACACCCCCCCTTCACACAGCACACAGGAACACAGCTGAGAGCTGTCAGTCAGCTGGAGGTCCTTCCCCTATCACCATTTTCTCTTGGTGTCAGGAAAACTTGTCAGAAGTGACTCATGCTGATAGCAGAGGAACGAAGCAGTGGACAGAAATCACACTCAGTGCTCTGGATTGAGACAAGTACACACTATAGAGGGATATGTTTTGTTCATATTTCATATCTGAGGTTTACAACCACTTTAAGGGACTGCTGGCTGTGAAACAATTCACTGTTGGCATAATGGTGGGTGGCCTTGTCAGTCCCCTCCTACCTGATATCCTTCTATTGAAAAATCAAAGGAGACGGGCTGAAAAAATTGTCAGCTGAATAGCAGCTGCATCCAATCAGATGCAGCCACTGTTCGGGTGTTCTGACAGGCACTGCCAGCAGCTGTCAAAATATAAAAAAAACAGCAGGGAGAATCTGTTCTAATTTTCTTTGTGTGCAGTCCTCAAGCTTAATGAAAAAATTCAATGGTGTGCGGCTGGCTTAAAGAGGAACTACTAGACTCACCTGTTCTCCAGCGCTGTGATCCCCTGGAGCTCCCTGACGGGCCGCTGACATCTTCAGCCCGATGACTTCCAAGTATCGATCCCCGGCCTTTTTAATTGGCTGGCCTGAGATGATATCACTCCTACACACGTGAGTTCAGTCACTCGGCATTGCCGAAATTCTACATTGAGCTGTCCACAATATTTAATCTTTTCATTAAAGTTCTACTTTAAAGTGTTACTAAACCCACAACAAGTGAAATCAGTCTGTATATGCAGTAGAGCATGCTTGTTATACTCACTGTGGAACCTAAGGGGTTAATCCTCCGCATTGTGTAAAAAGGCTGTTTGATCCTGTCTTCTCTGATCCTCCCCTTTTTTCACAGTCTATCTGGGGAAAGCCAGATAACACAGGCATAGCTCCCAACTATCCCTGATTTCGAGGGACTGTCCCTCATTCTGAACAAAGTCCCTCTTTCCTCCTCATTTGTCCCTCATTTTGGTCTGATCTATATAGTTGTATTTAAAATGCACTATTTATCTATCAAAAAGGGTTTCACAGTGCTAAACTTTTCATTTAATTTCTACATTGCTGCATTTGTAAATGTCAAAAGCCAATATAAAGGAATAGTAGTGGTAAAAAAGCACTTGTGGGTTTAGCCAATCATTTTCTTTAGTACAATTCTCCTTTAAGGGGCGTGGCAGGAGGTGTGTCCTATGCCTGCATACTTTTGCTAATAGGTGTCCGTGTCCCTCATTCCCATCTCAGAAAGTTGGGAGGTATGCACAGGCAGGGTAGCCGACCTGCACATGCTCAGTTGTGTGTTTTATGCTGGAGAGAACATTTACTTGTTCTCAGAGATAGCCAGGTCACATGATATTGACATCACACATGTGGGCGTGTATACAGGCTGTAGTGGAAATCTCCTCCCACCTAAACTCTCAGCACTGGAGAAACTCTGCAGTTTATCACTGACCGTGGTATACAGATCATCCAAAAAGGTATATAGTGATAAGGAACTATTTTCATATTACTGGGTCTAGTAACACTTTAAAAACAGGAATCTGACTCTCCCTTTGCTGTAGCATATAGCAGAAAAAAAAAGTAAAAAGAGGCCTATTCCTTTTTGTATTTGTTGCCGACTACATTACAGTAATAACTTAGGAAGGTTCATCTAGGCTTTAAAGTGATTGTAAAGGATCGTTTTTTATTTTTTAAAAATAACAAACATATCATACTTACCTCAACTGTGCAGTTTATTTTTGCACAGAGTGACCCCCGAACATCTTCTTCTGGGGTCCCCTGGCGGCTCTCTCCTCCCCGTATCAGATAACCCCCTAGGAGAGATGCTCTCCCAAGGGGGTTACCTTGTGGGCGCGCTCCCAAATCCAGCATTTGCATCCATAGACACGAATGCCGGCCCCGGCGCCATCATTGGATTTGATTGACAGCAGCGGGAGCAGTTGGCTGTGCTGCTATCGATCTATCTAATCAAAAGCCGGGACCCCGTGGAGAGAGGGACAGTGTGTCCCCGCCGAGGAGATGAAGGGGGTCAGGCAAGTAAAACGTGGGGGCTGGGGGGGCGGTGACTGCCAGGTGTTTTTTCACCTTAATGCATAGGATGCATTAAGGTGAAAAAACACGAGAGTTTACAACCCCTTTAATTACGTGTCTCTGTAACTCAGTAAACATTTTCTTTTCAGAATATTTAGGCCCCATTCACATCTCCCGATTTGGGATCTTGGGCAAAATTGCAGTGATTCTGCCCGCAATCTCAAATCGTGACAGAACGAGCATGGCGCTTTTGGGTGCTATTACTTTTTAACGGCACCCCAAAGGTAATGCGATTTAAAAAAAGCGCTATGCTTGTCGCCCAAAAAGGAGCATGAACTTCGGGATACAAACGCACAGAGGGCAGCGCATGAAGTAAATGGGTTGCTTTATATGCAACACACAAAATTGCGTGAAAGTCGCTCAACCAAAATCGCGAGTCAGTACGCTTCTTCCCACTACACAAAATGTAAGTGCAGCTTGCATATAAATCTTTAAACACCATAACTTTGTTGCTTTTGTACTTTATAATGTACATGACCCTGCAGTAATAGGTAATACATGTAGTAATAGTATTACAGTAGACCAATAGTAATACATATTACATACATATACAATAGTAATACATAGTAACAATACTACATGTATGAATGTACATTAATACTTTATTTTCACATACCGGTCTTTTTTGATTCAAATCTGATGATAAATGGTTCACGTGCAAAGGAATCCTCGTCGCCCTCCTGCATGTCAGCATATTGATACTGTTCTTTTACCTTCACCAAGTCTCCCCTGCAACAGCAACCACATATAACATGTAACCATGGATGGTTATTATGGGTTTTGATATCCTAACATTACTCTGTATAAACAGGACATTTTATTTCAGATGGATTGGAGAAGGGTTAGGACATTTTTCAGGTTTCTTTTGCTGTCTGTGTCCCCTTTGGCAAGATTTACCCTCCCTTCCTGTGTCATTGACAGTGTGTGATTGAAAAGCTTGCAGACCTATGATTACCTGCAATACAAACCAATCACAATAGGACCCATGGGGGACAAGGCAATTCAAAGCAGGTCAAACAAACCTCAGAACTGTCACCTATACTATACAGTTAGGGGTCCATTTATAAAACATTCGTTGGAAGAATTTCAATCACATTTGTGAAGGTTGGATGAATTTTCCTTGTATTTTCTGTAATAGATTAATTCCTGTGATAGTCAGCGCCATCTAATGGCCAAAAATGCGTTATAGTTTTCTTAAAGCGGAGTTCCACACAAAAATGGAACTTCCGCTTTTCGGAACCCTCCCCCCCTCCGGTGTCACATTTGGCACCTTTCAGGGGGGAGGGGGTGCAGATACCTGTCTAAGACAGGTATTTGCACCCACTTCCGGCATAGACTCCCATGGGAGTCTGCGCCTCGTCCCGTCCCCACCGCGCTGTCTCCTGGGAACACACAGCTCCCAGGAGAGAGCGGGGACCACTTGGGACGCACAGCGCGACTCGCGCATGCGCAGTAGGGAACCGGGAAGTGAAGCCGCAATGCTTCACTTCCTGAGTCCCTCACCTAGGATGGCGGCGGCAGCTGCCGAGAACCGAGCGGGTTCTCGGCGTCGCCTGCCGACATCACTGGACCCTGGGACAAGTAAGTGGCCATTTATTAAAAGTCAGCAGCTGCAGTATTTGTAGCTGCTGGCTTTTAATATTTTTTTTTTTTGGCGGTGTGGGTGAACCCCCGCTTTAACTACCTTAACCACTTCAGCCCCGGAAGATTTGGCTGCTCAATGACCAGGCCATTTTTTGCGATACAGCACTGCGTCGCTTTAACTGACAATTGCGCGGTCATGCAACGCTGCACCCAATCAAAATTTACGTCCTTTTTTTCCCCACAAATAGATGGGGACCGGTAAGCATGGAGGCTTTAGTTCTGCTTTAAGAATTTTTACTGCGCTTAAACGGACTCAGATGAGTATGTGTGTGGGTGCAGCAGCCAAAATTCACACACAGTCCAAGTGCAATTGGAAGAACTTGTATTGTAATAAAGGCAAAAACAGTTTACAACAAACCCGATGAGAGAAGGCCCAACTGGGAACACCCACAAACGCCAAAAGCGTGTAGCAGAGCATGTATCAGCCGAACTGACAGCGTCTGTCTGGAGGGGCAGAATGCGGCTTGGCCATCTCATACCCAAATAGGAAGATGTCCAAGGATATTGCAAGCCCCAAGCCTTCCCTTCTCTTCTGGAACCTTTCCCTGACGCTAATATTGTCCCTGACAGACGGGTAACCTGTGCCTAAACTACCCACCTGCGAATGCACGCCAAACATGGGAGCCAGGGCCCTAAATAGGGCCTCTAATAACACCAGGGAGGGCAAAGAAGGACAACCGGCCAAAGTAGCTTCACTAGAGCAGTGGTTTTCAACCTCAGTCCTCAAGTACCCCATGTTTTGGGAACTTCCCTTAGATAAAATGGCTCTTATCAACACCATGTCATTGATATTGATTTAAAGCAGCTGTGCACAATAAAGGAAAACCAGAAAACATGGCCCATTGGGGGTACTTGAGGACTGAGTTTGGGAACCACTGCCCTAGAGGACCAACAGCAATGTAACCAGTAGAAAACCTTATTCAGAACACATATCAAAAAACAACATTGAGGCTCCATACACACTGGACGTTAAAATAACGTTATCAAAATGCCAGTAGCTTTGCATTTAGTCTTTCAAGGTTTTTTAACGTTTTTGCAATAGCGGTTTTCCGCGTTAGCGTTTTTTTTTTTTTCCAATGGATCAAAAGTGTTAAAAACACTGGTAAGCTGTGTTTTTGAGCGTTTATCGACGTTTATGAGCGTTTGCCGTTTTTTGTGGTCAGAAAAACAACTCCTGAACGCGATTTTATGGCGTTCAGAAAACAGCCCATAAACTCCACTGCTGATAAAAGTTCAAAAATGTCCATGTGTGCATGGACACATAGGATAGCATAGAGGGGAGTTTATGGGCTGTTAAAAAAAAAAAAACGCCCAAACTCCAAAAAACGGCCCTTTATGAGCTTCAGTGTGCATGGAGCCTTAGCCATAAATGCATAGAAAGTCCTCCAATCACCATTAAAATCAAGGATTGACACCGTTGTCACCTTAAAACCACTTGAGACCGGGCTACCATCACATACAAAGTGTTCAAATACGAAACGCTGGCGGTTTAATACTACTTTAACCCATTCATGAATGGACACACATACAACTATATCACTTACCGGTATATAAACAAGTATTGCTCTTTATAATCACCTCTTCCCAATGGCTTACTTATAACGTACTGGTATGAAGCTCCTTTCTCACCCATGCTGTTCAAATAAATAAAAAGAACATAAATACGTGCTAAAACAAGGCACACAGAGAATTAACTTCAAAGGAATGTATTCCAAAAAATGTAGCAGAAAAGGCTGCAATTACTTTTTAAACACAGTTACAAACACAGCATTGTAGGCGTGTTCAGGTCCCCAGTGTTCCCAGTAGCCCCCTACATTTCCCACTGGCCAAAATGAACGATTCCACCATGAACTGGCAAATAGCACAATAGCAATGCTGTATATTACATTGATTACTTCTCTTTCCCACCTAGTCAAATCCAGTTCACTGGAACTTCTTGCACTTGTTTAAACCCGTTTATTGGAATGTGTGAGTGACGTTTATTTTTACTATCAATGAACACTTGTGTGTTGTAGTATTTATTCAGGCATGTGCGCTGTCATGTGATGTGGAACCATATACCTCAACTAGAAAAGGTACAATTTCTGGGGAAATTGTGAAAGTGTTCTTGCCTCTACAACTGGAGTGGGCGGAGTAACTGGGTGGGGTGGAGTGGCTTGAGTAACTGTGAAAAGTGTTAAAAAGCTTAATATTTTAAAAAGTATAAATAGTAGTAAAAAAGTTCCATCATTCGCTGAAAGAGCTGAACATTTTTTTCAAAAGTAATTTTTTTTTTCAAAAATGAATTTTTTTTTAATCAAAAATGATTTTTTTTTCTTCAAAAATGATTTTTTTTTTCAAAAGTAATTTTTTTTTTCAAAGGTAATTTTTTTTTTCAAAAATGAATTTTTTTATTTCAAAAATAATTTTTTTTTCGAAATTATTATTTTTTTAAAGTAATTTTTTTTTAAAAATAATTTTTTTTTTTCAAAAATATTTTTTTTTCAAATATATTTTTTTTTTCAAAAATAATTTTTTTTTAAAGTAATTTTTTTTTCAAAAATATTTTTTTTTTTCAAAAATAATTTTTTTTTTCAAAAATATTTTTTTTTTCAAATATATTTTTTTTTCAAAAATAATTTTTTTTTAAAAGTAATTTTTTTTTCAAAAATATTTTTTTTTTTCAAAAATATTTTTTTTTCAAAAATATTTTTTTTTTTTTTCAAAAATGATTTTTTTTTTTCAAAAATTATTTTTTTACTTTTTTCAAAAATTATTTTTTTTTTTCAAAAATTTTTTTTTTTTTACATGGGGCGGTCATAATGTTTTGGCTGATCATGGGGTGGTCATAATGTTTTGGCTGATCATGGGGTTGTCAGCTTTTGTCACTTCCCACTCTAGTTTTGAACATTTCGCCATTCATTCCTATGGGACCAATTTCGCCGCAAAAACTTCATTTCGTGGACCATTCGGCAAAACATTCCACAAAGTAATAACACACCAATCGGGAACAATCCGCTCGTTTCGGTATATTATTTGTCTCTGTAGTGTGAAAACTGTGGGAGGAGTCTACAAGCATTATCAAGTCTAGCAGATGAAGTCACATGCATTTGGAGTGTCTCAGCATCTTGTGTTTACAACCACTGTTTCCTAGCAACGCTCATGCCCTGTTTATGCTTCCCAAATACTACTTCATCAAAACTGCCCCATCAGAATTACCCCATCAAAACTGCCCCATCATATTCCTCTATTATAAATCAGTACATGGTGTGTCTGTCCCCTCCCCTGGGCTCTGTAATCAGCTGAGATGCTCCAGCCACCTTCCCCCCCTGTGTATAACAGAAGCTTTGGTAACCATGGCAACAAAACAAACACTAACAGTACACTCTGATTAATGGCTAAAATTTCCTGAAATGACCTCTAAACAAATGGCCGTATTTTAAAAACTATACATCCTACAGCGAAGATCTTTATATTGTGAGAATCACAAGACCCAGACCTAGATTTTGATGTATAGTATGTCTCTGAAATATTAAAAATGAAGGCACAGTCGCAGTTTAGAAATTGCCCTTCAAATTTGGAGGGGGCTAGAGTGTAGTTTCAATGAATGTCAATGGACGGCGTGAGTTGCAAACAAATGGTCATATTGTGAAAACTATCAGGACTATGGCTTAGCCGTGGACATGTTTAGTGGCAGCAGGGATAGCTGAACGTTTTGATATAAGATTTGTGTAGGTGGGCTTGAAAATGAGGGAGTGGCGGCAGTTTAGAAATCATGTTCTGATTTTCCAGCTTTTGTCATCTCCCACTCTAGTTTCCCCATTCATTCCTATGGGACCAATTTCGCCGCAAAAATGACGATATTTCGTGAACCATTCGGCAAAACGTTCCACAAAGTAATAGCACACCATTCGGGAACAATCTGCACGTTTCGGTATATTACTTGTCTATGTAGTGTAAAAACTGTGGGAGGAGTTAGGGTGGTAAATTTGGCTATAATAATAAGAATAATATATATGTGAGATAACAGTAAGTGGTCTTGCTATGCAAGAACACTTAATAAACAAGACTAGAGCCAGCCTGTTATAACATAATAGACCAATTACAGCCATTAAAAGTGTGCGGAACGTACATCAGAAAATTTTAGGTACTGTTTTTAAATCTTTACTTTAAAAAAAAACAAAATAAATTTTGAATTTTCTGAAACAGAAAAGTGGTTCTTTGACCTGTTTAAAAAAAAAATAAAAGTCAGCAGCTACAAGTACTGTAGCTGCTGACTTTTAATAAAAAGACGTTAACCTGTCCCAGGGGTCCAGCACCATTCTCACCCAAACCAGTCGTTCTCCTGTCTTCAGGTCCCCGACGCCGGCATGTTTACTGTGGGCAACCGGCTGTGATTCCATGCGGCTTCACAGCCTGCTGCCCACTGCGCATGTACGAGCCGTGAATGGTCCTGCAGCCTTCTGGGACCTGTGATGGTGGGGAAGAGAACTTCCGGTGGATCGCTGGGGCATACCGTCTGGAAGTGGGAGCAGGTAGCTGTCAAAACCAAGTGCCCCCCCCCCCACCAAAAGTGCCAAAAATATGTAGCTTCCAAGGGCCTGATGGTGACCCCCAGAGCCAGGGAGAACTGACATTCCTCCTCAGGGTGCAGGTTACTAGGCTTAATGGATGTGGTATTAGGTGAAAAGATTGGACGCCAGTCACTTTTTGTAAAAATGAACAAAAGAGAGTTTTATTTCTCTTAATAGGAATGGTGGGAGAGAGGGTTAGGGCTCAGGACACCCTTAAGCAGATGCAATAACAATTAGTCAAACTCCATAGACAAAAATAAAACTAGGCAGACAGCAATACAGATAAATGGCCTTTAAGCTGAATGTATCTTGTAGCAACTGCTGTCTCCTATAGCCACAACTTCTCTCACAGTATCCCACTGTAGATCCTTAAGCTTAGCTCGCCATCTCTCACTAGACTTCTTGGACTCTCAGCTACCTGCTGGATCCCTCAAGTTTCACCCACAGCTAACTGCTCTACTTATCTTCAAGCTTTACTTACAGCTACCTGCCGTACTCCTTCAAGCTTTACTCACAGCTACCCACTGTATTCCTGGATGAGTCTCCACTGAAGCTTTCCCACCACTTCACCATCCCTGGCTAGTGAAGCGTTTGCTCTGGTACTCCTTCAGAACTTCATCCCTTCCAAACTTGCCTCTGGTAACAGGAGCGGTCGTCCCTTTGTGGCAACTGGTTTTCCTTTACCTCCAGCAATAATCAGGCTCCCCTTGGGGTGAGCCTCTAACACAGGCTTCGGGCTTAACCTTGGCTGCCCCTCCTTTGCGGAACCCTGAACTACTGGATAGGCCTTATGTAGACCTAGCAGTCAGTATGACTCCTGGTGTAGGCCACAGACTTCAGACCTAGCAACCAGGTGTTACTCGACACACACACACCCAGGCCGCAGCCCTGGCGGGAAGAACCCCGATCGTCTAACTCCTCCCGAATAAATATCCTATCCCAGCATTCACAGTGGCCAAAAGAAACTCCTGCTGATTGGCTGAGATAACTCATTTACCCATCACCTGAATTCACTGTAATCCATCATCCTAATGCCAAAAGCAACAGTGCCACCTATTGACAGACGGGAGAGACTACCAATTAAACTCAGACTTAGGACAGAAATCAGTGGATCAATCTATCAATCAGCCAGGCTAGTTACCACCTAGCACAACTAGATTTATTAGCAGCCCTGTTTAGGACCAGGGTGCAACAAATAGAAGAGGAGGGGGGAGGAGTACTATAAAGCAGAACTTTCCCTTTAGCGCGAAGTTCTGCTTTAAATCTAAAGACTAACTTACAAGAGTGTGCCGTTCCATACACCTGTGCGAAGGGCTGTCTTCGTCTGCACAGGATGCACAGGTGCTTCGTGCAGCTGTGTGCAGGCAGCCTGTTCAAATCAATGACAGGTGGACAGCTCTCTGCAGATCTCCAAATGCATCCCAGTTTGTACATCAGGACTGGATCGATGTATGGATCAGCAGTGGCGTAGCGTGGGGGGTGCGAGGGGGGCGTAGGCCCCGGGCGCAACATTTGGGGGGGGCGACATCCTGCTCCAGTATGTGTCACCCTCTCTCCATACAGCTAAATTCTGTTCTGTGACCCCGCGCTCCGGCCGCCATGATAATTCTCAGGCCGGCCCCTGGCGCCCTGTGATTGGGGCGAAAGGGGTCATGTGCGGCAGGTGGGGCTGGCCTGTACTCAATCGCAGGGGGAGCGGGGCTGGCCTTTGTTGTGGCCGCCGTCTTCTCCTGCTCCTCCTCTCCAGCCCGGGTCACCAATCATGACGGCCGTTGCGGAAGGCAGTCTGTGGCCGCTGTCTTCTCCTCCTCTCCTCCTCCTCCTCTCCGGCCCGGGTCACTGAACATCATGACCCTGTCGGCCGTCGCGGCAGGCAGTCTGTGGCCGCTGTCTTCTCCTCCTCTCCGCCCCGGGTCACTGATCATCATGTCCCCGCCGGGGCAGGCAGTGTGACAGTCGGCGGCGCAGAGGCAGAGCAGATGGAAGAAAAAAAGGTAAGAAAATCACTCGGCCCGGGGGGGAGTAGATATGGTCTGAGGAGAGTGAGCAGCCAGAAAGTTAGCGTATAGTGTAAGGTATAGTGTTGTAGGTAGTGTATAATGTATTGTGTGTAGTGTATTGGTCTGTGGGTAGAGTGTTGTGTAGCAGTCAGTATGTAGTGTATTGAGTAGTAGTGGTCTGTGTCTAGTGTATTGTGTAGTGGTCAGTGTGTAGTGTAGTGGTGTGTAGTGGTCAGTGTGGTGTGTGGTTGGTGTGTAGTGTAGTGGTCAGTGTGTAGTGTAGTGGTGTGTGGTTGGTGTGTAGTGTAGTGGTCAGTGTGTAGTGTAGTGGTCAGTGTGTAGTGTAGTGGTCAGTGTGGTGTGTAGTGTAGTGGTCAGTGTGGTGTGGTGTGGTGTGTAGTGGTTAGTGGTGGTCAGTGTGGTGTGTAGTGGTCAGTGTTGTGTGTAGTGGTCAGTAGTGGTCAGTGTGTAGTGGTCAGTGTGTAGTGGTTAGTGGTCAGTGTGTAGTGGTTAGTGGTCAGTGTGTAGTGTAGTGGTCAGGGTGTAGTGTAGTGGTCAGTGTGGTGTGTGGTCAGCGTGTAGTGGTCAGTGTGTAGTGTAGTAGTCAGTGTGGTGTGTAGTGTGGTCAGTGTGTAGTGGTTAGTGGTGTGTAGTGGTCAGTGTGTAGTGGGTAGTGGTTAGTGGTCAGTGTGTAGTGGTTAATGGTGTGTAGTGGTCAGTGTGTAGTGGTTAGTGGTGTGTAGTGGTCAGTGTTTAGTGGTATGTAGTGTAGTGGTCAGTGGATAGTGTAGTGTATTGTGTAGTAGTATAGTGTAGTGGTCAGTATAGGAATCAGGTAGGTCAGTGTGTGGTGTTTAGTGTAGTGGTTAGTGTGGTGTGTAGTGGTCAGTGGATAGTGTATTGTGTAGTGGGTAGTGTAGTAGTATAGTGTAGTGGTCAGTATAGGAATCAGGTAGGGTGGTGTGTAGTGTAGTGGTCAGTGTATAATGGATTGTGTACTGGATTGTATAGTGTAGTTGTCAGTGTGTAGTGTAGTGGTCGATGTAGGAATCATGTAGGTTGGTGGGGTGTGTAGTGGTCAGTATAGGAATCAGGTAGGTCAGTGTGTAGTGTAGTGGTCCTTGTAGGAATCGGGTAGGTCAGTGTAAGGGTCAGTATAGGAATGAGATAGGTCAGTGTATTGTATAGTGTAGTAGTATAGTGTAGTGGTCAGTATAGGAATCATATTAGTGGTCAGGTAGGTCAGTATTATTGTAGGAAGGGAAGGGACTCAGGGAGTGCGAATTGTCCGCAGGTTAGGGGGCGCAAATTACTTGCCTTGCCCCGGGTGCTGGCAACCCACGCTACACCACTGTGGATCAGAATACATTAATGAATGGATGCAGCTGATTAACTGCAGCAATTGATCGATGGAAAATCTTCCAACATTTCCCTTGAACTGAAGTTGATTAAACAATCATCTTCTGTCAAGTGCAGGAGCCCATACACTGATCAAAATTCAGAGTATGGCCAACTTAAGCTACATTCACCGTGGAACTAATAACCATGGGCATCTTTTTAAGCACCAGACAGGAGTGTTTCCTGTATGCGGCATTGTGGCATCCATTATGGTTGTTTCAGCACTGGAGCAGAGGTACTGTACATGTGTAAGCAGGGGTTAGTACCCCTTTTTAGGGAAACTCCTTCCTGGATACTTGGCATTGGGCTACCCTTTCCCTATAATCCGGGACTATAAGTGAACCCTTTGGGGCAGGCCTAGTTTTGGCTTCATTGGAGAACCCACCTAAGGGGACCTACAGTGAGGAAACTGGAAGCACTGGTCGGCATCCTGTGTTGAAGTTGAATTATGTAACGAATATATCGCGCTGACCCCCGAATAGACAGCAGCCAGCACAGCAATAGAAAAAAATGCAAAACTAGTGATTAGAACAATTGTGCAGAGCTAGTGAAAAAAAAATCTCTGCAAGGCTACAGAAATCAATGATTGTTAATGCTCATAAATCTATAAAAAGAAATAATAATCATAAATATAGTAATAATGTCCGTGAAAAGAGTCCATATAGTGCAAAAACTGAAAAGTTGTGATCATATGTGATAAAACTGGATCTAATAGGAAAATGTAATCCTTTAAGGCGTAAATAGGTGTGAAAGACGGCCACCACCGATTGCAGGAAGGCTTACCGGAACAAATGGACCCAAATGGGCATATGCCCAATGAGTCGCCAAAGCTTGTGGTGATAACACCAGAGGATGGATCATCCGCACGTATGGTTTATGCCAAGGTGGAAGATGCTTCCATATACTAAAAAGGGCTCCGACCCGACTCCATTTAGAAAGACCGGTGTCCACAAGGAAGTGAGTGACACGGTGCTGAGGAGACAGTGAGAGGACGATCGCAGCACAAGGACTCCATTGAAGAGGGAACTTTCTCAGGGGATACTGAGGGGAGAAGGTTAAAAACACATCCCACCGAGACTTGGGGACACCGGTCTTTCTAAACAGAGCGCGGTTCGGAGCCCTTTTCAGTATATGGAAGCATCTTGGCATGGCTGTCTTTCACACCTATTCACGCCTTAAAGGATTATAATTTTCCAATTATATCCAGTCTTATCACATATGATCACAACTTTTCAGTTTTTGCACTATATGGACTCTTTTCACGGACATTATTACTATATATATGATTATTATTTCTGTTTATAGATTTATGAGCACTAACAGTCATTGATTTCTTTAGCCTTGCAGAAATATTTTTTTCACTAGCGCTGCACAATTGAAGTTGAATTTAAACTGTACAGTGTAATTGATGTGGGGATTAAAGAGGCAGAGGCAAAGGTGTGTTATGGCAAAGAAACTCGTTTCCTGCTAAAGTAATGCCGCGTACACACGGGCGGACTTTTCGACCGGACTGGTCCGACAAACTTTCCAGCGGACTTTCGACGGACTTTTGACGGACTTTCTAACGAACGGACTTGCCTACACACGATTACACCAAAGTCCGACGGATTCGTACGTGATGACGTACACCGGACTAAAAAAGGGAAGTTGATAGCCAGTAGCCAATAGCTGCCCTAGCGTCGGTTTTTGTCCGTCTGACTAGCATACAGACGAGCGGATTCTGGGTCTAGTTACGACGTAAAGATTTGAAGCATGTTCCAAATCTAAAGTCCATCAGATTTGCGACTGGAAAAGTCCGTTGAAGGTCCGGTGAAGCCCACACACAACCGGATTTGGTCCGTCGGCGTCCGTCAGACCAGTCCGGTCGAAAAGGTTAAAAAGGCTGAACCTGTAGATATTCCTTTATTTCTGGAGATGGGCCTTGGGCTAGGAGAAAATGAGTAGCCAAGATGGCGGAGTTCCTTCATGTTGCCGTTGTCTGGTACCCTACGTCGTTCCTTTTGCAGGAAGATGGTGGGAGGTGCCCTGGGCCAGCATGACCATTGCTGGCGGCAAGTCCTGCTTACACACCAATGTCTAGGCCTATGAAGCTTAATAGTCTCAGTGGCTTAGTGGTTAGAGCTTCTGCTATGCAGTGCTAGGCTCCTCAGTACAAATTACAATCAGGGCACTGTCTGTTTGGAGGTTGTATGTTCTTCCTGTGCCAGTGTGGGTCTCCTCTGTATACTCCGGTTTCCTCTCACACTCCAAAGACATAGTGGTTGTTAAATTGGCCCTTGTATGTATCAATGTGAGTTAGGGCCCTTAGATTGTAAGCTCCTTGAGTGCAGTGAGTGTACAATATACTGTATATGTATAGTGCTGCGTAAATTGTAGCTGCTATATAAACACCTGTAATAGTAATAATAGTATTTTAATCTCAACACTTACCTGTTTAGCTCATCTACAAGCATTTTTGCAGCTTTCTCCTTTGCATCAAAAACTTCCAGAAATACAATGATATCATAACGTGCTGCAATCTGCAAAGTAGGATGGAGATTGTTATTTCATCATCTTTAGCCTGTCACTAGGAACTTTGTACAGGATACATACCAGAGGGACCAAAAGTGGGCTGCCATGTGTATACTCATACACAGCCAAATCTATATCTCATAGCATTTTATTGCAAGCGAATCAGAAACTATAGGTCCCCCTGTGACTTTCTGAAACCAAGATCTAGACATATTTGGCCAAAATCGCGTACACCTTTTATAGCACTTAAATCGGGACAGATTGGAATCTACTGGTCGTGGCATTTAGCATATATTCTATTACCTCATTAAAAGCTTGATCAAAAGGAAAATCAAATGTTCCAGCTTAAGCTGGAAAGAACCTATTTCTTTGGAACTTTTTTGCTTTCTCCTTAATATCAAAGCAAATGTATACTGAGACGGACCCCCCTTCTCATAAAGGTACATTCAAAAGTCTTGTTAAAGAGGAATTCCAGCCCAAAGTGGATTTTTCTTTTTTTCCTTTTGTTTTACTCAGTTTATATTCAAAAGTTTTTACATACATTATATAAATCAGTTTGGCCTAACAACACTCGGTTCGTAATACAAAATCTCAAAAAAGAAAAAAGAGAACGGGGACAAATACATTAAAAAAAGTAACATAGCTCTAGACAATAGCTTAACCGAATTTCCATATTGGCAGGTAAAAAGAGTAAACAACTCTAAAAGAATTCAGCCTGCCATAGACGGAGCGATTTTGTTTCCTGCAACCTTGGCTTGCAGGAAAGAAAATCACTTGATTCACAGTCAGTGTTGATGAAGGAATCCCTCACAAGGAGCCATTGCGTTCTCCTGTGGTGGGGCACAGGGAGCCATCCCCGCCGGGAGAACACAGTGATTACTGCTAGTGGCTATAATAACTGCTAGCAATAATTGCAGGTAAATCGCATGTCGATCGATCAACTTGGGTACATTCAGCCTGCCTATACATGGTTCGAATCTCAGCTGGTATGAAACTGTCTGTGGCCAGCTTTAGTTTCCAGTAGCATAGCTCAAGGAGACTCATATTAAAGTATATCTATGATATGATAGGTAAGGTGTGGAATGGTAATTAGGAGACCCACAAAACAACAACAGTCAAGCTTCCGAGAATAAAGATATTGTACCCTCGGCTTTAAATGTCTGTAAAGTCACGCATTCTACATAAGTTAGAAAGGGTCAGCCATCTATAGCTAAATTAAACATTATGTATGTCGATGTGACTGTACAATAGGATCAAGCCCCTGAAATCAAATGTGTGGCATTGACTGTATTTTGAAATATGGAGATCAATATCATAAAACATGAATACGTATTAACCAGCCCAGTAGCCTATCTCTAATCAGCTGTAAAATTACACCTGGTACATCCAGCCAGGCATTCCATAGTTTTGTAAATTTGCCAGGACTGCCCGTTGGCATGTTAAGCTTTCCTGAATAAGGACATCATTAACCGCTTTCACCCATAAGGCATGTGTTGGAAGAGCTGGAGAGGTTCACTTTTGGGCTATAAGATTTTGAGCTAAAAACAGCAAGCGGGAGAATTGCTGTGTATGTGTGTGGAGTGGATTTTTCTTACTGGCTGTAGAGGAATAGAGCTCAAGCACCCCCCCAGACGTCTTGCATTCCAGGCATTTATCACTTGTTGCATACTGTCCTAAACATTAGTACTGCTAAGTTCAATGGCGCCAATAGCGGAGAGCGCTGATTGGAGTGTTCTGACGGGGAGGGGCGTCCCGCTGTCAGAACACAATGGTTCAGCAGGGTAGATTGCTGTACTAACTGACAGTTTTTGTTTGCTCAAAAAACTCATAGTGTGTACCAGGCTTTACAATCTGATTGGATACTGTAATAAAACATGTGCGTGTTATACGCCGATACTTCAATTTTTGCTGCCTCGGAGGGGACAGGGAGGGGGGCAGGACAAGCGCCATCAGATTACATACAGTGAGAATCTCCTGTTTACTTGGCGGCCTCTGTAATAGGAAGTCCCGTCTCCTGGGCCACCATTGGACCACGGTTCTGTCTATCATAGGAGATTCTCACTGTATGTAATCTGTAGGCGCTCATCCCGCCCCCCTCCCTGTCCCCTCTAGGCTGCAGATGGGCATCGATCAGGCTGCACTGATGGCAATGTTGAGGCTGCTGCATTGATGGCAATGGTGAGGCTGCTGCATTGATGGAACTTGTGAGGCTGCTGCATTGATGGAACTTGTGAGGCTGCATTGATGTGGACTGATGAGGCTGCATTGATGGCACTTGTGAGGCTGCAGATGGGCATTGATCAGGCTGCATTGATGGCAATGGTGAGGCTGCAGATGGGCACTGACCCTTATTTTGCTTCAAAGTCCCTTATTTAAATTTTTTTTTTTTTCCTGAAACTTCGCTCTTAAAATGAATGTACGTGTTATACGCCTGTGCATGTTATATGCCGATAAATACGGGTAATTAGAAAACTAATTTCTTTTACAAATTTAGATAAGTGAGGCTCTGTATTATTACACACAGGCATTTGTTTTTGTTAAACTCACCTTTGTGATGATTGGAAACACCTTGCAGTCTTTACATTTCTTCAGCCCGAACCTCCTGGCATTGAATGAAGCAATCTTCATTCTTTTAGTGTTTCTAGGATTAAAACGACACAGACAATCCATTTTTACTTTACTCATATTGCTAAAAACCACACTTCGCTCTTCTTCTTCCTTTGCGTGACTTTATTACTGAAGTGAAAGTGAAAACCAACTATTCCGCCTCAATAGAGATAAGCAAATGCAAAGTTAGCTCATGAAAGTACGGCAAGGAAAATGCAATGTCATTCCTTTATGTACACTGTGTGAAGGGTCTCTAAATTACAAGGCGGTCACTATAAAATAGTTGCATTGACAAATGCATGAAAGATGGAGACAGATGAGACCTTAATGTTTCCATTGAAGATGATGTAATACGTGTTTTTTTCTAACCACACAGCCGACTTCCTGTTCACTCACAAGATCACATTAGGCAATAGTTTTTAAAGAGAATGTAAGGGAAATATGGACCCTCCTTGCTAACCTCCTTCTAAAAATGTTAGTTTCCTGGCTGTCATGCTGATCCAATAGCTTCACTATGTTTGGAGATACACATATATAAAAATGTACATTAATGGTCAATGGACAGCCCATGCTAATAAAAGCCCCATCTATCATGGTAGCTTGTGGAAAAGACAGAACCAAATAATGTAAGCCTTAGTGGCTTTTGCATTGCTTGTTACATGACTTTTGCAAGTGGAAATGCAGATCTGACAGGCCCTAAATCAGACCTGAAGCTGAGACCTATTTACAGTGCCAACTGGCATCTGGGGCTTCCAAAGAGCACCTCATTTGTATAGGCATCTACAGGAATGTATTGATGTCTGCATTTAGCAGCACTTTTATAACTTTATAAAAACAAATCATATTTGCTTTCTGGCTCTGGTTAGGAATCTCTCAAACAAACAGTCCTCCAGGCAACCTGGAAGTAACTGTCAGAAACCATGAAATCAGACCGAGACAAAAGTACAGTTAAATCACACTTGTTTAATAATAAAAGTAAATAGCACAAACGTAGTCAAAACATAGCCAGAGTTCAGGAACCAGAACGGATAGTCAGACAAGCCAAACGTCAGGGAGCCGGAGATAAGCGTAGTAAAACAGCAAGCAGGATCTGGAGCCAGAAGGGATGACAGCCAAGCAAGTCTTTCAACAGGAATGCAGGAGAGCGTCCCTGTGATGTTGACTAAGGCGAAGGCAGAGATCCTCTGGGCTGGGCGGCTTAAGTAGGCAGGACTGACGAGCAGGATATCATCAACAGCTGACTACTTGTGGAGAGATAGGAGCTGGCCATAGCCGACAGCTGAGCGTGCAGCTCAGAGAAGGAAGGGCTGAGCCCAGCCCTGATAGTATCCCCTCCTCAACGACCCTTCCCCCTCGGAGTAACACCAGGCTTGAGGGGAAATCATCTATGGAAATCACGGAGGAGGACAGGGGCATGTACGTCTGAGGATGAGACCCAAGAGCGTTCCTCCAGACTGTACCCCTTCCAATGCACCAGGTACTGTATGCGCCCACGGAAAAAATGGAAGTCAACAATGGACTGTACTTCATACTCCTCATGGTTCTCAACCTGTACAGGGTGCGGACATGGCATTGAGGTGGTAAAGCGGTTGCAGACCAAAGGTTTTAATAAGGAGACATGAAATACATTCGAAATACGCATGTTAGAAGGAAGGTCTAATGCGTACTGGGTTAATCCTAAAAAGAATACGGAAAGGCCCAATAAGCTGAGGTGCGAACTTCAGTGAGGGAACACGAAGTCGAAGGTTGCGAGATGACAGCCAGACCCTGTCCCCAACCTGGTAGGAAGGCGTGGGCATGCGTCTGCGGTCAGCATGAGGTCTGTACCTATCATTAGCATGTCGCAAAGCCTCCTGGACTTGTGCCCAAGTGGGACGAAGACCATGGAGATGCTGCTCTAACGCAGGAATACTCTGCGGAACAAATGAGTCAGGCAACATGGGAGGTTGGAAACCATAGTTCGCCATAAACGGGGGCAATCGGGAAGCAGAATTCAAGGCACTATTGTGAGCAAACTCCGCCCACAGTAATAGGTCTGACCAGTTGTTATAATGGTCAGAAATATAGCAACATAGGAACTGCTCCAAGGACTAATTGGCTTGTTCTGCCGCCCCATTAGACTGCGGGTAATACGCAGAAGAAAAATCAAGCTGAATTCCCAACTGTGCACAAAAGGCTTACCAGAACCAGGACACAAACTGACTACCCCTGTCCGAGACAATCACCTTGGGTAGCCCATGTAAGCGAAAGATCTTCCGAGCAAAAATGGAAGCCAGTTCCTTAGAAGTGGGCAACTTCTTAAGTGGAATACAATGAGACATTTTTGAGAACCGGTCAACCACCATAAGGATAACCGTGTTGCCCTGGGAGTTGGGTAACTCCACAATGAAATCCATAGACAAGTGGGTACAGGGCCTCTCTCCATTGGATATGGGTTGTAGGAGGCCCACTGGAAGGTGTCGTGGAGTCTTACTCTGAGCACATGCAGAACAGGCAGCTACGAAGGCGGTTACATCAGCACGTAGACTAGGCCACCAGAATTGGGAAATGGCCCAAAAGAGTTGATTCCTCCCAGGGTGGCCAGCAGCCTTGGGAGAATGGTAAGTCTGGAGCACGGCAGTATGGAGACTCTCTGGGACAAAGCAGCGGTCACAAGGTTTCTCAGGAGGAGCATTCAGTCCGCTGAAAGTCCGCTGAAAGTCCGGGGAAGCCCACACACGATCGGATTGTCAGCCAGCTTTAGTGCGTCGGCGTCCGTCGGACTTTTGTAGACGAAAAGTCCGACCGCGTGCGCGCGGCATTAGTATCAGGTAAGAATGAGACAATGTAATTGAAACTTGACAAAAAAAGAGTCCATAGCGCCCTTCTGGGAGAGAGGCGTTTAGCCTCAGACAAGAATGTGAGATTCTTATGGTCAGTAAGAATGAAAACTGGCACAGTGGTACCTTCAAAGAGATGTCTCCATTCTTTCAGGGCTAAAATGATCGCCAACAGCTCTCTGTCACCAATCTCTTAATTGCACTCTGCAGGTGACAATTTCTTGGAAAAGTAGCCACAAGGATGCAAAGCGCTCTCAGAGGTAGGACGTTGAGACAGAAGGGCGCCAACTCCAGTCTCAGAAGCATCAACCTCAAGGATAAAAGGTAATGTAGGATCAGGATGTGCTAACACAGGAGCAGAAACAAAGGCAGCCTTGAGACTCTCAAAGGCCTTAACGGACTCCAGAGACCAACTCTTTAGGTTACCATCCTTTCTGGTCATATCAGTCAGGGGCTTGACCAGAAATGAGAAGTTACAAATAAACTTCCAATAATAGTTGGCAAAGCCCAGGAAACGCTGCAGAGGACGTAAACCCACAGGTCGAGGCCACTGTAGGACTGCAGAAAGTTTCTCTGGGTCCATCGAAAAACCAGCAGTGGAAATGACAGGAATTTAACCTGTTCACGATGGAACTCGCACTTCTCCAATTTACAATAGAGATTGTTCTCTCTTAGTCTCTGAAGCACACGACAGATATCTGTGTGGTGGCTCTCCAGGGACTTGGAAAATATGAGGATATCATCGAGATAAACCACCACATATAACTGCAACAAATCTTGGAGGACATTGTTAATTCCTGGAAAACTGCCGGGGCGTTACAAAGGCCAAAAGGCATTACGAGGTACTCATAATGGCTTGTTCTGGTATTAATCGGAGTTTTCCACTCGTTGCCCTCCTTAATCCGCACAAGATTGTATGCCCCTCTCAAATCAAGCTTCGTGAAAACCGTTGCTCCCTTGAGGCGGTCAAATAAGGCATTCTTAATCGTAAAATGATTGAAACCCCTATAATCAATACAAGGTCTCAGTTCACCACTCTTCTTTTTCTTCACGAAGAAACCAGCACCAGCAGGGGACGACGAGGATTTGTGGATGAAACCTCAAGAAAGTGCGTCTGCAACATACTCCTCCATGGCCTTATCCTCCAAGACCGACAAAGGGTAATCCCGGCCACGAGGGGGTATGGCACCAGGTTGAAAGTCAATTTTATGTCTTTTTTTAAAAAAAGTCACAAATCTGAATATGTCCATGCTGATTCACCCTGTCCTGTGTGAACTGGAATTGGTATTTTATGAATGAGATTGGATTAGAGTAAAGTATGAATATTTTGTATAATGTTAAACTTAATAAAAAAATAAAAAAAAGTCGCAAACTGCATAGGTGTGAATGGGGCCTTACACTGGCAGGCATTATTCATGCAAAACCTCTGTAACTGTATTTAAATCAGCTAATACATTTAACCCAAGTATGCTGGGTTTATCAGAACATGCTGATTAATAACCCATGTTTTTGGAGAGGGAAACATAAGGAAGTTATCTAATTAAAGCTGTGTATCATCATAGGCGTAGGCACAGGGTGTGCCAGGTGTGGCACAGGGTGTGCCAGATGTGGCACAGGGTGTGCCAGATGTGGCACACCCTGTGTGGTGCAGATAATAAAAATTAAAAAAAATATACACAGACACTCATATGTTTTTGAGCTTTGGCCAAATTATGTCATACATCCCAGGAGTCTTCATGAGCATTTGTTTTTTCTGGAGGAGGGGAGGGGGGGCTTTCTCAGCTAAGCACACTCTCTTGCATACATGCATGCTTGAGCTAAGGGCAGATGGATTCCAGGAAGTAAATGCTACAGGAATTGTCTGCCCTTACTCAAGATGGTTGCAGCTAGAAATGCTAGGGGGGGGGGAGTTTTCAAATTGATTCCTCAACAAAATAAAGCATGGAGACATGGATGGATGGGGGTTTGCTTTCAATAGTAAAAATGAATTAAATAGTGTTTTCAGTTTGTGGTGCTGAGATACAGTTTAGTTCTGCTTTATGTTTACAATTTGTGATAATCACATCATGGTCAAATGAAATTTCTACTTTTTATCATAGATTTTCAAAAGAAGATATGGTAATGCTCAAAGCAATCAGGTAGTTTTTGCAGTTAAATAAGTGCAACAACAAGGTGCTCTTTCATACCTTTAAAATGAATCTATATTGTTTCTTGAATATTTTAATTCTTATATATTACAGTATGTTCAATGCTAATATATATATATATATATATATATATATATATATATATATATACTTAATTCTGTTTATTTAGGTTAGTATGGATGATTAGGGCTCTTTCACATTGCTCTGTTGCAAAAATGTGGTAAAAACACAAGTTTTTGCCAGGTTTTTGCTGTGTTTCTGGTGCATTTTGCACCTGTGAAAAAGGGATATGTGACTCAAAAACGTGTGTTTTTGATCAGTATTTCTGTGTTCGGATGTGTTTTCCAATCATTTCAATGGGGAGGTGTGTGTTTTGGTGTTTTTTTTTACTGCACCAAACATGCACCAAACATGCAGCATGCAGGACTTTAAATCACTTGCCTACTGGGCACTTTCACCCCCTTCCTGCCCAGGCCAATTGTTCAGCTTTCAGTGCTCTCACTATTTGAATGACAATTGCGCGGTCTTGCAACACTGTACCCATATTGCATTTTTATCAATTTATTCAGACAAATAGAGCTTTCTTTTGGTGGTATTTGATCACCACTGGGTTTTTTATTTTTTGCTAAACAACTGAAAAAAGACAGAATATTTTGAAAAAAGTTTTTTCATAGTTTGTTATACAATTTTGCTAACAGATAATTTTTCTCCTTCACTGATGGGCACTGATGAGGCGTCACTGATGGGCACTAATAGGTGGCACTGATGGGCACTAACAGGTGGCACTGATGGGCACTAATAGGGGGCACTGATGGGCACTGGTAAGGCTGCACTGATAGGCGGCACTTATGGGCACTGATAGGCGGCACTGATAGGTGGCACTGATGGACACTGATAGGCAATCCAATATGGATTTCACCAGTTAATTGCCATCTACCATTGAGACAAAACCATCAGCTGAGTGTATAAAAATGCATGCTGGATGGAAACCTGTGTATAGGTAGATGCTACAGTCTTTTAAAATACAAGGAATGGCTGGAGGTCATGTCTGTCCATGAATAGCTTTTCAATCTGAATTCCACCTTTATCTTATCATGCCCTTGCCCTGGGGGGGCTGGTACAAATCTGCTTTTACCTCTTTATTAGAACAGCCTTGTATATCATGTAGGAAAGGTAAGAGTAGGTTTTAAGCAGTGCAAAATAAATCACAGCTACTATGAAGACTGAATATACTGAATATACTTAATGACTTTTTAATGCAAACACTTTCCTGATGGACTAGTATGACCATGGACAACATGGACAACATGGACAACATGGACAAAATGCTCAAGTGATACATTAAGAACAATACAACTTCAATGAATAATCATTGGACATAGTTATATGTTGTAGTTTAAAATAGTATGTATTTTTTTTTAAAAAGTCACAAATCTGAATATGTCCATGCTGATTCACCCTGTCTTGTATGTACTGGAATTGCTATTTTATGAATTAAATTATGAGTAAAGTATGAATATTTTGTATAATGTTAAACTTAATAAAAAAAAAGAAAAGCAAACTGCATAGATGTGAATGGGGCCTTACGCTGGCAGGCATTATTCATGCAAAACCTCTGTAACTGTATTTAAATCAGCTAATACATTTACCCCAAGCATGCTGGGTTTATCAGAACATGCTGATTTATAACCCATGTTTTTGGAGAGGGCAACATAAGGAAGTTATCTAATTAAAGCTGTGTATCATCATAGGCGTAGGCACAGGGCGTGCCAGGTGTGGCACAGGGTGTGCCAGGTGTGGCACACCCCGTGTGGCACAGATAATTAAAAAAAAAAAACTACTGACACCAATCTCTGCCCTACTGACACTGTCCATTGCTCTACTGACATCTATACACATGCACAGACACGCATATGTGTTTTAGCTTTGGGGTGCACACCCTAATACAATGGACTGTGTATACACCAGTAGATTTTCAAACAAAAAGTTGTTGTAAAAGTTTGATTTTCAATCAAAAAATGCTTGATAAATGTTGTCCCAAAGTAGTTCAAAATCTAATTTGCTTATAACATTTGATTTTGGAATGATGGACTTTACTAAACAAAAACTGCATACACTGTTACAAATTTGTTCCTTAATAATAATTTTGCATCCCACTTCTTCAAATGTTCTCATTACTACAGTTGAAAACAAATGTCAGTTTCACCCCCCCCGCTAACAATAATGCCTCGTACACACAATTGGATTGTTGGCCAACAAATCCATGGAATTTTGTCCGAAGGGCGTTGGCTCAAACTTGTCTTGTCTTGCATTCACACGGTCACACAAATTTTGGCCAACAATTACGAATGAAGTGATGTTCTACGTGGTTTTTCAGCTCTTTAGCACCACCCTTTGGGCTCCTTTTGCTAATTTCGTGTTAGAAGAAGTTTGGTGAGTGTTGATTCGCGCTTTTCTTTTCGTGTTTTTGGTTTAGCGCTTTTCAGTTCGCGCTTTTCAGCTTGCGCTTTTCAGTTCGCGCTTTTCAGTTCGCGCTTTTCAGTTTGCGCTTTTCGGTTCGCGCTTTTCATTTCATGCTTTTCAGTTAGTTTCTGAACGGCCGTTCGTCAACCAGACATGTTGCGGAATCGGAGGAGATAACGTGTTATTTATTATTGGCCTTGGAGTTATTGCTTTGACATTATTTTTTGGTTGAATAATAATGATTTGATTTAGTATTTTTTCTATATTTTTGGATGCATAGAATGCACTTTTTGGTTAAATTCTATTGGCAGATAGCATGTCTAATTTTTATTTTTAAAATTGTTTTAATGCACAATAAAAAAAATTGTGGAGAATAATACTTGGCTATGTGTTTTACTTCAAATGACAGTTTGGGAGTCGGCAATTACATTTTAAAAAATACAATGTAAAATTGTAAAATTAACAAGGGACACCAACATAGTTGTATCTTTGTTCTTAAAAACTACGAGATAATGGTGGTGTGGTAACTTGCACAAATAAAAAAAAAAAAAATAATAATATTATTCTTGATATCATTAGAAAAAAAAAGCCTTTGAAATTTTTTTGCAATAACTCCATCAGTATCACCAGCAAAGCAGCTTCATTATTATCCCATTAAAGAAGAAGAGAATTGTGCGCTGCATTTGAAGATTTCATAATTTGCCGCATCACGAATGTTAATTCTCCATTACGAACGCTAGTTTACAAGACCAACCACTTCTGCTTCCGAGCATGCGTGTTTGTACTTTGGACTTTTGTCCGACGGACTTGTGTACACACGATCGGAAAATCCGACAACACACATTTGTTGGAGGAAAATTTGAGAACATGCCATCCAACATTTGTTGGTGAAAGTCCGACAACAATTGTCCGACGGAGCGTACACACGGTCGGACTTACCGCCAACAAGCTCACATCAAACATTTCCCGTCGGAAAGTCCGATCGTGTGTACGGGGCTTTAGGAAGTCCAATCGACCTTCTTAAAATTTTAACTTTTTGTTAAAAAATCTAGCAGTGTGATCCCAGCTCACTTGTGATTGATCTTCATTGCAATGTGTGCAGACGAGCATCCTCTACTATATCCATGAGATCGCACCAATATAGTCCAGAATGGGCCATTGTCATCCCATGTCAGTGACCAGCTTTAAAATACAAAAATACACTTACTTGTGTGTTGTGCTCCTGAGATTATCTGTAGAAGAGACTCACTCCTGTTGTGGGAGACCCAACACAAAACCTCTTCTTTAAACCTGCCCACAGGAAGAACTGGTTTCTAAAGACTTCTACTACGAGTGTCTTTGTGTCTACACTTATTTTGTCTGTAACCAAACAATCATACAACCCAAGAACATCAATGGCATTCCTTCTTGTCACGCAGGAGTGCTAATAGCTTCAGGGCTTATCAGCATGGAGTATCCCTTCCGTTTACTGTACAAGACTCGTAAAAAGTATTTACAAGAGCTTCAGGCTGCTTTAACATGCATGCGTTTTTTTGCTGCATTACCATGCTGAAAAAGGAACGAAAAAGCAATCCTTTTAAATATTATAAGACTCTTCACAACACTTTTCTATGGGCGCAGAGCGTTTTGAAAAGTGCTGCATGCTGCATCTTTTGTGTGGTTTTCGAAAACCCACCAAGTAAGCAGGTTCCCATTGATATGAATAGAAAACGTGGCAAAAAAATGCTGCAAAAACGCGTCAAAAACGCACCCGCGTAGCATTTCTGGTGTGTTTTTTGAGTTACATGTCCATGTTTCACAAGTGTATGCTGGGTACTAGGCACCCAAAAAACGCACCGAAAACGCATCAAAAACACGCATGCGAGAAGTGTGAAAGCAGCCTCCCTTTTCCGTTTTAAATCATTTGAATGTGTTTTTTTTAATGATCTGCAATGCTATTCAAATAAAAATGATTTAAAAAGTTGAATATTTTCTTTGTTGTATTATTATTATATTATACAGGATTTATATAACACCAACAGTTTACGCAGCGCTTTACAATAAAAAGGGGGGACAGTACAATTACAATACAGTTCAATACAGAAGGAATAGGAGGGCCCTGCTCATGGAGCTTACAATCTAAATGGAGGGGGAGGTGGTACAAAAGGTAATAGCTGCAGGGGATGATCTGATGGAAGTGACTCAAGTACAGTTCTTAGGTGGAGGTGGGGTAGGTTCCCTGAATAAGTGAGTTTTCAAGGATAACCTAAAGGCGGACAGAGTAGGGGCTGACCGGACATACTGGGGCAGGGAGTTATAGAGGATGGGAGATGGCGGCTGGTGGGTTCTCCTTTTGGGGGGGCGGAAAACATGCACCAACCCCCCGCCCCCGGGCAGCACGGCACTGACCGCTCACGGCTGCCGGACCATCCGAGGCACTGACCATCTGCGACACTGACCCGTGGGTGGTCCAGCGGCACTTACCCACTGTGTGGCATGGCTCTCCTCCTCTCCTGCAGTGACGGGGCTGTCCTCCGCCTCTCCTCCAGTGCGGGCAGCGGTGGCTTCGGTGTCCACTCCTCATGCTTCCTCCCCTGTGTGTCTCCTCTTCCGCCAAAGCGCTAGGTGTCCAATAGGGTCGCCTGGCGTTTTGGCCAATTGGGAAAAAGGTCTCACAGACCTGCCTCCTGATTGGCAGGGAGAAACTGTAGTGTGACCATAGCGAAAATTATTTCGCTATCGTCACAGAACAGGGTGGGATGGGGATGCAGAGCTCCAAAGCCCACCCTATTTTGAAGCCTTTTAGAGCCTCTGGCTCTAATCACATGCTTCAAATTACACAACCCCCGCCTATCCCCTCCATAGGAATTCATGTGTCCGGCATCCTGAAAGGGGCCGGGCACATGGATAGGGAGGGTGGCGGAGGTATTGGGGAGGGCGGCGCCCGTGCGCCCACAATGCACAGGCTGCCACTGCTTTGGAGAAGTCCAGGAGGTGAGCATGGGAGGAGGTAACAAGGGAGCTAGAGAGCAGGAGGTCCTGGGAGGAGCGGAGGGGAGGATTTGGGGCGATATCTGCAGATGAGGTTGGTGATGTAGCTGGGGGTAGGGTTGCCACCCTTTCTTCAAGCCAAACCTGAACACTTTAGCGGCCTGGGACACCTTTGGGTGCCCCAAGGAGAGTAGTAATGTGGTGCGCTAAGCCTGCTGCCGCAGAAAACAATGGGTGTAGCCAAATTGCTCTTACTGATATCATCACCCTGCCCACCCAGCGATGCCCAACCTGCCCCCAGACAGCCGCCCACATTTCCCGGATGGCAACAGATTTGTGTGAGACTATCTTGGTTTTTTGTGGAGTCACAGTCCGGTCTGAATAATGTGTCTGCATTTCAGTCCACCTAAAACCCGGACACATGATTCAAAACCCGAACTGTTCGGGTTAATCCCGGACAGGTGGCAACCCTAGCTGGGGGCGATGTTGTGGAGGGTAGTATTTATAATTTTATACGATGGGGTAGGGGAAGCCAGTGAAGAGATTGGCAGAGAGGGGCAGCAGTCATGGATCAGTTAGTGAAGTGTATCAGTCTGGCAGCAGCATTCATAATAGATTGAAGGGGGGATAGCCTGGGTAAAGGTAGGCCAGTGCGGAGAGATTAAGTTGTTTTGTGTGTCGTTAGGAAGGGGCGGCAAGATTTAGCCAGTGATTGGATGTGGGGGCTGAAGGAGAGATCAGAGTCTAGGACAGTGATGGTGAACCTTGGCACCCCAGATGTTTTGGAACTACATTTCCCATGATGCTCAACTACACTGCAGAGTGCAAGAGCATCATGGGAAATGTAGTTCCAAAACATCTGGGGTGCCAAGGTTCACCATCACTGGTCTAGGATTACACCCAGCACCCTGGCATGTGTGGAGGGACCAATAGTTGTGCTGTTGATTTCAGTGGTAAAGTCGTGGGGTGGGCATCGGGGAGGGGATCGGGGAGGAGGAAATATTACAGAAATATTGCAAATATAATATAGTTATTTTTGTTATAGTTACTTAAAATGTAAAGTAAAGGCGGCCATAGACAGATTAAAAATTTTCCGGTTCAGCCGGACCCAGCTGAATTTTGATCCATCTATGGACAGGCTGGTTGTATTGAAGTCGATCAGGTTTTTTTTTTTTTTTTTTTAGGATTTCAGAATACAATAGCGTAGCAGGAGGGATTCCCCCATCAACACTGACTGTGTTCATGGAGGAATGGAGCAGTTTTCTTTCCTTCAACCTGTGGGTGAAAAAAAGAAAATTGCACAATGTATGGCCTGCCTAAGAATGTCGTGCTGTCAGCAGGACAGGAGGTGGGATAAAAGCTCTCTAATGGATGGCAGTAAAAGCCCAATGGGGAATCTTTTTTCCTTTTTGGGTTAACCAACCATTCAGAGATAAAAAGCGTAAAAGTTTGTAGCTGCCCGTGTCCATGAGGTGTTCCAACTGGAAAATCTGAGTCTTCCAGCAATGGAGTCCTTGGCAAGGGTTGCGGAGAGAGTATGGGCAAGGAAAAACTCTGCACTGTGACCTATTTATAAAGCATTTGTTGGATGATTGTCATGCACATTTGTGTAAGATGAATGAATATTCCCTGTAATTTCTGTAATAGATTAATTCATGTGATCGTCAGCTCCATCTAGTGGCCAAAATCTGGTATAGGTTTTTGAGAAACTATACTGCATTTTTGGCCACTAGATGGTGCTGTTGATCATGGTATTTCATCTATTACAGAAATTACAGGAAAAATGAATCCAGCCTTCACGGATGTGTGTGACATTAGGCCTATAGTGGATCCCATAGTTAGGTGGGTAATTAGAGTGTTTGAGTGGCTTGTGGGGAACCACAGGAGGCACAACAATAGTATTGGGCTGTATTCCTGCTCAACCTGGATCTCCTGTTTTGAATGAGGGTTGTTACATCATCCTACCACTTAGAACAGGTGGAGTGCCTTGTAGTATTGCCTCGGGAAGAAATTTGTGAAAAAGAAGAGATGAGAATATACAGAGGATTTGTTCTCCCAGATGTATTTCCCCAGTAGAGCGTGTTAGGGGAGAAAAGGACTGATGGAATATAAATGGGATTGTTTTGGAACAAGTACAGAATTTTTGGAAGGGTGGCCTTTTTTAAAGCACTGCTTCTCCCAAACCACGTTTATTGAATGTCAGTGCCCAACAGGGGTTCTAACACCTCCTTACTATCCAAAGCTATTTGAAAAAAAATACACCATAAAAAATGCATTTGCTTATGTGGTTGTGAAAAGAAATCTTATTTATGAAATGAGAAGTGCCATTCATGCCTATATCAACAAATAGTATACCAGTTGTCAATCTCCTTAGAGAGAAAAAAATAAAAAAATTAACTGCTTCAGCCCCGGAAGAATTTACCCCCTTCCTGACCAGAGCACTTTTTGCGATTCGGCACTGCGTCGCTTTAACTGACACTTGCGCGGTCGTGCGACGTGACTCTCAAACAAAATTGACGTCCTTTTTCTCCCACAGATAGAGCTTTCTTTTGGTGGTATTTGATCACCTCTGCGATTTTTTTTTTTTGCGCTATAAACAAAAGAAGAGCGACAATTTTGAAAAAAACGCATTATTTTTTACATTTTGCTGTAATAAATATCCCCCAAAAATATATAAAAAAAACATTTTTTTTTCTCAGTTTAGGCCGATCGTATTCTTCTACATATTTTTGGTAAAAAAAAAAATTGCAATAAGCGTTTATTGACTGGTTTGCACAAAAGTTATAGCGTTTACAAAATAGTTTTATGGCATTTTTATTAATATTTTTTTTTTTTTACTAGTAATGGCGGCGATCAGCGATTTTTATTGTGACTGCAACGTTATGGCGGACATGTCGGACATTTTTGGGACCATTGTCATTTATACAGCAATCAGTGCTATAAAAATGCACTAATTCCTGTGTAAATGACACTGGCAGTGAAGGGGTTAACCACTAGGGGGCGGGGAGGGGTTAATTATGTCCTAGGGGAGTGATTACTAACTGTAGGGGGGATGGGCTGTGTGTGTCACTACGCTGATCACAGCTCCCGATGACAGGGAGCTGTGATCAGTGACACTTGTCACTAGGCAGAACGGGGAGATGCTGTTTACATCAGCATCTCCCCATTCTTTCTCTCCGTGAGGCGATCGCGGGTATCCCCGAGGCGATCGAGTCCGCGGGACCCGCGACCCGACTCACGGAGCTCCCGGCCGGCGCGCGCGCCCAATGGCACGGCGGGGAATTCAAATGGATGTACCTGTAAGTCCATTTGCCCAGCCGTGCCATTCTGCCGACGTACATCGGTGTGCGCCGGTCAGGAAGTGGTTAAGAATCTACATTGTTAATATGGGTAACATCTTCACTCCCCATTTCGTCTAGTATGAATGAGACCCAAAGTAAACCTGGTCATACACTGGTAGATTTGCATACGTACATTTGTACATAAAGGGGTTGATTTACTAAAGGCAAAAAGATTGTGCACTTACAGAGTGCAGTTGCCCTCTGCGAGTGCAATTGCTCTAAAGCTTAGTAAATGAGGTAAAACTTCACTTTGCAAAAAGTACCCAATCATGTGCAAGGAAAATAAAATAAATAAATGCATTTTTGCTTGCACATGATTGAATTATGGAAGTCAGAAGAGCTTTTGCTCATTTACTAAGCTCTGGAGCAACTTTGCAAAGTGCACAGTGGCATTGATTTACTAAAACTGGAGAGTGCAAAATCTGGTGCAGCTCTGCATAGAACCCAATCAGCTTTCAGGTTTTATTGTCAAATAATTGAACAAACTGAAGCTAGAAACTGATTGGCTACCATGCACAGCTGCACCAGATTGTGCACTCTTGAGTTTTAGTAAATCAACCCCAACGTCTTGTCAGTATAATGATAATGCCATCAGAGACTTGAATGTCATCTAAAACTGCTTCAAAATGTCATTTGCTTTTATCGTTCTATTTTGGAATAGTTTGAATTTCCTGAACGAAAATCACATTTACTGTTAGAATTTTGTTTGTCCAGATAAAAAGTTTCCATCCCGTTTCTTCAAAATGTTTCATCACTATGGTCAAAAATTGTTGAAACAATTGTTGACTTGACCCCAATAACTATGAGCTATGACTAAGCAACAATGATGTTGTGAAACGCGTCAGCTGTTTGTCCTGCTTCTGTTGTCACATGAACGTTGACTACTCATTACAATAAAGGCTTTTATAGGAGTGCGGCTGTCCAGAAACCATTTCTTTAATATTGACCCCAATAACTATTAGAAAACGAATGTTCAAAAAACAAACATTTTGTAACAAAAATGTTATTGGTGTACGGCCAGCTTTAGTTTTGTTGCAGTACTTTATTGTTTGGATTCACTTTTAGGTTTTTTTTTTTTTTTTTTACAGAACTTTTTCTTTTTGTCATGGAATCTCACGCAGAGAAGTATCCATCCTTTGGTAGGAAACACTGAGTTTGCTCATTTATAAGTTGTCAGAGATGTAGATATCACAGAAAGAACAGCGGTAAGCAATATCCTATCTTTTCATGTTTCTGGCTGTGTTTGATATCAGAGGCCACAAATTTCTAATCAAAACTGCACACATGTAAGTCACACCCAGAGCTTCTTATAAAAAAGCTCTTTTTGATTGATTACATAGCAATCACTTTTAATGTTTGTAGCAATTTCTCCCGCAGGAGTCAGTTTGAAGCTGTAGTAAACTGCCCTTCTTTTTTTTTTTAAACCTGCAAGACAAAGTTATAATGTGCTAGTAGCATCACCTACTAGCACATTATGTGAAACTTACCTTGAAACAAAGCCCTTACAGGCCTTCCATCTTCACCTGATCTTCCTTCCCGGTTCTCCGGTCCTTTGATTGGACGATCCCTGATGATTTCACTTCCGTGCGTGTGCGCAGGAGCCACTATTCATGGCACAGGGCTCTGAAGGAGTTCCTATGGAGTTCCTTCAGAGCGCATGCGCCAGTGATGTCACCGGGGGCTTCACAAGTAAATGCTGTATTTATTGGCGTATAACACGTACCTTTAATAGTGTGTGCGTGTTATATACGGATCCTGCAATTTGGGCTGCCTTGGAGGGAATGGGGAGGGGGGCGGGCTGAGCACCATCAGATTACATACAGCGAGCATCACCTGTTTGCTCAGCGGCCTCTCTAATAGGAAGTCCTGTTTCCTGGGCCGGCATTGGACCAGTGTTCTGTCTATCATAGAAGCCGGTCCAGAAGGCGGGACTTTGATTAAAGAGGCCACTGAGTAAGCAGGAGATTCCCGCTGTATGTGATCTGATGGTGCGCTCGTCCCGCCCCCCTCCCTGTCCCCTCCGAGGCTGCAGTAATCTGAGGTGAGGCTGCAGATGGGCATTAATCAGGCTGCATTCATGGCAATGGTGAGGCTGCATATGGGCATTGATCAAGCTGCATTGATGGGCACTGGCACTGGAACTTCAAAGTTCTTTATTTAAAATTTGAGTTTTTTCCTGAAACTTCCCTCCTAAAATGAAGGTGTGTGTTATATGCCGATAAATACGGTATCTCTTAAACGGTGTATGTTTAGGAGATATTTACTGTACCCATAGCTAAGCCTTATTATAGGCTTACCTACAGGTAAACATCGTCCATTGGAGATTACTCCCACTTTAAGGTCCGTAGGGTCTTTTCCCATAGTTGCACCTGCATTCAGGCACACAGGCACAATCACTCCTTTGGCTCAAAGCACGCTACCATGCCCCCTACCCCCTACCTGGAAATACCAAATCACGTTAAAGCCTTCCCTCAAGATCTGGCTTGGAAGTTTGTTTTTTTTAACAGCAAAAGAGTTTTATGCCATACAGTGCATGTGCAAGATGAAGCCTATGACGTCATACACTTAATCTCAGGAATACACAGTATTAGAATACTGTGAGATCTCACTGTTTAGGTGTTGTCCTTTCACACTTGTGCGACCTGAAAGTCAAGCAACTGTGCCGCAATTTTTGCCACGACTTTGACGCAATTTTTCCGTGACTTTGACGTGACTTAAAGCAATGCCTGTGTAATCTTGAGGTCTATCTTGAAGTCGCATCAAAGTCAGAGCAAAGCAGTGCAGGGACTACTTTAAAGTTGCTGCGACTTGTAGTCACTCAGATGTGAATGATACTTATTGGAAATCATGGGGTTCGACTTGTCATGCGACTTTGCAGTCCCAAGTCACAGGACAAGTCACACAAGTGTGAAAGGGGCCTTATGGTAAGGTCCTGAAGGCACTAGAGGAGGCATCTGTGTGGCCAGGACTATGTCACTAGTGCCTTCAAGGAAACCAAAAAGTGGACGCAAAAAAGGTAAAGTCACAAAATGTTTTTTTTAAATCATTGTTGAGATGCAGACATGTATGTTGATGTGAGTTCTAGTAAAGGGACTTCTTTAACCTAACATTCATTTAACTCTATGCACAGCAGCATATTACAATGTGTAATAGCACATCAAATGCTCTGTGCAAAAATTCAACTGTCCTATGTAGCACCTACCCTCGAAGGAGCCGCTGTTACTCAGGTCCCCTCCTGAACTGTGCAGAAACTTTTTGAAGACTATATATATATATATATATATATATATATATATATATATATGAGTATACCCCTCACATTTTTGTAAATATTTTATTATATCTTTTCATGTGACAACACAGAAGAAATGACACTTTGCTACAATGTAAAGTAGTGAGTGTACAGCTTGTATAACGGTGTAAATTTGCTGTCCCCTCAAAATAACTCAACACACAGCCATTAATGTCTAAACCACTGGCAACAAAAGTGAGTACACCCCTAAGTGAAAATGTCCAATTTGGGCCCAAAGTGTCAATATTTTGTGTGGCCACCATTATTTTCCAGCACTGCCTTAACCCTCTTGGGCATGGAGTTCACCAGAGCTTCACAGGTTGCCACTGGAGTCCTCTTCCACTCCTCCATGATGACATCACAGAGCTGGTGGATGTCCCACAGATGCTCAATAGGGTTTAGGTCTGGAGACATGCTTGGCCAGTCCATCACCTTTACCCTCAGCTTCTTTTGCAAGGCAGTGGTCATCTTGGAGGTGTGTTTGGGGTCGTTATCATGTTGGAATACTGCCCTGCGGACCAGTCTCTGAAGGGAGGGGATCATGCTCTGCTTCAGTCACAGTACAAGTTGGCATTCATGTTTTCCTCAATGAACTGTAGCTCCCCAGTGCCGGCAGCACTCATGCAGCCCCAGACCATGACACTCCCCCCCCACCATGCTTGACTGTAGGCAAGACACACTTGTCTTTGTACTCCTCGCCTGGTTGCCGCCACACACGCTTGACACCATCTGAACCAAATAAGTTTATCTTGGTCTCATCAGACCACAGGACATGGTTCCAGTAATCCATGTCCTTTGTCTGCTTGTCTTCAGCAAACTGTTTGCAGGCTTTCTTGTGCATCATCTTTAGAAGAGGCTTCCTTCTGGGACGACAGCCACACAGACCAATTTGATGCAGTGTGAGGCGTATGGTCTGAGCGCTGACAGGCTGACCCCCCACCCCTTCAACCTCTGCAGCAATGATGGCAGCACTCATACGTCTATTTCCCAAAGACAACCTCTGGATATGATGCTGAGCACGTGCGCTCAACTTCTTTGGTCGACCATGGCGCTGTATGTCTTGGCCACCGTGCTGCAGCTCAGTTTCAGGGTCTTGGCAATCTTCTTATAGCCTAGGCCATCTTTATGTGAAGTAACAATTCTTTTTTTCAGATCCTCAGAGAGTTCTTCGCCATGGGGTGCCATGTTTAACTTCCAGTGACTAGTGTGAGAGAGTGAGAGCGATAACACCAAATTTAACACACCTGCTCCTTATTCACACCTGAGACCTTGTAACACTAATGAGTCACATGACACCGGGGAGGGAAAATTGCTAATTGGGCCCAATTTGGACATTTTTTACTTAGGGGTGTACTCACTTTTGTTGCCAGCAGTTTAGAGATTAATGGCTGTGTGTTGAGTTATTTTGAGGGGACAGCAAATTTACACTGTTATACAAGCTGTACACTCACTACTTTACATTGTAGCAAAGTGTCATTTCTTCAGTGTTGTTACATGAAAGATATAATGAAATATTTACAAAATGTGAGGGGTGTACTCACTTTTGTGAGATAGTGTATATATACACTAGGGGTCTTCAAAAAGTTTCATTATTTTTCCTTCTTAAAAAGAGTTTAAAAAAAAGTGTGGAAACTTTAGAGGATATAGGAATAGAGACAGCAGTGATTGCTCAACAACAAGGTAAAACAATGGCATAGAAAATAACTTGTTGGTAGAAAACAAGTAGAACAGAGGGTAACCCCTAAACCCTATACTAGTGCGTAGTAGGGTAATCTTACCTAAGAGAGTTATATCACAATAACAGTACAGCACTCGATATTAAACACTCTCTCCCAGCTAGCCAGCACATTGGGGCCCAGATCTGGTTTTGGAGCACTCAGGATAACCTTCCTTCCTTCCCGGGCAGCACTGTTCCTCTTTCACAAGGTGTAGTGGGGGATTGCCAGTGGCCTCTCACCAACTCCTGTGGTGGCAGCTGATCTCTCCCTGTTCCCCGTTAATGACACAACAAAGTCAGCGTCTGCAGTTCTCCCTGACAATCAGGCAGCAGGCTTAGTCAGTGTCAGTATAACAAATAAATTATATAACTTTGTGCATTGAACATGTGGTCTCCAAGCTTGATAAAGAACCCAACATGTTTTAATAAGTGTGGAGCTTTTAATTCCATTCATTGTACTTTATGAAGATATGCAATAAAAAAGTGAATTTTACATCATCACGGTGCAAACATGTTTCATGTTCTTCTAAGCATTTATGATCTTGTTCCAAATGGCCAGAATGATCAGAGGAAAGTCAGCTTAGGCAGTTAAAGTGTTTGTTACCCCAACAGTTCATTTTCCTGATATGTGCCTGCTGTACCATGTGCTTGTATGAGAAAGTATTCTGCAATGAGGCTGCAGATGGGCACAGATCAGGCTGCATTAAGGCTGCAGATGGGCACTGATCAGGTTGCATTGAGGCTGCAGATGGGCACTAATCAGGCCGCATTGATGGGCACTGACCATTATTTTGCTTCAAAGTGGTTTATTTTTTTCCCTTAAACTTCCCTCTTAAATTGAAGGTGCGTGTCATATGCCGATAAATACCGTATATACTCGAGTATAAGTCGAATTTTTCAGCCCATTTTTTGGGCTAAAAAAAGCCACCTCGACTTATACTCGAGTCGTTGAACTAATGAACTAATGAAGTAATGGAGGAGAAAAGGGGGCGGGGTCGTGCCGCTGGGTTCGCCGACGCCGTCACTAGTTTGCTGGGACCGCGGGTTTCCCCAGCAACCAGTAGCGCTGCGTGCGTGCGCCCGCCCCCTGCTCCTCTCCGCAGGTCTCGGAGACGAAGACGAGCTCGCACTCATGGGCCGCGAGTAAGGGCGTGATGTCACGTGCACGCCCCGCCCCCCTGCTACTGGCGGTTCCCGGCTTAGGCTTTCCATATCTCACAGCTTCCGCAATCCGCCCCTTTGGCATTTCAGTTGTGCGGCGTGCCCTCCTGCATTCAAGGTACCGGTATGTGGACCAACTAGTGATCACTAATGGCTGGGCATATTTTTATTGTGCACATTACTAGGCATATTTTTTTAAAGGTCACGCTGATGAGCACCTTTTTTATGTTAAGGGGCACTCTGATGGACAAATTTTATTTTAAGGGGAACGCTGATGGGTATATTTTTAATGTGCACACTGATGGGCATATTTTCTTAAGGGGCACACTGATGGACACATTTTGTTGTGCCATCAGAGTGCCCTTTAACATAAAATGTGCCCATCAGCATGCACATTAAAAAGATACCCATCAGCGTACCCCTTAAAATAAAATGTGCCCATCAGAGTGCCCCTTAACATAAAAGGTGCCCATCAGCGTGACCCTTATTTTATGTTAAGGGGCACGCTGATGGGCACATTTTATGTTAAGGGGCACTCTGATGGGCATATTTTATGTTAAGAGCAACACTGATGGGCACATTTTATATTAAGGAGCACTTTGATGGGCAGTTTTTACATTAGGGGGCACGTTTTGTTGTGCCCATCAGAGTGCCCCTTAACAGAAAATATGTCCAACAGGGTGCCCCTTAACATACAATTTGCCCATCAGAGTGTCCCTTAATATAAGATGTGTCCATGGGCAAATTTTATGTTAGGGGACACGCTGTTGGACATATTTTCTGTTAAGGGGCACTCTGATGGGCAAATTTTCTGTTAAGGGGCACTCTGTTGGGCAACGTTTATAGCTGCTGCATTTCCCCTAGTCTTATACTCGAGTCAATACGTTTTTCCCATTTTTTTTTTGTGGTAAATTAGGGCCTCGACTTATACTCGGATCGACTTATACTCGAGTATATACGGTAATGTTATTTATAATGTTTTTTTGAAAACTATACACAAATGTTTTGCCTTTCATTTCTATTTTAAACTGAATGGGTTGTTTTACAAGGCGATTGTTTAGAATCACATTAAGTCCAGCTGTCTTCTTCTTCATACGGCCATCGTTATAGAACTGTCTTCTATGCTATATTTGGAAATTAGACCAAAACAAATAAAAAAAGGTCAATAGCCCTTTAAAAATGAGTTTGTGTAATTGAGGGATTAGTATCTATCTAGCGTTAATAGAAGATGAGCTAGATTGCCCTTTGCATGTTTTATGTTCAAATTAGCAAATCTCTGATCTCTTGTTAATACTGTAATTATGGGGCAGAGTAGTTTTAAACTATGATCCCTCGATGAGAAAATGCATTTCATTGAGTTGGCAGCTTTAAGCAGCACATAAACAACACCTACAATAAAAGAGAGGGTTTTATACTGAAATATTGTTACTCTAAACAAATCTGTCATGTGTGAAAAAAGACTATGGTATTGTAGATCAGACTGAAATACAGTAGAGATTGCGTTAAAGTTTTTTTTTTTTCTAAGATTTAAAGCAGTTTAATGAACATACATCAGTAAATGTTAACGAGAACCTGTCATCAACCTAAAAAATGCAGGTAAAAGTACAGAAAAATCGAATTTAAATACTTACTTGCAGTGTGTTTCCTTTTCATAAATTATTTTTATACACTTGCAATGTGCCTCTGAACTTGCTCCAGGAATAGTCAATTCCCTCTACCGTCCTTGCATGCAATAGCCCTTTTCTCTTCTGGGATTTACTGTCTGTGCTGATCCAGCTCACCCGCACCTCCCTACATAACCTTTTATGTAGTTGCCGGGAAGGAGGGAGAAGAGGAATACTATAGAGTGTCACTTGAGAGAGAACTCTGAGTCTGCCGGGGCTGCTGACATCACATCCAAGATAGAGGAACCCAGCAGCAGTCTCAGGGCTCTACACAAAGAAGGCTTTTACAGTTAAAGTGATTGTAAATGTAACATAAAAAAATAAAAAATAAAAAATAACAAACATGTCTATTTTTACCTTACCAATTCCAATTCCATTGCACAGATCGGCCACAAACCTCCTCTTTTCGGGTCCCGCGCCAGCGCTCCTGGCTCCTTCCCTCTGTCCAGTGCCCCCATGGGAAGCTGCTTGCCATGGGGGCACGTGTGTGTGCTTGCACCGGAGCCCTGCTGCTGCATCCACTGACACAGACAGTGGGACTCGGTCCCGCTCCCTCGTCACTGGCTTTGATTGACAGCACTGGGAGCCAGTGTTGAAGGGCCAAGCAATCACCAGTTAAAGTAGCCCAATGCTGAATAGCTAAAAAAAAAAAACCTTCTGGAGGTCAAGTGGGTAAATTGACAGGATGATATCTCGCCAAATGAGCTCCCTACCCCTAGATCTTTCAAAAACGTACTCAAGCACATTGTCTGCTGCTGCTCATTGATTTGCCTTTTCATTACTTATGAGTTGTATCTCTTTTTAAAACATGCTAGATGACAGATTTATAACCAGCTGGAAACACTGTACATACATAGCTTCAGAATGGTCTGCTTTCTTATTTATAACACAGAAATGTAGCACCCTAGTGTTTAGGCAGGGTTGCTCCTAAATTTACCTGCCAGGTATAGCTGCCTTGGCTAATTGTTGAGGATCAATTGATCTCACTCTAATGCCCCGTACACATGGTCGGACATTGATCGGACATTCCGACAACAAAATCCATGGATTTTTTCTGACGGATGTTGGCTCAAACTTGTCTTGCATACACACGGTCACACAAAGTTGTCGGAAAATCTGATCGTTCTGAACGCGGTGATGTAAAACACGTACGTCGGGACTCTAAACGGGGCAGTAGCCAATAGCTTTTATCTCTTTATTTATTCTGAGCATGCGTGGCACTTTGTGCGTCGTACACATGATCGGAAATTCCGACAACGGATTTTGTTGTCGGAAAATTTTATAGCCTGCTCTCAAACTTTGTGTGTCGGAAAATCCGATGGAAAATGTGTGATGGAGCCTACACACGGTCGGAATTTCCGACAACAAGGTCCTATCACACATTTTCCGTCGGAAAATCCGACCGTGTGTACGGGACATAAGTCTGTAATTGCTGCACTTCTCTCTTTTGCCGCTAGGTGGCATTAGATATGAGAAGGGCAATGCAAGGCCAGATTATGGGTCTATGGGGTATCCCAGTCAACGGGCAGGGCTTTTCTTAAATCCTTTGGCCTGCTGGGAGAACCTATATATTTGGGTGAAATCAGGTGATCACTGTGTGTGTGCCACCTGGACGACTGTCTGGGTGGACGTGTGTTGTACTGCCCAGGCTGCTAGGCTGAAGTTTGGGCCTTTCCCAGGCACATCTTGCTGCTAGGCTGTCTGAGGGCCTATCCAGAAGCGGGAGAACAGCGCAGGGTTGGGATTGCGGCTTGCAGTCCAACCAGAAGTGATGGTTCTTCCGGCCGGAGAACCTGTCGTTGTCACTAAGGGACCAACCGCCTTATTACCAGGGACCACAGTGAGTAACTGAAGCAAGTACCGAAGCAGAATTCTCACCAACCGGGGACGGTGAAGAATCAGGAAACTTCAGACGGTGATCAAGCCAGGGATCCAGCCAGCGGAGGTAACGCTTGCAGAGCAGACTTGTGTGCCAAGCCAGGGAGCGAGCCGGTCAGTGGGGTGAAGCTTGAGAAGTATCTTGAGTGCCAAGCTAGGGACCCAGCAGAGAGGTGGGGGTGACGCTTGAGGAAGATACTACCATGAAGATTGGAGGAGCTCAAGGTATTCGGTGTCAGTAAATCATCTAGTCTAGTGAATTCATCCAATTCGCATAGCAGGAGAATGTGACTGGCTCTCTATGGAGCCGGTTCACATATCTCCGCAGCAGGTCCGGTGCATTTTGCAGGAAAAATGCGTGCCTTTTTTGGTCCGTTTCAGGTCTGAATTCAGCCCGAAATTTGGGCTGAAATCGGACCTAAAACTGTGAACCAGCACGCACCGGACACCTGCTGTGCGACGGATGCGGCGATGGTGTGAACCCAGCCTTACAGTTAAAAATGTGTTTGTTCAAGAAAGAAATTTCCATCCTTCCCCTTTTGAATATTGATTTAAACCCACACTAACCATCATAAAATCAAACATTTCAAAATGAAAAATTTCTACTGGTGTATGAACAACTTTAGATTAGAGGTTATGTTCCTGTCTATGGAGTCATGTGAGTTCCATGCAGATTCCATGCAGATTTCAGGAAATGTTTTTAGTTACCTGTTAGTGCGTGAAGCCATGCTCAGTCTTTGCCGCACCGGTATCGGGAGCCCATAGAAAGTCTTGACAAATTAGACAGCCTTCTCCTTTTGTACACAAGGTACAGCCAGTTGTTTGATGCTATCCATTTTCACAATGTTTTATATGCCCTTTTTATTGCTTGGTTAACAAGACAAAGGCGTCTATTATTTCTCCTTGTGACGATGGCTCTGACTGGTTGCATATTTTCCCTTTGTCCCTAGGTGCAGGTGTGACCTGTGATAACAGATCTGCAGCCAGTTATATTTCCCTCTGCCGTGTTTATTTTTATTTAAAATGCTTCTGTAGTTTTGGAGCAAACAATATACCCCAGAGGAGCATAGGAAAGTATTCCCTTGATTTCCATATTTATAAAGGTTTTACGATGTCAGAAGGAAGATAATAAGCTCCCACCGTCTATGCCAGTTAAGTATTATCTTTTAAGCTGGGTTCACACTTTGTGATTCGCACCGCACTGCTGTGCAGATCACATGCGATGTCTGTGCGATACGAATTCAGCCATACATATTGTAATGCCTCGTACACACGGTCGGACATTGATGGGACATTCCAACAACAAAATCCTAGGATTTTTTCCGACGGATGTTGGCTCAAACTTGTCTTGCATACACACGGTCACACAAAGTTGTTGGAAAATCCGATCATTCTGAACGCGGTGACGTAAAACACGTATGTCGGGACTATAAACGGGGCAGTAGCCAATAGCTTTCATCTCTTTATTTATTCTGAGCATGCGTGGCACTTTGTGCGTCGGATTTGTTGTCGGAAAATTTTATAGCCTGCTCTCAAACGTTGTGTGTCAGAAAATCCGATGGAAAATGTGTGATGGAGCCTACACACGGTCGGAATTTCCGACAACTAGGTCCTATTACACATTTTCCATCGGGGTGACATGCGATGTGGGAACCTGCACTGGAATCGCACAGGTTCTCACATCGCACAAGTGTGAATCCAGCCCTACACTTCTAAACCTCTCCTCTCAATAAGGAGGTTATGTTGTGTGGGAGTTTGTTGTCATGACATATGAAAGACATAACCTACAGACTCTTAGCCAACCTGTTATACATAATCTCTAAACCCCTCCAAATCCCCCACAAATGACGTGACAAGGTTTTGGAGTAAATGGCCTTACGGCTTTTTTATTAACAATTAACGTAAATTAATTAATTAACATTTTTAAATAACCATTAACCAACTTTTCTATATACTTTGGGGTCTTTGAGGGCAACGGCACACAACTTGGTCACTGCAACCGACTTCTTTTAAACTTTAGGCCTCCAGTCGCAAGCCACCGACTCAGAGATGGTACTCAACCTGTTTGCAGTGACCTACCTTTTACCCCTTCTTGGTTAACCCCTCGTTAACCGGAAGGTACCTGAGAACCCCATACCACAGATGGGTCCCAACCATGTTATATATATATAACAGCCATCTTCTCTTTCTCCAAAGACCTACCACTGCCTTTTATACCAACCAAACCTCGGGAGGGTGGGTGGGAATCTCTTTCTCCACCGCTCTCGAATGACGTCACTTCCCCCTCCTCCTACTCTTCCTATACACCAGCGCCTCCCCGATCTGGCCACCCCCCTTTTCTTAAAGAGGACAAACTTTTCTGTCTAAATGCATGACTGTGCAATGTCCACACTGTCATGCCGTCCCTCCTTCCATCCTTTTCTCTCCATTACTCCGGGACTCCCTCTTATGATGCTCTAAGTCAAAGCCATCATATGTTTCTCTCCCACAACCCAACCTCCAAACACTGCAACTTTAATAAGAACTAGAGTAGGCTTTACTTGAGCAATGCAGTTAGGTTTCTTTTTTCTTCTTTGTATTGAAGAAGCTACCTAGAATGTGTTAAAAGGAATGTATGAAATAAAAATTATGATTTTTAATTACAAATTCTAAATTTAAAACTCAGAATTCCAATTTTTAATCTGAAAATTGTACCTTTGATCACAGAGTTCTGAGTTTCTATTTAATTTAAATTTAAAAATAATAAAGTCGGAATTCTAAGTTAATCTCAGAATTCTTCCAAACTTGAAGCTTTAACTTTTAAACTCTTTTAAATGCAAAATTCTGAATTTCATCTCTGAATCCTAACTTTTAAACAGAATTCTGACTTTGAAAGTCAGATTTTTTTTTTCATATGTTTATTTTAGTGTAGTGCCCCAGTAAGCTAATAGTGTTAAATTTTGTTTTTGCCCTTCCTGTAGCCAGGAACTGGGTTCTGCTGATGCAGGCTTGGTTACTTTCCCCTGCATTCCACTGAGTTATGGGATATAGTGGGTGGAAGAACGTAGACCCTGGCCTGCAAATTATTGCCTCTTCAGCCAATACCTGGTCAGGGGAGTGAGTGACCAGCAGGGGGCTGAGAGGGGTATAAATAGGCTGGGATCCAGAACAAAGTTCTCTTGTTCCTGGGGGAGTAAGGCCCAGCCTGAGGGCTGTGGCATCCCTAGGAGACTACCTGCAGCTGCAATTATCCTTTTTGTGGTCCCAGCTTTTGCTTTGGCTGGGTTACCTCTGGCCTAGCTCATCTAAGGTTCCAGGACACAGGGAAATCAAGTACAGAAACTGACTGATACTGCAGGTGGCAACACAGTATTCAGAGCACAGAGAGTACCAGCCTCTTGGACTTGGAGATTTTCTTTTGCTTCATTTGGGAGAGTTTCTTCTCAGTACATCCAGGACTATACTCCTGTTGAGAAGTCACTGTTAAGTACCAGTTTTCCTTCAAGTTAAAGGGGGTGCCCTCACCCTGAAGGAGTAGATCCTCTACTACTATAGTTGTTGAAGTTTATTTATTTATCCCAAGGCTTACCCTCACCCTATCCCAATTCTTTTTGCAAAATAAAACTGCAAAAAGAAATATACAGCCTGTTCTCTGACTCAAGTGACTGTGAACTACCCTGTGCCTGGCTGCTGTGTGCCTATCAGGGAATGGAACCTGGGACCAAACAGCCAGACCAATCCCTGGTCTGCACTACATTAGGAGGGCCCCAGTTCTTTTCTGTAGTATCACAAGACCCTACAGGGACCCAGCAAATAATTTTTTACTAATAGTGGCCCTGAGACTGTAAGGCTAGACAATTCCTGCCATCTCCAGCAACCACAATGAGAACTTGGGTCCTCCGCACATATTTCTGTTTTTGGGGATACTGAGTTGCATTCTTCATACCAGAGTGGAAGCTTCTGGTCCACATAATATTGGTGCTGAAGGCACAGAACGGTGATGTCGTTAGATTCCATCTATGATGGCGTTTTTTGTGAAGCACATTGTAGAATGTTAATCTCCAGGCTACATTGCTGAATGTTTTGTTATGGCTAACCTGTCCATAGGCAAAGAGTTTATGTTTCCAGGTTTTAACATAGGGATGCAGAAGCTGCGGGGAACAATCTAGCTGCAGAGAAGTGTGGAGGATCTGGTGAGAAAATCTACTTTTGTTGTTCTTCTAGGCATAAATGAGCAACTAACCCTTGCAGTGCAAGCACAGCCCCATTGCAAGGGATAATTTTAGTAGGGTAGGGTAGAATAAGAGCTGGAACCTCCAGTAGAAAAATCTAATTGCCATAGCCACCAAAAGATATGACAACACTAAAAGTGATGGTGGTGATACTGGGAGGGGCTGGGGAAGACCCGGCTGTCATGGTGCACGTTGGCACCAATGACAAAGTCTGAGGTAGATGAAGTGTCTTTAAAAATGATTTTAGGGACTTAGGAGCTAAATTGAGGAAAATGACCTCCAAGGAAGTTTTCTCAGAAATACTACCGGTACTTTGAGCCACACCAGAAAGGCAGAGGGAGATTAGGAAAGTAAACAAGTGACTGAGAAGCTGGCGTAGAAAGGAGGGGTTTGGGTTCCTGGAGAACTGGGCCAACTTCTCAGTCGGTTTCCAGCTCTATAGAAGGGACGGACTGCACCTAAATGAGGAGGGTGCAGATCTGCTGGGAGTGAAGATGGCCGAAAAGTCAGAGGGGCTTTTAAACTAGGCGACAGGGGGAGGGTCCAGAGGTAGAGATAGTCAATGTGGAACAAATTCAGAGGGTGGTATTGGGGGCATTACAGGTAGGTTGACTAAAGTACCTCAACCCGAGGTAAGTACAATAACAAGTCCTATTTGCAACCTCAAAACACCCAATGAGGAGATACTATGCGACCAGACTAAGTGGCATGTTCACCAATGCCAGGAATCTGGGGGACAAGATGGGAGAACTAGAGCTACTGTTGTACAAGGGGGATTTAGATTTTGTAGGAATTTCAGAGACTTGGTTCAACAGCTCTCATGATTGGCTGGCAACCATTCAAGGGTATTCCCTATATCGCAGAGATAGAGAGGGTAAAAAAGGGGGAGGGGTATGCCTGTATATCAAAAATTATGTACAAGTGAATGTGAGAGATGACATTACTAAGGGAGCTAGGGAGGAGGTGGAATCCTTATGGGTAGAGCTACAAAGGGAGGAAACTAAGGGGAAAGTAATACTGGAAGTATGCTATAGGCCCCCCAACCAGAGGGAGGAGGCAGAGGAGCACCTCCTCACAATTTGGATTAGCAGCAAGGATGGGAAGTGTCATTATAATGAGGGATTTTAATTATCCAGACATAGACTGGGTGGAAGGAACATGCATCCACCTAAGGCTCACCAGTTCCTAAATGTCTTGCAGAACAATTTTATGGGTCAGATGGTAAATGCACCAACTAGAAACAAAGCGTTACTAGACCTACTGATTTCCAACAATACAGACCTGATCACGGTTGTGGAAATACGGGACAATTTAGGAAACAGCGATCACAGGTCAATTAGTTTCAGTATAAATCACACAAATAGGAAACATAAGGGGAATACAAAGACACTGAATTTCAAAAGAGCCAACTTCCCTAAACTACGATCCTTGCTAGAAGATACTAAATGGGATAAAATCTTAGGAACAAAGAACACGGAGGAAAAATGGGTATGCTTTAAGAACATTTTAATAAGGGTATTAGCCAGTGCATCCCAATGGGAAATAAATGTAAAAGAGGTAATAAAAGTCCTGGGTGGCTTAACTCCAATGTAAGAATGCATATAAAAGCAAAGGAGAAGACCTTCAAAAAATACAAGGCTGAGGGATCATTATCAGCATTCCAGCTTTACAAAGAATACAACAAGAAATGTAAGAGTGCAATCAGGGCGGCTAAGATAGAACACGAAAGGCACATAGCGGAGGAGAGTAAAAAAAATCCCAAGAAATTCTTTAAGTACATAAATAGTAAGAAAGGAAAGTCAGATCATATTGGTTCCATAAACAATGATGAAGGGAATCTGGTTACTAAGAATGAAGAGATGGCAAAGTTATTGAATTTATTCTTCTCCTCAGTCTTCACGAGGGAAACAGGAGGCTTCAGTAACTAAAACTGCAATGTTTATCCTCATGACACAACACAGGAAGCACCCTCATGGCTAACAGAGGACAGAATTAGAAATAGACTTGAAAAACTTAACATTAATAAGTCATTGGGACCAGATGGCTTGCACCCAAGGGTCCTTAAGGAACTCAGTCAAGTAATTGCTAGACCATAGTTCCTATAAGGAACTCAGTCAAGTAATTGCCAGACCATAGTTCCCAACTTTCACAAACAGTCTACTGACTGGAATGGTACCAGGTGATTGGAGAAAAGCCAATGTAGCACCAATATTTTAAAAAGGGCCAAGATACATCCCTGGGAATTACAGACCAGTTAGCCTAACATCAATTGTATGCAAGCTCTTGGAGGGGATGATAAGGGACTATCTACAAGATTTTAGTAATGACAACGGTATGATTAGCAGTAATCAGCATAGATTCATGAAGAATCGTTCTTGCCAAACCAATCTATTAACCTTCTATGAGGAGGTGAGCTGCCATCTAGATAAAGGAAGGCCCTTAGACGTGGTGTATCTGGATTTTGCAAAAGCATTTGATACAGTTCCCCATAAACGTTTACTGTATAAAGTAAGGTCCATTGGCATGGACCATAGGGTGAGTACATGGATTGAAAACTGGCTACAAGGGCGAGTTCAGAGGGTAGTGATAAATGGGGAGTACTCGGAATGTTCCGGGGTGGAAAGTGGGGTCCCCCAGGGTTCTGTCTTGGAACCTATTCTATTTAATTTATTCATAAAGGACCTGGAGGATGGGATAAACAGCTCAATCTTTGTATTTGCGGACGATACTAAGCTAAGCAGGGCAATAACTTCTCCACAGGATGTGGAAACCTTGCAAGAAGGTCTGAACAAATTAATGAGGTGGGCAACTACATGGAAAATGAGTTTAAATGTAGAAAAATGTAAAATAATGCATTTGGGTGGCAAAAATATGAATGCAATCTATACACTGGGGGGAGAACCTCTGGGGGAATCTAGGATGGAAAAGAACCTGGGGGTCCTAGTAGATGACAGGCTCAGCAATGACATGCAATGCCAAGCTGCTGCAAACAAAGCAAACAGAATATTGGCATGCATTAAAAAGGGGATCAACTCCAGAGATAAAACGATAATTCTCCCGCTCTACAGGACTCTGGTCCGGCCGCACCTAGAGTATGCTGTCCAGTTCTGGGCACCAGTCCTCAGGAAGGATGTGCTGGAACTGAAGAGAGTCCAGAGAAGGGCAACAAAACTAATAAGGGGACTGGAGGACAATAGTTATGAGGAAAGGTTACGAACACTGAACTTATTCTCTCTGGAGAAGAGACGCTTGAGAGGGGAAATGATTTCAATGTAAAAATACCGGACTGGTGACCCCACAATAGGGATAAAGCTTTTCAGCGAAAGGGAATTTAATAAGACACGTGGCCATTCATTAAAATTAGAAGAAAAGAGGTTTAACCCCAGACTATGTAGAGGCTGTTTTAGTGAGGAAATAAAATCTATGCATTAAGAATGGCTGTTCTTAGGAGTAACCCTTTATTTAAATCTAAGATGGTCCATGTTGTAACGTGTTGTGACATGTTTGCATTGCATTGCTGTGTGTTCCCCATTCTGGTCCATTCAAGTACACTGTTTAGACTGCCACTTTGGAAAAATACCTATTTTGGATGGCTTGATGTTTTCAAGATCCTGGTCCTGGTGACGGACGGGTGTGTTTATGTTGAGACATCGCAAATTGTGTAACGTCTTCCCTGCTAAAGGTGAAACTATAAATGTCACAACGTCAGAACCTGCTTTAAAAGCTATGGAAAATAAATATTTTGTTGGTGTGCAATTCTTTTGTTATTACATTTGAATTGACATGTGAAAAAGCAACCAAAGCACAGACCTCCGCCTGGTAAGAAGATTAGCTTGTCAGTTATAATGACCAGAAAAAAAATAAGGATTAATCTGAGCAATTACAGTAGAACTTCACCTCTTCCATAATGAGTCATGAAGATCTTTTTTTGACAAACCTTGTTTCTTTATGTCTGAAATATATATTTATGGAAAATGTTGCACAATCCAACAGTATTCATGTACTTTTTTTGCAACTTTTGTATTGGAGAATTTTGTACATGCTACTTAATAACTGTTACAAAATAAAATGATTCCAAAATTAGTAACATAGTTACTCTGGTTGAAAAAAAGACACGTCGAGTTCAACCCACAGAGAAAAAAAAAAACACACAGAAATAGAAAACCTCCATATACACAATCTGATACCCACAATTAAAGGGGTTGTAAAGGTAAAATTTTTTTTTTTTTTAAAATAACAAACATGTTATACTTACCTTCACTGTGCAGCTCGTTCTGCACAGAGTGGCCCCGAACCTGGTCTTCTGGGGTCCCTCGGCGGCTGTTTCAGCTCCTCCTCGCAAGCATTAACCACCTTAATGCGAGCTCCCTCGCATGGTGGTTAGTGCTTGCGGGCGCGCTCCCGTGATACAGCCGGCGGCTATAGCCGCTCACTGTATCACTCGGCCCCGCCCCCCAGCGCGCCGCGTCATTGGATGTGATTGACAGCAGCGCGAGCCAATGGCTGCGCTGCTTCCAATCCATCCACTGTAGCCAATCAGCGGCCAGGGTGAGTCGGGAACGAGAAGCTGACTTTCGAGGCGTCAGGTAAGTAAAACGGGGGGGCTGGGGGCGGCAGTATTGTCAGAAGTTTTTTCACCTTAATGCATAGAATGCATTAAGGTGAAAAAATTTTTACCTTTACAACCCCTTTAAAGGATATGTAAAGGTTTGTTTAAAAACAAAAAAACAAACATGTCATACTTACCTCCTCTGTGCAGTTGGTTTTGCACAGAGTGGCCCCGATCCTCCCCTTCTGGGGTTCCTCAGCGACGCTCTTGGCTCCTCCTCTTCTTCCTTGGAGAGCCGCTCTCCTTCGGGACACCCATGCGGGTGCGCTCCCATGTCCTTCTGCTGCGTCCATTGACACAGACAGCAGGACTCGGCCCTGCCCCCGGCTCCCGCATCATTGGATTTGATTGACAGCAGCAGGAGCCAATGGCTGCGCTGCTATCAATGTATCCAATCAGAACCCGGGACACTGGCTGGAGCTGGTGTGCTCATCCCCGTGGCTGGAAAGACCAGGTAAGGAAAAGGGGGGCTCTGGGGGGCAGCAGCATCACAGGAGATTTTTCACCCTACTGCATAGAATACAGTAAGATGAAACCTTGAGGGTTTGCAACCCCTTTAATCCAGAGGAAGGTAAAAAAAAAAACCCCAATAAAGCATGGTCCAATTTGCTCCAGGAGGGGGAAAAAATCCTTTCTGATCCCCCAAGAGGCAAATGGATATTCCCTGGATCAACTTTACCTATACAGTAAATATTAGTAACCAGTTATATTTTGTACATTCAAGAAAGAATTCAGGCATTTCCTAAAACAATCTACTGAGCTGGTCAGAACCAGATGTTGAGGGAGTCTATTCCACATTTTCACAGCTCTTACTGTGAAGAAGCCTTTCTGTATTTGGAGGTTAAATCTCTTTTCCTCCAGACCTAAAGCGTGCCCCCTTGTCTTCTGTGATGACCTATAGTGACCTTAAAGTGAATAACTCTACACTAAGTTCACTACATGGACCACTTATGTGTTTATACATGTTGCACATAGCCACAATTTATTGTGTTTGTGTGTATGTGTTTATATATATATACCTATAATACTGCATGGGGTGGCATCGAGTCATGGTCATTCATCCATTACATTTGCAATGTGGATTGAGGAGAGCCTCATGGACAGAAGAGAAATTGAAGACAAAAAATACCTCTATGGAAACCGATTTCTTTTCCAGTATTAATAACTAAATACCACAGGGGCTAGTGCAAAACCTCGAAGTATTTTTTGTTTGGTTGTCTTTGGCAAAGTGTTAAAATATTTCCAAGTTTCATAGAGTTTGTGTGTTTGTTTGTTTTTCTGTGAGGCCGCCTCCTTTCTATTCACGTAAAATGTATTTGTTAATATAGACTTCAGTGAAAAAATAAAAATGAATAGATCAGTAACATTAAAAAAGCAGCATTTGCTGCAATGCTATCCTTCAATCTGGGGCTGTCTGCTGTAGTAGATGCCTTCTGCCACTAGAAGTCTCCAGTTTTCTGGGACGGAATGACATACAGCATCTTTCAACTCACTTCCTCTGAGCCCAGATGAACACATCACACCAGCCTGGGCTCAGAATAATGATTTTTATTAGTGGAATATAGCTATATAATCCATTACCATATATATATATATACAGTATATATATATATATATATATATATATATATATATATATATATACACAGTAATGCGGTTAACGAGCATTTCGCAATACAAGCTATTATCTTTTTAAAAATCCTGACTCGGTTTGCGAGTGTTGTCTCTCAAAATGAGCAGGATTCAAGCCTCTGTGGCTCTGTGGTGTGCAGTAGTATTTGGTCAGAAGTGTGGGGGCGCCAGTGACACTCGGAGTCATTCAGTTGCACTCGGAAACACTCGGAAATACTCGGAAACACTCGGAAAAACTCAGTTACCGAGTGTTTTCAAGCCTTTCCGAGGGTTTCCGAGTGCATCCGAGCCGTCTCCGAGTATTTCCGAGTCTCAGCGGCAACCCCCCCCACCTCTGGCCACATGCAGTACTGCATACAAGAAAAGTCAATGTGGAATTAATTATCTTCGTTTCCATTGACTTCTATGGGGAAACTCGCTTTGATATGCTAGTGCTTTGGATTACAAGCATTCTCCTAGAACGGATTATGCTCGTAATCCAAGGTTCCACTGTATATAAAATACAAAGAAATAAGGCCCCTTTCACACGAGGCGGACTCCGTTTCTACGGAGCTCGCCTCGGTCCGCCGGCTCAGCGGGAGATCTCTCCGTTGATCTCCGCTGAGCCGGCGGATGACAGGTCCCTCTCTGCTCACTGAGCGGGGAGGGGCTTGTCAGGCGCCGCTGCCGCCTATGGAGGGATCGGATGAAAACAGACAGCATGTCCGTTTTCATCAGATCTAACCCGATCCGATCCACCAGCGATGGACCTGGACATAGGGCCATCCGTCTGCTTTTAGCGGATCAGACGGGGTCGGATGTCAGCGGACATGTCTCTGCTGACATCCGACGCTCCATAGACTAACATGGAGCGCCCGTTTAGGTCTGCCGTCAAAACTGACAGGCGGACCTGAATGGTCCGATCGTGTGAAAGGGGCCTAAGGCAGCACTCACGAGGCTTGAAAGGTAAGCACTCAGTGATAACGTTTATTTTAATTTTTTTAAGAGGCACAAGCTCATCTTCCCACCCCCTTGCTGCCACATATCTATGCGTGCCTTATGTGATTGGTAAGAGGTTAAAATATCCAGCAGGAACAAATTCTAAACTGACAGGCTTCATGCTAGGCACAGTGCCTTCCCTGAGAAAGTACTGTGCCTAGCACTAACTGTTAGAATAGGGCTCGTTTCTGCTGTCTATTTTAACAATATTATTTTGCATCTTAATTTTCGGCATTCCTGTTTGCAATAGAACCGATCATTCTACATTTTCTTTGCATGTGAACAGTTTACAGAGGATGGGTTGAAAACTTGAACTAGCTGACTATAGAAAGGTAAGATTGCCAGAGGCTGACAATGGAGTTATTGGGCTTTTCAAAAGTGGCGGTCTAAACAATGTACTTGAATGGACCAGAATGGGAACACACAGCAACACGTCAATATTCCACTTACAACATGGACCATCATAGATTTAAAGAAAGGGTTGCTCTTAAGAACAGCCATGCTTGATGCATAGATTTTGTTTCCCCCACTAAAACAGCCATAAAGCAACAGACAGATCCTGACTGGTGTCACATTAATATACGACTGTGGTTTACAATGACCAGTATCAAAATGATATAGGCTACTGTACTCATGACTTTGAAATTGAGAAAGGAGTGCAGCAATGATGTATGTTGTCACCCTACTTATTTAACTTATATGCAGAGTACACCATGTGAAATGGCAGGATCGATGAATCACAAGCCGGAATTAAGATCATCCGGAGAAATATCAACAACCTGAGATATACAGACGATACCACACTAATAGCAGAAAGTGAAGAAGAACTAAAGAGTCTCTCAATGAAGGTGAAAGAGGAGAGCACAAAAGCTGACCTGAAATTGAACATTAAGAAAACTAAGATCCTGGCAACCGATCTCATCACTCCTTGGCAAATGGAAGGAGAAGAAATGGAAACAGTGACAGATTTTATCTTCCTAGGCTCCAAGATCAGGGCAGACGGTGACTGTAGCTATGAGATTAAGAGACGTTTGTTTCTTGGAAGGATAGCAATGGCAAACCTAGACAACATTGTAAAAAGCAGAGACATCACTTTACCAACAAAGTGCCGTATAGTCAAAGCTATGGTATTCCCAGTAGTAACATTTGGCTGTGAAAGTAGGACCATAAGGAAGGCCGAACGCCATCTGATTTAAAATATAAAATACATTAGACAAATCCAAAAGGCTGCAAGTATGAATATTTGCCTGCAACCCTAGATAGAAAAAAATTGTAAATAACATTTGCTAAGTTTAAAAAATTGGAAACAAATAAAAAAAAAAACAGGAAACCAATAAATCAAGAATTGTCTAACTATTTAGATCCCAATCCACATTTAATCCATGTGGAATATAACTTTTGAGAATATAGATCCATTTGGTTTCCATTCTTGATAATTCCCTAACCTTATAACTCCCCCTCCAATGGGGAACGAGATGGCCACCACCAATCATGGCTGAATGGGGTCCCTAAAGGACTTCTCTGCATTAGATGGAATTGTTCCAATATTGTTGATTTTAACGCCCAATCTCAGGTTCTGATTCAAAGATTCAGGGAGAATGGTTATGATCCTTCCTCTTTGGATTCAACACTTGATGTGGTCAGAAATATGGATAGAGATGCATTGGCATATTTTACAGAATGATAGGGTTTTGTGCCCTCTCCCCCCCCCCAACCTCAATTCGTCTTTAGGGGTGTTCCCTCTTTAAAAGACAAGGTTGCAGTCAGTATTATAGACCCCCTGTCTAGACCATCTTTTTTTCATCATCTAGTAACTGGGTATTTTAAATGTGGAAAATGTCAGGTCTGTAGCCTTAACAAATGTAGGACTAGGAAAATCTGTGTCTTCTCATCTAGCATCACTTTGAGAAATTATACATTTAAAGGGGTTGTAAACCCTTATGTTTTTTTCACCATAATGCATCCTATGCATTAAGGTGAAAAAACTTCTGGCAGTGACCGGCCCCCCAGCCCCCCCGGTTTACTTACTTGAGCCCTTTCATCCCCTCGGCGGAGACATGCTCTCCCTCTCTGCATGGAGTCCCGGCTCTTGATTGGATAGATTGATAGCAGCGAAGCCATTGGCTCCCGCTGCTGTCAATCAAATCCAATGACGTGGGCACTGGGGGCGGGGCTGAGTCCGGTATTAGTGTCTATGGACGCAAATGCTGGACTCGGGAGCGAGCCCGCAACGTAACCCCCCAGGAGAGTGCTTCTCCTAGGGGGTTATCTGATGCAAGGAGGAGCCGCAAGAGCTATCGGGGGACCCCAGAAGAGGATGATCGGGGCCACTCTGTGCAAATCGAGCTGCACAGTGGAGGTAAGTATGACATGTTTGTTATTTTTAAAAAATAAACACAAAGCCTTTCAATCACTTTAAGCCGTTCATTACATGTTGCACCACGAATGTGGTTTACCTGCTCCAGTGCCTGTCTGGGTTTCAATATGTGGGACAGACTACCCCTGCGTTGAGTGTTAGACTGAATGAGCATATTGCTAATATCCGTAAAGGATATCAAAATCATAATGTTTCCAGATATTATGATCTTGTACACAACAGAGATCCTTCTGGTACCCTTTTTATGGGGATAGACCATCTTGTTCCCCATTGGAGGGGAAGTTATAAGGTTAGGGAATTATCAAGAATGGAAACCAAATGGATCTATATCCTCAAAAGTTATATTCCACATGGATTAAATGTGGATTGGGATGTAAATAGTTTCTAGACAATTCTTGATGTATTGGTTTCCTGTTTTTTTTGTTTTCAACGTATCAAATGTTGTTTACAATTTTTTAGATCTAGGGTTGCAGCCAAATATTCATACTTGCAGCCTTTTGGATTTGTCTAATGTACTTTATGTTTTAAATTAGGTGGGAGGTATAGGTATTGGTATCTGATGTGAAAGTGCCTTTTTTTTTTTCTCCCCACGGGGACTCTCGTTTAATTTGGGGCAGGTATGCTGTTGCTCATGTTTCTATCTGTCTTTAGAATGAGACGTGACCTTTTTTATAATATGAGAGCGAGGCTTGGTTGCCGTCCTCCTTTTCATTCAGGCTGCAAAGATGAAAGCAAGGTTTGAATCACCTAGCTCTCTACTTAGTGCGATGGCAGGAAATTACGTTCATTCCCCAGAAGAAGTCCTTTTAGTGACGAAATCTGTCGGGCAGAGTTGTTAGTTCCTGCTATCGCGCGTTTCCTAACTTGTCCGGATGTTCCGTGGTGGCCGCCTTTATTTTATATCACACTTTTTCAACTTGAAAATTTGTAAGTGCAATACTTTAATAAATTCAATCTCTAAGAGGTTTTACACTATCTAGCGTTTATATTTCTTTTGGGATCCGGCCATTGGTCATTGTGTAAGCGGAGTCCTTTGGATACATCTGAACTGATCCTGATGTGACTCCTGTCCATGCCCTGTGTCTCTACTCTCTACTGGGATTATTAGTTCAAGCCTGTTTGACCCTTCATAATAAAGGATCCAGGCTCTTTTGTAAGAGTCCAACTTAATGTGGTGGTGGCATACTTACCTGGTGAAGGGATTTGGATCCAGTTATATCCACAGTTGAATCATGTATTTTGATGAACACGGTCCATTTGAGAGACTGTTTTTTGGACTATATTTGTTATCACTTTTTCAAATTTTTTAGCGCAACACTTTTTGAATCCATTATATGTTTTTAATTGTCTTAGATCCCCTCACCTCCTGAAGAAGCGGGGTGTTCCATGCATTGAGATTGTTAACCCATGGAGGACACCTCAACTTCATTTCGAATCAACCATCAATGTGACTTGTGAATGCAATAGGGTTTGGTGTCTATAGTCTTATGGGAGGTATCTCAGGGAGGCTTCTATGTGTACTAGTGTATATACCTGTACATTATATTTTTAATCCTTTTTGTGATTTTATCTTAATATCTGTTCGAATAAAAATGGAATAACCTTTATATTGCTGTCTTTGACTGGCACCTTAAAAGTCCAACTTGTTTTCTTTTCACCTTTTATCCCCTGTAGACATGCTGATAGCTCTGCCTAGTGGTATTGGACCTGGAAATATGTAGACACCACCAGGTGAGAGGTTAATTAGCAAGAGCTCACGGAACCCCCAGCAATCTCTTGAGGAACCTTAAGATTCCACTTAAAGCGGAGGTCCACCCACCCCAAGAAAAATTAAAAGTCAGCAGCTACAAATACTGCAACTGCTGGCTTTTAATATATGGACAATTACTTGACCAGGCAGCCCGCAATGTCAGCACCCCAGCCATTCTTCGGATCGACTGTCGGGTGCAGCCACTGCCATTGCCAGTAAGGGAACCCTGCAGTGAAACCTTTTAGGTTCACAGCCGGATCCCTACTGCGCATGCGCAAAGCGCGCTGCGCTTTCTGATTGGCGCTCAGCGGAGGAAGGAGGAGGGGGGTGAGCTTCGCCACGGCACTGTCTCTGATAGTGGCCAAGGGGATCTGTCAAAAACAGGTCCCCGTTCCCCCTCCCCCCCTGGAAGGTGCTAAATGTGGCACCGGAGGGGGGGAGGAGACGAATAAGTTCCACTTTTTTAACCCTGGTTGAGAATGACTAAATTTAAAGTGTAGCCAAACTTTATTTTTTAACCAGTTTTATTAAAGTATATTTAAAAAATACAGCACTTTGCATAGCAATCTACACAGAGGAAAGGCTACATAATTGCAGTTGATTACAGTGCACAGAAATTAGCATCAGTACAGTAGAAAATAGTGACCGACAACAAACATATAACAACCAGGTAGAACTGTAAAGTACTTGTTTAGCCAAAACCTTTTAATTTTTCTTTCTAAAGTAGGAATGGATTAGAACCCCTGTCAGGTTATTATCTGTTTCACTAATTAGATGAATCATTCTCTCTATTTGCCCTGGCAGCCAGTGGCACTGGGATAAAAAATTATGGCAAATCCAATATTTTATAGTTGTTACTGGAACAAGTGGTAAAGGGCAATTTCCAGATGGGAATTCCTGTTACGATGACAACTATCTAAGAGGGAAACTCCCTTCATGCACCTCCTATTGGGTCTCTAGGACAGGAATTAAAGAAAAATCTTCCCATTGGGTGACAGCAAGAGAAAAAAAACTGACGGGAGATTTAAAAATTTTACCTACTCTGTTGTATCCAAAACTGAAAAAGTTAACTACACCTGCACTTTAAACCATATGATAAAACCCAAAATGCTCTTTAAATACAAAAAATAGTTACATGGGGGACATAAAATAATTATTCCAGTAGTGGCTCCAAACTTTCTTTTACAATGGAAATTGATCTTTGATCTTTAAGCATTGATGCATTTAGGATACAGACATTCTATATTTTGACCACGAGGTGGCAGTAAATGATTGGACACATTTTTCTAATTGATCAAACAATTGAAAAATACGCTGCAAAAAAAGCAAAGTTCTTATTGTGGAAATGAAAAGCTTAAGATGTTTGATATTGTACAGAGTGGTGAAATTATCTCTCCAAATGTTTTGTAACAGCTGTAATAAATTCCCGAGAGCTGGAAACATTAGCAGTAGAATTAGGACATTGGTATGAGCTTAGAATAATAACCAGGCCCTTGAAATATTTCTTTTTCTCTGTATTTAATCCTTATATCCTAAGATGCAAGGCTGCGTATTGTGTAATAATATTAATAATAATAATAATAACAATAATAATATATATTGATAATATGTAATAATAGTAATAAAAATAAACATTTGACTCAGGGTTCTCCCTGACACAGGATTCCCAGAACACTAAGGGGTCTATATATATATATATATATATATATATATATATATATATATATATATATATACTGTATATATATATATATGTTGTGCCAATGTCCCAAGGATTTGCACAGCTGCCATGAATAATTATGGTAAATTGCCTCATACGTTTATTTCCTTTGACCGTCAGTTCTTCTAGAGCCATAATGTGGTATATTTCTGAAATACCTCCATCAGGAAAATACCACATTATGATCACTAGAGGGAGCTAGAAATAAACGTATTAGCCAAATTACGGTGATTATTTGTGATTTGTAAACAGGATTTCCAAGATTTTGTGTATAACAGTTGTAATAAATTCCTAAAGGGTAGAAACATTGGCAATAGAATTAAGGCATTGGTATGAGTTCAAGATAATTACCAAGCCCTTAAAATGTTTCTTTTTCTCTGTATTTGACTGCTCATATCATATTAATGCAACGCTGTGATTTTTCTTTGGGAGTCAATAGGCTACGGGGGACAGAGGAGGGAGAGAGGAGATAAGGATTTTTTACAAGTGGAATAAAGCTTTATTAGTATGTTCTGTATCTGAATTTTTTTTTTTTTTTTCATAGAAAATCTCAGTTTTAAAAATTAACATTTGACAGGGTGCTCCAATGGCACAGGATTCCCAGAACACTAATGCCCCGTACACACGGTCGGATTTTCCGATGGAAAATGTCCGATCGGAGCGTGTTGTCAGAAATTCCGACCGTGTGTGGGCTCCATCGGACATTTTCCATCGGATTTTCCGACACACAAAGTTGGAGAGCAGGAGATAAAATTTTCCGACAACAAAATCTGTTGTCGGAAATTCCGATCGTGTGTACACAAATCCGACGGACAAAGTGCCACGCATGCTCAGAATAAATAAAGAGATGAAAGCTATTGGCCACTGCCCCGTTTATAGTCCCGACGTACATGTTTTACGTCACCGCGTTTAAAACGATCGGATTTTCCGACAACTTTGTGTGACCGTGTGTATGCAAGACAAGTTTGAGCCAACATCCGTCGGAAAAAATCCATGGATTTTGTTGTCGGAATGTCCGAACAAAGTCCGACCGTGTGTACGGGGCATAAGGCTGGGTTCACGCTAGAGATCGCAGCGGCTCACAACAGGAGTCCGGTGTGTCTCCATTCACCATTTCAGGTCTGAATGCAGCCCAAAATTCAGGCTGAAATCGGACCTGAAACAGACCAAAAGATGCACAGGGATCCTGTGCAATTCGCACCGGAGCTACCGCGGAGATGTGTGAACCGGCTCCATCAGGGCTGGACTGGGACAAAGATTTGGCCCTGGACTTCACCCAGACTGGCCCACTTTGACAGGTCTCTCCCATGCCGGCTTGCCACCCAAGCCCCCCCACTAGCTATTAGCCGTTCTACATTATTTCTCTTATAGGCAGTACCAGTGGGGAAGCTAGACATTATTTCACCTGGGGCAAAGAATCAGTTTGGCGCCCCCCCCCCAATGGAACAAGATTAGGCAGGAAAGTGAGGCCGCCCTCCTTCCAGATCGTATGATGAGCTTCTAAGTGTTGACTCCTGAGCATCATGTCTGTATTCAGGCGCGCTGCATAACTAGCCAGGGAGAGGAGGTGAGCACTGCGGGGGGGGACAGAGGACTGGAGGGAGGCAGCGGTCCACTGTCACTGAAATCGGCCCACTGAGCCATCGGCCCACCGGGAAACTCCCTGTAGTCCCAATGGCCAGTACATGCCTGGGCTCCATAGAGAGCCGGTCACAATCTCCTGCTATGCGAATTTGATGCAGAGAAAGCCGAATCCAATTTGCAATAGTGTGAACCCAGCCTAAGGGGTCTATTTATAAAGCATTTGCTGTTTGAATGTCCCAAGCTCCATCTAGTGTCTATAATGCAGTATTTTCCTGAAATACCTTAATCAGGTACAACATTATGGCCATTAGATGGAGCTGACAACCAGAAGAAATGAATGTATTAGGCAAATTACAGTGATTATTTCCTGACAGCTATGCAAATGCTTCATGCATTCACATAGCAAATTTGTTTAATTAATAGAGCTGTTTTTTTGCGGAAGAACAAAAGAAGCTTCATTCTTCTCTCTCTTTTATTAAAAGTGTGTATGGAGCTGTCTGAACTCAGGAAGGGAAGGAGCGAGGTGAGTCATTTGGTTTTGTGTTTAACCACTTCGATACCGGGCACTTATACACCTTCCTGCCCAGACCAATTTCAGCTTTCAGCGCTGTTGCACTTTGAATGACAATTGCACGGTCATACAACACTGTACCCAAACTAAATTTGTATCATTTTGTTCCCACAAATAGAGCTTTCTTTTGGTGGTATTTGATCACCTCTGGGATTTTTATTTTCTGCTAAAAAAATAAAAAAAGACCGAAAATTTTGAAAAAAAATGTTTTTTTTTGTTTCTGTTATAAAACTTTGTAAGTAAGTTTTCTCCTTTACTGATGGGGACTGATGGGGCTGCACTGACAGGCACTGATAAGACGGCACTGCTGGGCACCATTGTGGTGGCACTGATGAGGTGGCACTGATGGGCACTGATGATGGGCACTAATATGCGGCACTGATAGGTGGCACTGATATGCAGCACTGATGGGTACACATAGGAGGCACTGATGGGCAGTGAAAGGCAGCACTGATGGGCACTGAAAGGTGGCACTGATGGGCACTGAGAGGTGGCACGGATGGGCACTGATAGGCAGCACAAATGGGCACTGATAGGTAGCACGGATGGGCACTGATAGGTGGCAAGGATGGGCATGGATGGGCACTGATAGGTGGCACTGATGTACACTAATGCATGGTACTGATGGGCATCACTGATTGGCATGCATTATTGTGGGCACTGACCGGCATCCATTGTGGGCACTGACTGGCATCCATTGTGGACACTGATTGGCATCCATTGTGGGCACTGATTGGCATCCGTGGTGGCCATGGGTGGCATACCTGGTGGTGACTAGTGTTGGGCATCCCTGGTGGTCCTGGTGGCGTCCCTGGTTTTCCAGTTTGGGCATCCCCGGGTGGGCTGCGCTGATAATCAATCAGCACAGAACCCCCCCCCCTGTCAGAAGAGCAGCCAATCGGCTCTCCTCTACTCGCGTCTGACAGACGCGAGTGAGGAAAAGCCGATCAACGGCTCTTCCTGTTTACACTGTGATCAACCCTGATTGGACACAGCTGATAACGTGGTAAAGAGTCTCCGTCAGAGATCGGAGTTGCGGTGTATCAGACTGACACACCGCAACAACGATCGCCGTGATGCGTGCCCCCGGGGGCGCCCATCGGCTTGTTATCCTGAAAGACGTCATATGACGTCCGGTCAGGATAACACAACCACTTTGCCGTCGTCATTTTGCTATATGGCGGGCGGCAAGTGGTTAAATGACTGCTTGAGCTACTGAGCTCTGCTTTTTTTTCAGCAAAACAGAAAAGGACAGGCTAGAGTACATGTCCAAATTCATCCTACTGCTGGCTTGAAACTAAGAGTACAAAATATTTGTTATGTCATATAGCAAGGTCCCAGGCCTCCTTTAGTCTAATGAGAACCTCCAGAGCCAAGGACAGCTGACATCCTTCTGTATAGGGTGGGTTTTAAGGCAAGGTAGATTCATGGGCGCCAGACATTTCTTAAATGCAAAGAGATTTATTTTCTCTTGAACAGAACAGGGGGAGAGAGGGTTTAGGGCCAGGACACCCTTAGATAGTTGCAATGTCAATTAGCAGACTTCTACAGGTAGACAGCAATGCAGGGAAAGGCATCCAACAAGACATCTGCATGTGTAGGAGCGCTGTCTCATATGGCAACAGTCTTATAACAATTTCTAACACAAGTTGTAACAAAATCCTTTACTTTTATACAATCATTCCTTGTAGACACTCAGCCCACTGAGCTCCCAGTCTCTCTCACTAGACTTGCTGATTCACTGCCACTGAATCCCGTGAGCTCTTCTAATCTTCTTACTTTAGTGTTTTCCTCAAGCGTCACCCCCGCTTCCCTGCTGGGTCCCTGGCTTGGCGCTCCAGATACTCTTCAAGCGTCACCCCACTGGCTGGGTCCCTGGCTTGGCACCTGCTGAAGTTTCCTGATTCTTCACAATCCCCGGTTGGTGAGAATACTGCCATATTTGCTTCAGCTACTCACTGTGGTCCCTGGATACAAGGTGGATGGTCTCCTAGTGGCACCAGCTTCCCCTCTACCTCCGACCACGACAGGTTCTCTGGCCGGCAGAACTTCTGGTTGGACTGCAAGCCGCAATCCCAACCCTACGCTGCTCTCCTGCTTCTGGATAGGCCCTCAGATACCCTAGCAGCCAGATGTGGTCGTGATAGGCCTCAGGCTCTGGCCTAGCAGCCCGGGCAGCGCAACACACGTCCACCCAGACAGGCGTCCAGGTGGCACAAAACCCTGATCACCTGACTCCACCCAAATATATAGGCTCTTCCAGCAGGCCAAGGGATCCAAGAAAACCCCTGCCCATTGCTTGAGTCACCCCATATACTCCCAATCTGTCTTTGCTTTGCCCCTGTCCTATCTAATGCCACCGGGTACCCAGCCACCCAGCGGTGCAGCAACTCCAGACCTAGGGTGAACTCAATTGATCCGTAACAATTGGCCAAGGCAAATACACCTGGCAGGTAAATTTAGGAGCAACCGTGCCTAAACTTCAGGGTGCTACATGTCATATTTATGTGACTATACAAAGCCAAAAAATGTTTTATTTGCCCTGACCATATGAGATAAAATATATACAACACCACTACATCCACTTTAAATTGCTCTTATAGTAGACTCGCTTACGTGGCATCTCTCAAGCTTTTCTTTTATTCGACAGGTCGGCAAAGACCTTTTCCTAAAATCTCAGCGGCTCCTAAACTGTAAGAGTAATGGGGGCCCCTCCATGGATGTCAGTTTCAGGGCATTCCCGTGTCCACCTGGGAACTCTTGTTTACTTAGCAGTGTTTTCAGAGCAAGCACTGTGACCGAGAATGGTCTATGTTACAGGTGGGTGTCTTCACATGAATGATCAGCTTCTTCATCCAGCCACGGAGTCCTGCATATGGCATAATAGGCCCAATTCAGCCCTTGTTATGGGGCAGGCAGATGCCTGAGCTTGTAGGGAATTGATTGACTTGTGTGTTAGCACAGCTTACACCTTCCTTTGTCTCCGGCGTGTAAGAGAGGCACCAAACAACGGCTCCAAAGCTTTGAGGGATCTGTAGTCGTGCACCTGAAAAAGACAAAGCTAAGAATAGGCATTCTTAGGCTGGGAAAACTGCTATCAATAGTACTGAAGCCTTTTTTCTCACTTTTATTTTACTTTTTTATTTTACTTTATTAACCACTTCAGCCCCGGAAGATTTGGCCCCTTAAGGACCAGGCCATTTTTTGCGATTCAGCACTGCGTCGTGTTAACTGACAATTGTGTGGTCGCTGTACAAAAACAAAATTTACATCCTTTTTTCCCACAAATAGAGTTTTCTTTTGGTGGTATTTGATCACCTCTGCGATTTTTATTTTTTGCGCTATAAACAAAAAAAGAGCAACAATTTTGAAAAAAAATTTTTTTTGCTATAATAAATATCCCCCAAATTAAAAAAAAAAAAAAACAAATTTCTTCCTCAGTTTAGGCTGATATGTATTCTTCTACATATTTTAATAAAATAATCACAATAAGCGTATATTAATTGGTATGCACAAAAGTTAGCGATCAAAGGGTTAAATGTGTTCCTAGGAAGTGTTTGCTAACTGTGGGGGAGGTGCTTATACTATGGGAAGACAGAGATCCGTGTTCCTGCTTAGCAGAAACAGGCTCACTACCTTCCCTTCTCACAGAACGGCGATCTGCCTTGTTTACATCGGCAGACCGCCGTTCTCTTCTCTCGGGAACAATCGTCGGCTCCCGGCAGGACATCGAATCCAATAACAGCGGGAGCAGGTCGCCGGCAGCATGCGCGCTTGCCCCAGACCTGAAAGTGTCAGATCACGTACTAGGTAGGTGATCTGGTCCAGAGCAGCCGCCCTCTGTGGGGCATGTGCATTGGGCAGTCCGCAAGTGGTTAAAGTTGAAGTAAAGGAAATGTTTTTAAAATGTACTGACAGGCAGGGTATTTACTACAGAAGAGACCCTATTGGTCTGCCATAAAGTGACGTCATCGTAGGCCAGTCTATCAAATCGTCCAAGGCATGGAACCCGGAAGGAAGACCGGGAGAAGATGGAAGCGCGGGGGGGCCAGCTGGATCGATCCCACCGCAGTGCTGGTGGGAACCTTTATGACAGGTAAGTCTTTCATAATGTACTGATATAGCACAATATGGCATAACCAACCTGGGGGGCCCTAAAATTATATAGCGGAGTCCACTACCGCTTTAAGCTGCAATAGGCAGCGGACAGGGGTGTTTACATGCCGCAGACGCAATGCTTTGCTTCAGGTCCGTGGCAATGTTGACCCGAACCACCTGTCAGTAGCCTGTGGAGCGCAATCTGAGGCTGTTGTTCCAGCTCTTCCTTAGTAGTAGCACTTACTTTGCCAGCTTTTTGTTGCCCTGTCCCAACTTTTTTGAGACATGTTGCTGCCATGCATTTCAAAATGATCTTATTTTTTTCTTAAATCGGTATATTTTCTCAGTTTAGGGTTGAAAATGTTTTTATTAAGACAACAGTCAAAACATATAAGGAAGACATTAGAATAGCGAAAAGGAAATAGTAAGTCTGCTCAATGGCTATCGCCCATAAGATGACTTATACATATTAACAGTACAGTATGCATACTATGATGAGTGTCACTATAAAACACTAGAAAAATTTTGGATCTGTTGTTCGTATAAGAAAAAGAGATAAAAGAAAAAAACAGTAAAAGGGAAACCAGCGGAAAGGGTGGAGAAGGGGAGGGAAGGAGCCAGGGGATAGGAGAAGATAAGGAGGAAAGAAAGGGTGGCTGGGAAAACGCTCTCTCTACCAAGAGAATTATCACCTGGAAAAAGAGGAGATGATATAGCAATATAACAATAACCCCAGAAGCCCCGAATCAAGGCAAAGTCGGGGATGACCCCGCCGGGGTCAAGAGCATCGTGGTGAGGCTATTGGAGGAAGAGAAGCGGAGCCAAACATACCATAAAAGCTTATATTATTATTATTATTATTATACAGGATTTATATAGCGCCAACTGTTTGCTCAGCGCTTTACAACATGAGGGCAGACAGGACAGTCACAATACAGATCAATACAGGAGGAATCAAAGCTTACAATCTTCTATTTGTCAAAGCTGCTATTATCCAGTGCCAGCATCTCCTCCATTCTCATGATGTCATTCACAGTGGAGTCCCACAGGGACAATGGGGTGTAGTGGTAGTCTTCCAATATAAGGGGACGAGCTGTCGTGCTGCGGATAAAAAAAAAAATAAAGAAGGCAGCTTTTCTGGGATGCCATAGATCCAGGGAGCATGGAGAGAAGGGCATTCTCTGCTGCAGAAAAGAGCTTGACATTTTCCAAACTGAATTTGGGGCCCCGTATCTCGGGGCCACTTAGTGCTAGGAACCCCAGCTTTAGATATGTTGTAGTAATAGTTCCACTGGGTTTGCACACCAAATTTGTGGTTCCTAGCACCAAGTGGCCCCAAGATACGGGGCCCCAAATTCGGTCAACTGTGTCCATCTGCCGCAATGTCAATTCGGGACCCTTTGGTCCAGAGACCCCAAATTTTTGCTGCAGCTAGGGGACAACTAGGAACCCTTAACTACCGAGTTTGAAGTTCGGGGGACCTATGGCTGCAAATGGGCACAGTGAGGCTGCAGATGGGCATTGTTGACCCTCCTTTCCACTTACAGTAGCTGCGCATTTCTCACCCTAGGCTTTTACTCGAGTCAATACGTTTCTCCAGTTTTTCGGGTCGGCATATACTCGAGTATATATGGTAAAATATGACACCAACATCCCGTATAGATAAGAGGAAATATTTGGAAGATATGGGACTTTATGGGTGCATAACGACAAGATATTGAATCAACAATATGTTAAAAAATATATACAAATTGTATTAAATGAACAATGTCATAAAATCAATACATACAATATAATCATAGCCATAGGTGTGTGCAAAACATCCCATTTAGCGACAATGATTTACTGTAATCACGTTCATGTTTCCTACATGTTTCCCTATATGGCTTCTTCAGGAAAGAACGTGGCGGTTCGTTTGTTTAAGTATAAGAACCTATAATCCGACAACTTTAGTTATGCAACAAAGACAGAAAAAAATACAGATTAATACATCAGATATAAACATGTTATATCTCATTATATACTTATGGCTGCACCTATGCAGGAAGCAAGAGACAACCAATTAGAAAAACCAAAACCCCTACCTCATAATTTGCGTGTGGGAGCCTGGACAGACTTAAAAAATGAATAGAGAATGTGATCCAACAATATACTGCATCCACATGACCATAAATCGCCAATTATTGTCAAGTCACCCGTAGGGAGGGGTGAAGAGTGATATAATGTCAGATGTTTTAAAGATAACCTGCCAAAAAATGAATATATACTAAGTTCAATGAATAGATGTAGAGTATAAATAAAGTATAGAAATTCATGGCAGGAAAATAAGCCTATGCTTTTGATATGTTTTCTATTTTTTATGGTGAATAAAAAAAAAAAAATGGGTTTATGAGATTTGCAAATCATTGTTTTTATGTAGATTTTTTCACAGCATCCCAACTCTCTTTGGAATTTGGGTTATATTAGCAAATTGCTAGCATAAGACTCTTGCACATGGGCAACAAAACGCAACGTTTTTCCAGCTTGATCTGAATGCATTTTTCTATGAGTCCATGCACACAGCCATGTAAATGTCAGTAAATTAGGGCCACATTCAGATGTGTAAAAAGTTCCAAAATCTACATTTCTAGTCTGTATATCCTAATCGAACAAAACAGGACTTGGGCAAAGTATTTGTAGACCCTGTTCATATCCTCGTACCTTCAGGTGCTTGAACACTGGAAAACGTTTAGGGACACACCCACTGGGAGCATCCTCTCTATAACCCTGCCCCACCCACTGGGCGTCCCCCTATAACCCTGACCCACCCACTGGGCATCCCCCCATAACCCTGCCCCACCCACTGGGCGTCCCCCTATAACCCTGACCCACCCACTGGGCATCCCCCCATAACCCTGCCCCACCCACTGGGCGTCCCCCTATAACCCTGCCTCACCCACTGGGCATCCCCCCATAACCCTGCCCCACCCACTGGGCGTCCCCCTATAACCCTGACCCACCCACTGGGCATCCCCCAATAACCCTGCCCCACCCACTGGGCGTCCCCCTATAACCCTGACCCACCCACTGGGCATCCCCCCATAACCCTGCCCCACCCACCGGGCGTCCCCCTATAACCCTACTCCACCCATTGGACATCCCCCCATAAACCTGCCCCACCCACTGGGCGTCCCCCTATAACCCTGACCCACCCACTGGGCATCCCCCCATAACCCTGCCCCACCCACTGGGCGTCCCCCTATAACCCTGCCTCACCCACTGGGCACCCCCCCTATAACCCTGCCCCACCCACCGGGCGTCCCCCTATAACCCTACTCCACCCATTGGACATCCCCCCATAAACCTGCCCCACCCACCGGGCGTCCCCCTATAATCCTACCCCACCCATTGGGCATCCCCCCTATAACCCTTCCCCACCTACTGGGCACCCCCATAACCCTGCCCCACCCACTGGGCGTCCTCCCCATAACCCTGCCCCACCCACTGGGCGTCCTCCCCATAACCCTGCCCCACCCACTGGGTGTCCCCCTATAATCCTTCCCCCACCTACTAGGCATCCCGCCTATAACCCTGCCCTACTCCATGAGTACTTTCTAGTGTCCTAAGATGATGGACCTCTTCCCCCTTGCACAGAAATCACTCTTAGCCTAACTAGTTTATTATTTTATCTTTAGATTCTTAAATCTTCTCTTCACTGTCCTCTAATAAAGGGGTCTCCAAACTTTCTAAACAAAGGGCCTTAGACTTTAGGGGGGCTTGATTGAGGCCAGTGGGAGTAGAAAGTGCACCAGAATCAGTGCTAGTAGACAATGTCTCAGGCTTGGTGGTCAGTGGGAATAAAAAAAAATTACTTAACGTAATAAAATTACTTACCGCCTGTGGTCAGTAGGAGGAGGAATACTGCCAATCATTGGTGTCAGTGGTGTCATAAACAAATCCTCCTCCATAAGTTGTACCTGTTTATCTGCAGTCTTCTCATTTCTACATTCGTTCAAATTCCAGCTTGTTTGATCTGTCAGAAAAAAAGGGGGATGGAGAGCTGAAATTAAACACTGCAGAGCTCAGCGAGGAGAGCTTTGAGAGCTGATTGGTGGGAAGGGACACCCCCCCCCCCCCCCCCTTCACACAGTGAACAGGAACAGAGCTTAAGGCTGTCAATCACAGGCTGTGTGCTAAAGCCCCCTCCCCTGTCACCTTTTTTCTCTTGGTGTCAGGAAGTCAGAAATGACTCATGTTGATAGCAGAGGAAAGGGTCAGCAGACAAAAGTTACACTTATGCCCTGTACACACGATCGGACATTGATCGGACATTCCGACAACAAAATCCATAGGATTTTTTCCGACGGATGTTGGCTCAAACTTGTCTTGCATACACACATCGCACAAAGTTGTCGGAAAATCCGATCATTCTGAACGCGGTGACATAAAACACGTACATCGGCTCTATAAACGGGGCAGTAGCCAATAGCTTTCGTCTCTTAATTTATTCTGAGCATGCGTGGCACTTTGTGCGTTGGATTTGTGCACACACGATCGGAATTTAAACGATTGGATTTTGTTGGCGGAAAATTTTATATCCTGCTCTCAAACTTTGTGTGTCGGAAATTCCGACGGAAAAAGTCCGATGGAGCCCACACACAATCGGAATTTCCGACAGCACAATCCGTTTGCATTTTCTCCATCGGAAATCCGACCGTGTGTACGGGGCATTAGTGCTCTGGATAGAGACAAGTACACACTATAGCCATATGCTTTGTTCATATTTCATGTCGGAAGTTTACAACCACTTTAAAGAAGAATGATGATTGGTCCTTATAGGCAACTGTCACGTGTACAGTATGCGTTTTTAGCGAATAAAAAAAAAGGAAAAGCAAACAATGATAATAATGGGCATGATTCGTAAAAACTGGAAACATAAAAATAAGAAAAATTAAAAAAAAGGAGAAGCAAACAATGATAATAATGGGGGTGGGTCATAAAAACTGGAAATAGCGAAATAAGAAAAATTTTATTTGGCGCCAATAGCTTCCACCTTTTATTATATAGATCAGTGATGGCGATCCTTGGCACCCCAGATGTTTTGGAACTACATTTCCCACTCCAGAGTGCAAGAGCATCATGGGAAATGTAGTTTCAAAACATCTGGGGTGCAAGGTTTGCCATCACTGGTGTAGATCATATAAACAAGTATTTTGATTGGTTGTTTTGTGGCTCTCCAGTTTTGTGCTCTTTTTTTGTCTTTTTTTAATGAATCGTCCCATACTGTATAGTTTTTTTTTTTTTTTTTTTTACAAAAATGTCCTGTTGGAACTACGCCATTGTGACTTGTGAGATGACAAAGGTTGGAGTTATCTCATCACATAATTCCCTAAAATAGCTCTCCTTATCTTATCTGCATAAAATAACTTGTTTTTTTTTTCCCATAACTTGTCTTTCACGGTTCCGGAGCCCCGAGTTCCTTTGTTTATCAGACCTTGATAGTGCATGCACTCACATGGCGCAGGCAGACGGGACCCCCTCAGATCTGTGATGGCTTCTCGCTGCTAAATCTTCCCCACCAGTGTTTTTAGAGCAGAGAAGCCTCTGTTTAGTTTATGGCTTTTAAGATACAGATGTTTGGATGGTCGGTTCAATTCCAAGGTTTTGTTCCATGTTTCATAGTGTGCTACTAGCATCAACATCCCTCCCCCCATCAAGCCTTTGATACTGTACGGCTCCCATCCCAATTATGTGATGTGTGTACATATGAATTACAGCGAAGATCGGGGCCTTGATGTGGTTACCCCGGGATGGGAGGCCTCGTCCGACATCACAAATAAAAGCTTCAGTTCCGCAGAGAGAGGATTTAGGGTGGGATTCTAACCCCAAACCTTTATTTTCCCATCTATTTTAAGCCATTTCCTTTTTTTAAACGTAAGGCGCAATTAACAGACGGTAGCCTGCAAGCTGTTCTCCAACTTCAAGGAAATCAATCTTTTTTTTTTTTTTGTTAATGTGGTGGACACTAAACCAAAAACATGCATTTCGTGAACATTCTGGCATAGCTTTTTCTTTTTTTTAGAGTGCCGTGGTTTAAGATGCTAATGTGAACATTTCCTCTAATGGGTTTATTATTAACCACTTGCTTACTGGGCACTTTTACCCCCTTCTTGCCCAGGCCAATTTTCAGCTTTCAGTGATGTTGCACTTTGAATGACAATTGCACAGTCATGTAACGCTGTACCCATATGACATTTTTATCTTTTTTTTTTTTTTTATACAGATAGAGATTTCTTTTAGTCTTATTTATTCACCACTGGGTTTTTTATTTTTTGTTAAACAAACAAAAAAAAGACAGAAAATTATGAAAAAATAAAAAACCTTTTTCTTAGATTCTGTTATAAAATAAAATAATTTTTCTCCTTCACTGATGTGCACTGATGGGGCTGCACTGATAGGCGGCACTGATAGGCGGCACTAATGGGCACTGATAGGCGGCACTAATGGGCACTAATAGGTGGCACTGATGGGCACTGATAGGCAGCACTAATGGGCACTAATAGGTGGCACTGATGGGCACTGATAGGTGGCACTGATGGGCACTGATAGGCGGCACTGATGAGGAGGCACTAATGGTCAGAACTGATGGGCAGTGATGGGGGCAGCTGCAGCAAAGAAGGTTTTTCACCTTAATGCAAAAACTTGAGACTTTACTATGCCTTTAAAGCACGATATACAGCACAGTGCTTCTGCATAATTTTTCCCATTCTATGCTGTAAAATATTTGGTTGATCCTGTTAATGTGCCCCCCTAGGTGTGATGACCATGGTAATCACGGCTGCCGTGGTCAGTTTATATACCTCTGTCATCTCTCTGTGTGCTCAGTCTCTCCCTCTCCCCCTCCCTCCCTGCCTGTCAGCTCAATAGCCTGTGCTGTGAGAACTTATCTCCTCCACGACAGGAGGAGAGGGGCGGGGAGGAGATCGGCTGATCAAGGATGACGGAGGCACGTAAACCCCTAATAAAATACTTTGGTTATTACATGACAAAATGTGTAAAAATTCAAGGGGTTTGAATACTATTTTAAGGCACTGTATTCCATGTGGCTGTAAAGTCACTGAGCACAATTACTGGAATCCCCTCTGTTATAGCAAGCTATATTGTACAGTGTATGTGTTTTTTTTTTAATTATGAAGCTGAATATCTTTATGCATTAATCTCATAAGTGCTGGACTCAGGTTGCCATCATCCCTTAATTCATGTATGCATTCTAGTAATGGACGTCTTTATGGGACTTTTACAAGACAACCAGATATAGAAGAAAACACATTGATATAAAAAATATAATGTTTTTTTGAAATTCTTAAAAGAAAATCTTTAAAAGCTTAAAGGGGTTTGTAAAGTTAATTAAAAAAAAAAAAATAACAAACATGTTATACTTACCTCCACTGTGCAGCTCGTTTTGCACAGAGTGTCCCCGAACCTTGTCTTCTGGGGTCCCTCGGCAGCTGTCTCAGCTCCTCCCCGCAAGAACTAAACACCTTCATGTGAGCTCTCTCGCATGGTGTTTAGTTCTTGCGGGCGCGCTCCCGTGATACAGCCGGCGGCTATAGCCGCTCACTGTATCACTCGGCCCCGCCGCGTCATTGAATGTGATTGACAGCAGCGCAAGCCAGTGGCTGCGCTGCTTTCAATCCATCCACTCTAGCCAATCAACGGCCAGGCTGAGCGGCGAAGAGGAAATTGGGGGCGAGCGCAGCAGGTGAACGGGCTCAGGTAAGTAAAATGGGGGGCTGGGGGGGCCGGTATTGTCCGATATTTTTTCACCTTAATGCATAGGATGCATTAGGGTGAAAAAACGTGAACCTTTACAACCCCTTTAATCTTTAAAATCAGGGAAAATTGACATTCAAAGTTAACATGATGTGCGTAATATCAGTGGTAATACCCTATAACATAAACAGCTGCACACTCCCCAAGGTGGGTATACTCTCCGAGGTAAGTAACACACATGAATAGAAAAGGCAATTCAACCAGGTTTCGAATGTCTTCATCAGGGATATTAATCATCATCCTGAAAGGTAAAAAATTCTACCATAATTTACATTCTACATTTGCATATTTCTACATTTCCATATTGTAATACACAGAAATAATTTGAGCCAATACTTACATATATCTGAATAAATTGCCAGTTTCCCTGTGAGATAAACAGCCCTCCACTAGGCGGGGACAAAGAAACCCAACAGGAACAAATATCTTATATATATATATATATATATATATATATATATATATATATATATATATATATATATATACAGTATCTCACAAAAGTGAGTACACCCCTCACATTTTTGTAAATATTTTATTATATCTTTTCATGTGACAACACTGAAGAAATGACACTTTGCTACAATGTAAAGTAGTGAGTTTACATCTTGTATAACCATAGTCTGCTTGTCTTCAGCAAACTGTTTGTGGGCTTTCTTGTGCATCATCTTTAGAAGAGGCTTCCTTCTGGGACAACAGCCATGCAGATCAATTTGATGCAGTGTGCGGCGTATGGTCTGAGCACTGGCAGGCTGACCACCCACCCCTTTAATCTCTGCAGCAACGCTAGTAGCACTCATACATCTATTTATAAATATATATACAGTATCTCACAAAAGTGAGTACACCCCTCACATTTTTGTAAATATTTTATTATATCTTTTCACGTGACAACACAGAAGAAATGACACTTTGCTACAATGTAAAGTAGTGAGTGTACAGCTTGTATAACAGTGTCAATTTGCTGTCCCCTCAAAATAACTCAACACACAGCCATTAATGTCTAAACCGCTGGCAACATAAGTGAGTACACCCCTAAGTGAAAATGTCCAAATTGGGCCAAAAGTGTCAATATTTTGTGTGCCCATTATTTTCCAGCACTGCCTTAACCCTCTTGGGCATGGAGTTCACCAGAGCTTCACAGATTGCCACTGGAGTCCTCTTCCACTTCTCCATGATGACATCACCTTTACCCTCAGCTTCTTTAGCAAGGCAGTGGTCGTCTTGGAGGTGTTTGGGGTCGTTATGTTGGAATACAGCCCAGTCTCTGAAGGGAGGGGATCATGCTCTGCTTCAGTATGTCACAGTACATGTTGGAAATCATGGTTCCCTCAATGAACTGTAGCTCCCCAATTCTGGCAACACTCATGCAGCCCCAGACCATGACACTCCACCACCATACTGGACTGCAGACAAGACACACTTGTCTTTGTACTCCTCACCTGGTTGCTGCCACACACGCTTGACTCCACCTGAACCAAATAAGTTTATCTTGGTCTCATCAGACCACAGGACATGGTTCCAGAAATCCATGTCCGTAGTCTGCTTGTCTTCAGTAAACTGTTTGCGGGCCTTCTTGTGCATCATCCTTAGAAGAGGCTTCCTTCTGGGACGATAGCCATGCAGACCAATTAGATGCAGTGTGCAGCGTATGGTCTGAGCACTGACAGGCTGACCCCCCACCCCTTCAACCTCTGCAGCAATGCTGGCAGCACTTATACGTCTATTTCCCATCAGGCACATGCAGTCAGAGGTTCAAAACACCAATTTTTAAGTCGGAGCCAGAGCTCTCCAATCAGCAAGGAGTATGAGCTTTGCTATAGGTCTGACTCCATAGGGGTGTGGCGGACCTCTGCAGAGAGATCCCTGCTTTCCCATAGAGAATAAGGGTCCCACTCTCTAGCTGCTGGCAGAGGACAAACCTTTCTGTGTCTGGTAGCACTGCTTTGTAATTGTAAGATACTGAACACCTTATTGTTGCCCAAATCTACCTCTCTACTCCTCAGTTCACGTCTTCTGTCTCCTTGCACAACACTAATTTACCAACTTACATATCAGTATGGATGTCACACCACCTATTGAAATCAATAGCACAATTATTAGCCCCTCCCCTCATGTCAGGGTGCTAGGTGTAATCCTGGACTCTGACCTCTCCTTTTGGCTCTATATCCAATCACTCTGCAAATCTTGCCACCTCAACCTCCGCAACATCTCCAAAATATGCCCCTTCATAAACACTGACCCTACCAAGATATGAATTAATTATCTCCCCTGATTATTGCAACCCCCTCCTCATTGGCTTACCTCTCCACATACTGTCCACCTTTCAGTCTATCATGAATGCCGTTGCCAGACTCCTCCACTTTACTAACCGCTCAGTGTCTACCACTCCTCTAGGCCAATCCCTCCTATGGCTTGTGCTTGCCCAACAAAAAAAATTCAAAACACTGGCAACATACAAAGTCATCCACAACTCTCCCCCGAGCTACATCACCAACCGTCATGGTCGGGCCCTAAAGCCCCACCCACTCCCGCCTATGTCCCGCCTTTGCCCACCCTCTAGTCTGTGTCTATACAGGCTACTTCCAGCTTGGCTGTTTTTCAGTCAGTTTACCAATTACCAGACGGGAACAGGCAGAGAGAAGCACACAAATTAATAGAGAAATCTGTGTGCAAACTAACCTGCAGGCAAAAACTTATAATGAAGATATTTAAAAAAAAAATATATATATATATAACATAGATTTACAGGTAAAAAACCTTGTACTGACTTGTACTCATAGGCGTGCGCACTGGATGTGCTGGGCGTGCCTGGGCACACCCTAAACACCCACTGTGGTGCAGATTTCCCCTGCTGAATGGGCCCCTATGTCATTTACTGGCCCCTTCCTTTTGTCAATGAACACAGGGAGTGATTGGTACCGATCACTCACTGTGTTTATACATAACTGAAGCATAGTAAACTGTGTTTTATATACACACACACACAAACACACGGATGTGTGTTCGAGCTTTAGAGTGCACACCCTAATGCAATAGGCTGCGCACACCTATGCTTGTACTGTTTTACACACCCAGCTATTGATTGGCATATGGGTGTGTGTTATGTAAAATAGACTGAGCATGATAGAAGGCATGAGGACTCATGGGAATTGTAGTTCCCTGTGGGAGATGCAGATTCTAGCACAGTGGAAGGAAATGACATGCTAGCTCTGCTGAACTCCTCCCACCATCACTAGCATTATACAGCAGAGGAGGGCTGGTGGAGGGGATTAGAGACCCCAATTGCAGCTATATGCTAGGAAAATAATCATTTCAGTTAATTTGTTTATTACCATGTGTAACTTTCAGGTATTTATATGAGGATTTACTAAAATGTGTATGTTGCCTTTAGTTGTACTTTACGTTAGCTTGTGATTTCTCACTTTCACCAGTAGATGTCACTGGTATCACTACTTATAGTATCAGATTTCACAAACAAAGCTAAGTTATGAATATTTATATTTTCTTTCAGCCAATCCAGTAGGAGGTTTATGCCACTCGTGCATGTTGGGGATTATATAAATATTTGGGACAGGCCCACGGGCTCGTTCTCTTCCCCCAGGCTGAGGCCTTGGGAGGTTTTTCTGGATGGAGCTCTGCTGTAAGGTCCAATAGGCTGTTTTGGGACCTAAGGAGCTGCTGTCCTGCCTGGTCTGGAGGAAGCTGTGCTAGGAGGAAGGCTGTTCTCTCAGAAGGGCCTGGTGAATCCCTTGGAGGGCGCACAGAAATTTGGGAAGGTGCTTATTGTGTTGCTGGGTCCACTTTAAGGTTCTGATGCTGTGAAGCTGGACATTGATCTGAATCTTCAGACTCTGTAGGTGATCTGCTACGCTATCTGGGGCCCCTAACACTCACCTCCTTAACCGTTCGTCAATTACACTTCAAAAAGGCAAAAAGTGATTGGTGCCCAACAGGGGCGTTGCTAGGTCTACAAAAGATCTGGGGCTAGAGCCCATAGCAGCGTAGTATCATAGCAGAAAGTCATACGCTTGGGTGGGCATACACATGTATATACAGTAATATACGTGTGTGTATATCCCCAGAGGGCCCCCACTCACATCATGGTCCCCAGAGAGCCTCCCCCTTACATCAGGGTCCCCAGAGAGCCCCCACTTACATCAGGGTTCCCAGAGAGCCCCCCTTACATTAAGGTGCCCAGAGAGCCTCCCCCTTAAATCAGGGTCCCCAGAGACCCTCCCCTTTAAAATCAGGGTCCCCAGAGAGCCTCCCCCTTGCATTAGGGTCCCCAGAGAGCCCCCCCACTTACATCAGGGTCCCCAGAGAGCCTCCCTGCCCCTTGGGGACCCCTGCAGAGACTCGGGGCTATGGGCCCCAGATTCGGGGCTATAGCCCCAAAAGCCCCCCCCCCCCCCCCCCCCTAGCGACGCCACTGGTGCCCAACATCCTTTCTCAGTCCCCCCATTTTAGCTATGGACTCAGCCCTGGAAGTGAAATGCTAGCCTGCCCCTGCCTCTGGAGGCACTATCCTGCCTTTGGAGTGTCAGAGGTGTGCTACGTATTATAAAGTGCTACGCAAATTGTTGGAGCTATAGAAATCCTGTATAATAATCATGATTGAAATATGTCTGCTGATTACTATATATGTAAGAATACTTTACATTTATTTTTTAGACACTGTTTTCCTGTATATTTTCCTGGAGTTCTACTTTATGGAGCTTTGTTTGCTTGTATCATGTTGCCATGTTGTTCTTGCGCTTTTGCAGCATGGAAACCTTACAACATGGAGGAGGTCCCTGGAACCACATCATACGTGGTTTCTTGTTTTTCCAAAACACTTATCATGTGTTCTTCATCTGGTTGTAATGTAGCAGAAAAACTGGCTACAAGTTTTCACTTACAGATGAAGAAGAAAGGAGGAAGGAAGAGATTTTACATCCCCTGATCCCCTTATTGGCCACTCGCCTGGGACGCTGGAAACACGAGAGTGTATGATTACATCATTAGCATTCATGGCAATTGTGAGCCCATTATGACTGCCACATTCCGGAATTTTCTTCACATTTTCTTCACATTAGTGGATGGACTATTGTATATGTATGGAAAAAGTCCTTTGGAAAAAATATTTGAAGGCATTAAAATAACAAGTAGATGGGGCTAGGTACTACCCAGTCAGGAGAAGCTTTTGGGTATCCGGACTGAATCAGAGTCAGTCAAAGTGTAAATAAACCCATCGATTTAACTGTTTCCCAAAATAGTTATAATCAAGACATGAACTGTTACAGATGCTTGTGCTGTCAACCGAACTGTCAAGCCATCAAAAGGCTGGTGTCACGTACCTGGTAGGAGACTGAATTGATGAGGTTGGCCTCTCTTGTATCTCCAGGACAGGAGGAAGACGAGTGCCGACAGGTGTCGATAGCAGAACTTGCAGCAGGAGATGCAGGCTTGAGAAGTCAGGCAGGACTCCCAACGGTCCCTAATTTCGAGGGACTGTCCTTGATTTGGAACAAAGTCCCTCATAGCTCCTCATCTGTGCCTCATGTTGGTCTGATCTATATAGTTGTATACAAAATGCACTATTTATCTATCAAAAAGTGTTTTACAGTCCCTAATTTCGAGGGACTGTCCTTGATTTGTGTTTTACAGTCCCTAATTTCGAGGGACTGTCCTTGATTTGGAACAAAGTCCCTCATAGCTCCTCATCTGTGCCTCATGTTGGTCTGATCTATATAGTTGTATACAAAATGCACTATTTATCTATCAAAAAGTGTTTTACAGTGCTAAACATTTCATCCAATTTCTAAATTGCTGCATTTGTAAATTCCAAAAGTCAATAAAACGGGAATTAGTAGTGGTAAAAAAAAGCACTTGTGGGTTTAAACAATCAATTTCTTTTGTACAATTCTCCTTTAGGGGGGCGTGACAGGCGGTGTGTCCTATGCCTACACTATGCCTTTACTAATAGGTGTCCCTCGTTTCCATCTCCGAAAGTTGGGAGGTATGCATTAGGCCAGGAGCAGATGTGATGCACGCTGGAACAGGCAAAGTTAAAGGGGAACTCCGCATTTATTGCAGGTTCTGGAAGCGTGGCTTGCCGAAGCTCCTAGCAGGCTTTAGGCAGGAACACACTGCGATGACTGGAGCAGTTATGAGGGACAGGCGAAGCAAACACTCAGAAGTGGTATGAAGCCAAGTTGGAAGCAGGAGCGAGGTCACGGAGGTCAGTAGCAGGTGGGCAACGAGGTACAGAAGCAGAAGCGTGGTAAGGAACAGAGCCAAAGTCAGGAACAGGTGTACAGAGGTACGAACAGAATCCAGAATCAGATCAGTAACAAGCTGGGTCGTCAAATGAAGTCAGATACAGGATGCACTCAGGACACAGGGAAAGCCGAAGATCAGTCAGCACTGACAGTGAGCAAGATCATTCCTTAAATAGCCCGTCTGGTGCCAGAAACTATGTGCACGCTCCCGCGTGCCTGCACACGTGTGCGCGCACATGTGTGCGCGCATGCGCATTCCTATAAGCAATGTGTCCACACGCATTTTTATTAGCAATGTGCCTACATAGGCACATTGCTATTAGCAACGCTATGCACATGCACATATCTATGAGCAAGTCACCATACTGGAATTCCCTTACAGCTGGGGGTACAACTTATCACATGTGCAGCACCATGGAAACTGCAGATCAAATAGAGGCTAAGATGGCAGCTTTCTTAGCTTTAAAGGAGGGTTTAGTTCCACTTTAATATAAGCAGTTTTAAAAAAAAGTGTGGTGAAGGTGCCCTAAAAAGGATGGCTATTTTTGTATTGTATATGATGCCAGTACAAGGTCTTGGCTGCCCAAGAGGAAAATGCCAATGTGTCATAAGCAACACATATAGGATAGAGGTAAAAAGGGATAAACAAGTAAAGGGAGGTGGGTGCTTCAACCTATTCTGCTGGGATAGCTCACAACTTATTGGGAAGGGGTATGCACGTTGGCCATTTCACCTTGGCCCGGTACTGATTAAAAGTCAAACTTTACATGAATAAGTAGGGCACAGAACAAAATTGCCAAATCATAATATTATTTTGAGTAAGAGAATATTTATTTATTTCCACGAATAGGAAACCGCTAAAGTGCCGCAGTAAATGCAGTAAACAGTTCAACTTGAGAAATCGAATGTGGAGATCTTACTGTATCATGGGTTTCCCCGCATCCAGTTCACATGACAGGAGAGTGTGACTGGCTCTCAATGGAGCCCATTCACACACCTCTGGGGCTGAGTGCACAGCAGAAGGGTCCTGTGCATCTTTGTCTCTGTTTCAGGTCCGAATTCAGACAAAAATACGGACCTAATTCGGACCTGAAACAGTGAACGGGGATGCACCAGACTCCTGCTGTGCCCCATTGGCCACACATATGGTGAACCCAGCCTTAAAAAGAAGTATGGATCTAAGTAAAAAGAAATCAAATATACTCACTTAGGTGGATGCAGAATTGGTCCGGTGCTGTATCTGTCCCCTGCCGACTCTAAGACCGACAAATGAGCGATCAAACGCCGCTGATTGCTCAGCTCTAGGTCTTCAGGCTGCAGAGAGCCGGTGACTGTCAGTCACCGGCTCTCTGCTCTGCCCCTCCAGTGACTCACTGGAGTGCTGGGCTGTGGAGGGGGTGGGATTGCTGGCTCAGGCTCTCATCCGCATGCTGAGAGGCTGAGCCAACTGCCGATCTAGTCCAGAACGAACTGCATTCCTGTGATCCATAGGAGAAGTACAGCCAAGATAATTTTGGCCATACTTCTCCTTTAACTTCTGTGTCTTACTGAAGAGTTAGGCTGCCTGTGGATAGTGCCGAAGTCAGTAGGTGACCATATTGTCTAGACAGACTGGGTCTAAAAGGGGTATGTCAATGTATAAAGCGGAATTTGAAACAAACAATAGGTGTCCCCCCAAAAAATCAAAGAACCCATAATTACTTATTGAAAACTGACTCTTTAAGGTTTAAGGTGTGTTCCAAGGTGACAGAAAAGTGTTGGGAAAAAAAAATACTGTTACATAAGCATCTGCAAGTCATCATTTGTACACGTATGCATACGTCTCATGGGAGAAAAAAAGTCAGCTACAGGATCAAAAACAAGATTAAACCACATCTGTTTGGGCTTAAGCGACATTGTCTACATAGTTCAAAGTTGTTTCCCATTTGCCCACGAAAAAAAAAAAAAAATCCCAGCTGTTTTTTATCTCAGATTTTTAGCCACTGACGGTGTGTTTTCATTGGCTGTCTGACAGTGTTCCTGTAGAGTGAGCTCATTATAGAGGCAGACCTACGAAAATAGCCCCATTTTCTGCATTTCTCGCAGGCTCCTGGGACGGCCTTGGGAATATGTTAGGGTCAAGTTCAATTTTTGCGAATAATCTATTGTCATTACTTCAATCAAGGGATTGCAGGGGGGCCCTTCCAGTGGCGATCCACAGATTTTAAAAGATTTATGTCTTGGTGGGAGGTTGTAGTTTCCTTTAAACAGATCCAGAACGTTCAAAGAGAAATAATGGCCAGTTGTGTTAAATAATAAACCCCATTGATGGTTTTTACTTCATAACTTAGTATTGAAAGGAAGAAACAACCTTTTTTTTTCATTATATTTTTTCTGTAGTCCTCTATTAGTTGTGTGTAACCAGTTATCATTCAAAATCAATATTGCTTATCATGTGTCTAGTGAAAATATTAAAGAATTCCATGTATAGATCTTTTTACATAGTTACATTGGTCCATCTTTTATCATTGTATCTATGCATTGCCCATACCTGTGGGATCCATCTAGAACCTGGAAATCACTGTAGTGGACACTGTTACTCCAATCATATTCATTAGATTCCGGGTCCTGTGCCGAGCGGCTGCCGTGCTGCATTGTGAACACAAGAGGTCAGCCATTGGCACCATTCAGAGAACTCTGCATTTTCTCCAAAGCATTCTATGATTGGATGAGGTAGAGAACGTGACATCACTGCACATCCTCTTCATCTCATCCAATCATTCTCAGTTTATTGAGCAAATACAGTGTTCTCTGAATGGCACCCAAGAATGGCGCCCAAGTGGCTGACCTCCAGTGTTCTGTAAGAATTAGGGCAGCCATTCAGTCCCAGGTCCAAGTGGGCATTACTCTAGTAGTGGTATCTACTATAGTGATTTCCAGCTGCTAGAGTGGGTGCCATTGGTGTCCGCAGAACTTTTTTCAGTGGGGGGGGGGTCATTTTAAGGTCACTGATGCTCCGCCCCTTTTTTCATGTCATGAAGGGGAGGGGCTTAGTCTTCATATAAAGCGCAGGCATGCAAAGGTTTGAGAAACCTGATGCAAAAGCTTAATAGAAGGTTCAAGCTGCTATTGTCTGATTAACAAATTCTAATCTGTTTTTAACCCCTACCCTGCCCTGCCCCTAAGTTCACCCCTAAACACGCCCTCATAATTTATCTCATGAAATGACACTGTTAAATGTTTTATGCAGAATTAAGTTCCAAAAATAAATATTAACAACAACCTTAACAATATTAACATAAAGCATATCAGTGCCCATCAGTGCAGCCTATTAGCGCCCATCAGTGCAGCCTCATCAGTGCCCATCAGTGCAGCCTCATCAGCAATACCCTGGACATTTATCAATAGCTATATAAGGGCTGCTCGGACAACACAGAGCGGACCTGAGGAAGGAGGCTACGCCCTCTGAAACGCATTGCCCTGGCAACCGCATAGCGTCCCCTGTCAGTCTGTTCCATCAGAAGCTCCCTCTGGATTACGTGGTGGAGGCTTCCACAGCCTCGTCCTGACCAGCCGGCACCTGGAGTCAGTGAGGGGATTGCTTGCAGCCTGTCGGCAGCTGCGTGGTGAGCCGTTGCTTGTGGAGGTTCTCATCCATCCATCTATCTTGGCGCTCGGATGTGACCCTGTTCAGGGCTCCATAAAGGAGGATTCTAGACGCTTTGTTCTATCTACACTTGTAAGTGTATTGATTTTATTTCCTTTATCAAATAAACAAACGTTATTTGCACCGTGAGCCTGTGCGCTCGTATCTCCCTTTATGTTTCTACAGTGCCCATCAGTACAGCCTCATCAGTGCAGCCTCATCAGTGCCCATCAGTACAGCCTGATCAGTGCAGCCTCATCAGCACCCATCAGTGCTGCGTCATCAGTGACCATCAGTGCAGCATATCATTGCCCATCAGTGCAGCATATCATTGCCCATCAGTGCAGCATATCATTGCCCATCAGTGCAGCATATCATTGCCCATCAGTGCAGCATATCATTGCCCATCAATTAAGCCTATCAGCAGTGTTCATTTTGGCAGCAAATTTCGATTTAGTTTTAGTCTAAGGACTAAAATGGCATTTTAGTTTTAATCTTCTGCAATTGTTTTAGTTTTAGTCGTATTTAGTCAACTAAATCTCCAGTACATTTTAGTTGACTAAAACTCATTTTAGTCATCTAAAATCTAATGGGTGTAATTAAATTGTAATGCATTAGTTACCATTTCTCTACAATTTCCAAACTCATTATATACTGCTGGGGTGAAAAATCTCATATATTATTTATGGTATTGAGGTATGAACATGCACTACAGACCAGTGTTAGTTTTGAAGTCAAATTTCAATTTAGTTTTAGTCTCATACCCCGTACACACGGTCGGACATTGATCGGACATTCCGACAACAAAATCCTAGGATTTTTTCCGACGGATGTTGGCTCAAACTTGTCTTGCATACACACGGTCACACAAAGTTGTCGGGAAATCCGATCGTTCTAAACGCGGTGACGTAAAACACGTACGTCGGGACTATAAACGGGGCAGTAGCCAATAGCTTTCATCTCTTTATTTATTCTGAGCATGCGTGGCACTTTGTGCGTCGGATTTGTGTACACACGGTCGGAAATTCCGACAACGGATTTTGTTGTCGGAAAATTTTATAGCCTGCTCTCAAACTTTGTGTGTCGGAAAATCCGATGGAAAATGTGTGATGGAGCCCACACACGGTCGGAATTTCCGACAACAAGGTCCTATCACACATTTTCCATCGGAAAATCCGACCGTGTGTACGGGGCATCAGTCTTTTGACTAAAATGCCATTGTAGTTTTAGTCGTATTTTAGTCATCTCATTTGTTTTAGTTTTAGTCGTATTTTAGTCGACAAAAATAGTTTTCATTTAGTCGACTAAAATGTTTTAGTCATTTTAGTCAACAAAATTAACACTGCCTATCAGTGCCCATCAGTTTAGCCTATCAGTGCCCATCAGTGCAGCCTATCAGTGCCCATCAGTGCAGCATATAATTGCCCATCAGTGCAGCCTATCAGTGCCCACCAGCTGTCATTTAGCTGGTAAGACAACCGCTGGCTGGTGATTGATGAGTCTGCAGGGGACAGCGCTGGAGACAAGGTGACTTTTGCAGTGAGAGATGCTTTTGTAATTTTATAACACCTTGGTAAATTGTTTATGAGAACATTTTTTTAGATGTTTTAAAATAGTATACAGGCTCACTTTAAGGCTACAATATTCTGAAGAATGGATGCGAGGAAATAAATGGCCATTGTAGGAAACTTGCTAAATCCTCCAAAAATGAATCTTTTTAAGTACTAAAGCAAGAGCTGGAACAGGATGTTAATCATGTACATAACCTAACCCAATATTATCACCGCTAATGGAAACAAGATTTTCTGTAATCTGCCAGCGATCAAGACGTACTTAGCCTTCCTACAGCATCAAATATATATTTTTTGCCAGGGTATCAATATAGGAACCGTTTTTTCTTTGATGTCGCGTTAACATTTCCAGATCAAGCCTGAATATTTTATGAACTTGTATTCAAGGGGGGGATCAGTGGGGATTGCTACATCAGAAATGGTGCCAGGTTCTTGGAAGTCCTCACCCGCTCATATGGCACATTTGGTGTATTTTTCCCCGATTTGCATGTAATTTGCGATGATCAAGTGAGGTGATACCAGATGGCACGACAATGTACTGATTTCGGACCCCGCCCTAAGGGGAAAAATCAGCCTAAGGTTTGCTGAGCTGCATATGGTTACAATCACCTTGTGGGTTGGCAATCGGAATTAATAAGCTTTGCTGTTCTCGATGGCTGTCAACACTTCAAGCCGGGACTAAATGATGAGCAGCTATTACCGATGGTCAGCTAGGTGTTAATAAAGCAACAAAGATATTCAGGAAAAGTGGAGATTTCATTGTTGGGTATGCATTCATCCATACAGTTAAAATAATGCATGTACACTATATTACCAAAAGTATTGGGACGCCTGCCGTTACATGCACATGAACTTTAATGACATCCCAGTCTTAGTCCGTAGGGTTCAATATTGAGTTGGCCCACCCTTTGCAGCTACAACAGCCTCAACTCTTCTGGGAAGGCTGTCCACAAGGTTTAGGAGTGTGTCTATGGGAATGTTTAACCATTCTTCCAGAAGCGCATTTGTGAGATCAGGCACTGATGTGGATGAGAAGACCTGGCTCGCAGTCTCCGCTTTAATTCATCCGGGTTGAGTTCAGGATTCTGTGTAGGCCAGTCAAATTCCTCCACCCCAAACTCGCACATCCATGTCTTTATGGACCTTGCTTTGTGCACTGGTCCAAATCATTTGGTGGAGGGGGGATTATGGTGTGGGGTTGTTTTTCAGGGGTTGGGTTTGGCCCCTTAGTTCCAGTAAAGGGAACTCTTAAGGCGTCAGCATACCAAGACATTATTAACAATTTCATGCTCTCAACTTTGTGGGAACAGTTTGAGGATGTCCCCTTCCTGTTCCATCATGACTGCACACCAGTGCACAAAGCAAAGTTCATAAAGACATGGATGAGAGAGTTTGAGGTGGAGGAACTTGACTGTCCTGACCTCAACCCGATAGAACACCTTTAGGATTAGTTAGAGTGGAGACTGCGAGCCAGGCCTTCTCGTCCACATCAGTGTCTGACCTCACAAATCCACTTCTGGAAGAATGGTAAAACATTCCCATAGACACACTGCTAAAACTTGTGGACGGCCTTCCCAGAAGAGTTGAAGCTGTTATAGCTACAAAGGGTGGGCCAACTCAATATTGAACCCTATGGACTAAGACTGGGATGCCATTAAAGTTCATGTGTGTAAAGGCAGGCGTCTCAATACTTTTGGTAATGTAGTGTATATACAAAATCTCAAAGGAAAGAAGTGCAGTGAGTTTACTATGCAGCCTGACAGACTGATGACATAGTGACCAGTGGTGGTGGGGTTCAGTGTTGTGGTTGAAAATCCTACTGTAGGTTCTGCCACTCCAGGAAGAGTTGATTTTTTAAGAGGTTGAAGTATAACTAAAGACAAAACTTTTTTTTTTTTAGTTTTGAATGGAGGGACACCTGTCAGCTTTTATTGCTGTCTGTGCCCCCCGTTAAGAAGATTCACCCTCACTATTTGTCCCGTTTACTATTATCATTGAAAGTAAAAGAAAATATCAAATTTTGGGTTGTCCCAAGAAAAGTAATAGAGGGGAAATCTTGCAATAAGGACACTAGTTCTGGTGACCTGGGGGTCCCTATGAAATTCCCTTAATTTGCAGGGATTTCCTCTCACTTCCGGTTTGGCTATGGGACAGGAAGTGAAGGAAAACTCCCCAATGGGACACAAATGGCAAAAAAAAAAAATCTAACGGGGGGTTATAACCCTCCTTTGCTCTATCCAAAATGAAAAAAAAAATTGCCTTTAGTTCTACTTTAACCGTGCTTGTAGCTCTGCTTAGACTGAAGAAAATAGGGCCACTGTAAGTACGGTAGAAACAGATTGGACACATAATTACTAGACCTTGAAGAATGTAATGACAGGGCCTCTTTAACCTCTAATACTAATGGGTTCATTTAAAAAGCACTGAAACCATATCTCTACCGTAAAAAAAAAGCACATTATAAAGCATCTGGAGGCCCCGCTCCCTTGTGGCGTCACCACCCATCATGCCCAGTGTGGTGACGTCACAAGGGGGTGGGGCCTCCGGGTGACATCACCGGGTGGCCCCCGTCCCATGGCTATATAAGTAATGGCATGCGGCGGACTCAGCATTACAGCGGGAGAGAGAATATTGGAGAAAAAATAGAAGGAGAGGACAGTAGAGAGATAAGACCCGGCAGAGGGAGAAAACAGCAGAGAGAGAAGAACAGGCGGTGGGAGAAGACATCAGTGGAGGGAGAAGAACCGCAGGATGAAGACATTGCCAGAGGGAGAAAAATTTGGAAGGGGAAGAGACGCCGGAGCTGCATCAATAAATTACTTTGCCAAAAACCCGCGTGCTGTTTTTATTTTTGGCACTTTTTTGTGGTAAATGGGTAGGGGTACAATGTACCCCATACTCATTCACATAGGGCGGCGGGGCTGGGATCTGGGGGCCCCCTTGTTAAAGGGAGCTTCCAAATTCCAATAAGACCCCCGCCCGCAGACCCCGACAACCACCGGACAGGGTTGTTGTCGGGAAGAGGCCCTTGACCTCATCAACATGGGGTCAAGGTGCTTTGGGGTGGGGGGGCGCGGGGCCCCCCCCTTCCCCAGAGCACCCACCCCCCATGTTGAGGGCAAGTGGCCTGGTATGGGTGAAGATTGGGGGGGGCGTTTGCTTGTCCCCCCCCCCTTCCCTTTCCTGACCTGCCGGGCTGCATGCTCGGATAAGGGTCTGGTATGGATTTTGGAGGGAACCCCATGCCAATTTTTTGGGGGCAGGGCTACCCCTTAAAATCCAAACCAGACTTAATGGTATGGTATGCTCTTTAGGGGTAACCCCACGCCATTTTTTTCCCCCATTTTGGCGAGGGCTCCCCTCCAAGATCCTCAGCGTACAAGCCGCATCGCAAGTCAGATCATCATGATCCAACTTGTGGTGCAACTCCTATTCAAATCAATGGGCCCTCATAGGAAACCATTGATTTTGACATGTAAAAAAAAAAAAACGCTTGACGAGGCTTAACGCGGCTGTGTCCAGCGTTAAGCCGCGTTTAGCAGCTTTTACCAGCGTCTGACGTTTTTTTCCAGCGAACCAGTCCTCAAAATGCGCTGGCCCTGGCTTTTTTTACAGCTTAAAAACGCCTATGCCACTTACAGCTCCTAAAAGCCTGTGTGTGCATGGACATATAGAATAACAGGGAGAGGCATTTTTAAGCTGCAAAAAAAAAAAAAAAACGTCTGACGCTGCTAAAAGCAACTTTAAAAACGCCCTGTATGGATGAGGCCTTAAATTGTCAATGATGCCCATAGAAACCCAACAGTTCTCAACACTGTCACTCCTATAGTGCAGGTTAGGAAATAAAGGATGCATCTGATTGGTTGCAACCAGCATCACCTCTTTCTTTTTGTGGCCACACTAAAGGGTTAGCCAGCACGTCTGGTACACATATGGATTTTTAAAAGCAAGCAGAAAAAAAAAAAAAAAAAAGAAGATATTTCCCTTTCAAACCCGGCCACCCCGTATAACCTCTGTGGCATGATAGAGAAGCCATTAGTCATTAGAAAAAAAAGAAAATGTCTATTTCAACTAAACAGAACCACATCGTATAAGCGCAGGCTGAGCGCGGTCACCTCTTAAACACAGGCTGCAGGAGATGAATTTGGCACGGTATGAAAGGGGTGGAGGTGGAATCTGCCGTCCAGAGGGGAGCCAGACTAAATTTTGACTCATGTTTTCCGTGCTGCTTGGAAATGAAATGTTTATGTTCACAAAGAGGACTGGTGGCTGTGTGGCAGCTCCGCTGTCCCTGGCAGGACTGCTCTGCAGTGATTTATTCTATATACCTGACATCATGCAGAGAACAGGTTAGAATTCCCTGAAATAAGAACTGTGAGCATTGCTCTTCCACAAATGTAAATTCCCAAATCAAATTTAACCACTTCAGCCCCAGAAGATTTGGCTGCTGAATGACCGGGCCTTTTTTTTTACGATTCGGCACTGCGTCGCTTTAACTGACAATTGCGCGGTCGTGCGACACTGCAGCCAAACAAAATCGGCGTCCTTTTTTTCCCACAAATAGAGCTTTCTTTTGATGTTATTTGATCATCTCTGCGGTTTTTATTTTTTTGCGCTATAAACAAAAAAAGAGCGACAACTTTGAAAAAAACACAATATTTTGTACATTTTGCTATAATAAATATTCCAATTTTTTTTTTAAAAAAGCGAATTTTTTCCTCAGTTTAGGCCGATATGTATTCTTCTACATATTTTTGTTAAAAAAAAAAACTCACAATAAGCGTATATTGATTGGTTTGTGCAAAAGTTATAGCGTCTACAAAATAGGGGATAGATTTATAGCATTTTATTATTATTATTTTTTTTACTAGTAATGGCGGCGATCTGCGATTTTTATCGGGACTGCGACATTATGGTGGACACATCAGACATTTTTGACACATTTTTGGGACCATTGACATTTATACAGCGATTAGTGCTATAAAAATGCACTGATTACTGTAAAAATGTCACGGGCAGGGAAGGGGTTAACACTAGGGGGCGATCAAGGGGTTGAGTGTGTTCCCTGTGTGTGTTTCTAACTGTAGGCAGATGGGACTGACTAGAGGAAGTGACAGATTGTGATTCCTAGCTATTAGGAACTCCCAATCTCACTCCTCACAGAACAGAACAGGGATTTGTGTGTCTGCCTCTAGTGCCCGCGATCGCTTGTGGCCAGCGGTTATCGCGACCGCCGGTCACGAGCATCGGCACCCCCGCAGTGCAGCAGGCACGCGCGCCTGCTATCCCGCTTAAAGGAGCCGACGTATAGCTACGACGGCTCGCGGGATCGTACTGACCTGCCGCAGTATAATGACGGCGGCTGGTCGCCAAGCAGTTAAAGCAAACGTGATTTGCGCAATAAGGGCATCTTGGAGTCCCTTTAAACACTTGACCTCTGGAAGATTTACCCCCCTTCATGACCGGGCCATTTTTTGTGATACGGCACTGCGTTACTTTAACTGACGATTGCGCAGTCGTGTGTCGCTGTACCTAAACAACATTTATGTTCTTTTTTTCCCCCCACTAATAGAGCTTTCTTTTGGTGGTATTTGATCACCTCTGCAGCTTTTATTTTTTGCGCTATAAACAAAAAAAGAGCGACAATTTTGAAAAAAACAAAACAATATTTTTTACTTTCTGCTGTAATACATATCCAATAAAAAAAAATTGAAAAAAATCAAATTTCTTCATCAATTTAGGCCAATATGAATTCTGCTACATATTTTTGGTTAAAAAAAATTTGCAATAAGTGTATATTGATTGGTTTCCGCAAAAGTTATAGCGTCTACAAACTATGGAGTATTTTTATGGAATTTTTATTTATTTATTTTTTTTACTAGTAATAGCGGCGATTAGCGTTTTTTAGCGGGACTGCAACATTGCGGCAGACAAATCGGACACCTATCTGACATTTTTGCCTCTTTTTGGGGACCAGTGACACTAATACAGTAATTAGTGCTAAAAAATATGCACTGTCACTGTACTAATGATACTGGCTGGGAAGGGGTTAACATAAGGGGCAATTAAAGGGTTAACTGTGTGCCTAACCAGTGCTTTACTACTGTGGGGGAGGTGCTTTTACTAGCTGAAGGCATGGATCGATACCGCCACCGCGCATTCACACCCCAGACCCAGAAGTGCAGGATCACGTATGTATGTGATCACTAAGTACGTGATCCTGCGCAGCAAAGCCGTCTTGCTGCCGTATATATACAGTATATGGTTGGCAAGCGGTTAATAGGGTCTGTACACCGGGGGACAGGAAAGGATGGGCCCATCATGTAACCACTGTGATTGGTTGAGCCCCATCTCGATCCAGCGATGTGCACGACGGGCCTGGATCTCCTGGGTCTCTCCTTCCTCATTGGCTGAGACAGCAGCAGTAGCCATTGGCTCCCTCTACTGTCAATCACAGCCAGTGAGCCAATGAGCAGAAAGCGGAGGCGGGGCCGAGCCACACTCTGTGTGTGAATGGATACACAGAGCAGCGGCTTGGGAGTAAGCTTGCTTGGGTGCCCCCATAGCAAGCTACTTGCTATGGGCGCACTAGGCGGGGGGACATGAACACCGACAGGGGACCAGAGAAGAAGAGGATGGGGACCGCTCTGTGCAAAACCATTGCATAGAGCAGGTAAGTATAACATGTTTGTTATTATATTTTTTAAAACAAACCTTTAATGTCACTTTAATCGATTGCCAACCGCCTCATGCAGATACAGTATACTGTGGCAGAAGGGCACGTACAGGCAGAATCACGTACCTGTATGTTACTCTTTAAGAGGCGGCCTGTGGGCGCACTCGCGCCACCCGCGACAAGCTCCGTTAGCCGGGTAGCAGGTCCCGCGGACTCGATGTCTGCGGGGATACCTGCGATCATCTCACAGGGAGGAAGAACGGGGAAATGCTAATGTAAACAAGCATCTCCCCGTTCTGCCTCACAGTTAGAAACACTCCCCAGGACGCACTTAACCCCTACACTGCCACTTAGTGGTTAACCCCTTCACTGCCAGTGTCATTTACACAGGAATCAGTGCATTTGTATAGCACCGATTGCTGTATAAATGACAATGGTCCCAAAAATGTGTCAAAAATGTCCCGATGTGTCTGCCATAATGTCGCAGTCATGATAAAAATCGCTGATCGCCGCCATTACTAGTAACAAAAAAAATATTAATAAAAATGCCATAAAACTATCCCTTATTTTGTAGACGCTATAACTTTTGCACAAACCAATCAATAAAGGCTTATTGCGATTTTTTTTACCAAAAATATGTAGAAGAATACGTATCAGCCTAAACTGAGGAAAAAAATTTTTTTAAATATATTTTTGGGGGATATTTATTATAGCAAAATGTAAAAAATAATGCGTTTTTTTTCAAAATTGTCGCTTTTTTTGTTTATAGCACAAAAAAGAGAAACCGCAGGGGTGATCGAATACCAGCAAAAGAAAGCTCTATTTGTGGGAAAAAAGGACGTCAATTTTGTTTGGGAGCCACGTTGCACGACTGCGCAATTGTCAGTTAAAGCGACGCAGTGCCGAATCGCAAAAAGTGCTCTGATCAGGAAGGGGGTAAATTCTTCTGGGGCTGAAGTGGTTAACTAAGTGGTGGCTGGTGCTCAAAATTTTTTTGGGGGGGAGCAAGCAAACTGAAAAATTAAACCGTGAGTAATGCAGGACTGTAAATAGCCACTTATCAGGTGATTATTGCATTGAAATCTGAAATAGTTGTGTTTGCCCGTGATGACATTGATATTATTCCATATTAAAGACATAGATTAATGTTGCCTGAATCCAGATTTATTATGCTTATATATAGTATTAGAAGACATCTACTGCCAATCAGCCATGGTGGATATGGATATTATCCAGAATCCCGGCGCCACTGCCCTGCCGAGAGACGCCTTGGCCTTGCGTTCCACCGTGGCCCTGTGGGACGAGAAGCCAGAAGTGACGTGATTCCGCGATGAAAAAAGCACCGCCCTACGCTTGTCCAATCACATCTAGCCAAATAAAAAAAAACAATGCTGAAATGAACAGTGGGAGTGTTCGGGGCGCATCGCTCTGCACCCTGAGAACAATCTGCAAGCAGCCAATAAAGCTCTCAGCCTCAGTCACATGGCTGTAAAACCCTTATGTATCCAGTACACACCTATTAGTCCGGCGTCCCAAGCACACTTGGATTTGGACATTTTTCTAGATTTATACTTACCTAGGTGGACGCAGGATGGGTCCAATGCTGCATCTGCCCCCAGCGAATCTGCACTGAAAACCGGTCACTGCCAGGTGTTTTTTCACCTTAATGCACAGGATGCATTAAGGTGAAAAAGTACAAGGGTTTACAACCCCTTTAACTCTTTCCTGTGACTACTGGAAGTTCAGGGAAGTAGCACTGAGAGAACAAGAGCCAACAGCACTGAACTACGGATCCTGGGGTAAGAATTTTAACAAACTGTACTGAGGAATGTTTATTTAATTGGGCTCAGTGTGTTAATCTAAACCAGGGATATGCAATTAGCGGACCTCCAGCTGTTGCAGAACTACAAGTCCCATGAGGCATAGCAAGACTCTGACAGACACATGCATGACACCCAGAGGCAGAGACATGGTAGTTTTGCAATAGCTGGAGGTCCACTAATTGCATATCCCTGGACCAAACAATGCTGAGAGTTTAATACTACTTTAATATAATTTTTTGAGTTACTTTACATGGTCAATAACTCAAAAAATCTGATGTGATTCCGAGTTAAACTATCCTGGACAAAGCATCAGCACCACAGAGCACCACGATGTAGGTCTACCCTTGCAAATCCAGGCCAGTTGGCAGCATAGTGGTTAGTGCTCCTGCCTTGCAGCAGTGGGGTCATCGGTCTAAATCCCAACCACAACACTACCTGCATGAAGCTTGCATGGATTTCCTCCCACACTCCAAAGACATGCTGGTGGGTTAATTGGCTCTTGTCTACATTGGCCCTAGTATATGAGGTAGGGACCTTAGATTGTAAGCTCTTTTTGTGCAGTATCTGATATGAATGTAGAATATAGTGTATATGAAGTGTTTTGTAAATACCTGTAATAAAGATGGTGGAAGAATATGTATTGTGTCCGTGTTGTGGGTCTGGCTCTTTGACAGTCTGCATTGGGAACATGATGGATCTCAGAGGCTTTCATGTAGATGGTCGGAATACTCTCATGTTGGGTGTAATGTAGAAGAAGACGGAACATCTCAGCTAATGATGTCAGTCCTGGAAATGATCTGTAATCCTGAAAGCCTTGTTCAGGACTGATTATGGTGACTGGTGGTGTGAGTGAAGCAATTTGTCAGGGGCCGTGTCATTGCAATGCCCCCCTTGAAGAGTTGGGGGTGGGTTTGTGGTATGAATAATGCTTTATAAGAACACAATGTCTGACTGGCTGGGTCTCAGCGGTGGAGTTTCCTGAGATAAATACATTCAGGTCCGACCTCCTGAGACATGGCGCTGTCAGGACACAATGTGCGCACTCACTGAGCCTCCCCTCCTTCCATATTATACCATTCATGGTATATGGAGTCCCGTCTTACACCCACCCCCAACACCAATCACATTATATTCATCATATGATCAGAGAGCCAGTTACAGGATTTCTACCCGTCCTTTATTGGCAGGGAGCAGAAAAACAAAACGCAGAGATAGAGCCAGTCCTAGTGTATGAGGATCAGTGAAGTGCCAGTTGGGTCAGTGTGCAGTAGTGGTCAGTGAAGTATGTGGGTGCAGTGGCGCTCAGTGAAGTGTGTGGGTGCAGTGGTGCTCAGTGAAGTGTGTGGTCACAGTGGCGCTCAGTGAAGTGTGTGGGTACAGTGGCGCTCAGTGAAGTGTGTGGGTGCAGTGGCGCTCAGTGAAGTGTGTGGGTACAGTGGCGCTCAGTGAAGTGTGTGGGTGCAGTGGCGCTCAGTGAAGTGTGTGGTCACAGTGGCACTCAGTGAAGTGTGTGGGTACAGTGGCGCTCAGTGAAGTGTGTGGGTACAGTGGCCCTCAGTGAAGTGTGTGGGTGCAGTGGCGCTCAGTGAAGTGTGTGGGTGCAGTGGCGCTCAGTGAAGTGTGTGGGTACAGTGGCGCTCAGTGAAGTGTGTGGGTGCAGTGGCGCTCAGTGAAGTGTGTAGGTACAGTGGCGCTCAGTGAAGTGTGTAGGTACAGTGGCGCTCAGTGAAGTGTGTGGGTGCAGTGGCGCTCAGTGAAGTGTGTGGGTGCAGTGGCGCTCAGTGAAGTGTGTGGGTGCAGTGGCGCTCAGTGAAGTGTGTGGGTACAGTGGCGCTCAGTGAAGTGTGTGGGTGCAGTGGCGCTCAGTGAAGTGTGTGGGTGCAGTGGCGCTCAGTGAAGTGTGTGGGTGCAGTGGCGCTCAGTGAAGTGTGTGGGTGCAGTGGCGCTCAGTGAAGTGTGTGGGTACAGTGGCGCTCAGTGAAGTGTGTGGTTACAGTGGCGCTCAGTGAAGTGTGTGGGTGCAGTGCCGCTCAGTGAAGTGTGTGGGTACAGTGGCGCTCAGTGAAGTGTGTGGGTACAGTGGCTCTCAGTGAAGTGTGTGGGTACAGTGGCGCTCAGTGAAGTGTGTGGTCACAGTGGCGCTCAGTGAAGTGTGTGGGTGCAGTGGCGCTCAGTGAAGTGTGTGGGTGCAGTGGCTCTCAGTGAAGTGTGTAGGTACAGTGGCGCTCAGTGAAGTGTGTGGGTGCAGTGCCACTCAGTGAAGTGTGTGGGTGCAGTGGCGCTCAGTGAAGTGTGTGGGTGCAGTGGCGCTCAATGAAGTGTGTGGGTGCAGTGGCGCTCAGTGAAGTGTGTGGGTGCAGTGGCGCTCAGTGAAGTGTGTGGGTACAGTGGCTCTCAGTGAAGTGTGTGGGTACAGTGGCGCTCAGTGAAGTGTGTAGGTACAGTGGCGCTCAGTGAAGTGTGTGGGTACAGTGGCTCTCAGTGAAGTGTGTGGGTACAGTGGCGCTCAGTGAAGTGTGTGGGTACAGTGGCGCTCAGTGAAGTGTGTGGGTACAGTGGCTCTCAGTGAAGTGTGTGGGTGCAGTGGCGCTCAGTGAAGTGTGTGGGTGCAGTGGCTCTCAGTGAAGTGTGTGGGTGCAGTGGCGCTCAATGAAGTGTGTGGGTGCAGTGGCGCTCAGTGAAGTGTGTGGGTGCAGTGGCGCTCAGTGAAGTGTGTGGGTACAGTGGCTCTCAGTGAAGTGTGTGGGTACAGTGGCGCTCAGTGAAGTGTGTAGGTACAGTGGCGCTCAGTGAAGTGTGTGGGTACAGTGGCTCTCAGTGAAGTGTGTGGGTACAGTGGCGCTCAGTGAAGTGTGTGGGTACAGTGGCGCTCAGTGAAGTGTGTGGGTACAGTGGCTCTCAGTGAAGTGTGTGGGTGCAGTGGCGCTCAGTGAAGTGTGTGGGTACAGTGGCTCTCAGTGAAGTGTGTGGGTACAGTGGCGCTCAATGAAGTGTGTGGGTGCAGTGGCGCTCAGTGAAGTGTGTAGGTACAGTGGCGCTCAGTGAAGTGTGTAGGTACAGTGGCGCTCAGTGAAGTGTGTGGGTGCAGTGGCGCTCAGTGAAGTGTGTGGGTGCAGTGGCGCTCAGTGAAGTGTGTGGGTACAGTGGCGCTCAGTGAAGTGTGTGGGTGCAGTGGCGCTCAGTGAAGTGTGTGGGTGCAGTGGCGCTCACTACCTCCTCACTGGTCCCATGACACTGGCACTGACTCGGGAGTGCCATGCACAGTTTACACTTTTATGCCCACCACCAAACATTATGCTGCCATTTCATATACGGTATATATAGTCCTTGTCCTCCAGCGCTCCTTCCCTGAATCAGAGCCAGCCCTGGCCTCTCCTATTAGCGGTGACACGACATTCATTCAGCTCCCAGTGTTTGTACATGTAAGTACAATATAAATACTCCTTCCTCTGCCCCACAACATCCATTGTTTGCTTGTAGAACCCACACGGGGTGAGCGCCAGTGGAAATAAATGTTACCCAGCAGAGGTAGCTATGTAAATAATGTATCCTTCTAGTGAAAGTGCTTACACGTTCCTCCGGCAACCCAGAAAGCAGCCTTGGCAGTTGTTTGGAGAGAGGCAGCCAAGTTCTCCGTCTATTATGGCCTTTATGGAGGACAAAGGTGGTCTTATGGTAACTCAAGAAGAGTCAATCATATTAAAGCCCTTCAAACTTTCGGTTAAAAGAGTATTTCCACTTTTGCCACAAAATCGGGATAAAACTTCCTTTATATTTGTTACATGTTCCTATCTATGCAGCATCACTTAAAAAATATAAAACAGAAATTGCTGGTTACATTTTTAAGCACCGGTTCACAGTGCCAGGACTTCAAAGTCGCATGACAAGTCGCGCCCCCATTACCGGCAATGAAACCTTTCTAATTGGTGTGACTCAAGTCGCTCTGACTTAGTAAAAGGTTCCTGCACTACCTTGGTGCGACTTCAACACAACTTGCATTGATTGATTTCTGTTATAGAAGTTGTATTCAAGCCGCGATAAAGTCACGCAGGGATGTCGGATTCAAAGTCACGCGACTTTGAAGCCGCGGCGGTGTGAACAAGTGCTAAGTGCTTTGCTCATTCACCTAACGTAGCAAAACCTAAGATGAAAATAAAGTATAACTTTTTTTTTCATTTTGGATAAAGTAAGGGAGGGTTTTCACCCTTGTCATTTTTTTCTCTTTTGTGGAGATTTCTCTTAATTTCCTGCAGGAAATCCATGCCTTAAAAAATATTTTAAAGGGTATGCCCTTTCAGGGGTGCCCTATGCACAGAGTGCAGAGTTCAGGGGTGCCCTATGCACAGAGTGCAGAGTTCAGGGGTGTGCTATGTACAGAGTGCAGGGTTCAGAGGTGCGCTACATTCAGAGTGCAGGATCCAGGAGTGCATTATGTACAGAGTGCAGAGTTTAGGAGTGTGTTATGTACGGAGTGCAGAATTCAGGGGTTCACTATGTACAGAGTGCACGGTTTAGGGGTGCACGACATTCAGAGTGCAGGATTCAGGAGTGTTATGTACAGAGTGCAGAGTTCAGGGGTGCGCTACATTCAGAGTGCAGGATTCAGGAATGTGTTATGTACAGAGTGCAGAGTTCAGGGGTGTGATGTGTACCGAGTGCAGGGTCTTGATCAGTCACTGCTGTAAGGTATGTAGGTGTGCGCAGATGGGAAGGGTTGGTTCTCAGAGGTTCGTGCCCCGGAAGAAAAGGTAGTGGGGGACCCTGTTAGAGCCTGGGCTGCTAGCCCGGGGAACAGCCTTGTGGTCGACTCCGCGTATGCTTGAGAAGAAGTGAAATTGAAGGTATCCAGTAAATGTAGGTAATAAAGACGTTTAATTTGAAGTCACAGTAAAAAAATGAGGCCAACGCGTTTCGGGGACTAAAGGCTCCCCATCATCAGGGCTGCTAATGAGAGTTGTTACAGAATGGTCCTGTTGGGGGTCGCCTTTGACACATAGATCAGACCGATAGATGTCCAATCACTGACTGTGTGTTCAGAGGCAGCATTGAGGATTGAGCGCCGCCGAGGGAGGACACAGCAGTGGTGAGAATACGGCAGGGGTGAGCGCACCGCTGGATCGTGGGACAGGTGAGTGGCTGTTTATTAAAAGTCAGCAGCTACACATTTTTGTAAACATAACCCACAGAGGTACAGGCCGTTGCACCCGTGTGAATGAAGCCTTATTTATCCATCCCAGCAAAACTGTTGACATTGCTCTTTATCTTTCAGAGCAAACTCGCAGTCTGTTTAATGCCCGAACCTCACTGTGCTCATCTTTCCCAGTGCTCCCCCTCCATCCCATTCACCTGCAGTCTGAACTCTTTGTAAGCTCCATGTCAGATGATGTCAGAGCTTGCACAGGCTGAAGATGTCACACATCATGTGACAGTGTTCAGGGCTGGTGATTGGCTATTTAGGCATAGGCACTGCATTAAGGGAGAAGGTCACATGCACCCCTATGTCATCAAAGGGCCCATAAGTGGGTCAGGGGATGTGATCTAAAGAGGCCTCGTCATGCTGTAGAGGCAAATTGACATAGGCCCTTTAAGAGGTGAGGTCCATTTTAACTCCATCCTGCCCGCTGTTGCCCTTTAATTTTAGGCAGGGGTGGGACTTCCTGATCACATGATCTCTGTGATTGGCTGTCACAGTGGTCACCTGATTGGGTGCCCAAATGGTGGCTAACTGGTGGCCAGGACCTGTTGCTCGATCACAATGCCAGGAGTGCGCACTGTGCGTAGCACAGAAACTTCAGAGGTCATGGACACACATGTGCAGTGTTTTGTCATTAAAGCCTACCCTCCTTGCCACTGCCATAGGCATGCGCAGGGGGTGTGCCAGTGTGCCTGGGCACACCCTAATAACTGCATGTGGTGCTGATTCCCCCTACTGCCTGGGCTTCCACCTATGTTGGCCCCCTAGCACCGCAGTGCCGCTGGCTTTCCTTCTCTCCTCTCCCCGCAGCTGCTGCAAGGGATGTTTCAAGATGGAGAACGGGGGAAGGGCCTAGTAAATATGTCATTTACCAGCGTCTTCCTTTTCTAAATGAACACAGTAAACACACTCACTCGCTGTGTTCATTCATAACAGGGGCATTGTAAACTGTGTTTACTATGCTTCAGCTTGTGAATGAACAGGAAGCTGCTCAGCATGAGACACTTCCCATTCATTCCCTGTCATGTGCAGCTGAGGCTGCAGAGAAAGGCATGTGTGCATAGCTCCCAACTGTCCCTGATTTCAAGGGACTGTCCCTGATTTGGAGCAATGTCCCTCTGTCCCTCTGTCCCTCATTCCTCCTCATTTTGGTCTGATCTATATAGATGTATATAAAATGCACTTTTTATCTATCAAAAAGTGTTTTCCAGCACTAAACCTTTCATCTGATTTCTAAATTGCTGCATTTGTAAATTCCAAAAGCCAATATAAAGGAATAGTAGCATAGTTGCCAACATTGTAAAAAAAAAATGTGGGACACTTTTGTGGCTGTAGGCGGAGCTGCCCAATAATTAGGGGGCGGGGCATTCGTCAGCAGGCGTGGCCTAGCAAAAATAGACAAGTGCGGCGTGCAAAAAAATGGGCGTGGTTTACGCAAAATTGTGGGCGTGACTTAAATGGGCGTGGCTCTAGAGGGTGTGGTTAGAGTCTGAAATGAATGAGGGATGGAGAGGGGGAGAGAGGGGGAGAGAGAGGGAAATGACAGGACAGCAGCCCCAGATCCTACACAATAGAAATATGTGTATTCTAGAAAGTTTAACAATCAGCAGATAAAGATACTCCAAACACCTGGTGTTAGCACTTCAATCATCCCGGCACCATGGTTGTTATGGTGTCAGGATGATTGAAGCGCATTATTTCTATTATTATATTGTAATATAAAATGAAATCATTCAACTCACCATAATGCAGAATCAGTGGGATCCCTGAGGGTGTCACCAGCCAAGTCGCCTGCCACCAGGCGTCCGTCCTTGCTTCAGATGTCCGAGCAGAGTCCGTCCTTGCATCAGATGTCCCCAGCGGAGCCCCCCCTCACACCAGGAGTCCCCGGCGGAGCCCCCCTCACACCAGGAGTCCCCGACGGAGCCCCCCCTCACACCAGGAGTCCCCGGCGGAGCCCCCCTTCATACCAGGAGTCCCCGGTGGAGCCCCCCCTCACATCAGGAGTCCCCGGCGGAGCCCCCCCTCACATCAGGAGTCCCCGGCGGAGCCCCCCCTCACATCAGGAGTCCCCGGCGGAGCCCCCCTCACATCAGGAGTCCCCGGCGGAGCCCCCCCTCACATCAGGAGTCCCCGGCGGAGCCCCCCTCACATCAGGAGTCCCCGGCGGAGCCCCCCCTCACATCAGGAGTCTCCGGCGGAGCCCCCCCTCACATCAGGAGTCCCCGGCGGAGCTCCCCCTCACATCAGGTGTCCCCAGCGGAGCCCCCCCTCACATCAGGAGTCCCCGGCGGAGCCCCCCCTCACATCAGGAGTCCCCGGTGGAGCCCCCCCTCACATCAGGAGTCCCCGGCGGAGCTCCCCCTCACATCAGGAGTCCCCGGCGGAGCCCCCCCTCACATCAGGAGTCCCCGGCAGAGCTCCCCCTCACATCAGGTGTCCCCGGCGGAGCTCCCCCTCACATCAGGTGTCCCCGGCGGAGCCCCCCCTCACAATCAGGTGTCCCCGGCGGAGCTCCCCCTCACATTAGGAGTCCCCAGTGCCCCCCCTCACATCAGGTGTCCCCAGTGCCCCCCCCTCACATCAGGTGTCCCCAATGCCCCCCCCTCACATCAGGTGTCCCCAGTGCCCCCCCCCCACATCAGGTGTCCCCAGTGCCCCCCCTCACATCAGGTGTCCCCAATCCCCCCCCTCACATCAGGTGTCCCCAGTGCCCCCCCCCTCACATCAGGTGTCCCCAGTGCCCCCCCTCACATCAGGTGTCCCCAGTGCCCCCCCCTCACATCAGGTGTCCCCAGTGCCCCCCCCTCACATCAGGTGTCCCCAGTGCCCCCCCTCACATCAGGTGTCCCCAGTGCCCCCCCACTCACATCAGGAGTCCCCAGTGCCCCCCCCTCACATCAGGTGTCCCCAGTGCCCCCCCACTCACATCAGGTGTCCCCAGTGCCCCCCCACTCACATCAGGTGTCCCCAGAAGCCCCCCCCACTCACATCAGGTGTCCCCAGTGCCCCCCCCACTCACATCAGGTGTCCCCAGTGCCCCCCCACTCACATCAGGTGTCCCCAGAAGCCCCCCCCACTCACATCAGGTGTCCCCAGTGCCCCCCCCACTCACATCAGGTGTCCCCAGTGCCCCCCCCACTCACATCAGGTGTCCCCAGTGCCCCCCCACTCACATCAGGTGTCCCACAGCGGTGCGCGCGCTCCCCCCCCACCTAGAACCCCCGCCCCTTTCCATATCAGACTGGCAGCGGGGCGGGGGGTAGGCGGGCCGAGGCGGAGCAGGGCGAGGCGGAGCGGGGCGGGCCGAGGCGGAGCGGGGCGAGGCAGAGCGGGGCGGGCCGAGGCGGAGCGGGGCGAGGCGGAGCGGGGCGAGGCGGAGCGGGGCGGGCCGAGGCGGAGCGGGGCAGGGGGTGGGCGGCGACGCAGAAGCTTCGTCTAGCCCCCCCCCAGCCGTCTTCCTGAACTTCCACAAAATGGCGGCCGGCGGAGACATTGTCTCCGCCGGCTGCCGACCTCTAGCGGCGGCGGCGGCGGTTTCAAAAACGGGAACCGGATTTTTCGGGACATTTCCCGGGACACCACAAATCCGGGAATGAAGTCCAAGTCCCGGGAATGTCCCGGGAAATCCGGGACAGTTGGCAGCTATGTAGTAGTGGTAAAAAAAGCACTTGTGGGTTTAACCAATCATGTTTTTTTTGTGCAATTCTCCTTTAAGGGGGTGTGGCAAGGGGTGTGTCCTATGCCTGCATACTTTTGCTGATAGATGTCCCTCATTCCCATCTCAAAAAGTTGGGAGGTGTGGTGTGTGTTTGAGCTTTGGGGTGCACACCCTAATGCAATAGGCTGCGCACACCTATGGCCACTGTATATATGCATTACGTGGTCTGCAAGAGATTATTATAACAAAAAAGTCTACAGATTCCCGCACAGGATCTGCTGTGAGCTGGGCTCTGCAAAACTGAAATTTTGCAACAGTTCTTTTTTTTTACAGTATGCTGGCAGCAAGCAGTAACATTTGGAAGAAAAAATAATAAAATGAATTGCAGGCAGAAAATGTGCTTGAAGTGTTGATAAAAACTAATTATATGGTTCTCCATATTTACTATATCACAGCAATATTTTTTACTGGCCCTTTTCACTTTATTGGATTTTTATGTGTGAGCCGTACCTTTTGTGATCTACCACTAGATGGCAGTGTTACACCCACCTTCATACACTGCATTGGTTCTTATGAGTTATATATATATTTCTTATAGCAAAGTAGAACCTTTTTATAACAGAAGTTGTCTGTATTTCTCACTTCCATCTCACATTAAAAAATAAAAGGGGGTTTATGATGTTATGATAGTGGGCAGAGCCATATAAAACATTCCTTTGCACCTCTGGGTCGGCATAACATTGTAGAGCTATTTTATTCCAAAACTGCATAGGGTCCCCAGTCCTGGGTCGATGGGCTTTTTCTTACTTGAGGCGGGTTTTCCTATACAAGCCCATAGCTCCCAACTGTCCCTGATTTCAGGGGAGACTGTCCCTGATTTGGAGCAATGTCCCTCATTCTTCCTCATTTTGGTCTGATCTATATAGTTGTATATGAAAATGCACTTTTTATCTATCAAAAGGTGTTTTCCAGCACTAAACCTTTCTTTCGATTTCTAAATTGCTGCATTTGTAAATTCCAAAAGCCAATATAAAGGAATAGTAGTGGTAAAAAAGCACTTGTGGGTTTAACCAATCTTGTTTTTTTGTACTATTCTCCTTTAAGGGGGCGTGGTAGGGGGTGTGTCCTATGCCTGCATACTTTTTGTGATAGGTGTCCCTTATTCCCATCTCAAAAATTTGGGAGTTATACAAGTCTATGGGAATGCAGAAACTACACGAAGCAGGTTAAAAGGAAGTTAAATGCACCTTTTCAATAAACTCTAATCTAAAATTCCTTTTTTAATTAATATCAAGCCATACCTCCCAACTGTCCCTGATTTCGAGGAACTGTCCCTGATTTGAAGCAATGCCCCCCTGTCCCTCATTTCCCCTCATCTGTCCCTCATTTTGGTCTGATCTATATAGTTGTATATAAAATGCACTTTTTATCTTTCAAAAAGTGTTCCCCAGTGCTAAACCTTTCATCCAATTTCTAAATTGCTGCATTTGTAAATTTTAAAAGCCAATATAAAGGAATAGTAGTGGTAAAAAAAAGCACTTGTGGATTTAATTAACCTTTTTTTGGGGGGTTAATTCTCCTTTAAGGGGGTGTGACAGGGGGGCGTGTCCTATGCCTACATACATTTGCTAGTAGGTGTCCCTCATTCCCATCTCAAAATGTTGGGAGGTATGTCAAGCTAAGCCCATTGACACAGGCCCTAAAGCTGTTCCAGGCTTGTCGGCTATCATCAGCGCTGGGTATGAAAAGCTTTTGTGGAGTAGGGCTTGAGAAATTAGTTAAATTGCTCTCCTAAAAATAAAAAATAAAAAAAGCAAAAGTCGCCCAACTATGTCTCCACACTCCCATTGGCTGACAAAGGACAGGCATGGCAGGGAGAAGGCAGGGAGACCAGTGAACATCCATTCGCTGATCTCCCCTGCCTAGTAAGAGCTAAAAGCAAAATGTAAAATGTCACTTCTGTGTCCAGCTGTTTCCCTGGCTGCAATGATCTAATGGAAGCAAGAAGCTAATGGAGCACGATCTGCTGCTCCAAAAGACCCATGATTATGCCAATAAAGAGAACCTGTCACAAGAAAAGTATCACAGGACCTTTTGTACCCTATGTGATACCTAATGTCTGTTTATCCAAACTTCCAAATAAAACTTTTGTAAACAAAAAAAAAATAAAAAATTAGTAAAACCCAAAAGCAAACATTTATTATAACGCATCTTACTAATTCTTAGATGTAATGGCTGCATTTGTTTACTTTTTTAGGTTTTCTTTCTTTTATTTTCATCTGCTGATCTGGCCAGTGAAAAAGAATAAGCTACCCTTGCTGTTACAGGGATGAGATAAAACATTTACTGCTGACATGGGGTGCTTACAATGATCAGCTTTTATTTATTATGTAAAACCTTTATCCCAAAAGGAAAAAAAAAATGTTTGCTGTTACTGTTACCATCGCACAGCGCAGGTAAGTATAACATGTTTATTTTAGTTTAAAAAACAACGAAGGTTTAATATCACTTTAAAAAGCAGATCACAAGATGAAAATAAAAGAAAGAAAGACTTAAAAAGAAAAACAAACGTAGCCATCACATCTAACAATTGGTAAGCTGCAATATAATAAATGTTTGCTTTTGGGTTTAATATCGCTTTAATGCTGGACATGTTGGGTATCAGTTTATTCAGTACAACTTTATCTTTTATATTTTTCCAAAATGTGGTAATGTATTTTTACTAAAATATTGCGCTCGATAAACCGCTGCACTAATATTGCATGGCATTAAAATTTGGAACTTCCATAATTTTATTCTTGAGGGTGTGTACTTCCAGAAAATACATAATGGGGGTTTTAAGTAAGCTTCAAGCCTAAAATTATTTTTAACCAGTTCCCGACCGGCGCACGCCGATGTACGTCGGCAGAATGGCACGGCTGGGCAAATGGACTTACAGGTACGTCCATTTGAATTCCCCGCCGTGCCATTGCGTGCGCGCCGGCCGGGTGCTCCGTGAGTCGGGTCGCGAGTCCCGCGGACTCAATCGCCGCAGGGATACCCGCGATCGCCTCACGGAGAGGACGAACGGGGAGATGCAGATGTAAACAAGCATCTCCCCGTTCTGCCTAGTGACAGTGTCACTCGATCTCTGCTCCCTGTCATCAGAGCAGAGATCAGTGACGTCACACACACAGCCCATCCCCCTACAGTTAGAATCACTCCCTAGGACACACTCAACCCCTCCCCGCCCCTAGTGGTTAACCCCTTCACTGCCAGTGTCATTTACACAGTAATCAGTGCATTTTTAATCGCACTGATCGCTGTATAAATGACAATGGTGACAAAAATGTGTCAAAAATGTCCGACATGTCCGCCATAACGTTGCAGTCACAATAAAAATCGCTGATCGCCGCCATTACTAGTAAAAAATAAATTATTAATAAAAATGCCATAAAACTATCCCCTATTTAGTAAACGCTATAACTTTTGCGCAAACCAATCAATAAACGCTTATTGCGATTTTTTTATACCAAAAATATGTAGAAGAATACGATCGGCCTAAACTGAGGAAAAAAAATGTTTTTTTATATATTTTTGGGGGATATTTATTATAGCAAAATGTAAAAAAGAATGCGTTTTTTTTCAAAATTGTCGCTCTTATTTTGTTTATAGCGCAAAAAATAAAAATCGCAGAGGTGATCAAATACCACCAAAATTTTGTTTGGGAGCCACGTCGCACGACCGCGCAATTATCAGTTAAAGCGACGCAGTGCCGAATCGCAAAAAACGCTCTGGTCAGGAAGGGGGTAAAATCTTCCGGGGCTGAAGCGGTTAAAACATGTCCAAAAATACAAAAAAAACAAAAATAAGCAAAAGGGTCAAATGGCGTACTGATGCAGAGCGCAGTAGATTGCGGCTGTTGAAAAGGATACGCAGTACCACTGGAAAGTGCTGAATTGTGATTGGCTCTGACTCATCAATGGCAGCTCACCTCTCACACTACAATAACTCAAACTGACAACATTTGTAGTCAATACATTTTTTTTTGTAATCAAAGCAGTAAAACAAATTTTTCCTCCACGCTTTCAGGTTTTTGCTGTATAACAGGTTTTAACGTGTTTTTCTCTTATCCTATTAACACTAGGGGGCGATCAAGGGGTTAAATGTGTTCCCTGGGAGGTGAGGGGACTGACTGGAGGAGGAGAGAGATCGCTGTTCCTAATCACTAGGAACAGCAGATCTCTCTCTCCTCTCCTGTCAGAACGGTGATCTGTCTGTTTACATTGCATCAGGTCCCCCGGCGTGCAGCGGGCACACGCCTGCTATGGCTTTTAAAAGAGGCGACATACACCTACGGGAACGAGCCGACCTGCCACCGTATAATGTCGACGACTGGTCGGCAAGTGGTTAAACCCCAAGGCTTGGTTCACACTTGTGCAATGACAGACATCGCATGTGATTCGCAGCGCATTGCTTTGCACATCACATGCGTTGTCTGTGCGAAATCACTGCGCATTTGCACCATAATGGGGCAGGGCCCTTTTTTTGGGTCCGCACTGGAATCAGATGTCATGCCATCCGAATCCTGTACCATTTCATCAGCGAACCGACTTGGGGGTGTCATTAACTTTACGTTGACACCCCAGCGGTTCGTAGATGTCAGTGTGAACCAGTGTGCGATTCAGGTGCGATGTGGGAAACGGCACTAAATCGCAAGGTTTCCTGCATCGCACCAGTGTGAGGAACTGGGACTAAATGTGCCTAAATGCATGTACACGCGACTAAATCTACTGTAGAGCAGGAAAAAAGTGACCTGGGGGGCATAATTGTTGTTTGTACCTCTCAGATCACTTTTCCTGCATTTAGGTTCACATCCCATGCAGTCCAGTGCGTTTTTATTCTGCATCAAAAATGCATGGATACTGTTTAACATGGATTCCAATGGCCTTAGTTCACACCAGTAGAGTCCGTTCCAGTGCAGTCAACAAAAGTGGATCATGTGCAGTTTTTCTGTATGGAACACATCTGGAACGCAGCAAAAATGCACTGGAACGCACATGTCCTGGATTTGTGAGCCAGCTGTGACTTCCTGATGAATCCCAGCTTGCACCTCACCACGCATGCATGAGATTTCAAAGTGCAGGGAAACTGGTCCTGCAGCCTCCTGGGACGTGTGACGTGTCTCAGGAGGCTCTCGGCAGGGAGAGGATTGGGACAAGGCAGTGGGGTTGAAAGAAAGCTCTATTTGTGGGGAGAAAAAGACATCAATTTTGTTTGGGTACAGCATTGCACGACCGCGCAACTGTCAGTTAATGCGACGCAGTGCCGCATCGCAAAAAATGGCCTGGTCAGGAAGAGGGCAAATCCTAGTAAATTGTGAGGACAATATTAAACTCCCTTTGTTGATTTTTCCCTGAAGGTAAGTCTATAATAAGGCTTACCTTAAGACTCCTTTCACACCGGGGCGGTTTATCAGGCGCTTTAGCGCTAGAAATAGCCTCTGCTAAGTGCCTGAAAACCGCCTCTCATTCATTACAGTGTGCCTTTTCACACTGGGGCGGTGCGCTTGGGGAACGGGAAAAAAAGTCCTGGAAGCAGCATCTTTGGGGCGGGTTGGGGGCGCTGTATTCAGCGCTCCCAAAACGCCCCTGCCCATTGGAATGAATGGACATCGCTTTCAAAATGGGAGTTTTGACCCATTTTTTGGGGTTAAAAGCGCCCCGCTAGCGGCCGAAAAAAGAAAAAGCCCCGCTTTAACAGCGATAAAGTGGCGCTAAAACGGGCGGCGTTATACCGCGAATGCAGCTGAGGCCTCAGTGTTAAAGGGGTCATAGGTACAGTAAATATCTCCTAAACGTGCACCGTATACGGCGCATGCGCACTGGGCTTTGAATGGACCGTGTCATTTATTCTGCACTGTGTGCCGTGGCCGTGACTCCTGCGCGCATGCTTGGGAGTGATGTCATCGTGGCTCTTCAATTCATATGGCTGAAGCCAGGGAACCTGTAAGGAAGGAAGACCGGGTGAAGATGAAAGCACCTACAGCAGTGACCGGGCGCCCCTGGAGGGCTTAGTTTTCAGGTAACCCTGCATACTAGCATAGCTCCCAACTGTCCCTGATTTGGAGGGACTGTCCCTGATTTGGAGCAATGTCCCTCTGTCCCTCATTCCTCCTCATTTGTCCCTCATTTTGGTCTGATCCATATAGTAGTATATAAAATGCACTTTTTGTCTTTCAAAAGATGTTTTCCGGTGCTAAACCTTTCATCTGATTTCTAAATTGCTGCATTTGTACATTTTAAAAGGGAATATAAAGGAATAGTAGTGGTAAAAAAAGTCCTTGTGGATTTAATTAACCTTTCATTTTGGTTAATTCTCCTTTAAGGGGGTGTGACAGGGGGCGTGTCCTTTGCCTACATACATTTGGTAGTAGGTGTCACTCATTCCCATCTCAAAATGTTGGGAGGTATGTACTAGGCATATTATGACTTAAACTGGCCGGGCCCAATTTTTTTTTGTTGCTGCACTTTACTACCACTAGTACTGGAAGGTGTGGACTGCCAGATGTGCAGATCACCCCTACAAAAAAAACAAAAAAAACCTGACAGCACATTGGGGTGTGTGACTGTAACATTCCTTATTTCTGCAGGAGCTGGTACAGCTGAGGTCATCACTTGGCTATCAAATGGCAAGACTCTCATTCACATAGCCCTGTTTTATTTGTAATCTTATCTGATCATGGGGAGGGGGGGCTTGGGAGAAAATTCCCAGCGTGCTTTGGAGATATACATTGGCTCCCCACACTGAGCCAAAGCAAATGTCCAGTCTCTGGCAGACCCTGGAACTGCAAACGTAGCAAAGTAAACCTGTCCATAGATTCTGGATTCCAGTTGTGCTTCCTTTTCCTATCTTCTACATTTGACGTACTCGCTGTGCATCCTTTGCGGTCTCATTTTCATATAACTATTGTAGGGACCTTGCTTTAAGCCGGAGTGTGCCTAGTCGAAATTTAGTGCTTGCAAAGAGGCTGTAGTCAGCCTGAGCTTGGTTTATGTTGTCGGGGATCGTTAGGTTCCCCTAAGCCCAGGGCATCGTTTGCTTCTGCCTGCTCCTGAGGAAGGTTATTCAATAGGTAAAGTGAGACATTACAATGGATAGACAGTGTGAGCGGACCTTGTATTTAGAAACCAACCTGTAGTGTCCATCTCCAGGTCTCCTGTTATAATCAATGCTTTCTCCTGCCAATCTCTAAGGCAGGCCATAGATGATGCAACTATGGGTTGCCAGAAAGAAAACTGCTTGATTCCCCCATCAACCCTGCTGAACCGGCTGAGATTCAAACTATCTATGGCCAGCTTAAAGTGTTACTAAACCCACAACAGTAAAATCACTCTGTATATGCAGCAGAGCAGTGTTTCTCAACTCCTGTCCTTGGGACCCACCAACAGGCCAGATTTTAAGTATTGCTGTGGGGAGATGCAGACTAGAATACTGCAATCACTGAGCAGCAAATGATATCACCTGTGATGTATTTCAGTTATCTTGCAAACCTGGCCTGTTAGTGGGCCCTGAGGACAGGAGTTGAGAACCACTGCAGTAGAGCATGCTTGTTATACTCACTGTGGAACCTAAGGGGTTAATCCTCCACATTGTGTAAAAAGAATGTTTGATCCTGTCTTCTCTGATCCTCCCCTTCTTACACTGTCCCCAATCCATCTCCTGATAGTACAGAACTTTGGGGGCACTCTAGCAATACACACCAACGTGAGCATGTGCAGAGAGTATTTTTATTTTTTTTATAGGAGGGTGCATGTGATCAGCACAGGGCCAATCAGCACTGTCCAGACAGAGGGTCAGGGGTCCTGCAGCCTCAAAGGACAGTGAGAGTAGAGTGAAAACTCCTCCTACAAGCTTTAACCAGACACTGATAGACGTCACAAGACTGCAATATACTGCTGATGAGAAAAGGTATTTAGCAGTTTATATTTACTAAAATAATTGCATTTTCATGTTCCATTTTCTGTAGGAGACCAGATATAGTGAATGCAGGGTCCTGGGTTTTGTAGAATGTATCTTCAATGGTGTGGCATTTGGTGTCTTAAACACCTGAAGAGGAAATTATCCACAAATGTTTTACTTAAATTTTCAGTTTCCAAAGTCACTATAATCAGAGAATTTATGGCCACCTTAAAGTGTGTGTGTAAATATAGCCAAAACTGTTCTTTTTTTAAAGTTTGGGATCGAGTAAAGGAGAATTCTGGCTGTAATTTCTCTAATAGAGTAATCTCTATGATCATGAGCGCCAACTAGTGGCCAAAAGCAGTATATTTTCTCATTGAGGTATTTCAGAAGTACCGCATTTTGGCCACTAGATGGCAATCATAGGGATAACTCATTTAGAAAAATGAGATCCAAAATGTATGCAGCATGCAGGACAGTGTGTGACATTCGTCCAACAAATATTTTATAACTGGATCCCAGAGAGTTTAATACTACTTTAAAATGTAATGTACTATATTTCCATGAACAATGAGGATTGGAACAGTTCTTCTGTCTAAATGATGTTTCCTATTCCTGCCAAAAAAAAAACAAAAAAAAAACTTTGGACATTACTTTTTTATTTCATTATGATTTTATAACATGAACTGATCCTCAGGGTTCAGACACCGAGCAACTTTTTCCTATTGGCTCTGAGATTGAAATTAAAAGCTGAAAAGGAGAATGAGGTTAAAATAGAAAGGCAATTTGACTTGGTTTCAGCCTGTTCTACAGCTCTGTGATCTTATATCGCATGTGATGGAGTCGGTTTAATCTGCCCCGAGAGTCATTCAGACTTAAGGAAAGAAAAAAAATACATTTGCATATGCAGGGAAATTCCTTGCATATAATGTGTTGGGGTTTAATTAAGCATTTATTAAACTGAGCTCTTAAGAATGGGCAGCCTTTAGGGGACAGACAATAGGCCTTCTGTCTGGGACTGCTGTGCAGGTAACTGAATTGAATTGCTCTCTACAATATACTTTACAAGCCCTGTGCCTCATCAAAGAGCGAGCGCCAACCTTCATCCGTCCAAAGCCCATCATTATGGACGGGTGTTTGGCTTTATATACACATATACACATGATTCAAGAATACTGACAAACAGTATCTAAATTAAACCTGTAAAGAAACCAGGTTCATTTGGACAGCATATAGTGGGCACCCTAAGGTGCCACATCCTATGCCAGCATTTTTGGTGGAGCCCCCTATGGTTCTTATGAAGATACTGAAGCCACGTATACACCACTAGTTTATTTTTGTTTTTAAACCCGACAGCTCAGTTTGGAGCCACTGTACTAGCAATCCGATGTTAGTACAGCGATCTCTGCTGTGCTATTATGTTCTCACAGGGGGACGCCCCCCACCAGAACTCTCAGGCCAGCGCTCTCAGCCATTGGAGTTACTTCCGGTTATGGCGGGCTCGCGGAGTATGATTGGCCGGAGCCGCGATGACGTCCCTCCCGCGCATGCAGATGACGTTGGCACATGCAGATACAGAGGATATCTCCTAAACCGTTCAGGTTTAAGAGATATCCTGGGTAGCTACAGGTAAGCCTTATTATAGGCTTACCTGTAGCAAAAAGTGGATTGCAATGCCCCGTACACACGATCGGATTTTCCGACAACAAATGTTGGATGTGAGCTTGTTGTCGGAAAGTCCGACCGTGTGTACGCTCCATCTAACATTTGTTGTCGGACTTTCCGCCAACAAATGTTGGCTAGCAGGTTCTCAAATTTTCCGCCAACAAAACTTTTTTATCGGAATTTCCGATCGTGTGTACACAAGTCCGACGCACAAAAGTTGTTGTCTTGTACCTCACCGCGTTCCCACGTTTATAATTGTCGGCCAACATTTCTGTGACCGTGTGTATGCAAGACAAGTTGGAGCCAACAAACTTCGAACAAAATCCCACTGTTTTGTTGTCGGAAAGTCCGATCGTGTGTACGGGGCATAAGGGTTTACAACCACTTTAAGTTGCTGCTAAAGTTGTTGGAGTATCTCATAGTCATCCTATTCCTACCCAAATTCAAGTACTACAATGAAGTATCAGAAAAGCACACCCCTAGACTGTTCATTGAGCCAAAGGAGTGAATATGACTGTGTGCCTGGCTGCAAGTCCAAGTACGGGAAAAGCCCTTAGGGACCTTAAACTGCAAGCTCTTGCGGGAGAGAGCGCTACATATATTTGGAGCTTCAGTAGCAAACCGGTTATTCATGGCACCTTGGGGTGCAGCAGCAGGCTCTACTGGCTCTATACCAATTGGTTATCCAGCTAGACCAGGCTGTAAAACTGACAGTTCAGCCCTACAGGTTACATTTGGGGAAGATGGTGGCTCCTGATACAGAAAAAAAAAAAACATTTGGAAAAAAATTTTTTTTTTTTACTCACCTTTTCAGGTCTGTTGCTAGGGGGTCCCTCGTAATCCGCCTCTTCCTCTCCATGGCGCCTGGCGTTATTTCCCTCGGAGCTCCGTGCTTGCTAGTGCTCCTGGGAGATGTCTGTCATCATTTCCCAGGAGTCACTGGGCAGCGCCGAGGGCTTCGTTGCCATAACAACGGGGGCGGGCACTTCCGATGCCGCCACCAGTTGTGATGGCAACGTCAGGAGTGTACGGCGCTGCGCCGTACATACTGCGCATGCGCGAGAACGGGCGGTGCATGCTGGTCGCTCAAGTGCACCAGAGCCCAGAAGAGAGTGCTTATGGGCTTCACATGCCCACAAGCAAGATGGTAATAGACAAGAACAATGAATATAAGAGATCTTTCTCAATTAAATCGGAATTCGAGCACTGTTTAAACAGAGACACGTGAGTGCTAGTAACAACTTTTAAAAATATTAAGATATTCATCCTAAAAAAATTTTTTTTTCATAGTTGGAACTCCGCTTTAAACTGTAGAAAGATTAATACTAGATCAGCAATGGAGGGGGTGTAGGGCTACTGTGGCAAAGAAATATTTTTAACGTATAGCCAACGCCGAAACTTTCTTTTTCAGCTGAAGTCGTTTCTCCGTAGGGTAGGTTTAAAACATCTGTCAGGTTTTGCTGCCAGGACTTCACTGGGGAGATTTCCCTTTACATCCTGTCCTCGTACGAAGGTAACATGGACATAGACAGCAATAGGAAACACTTTTGCAGGGGGCTTCTCCCTACCAGGTTGCCCTTACTATTATATCACATAGGCAGTGCAGATTACAAACTGCTTGAATTTCAGAGTCCCATTTCTTTGATTACAAATCCCATATTTGGCACGCCGGCGATACCTAACACCAGCAAAAAGCAGAAACCCTGGAACACATAGAAGATGACTGTGCTTCCTTCCAACTTACAGACATAAAAACTGAGACAATCTGCTTCTACAATGTATTAGAATATCGTTTTAACACGTTTTACGAAGGAAACTAAGCATCCGCACAGACCCCTGTGGCAGGGAGAGCGAGTTGGAAAAAGGTTTTCTGTCCAAGAAGACAATGTTTTAATCTTGCTTCCTTGCTCAAGTCTAGACCGAATAGTTCACGTGCGGCATAAGGGATCCCAAAACAGACATAAATTTTTTTCGCAGGATTGAAGAAAAACAATTGCGGATAGAAATGTAGAACTCAGAACAAAATATGGAACATGGGAACATGGAATATGTTTTTTCCATGTAGTCAGGTGCCCTGCTGGCTGTAAAATCTTCTCTCTGTCTGCTGTATGCAGTACAGAACGGTGCCGCTGCGGGTTTTGTGTGTGTGTCTGCCCACTCCCCCCCCCTCCCCTCCTGGCAGCAGCAAAGAGCCAGTCAGATGCAGGGAGATAATGATGATGCTGCTGAGAACATCAATTTATCAGTCCCTTTCTTTGCAGCCTCAGTTGCAAAGATTAATGAATTGGAAGCGCTCTGAAGCTTCTTGCTCACTATGCTTCAGTGATTAATGGACACAGGAGCGATTGGTAGCGATTACTCACTGTGTTCATTCAGGAAAGGAAGGGGCTAATAAATTATATATTTACTGGCTCCTTCCCCTGCTCTCCATCCTGAAACATCCCCTGTGTGCCCACAGTAGCTGCCAGCAGGAGAGGAGAGGAGGGAAGCCGGCAGTGCTGTGGGGGAAATGGGCACACAGGGGGGCCCAGACAGCAGATGGAAGGGGTGCATGTGCTAGAACCACTCCCCTGCAGTGCAGACGGAGGGAGAAACTGTCAGTGCTGCAGGGGGAGACAGAAGAGGATTGGTGTCTGCAATAAGACAGTACAGCTGGCCCTCTTGCTCAGCAGGAGCCTGGGCCCCCCTTTTGAACTGATGGGGCCCGGGCCCTGTACAGGAGGGCTGGCTGTACTGCCTTATCAGCAGCCCTGCTTGGAGATACAGTCCAGAGGGGCCGCTGCACACAACACCCATGACAGCCTTGCAAACAAGACAGAAGATTTTCGTGGGCTTTCAGGGAGGAAGCTGGGTCTTATGTGGGAAGAAGCGGAGTAATGCAAACCTGCTGCAAGGGTACTGATGCCTTCACCAGACAGAGCCATGGAGGGCTGGTGTGTGAAGACTCGAGTTGTGTGTTGTATGTATAGAAGCTGGGGACTGAGCCACTGAGAGCCTCTTGCTGCTGTGGATTGTGAAGTACAGACCTGCTGCTTGGACCTGTATGTGCCTATGCCAGAGAGACTGAGCCTGTGAGAATCAGAGTGCTGGGGACAAGCCACCACGAATCCAGACCCTGAAGACTGCAGACCACCAAGCGTCCAGGACAAGGTTCATGGTATACCAGGACTGGTGAGTGGATTCAGCTGTGCTTGCAACCCAAGACAATTGGAGACTGCCCTTTTTGCCTAACAGTAGTTCACTGCATGCTGCCTTAAAGAGATGGTAATAAGTGCACCACCATATAGATTGGGCCCCACTCTTAGCTGGCTGAAGAAGCAAGTCAGGTACTATATATTGAACAGTTACTTTATACAGGCAACCAAGTCTCAGAAGAATATTTTCTGGCCTAGATGTAAGGGATAGGATGTAAGGGTAAGGATATATTCTTCTGAGACTTGGTTGCCTATATATATATATATATATATATATATATATATATATACACACTCACACAAAGTGGACTCATATACAACTGCTAGCTGTTTACTGCAGAGGAGGTACTGGAATGGCCCGTACACACGGTCGGATTTTCTGACGGAAAATGTGTGATAGGACCTTGTTGTCGGAAATTCTGACCGTGTGTAGGCTCCATCACACATTTTCCATCGGATTTTCCAACACACAAAGTTTGAGAGCAGGCTATAAAATTTTCCGACAACAAAATCCTTTGTCGGAATTTCCGATCGTGTGTACACAAATCCGACGCACAAAGTGCCACGCATGCTCAGAATAAATAAAGAGATAAAAGCTATTGGCTACTGCCCCGTTTATAGTCCCGACGTACGTGTTTTACGTCACCGCGTTCAGAATGATCGGATTTTCCGACAACTTTGTGTGACCGTGTGTATGCAAGACAAGTTTGAGCCAACATCCGTCGGAAAAAATCCGGACCGATCAATGTCCTACCGTGTGTACGGGGCATAAGACTTTTGCTTACTGTTCATTTATTTAATTTTTATAGGTATCTATATTGCATCAGCAATTTATATAGCACTTTACATATATATTGTACAGTTACATCAGACCCTGCCTCAAGGAGCTTACAATCTAAGGTCCCTAACTCACATGTACTATAGCCAATTTAGACAGGAGCCAATTAACCTTCCAGCATATATTTTGGAGTGTGGGAGGAAAATACAAGCTCCAGGCAGGTGGTGCCATGGTTGAGATGTGAACTGATGACCCTATAGCTGCTAGCTGGATGTGATAGCCACCTAGCTACTGTGCTGCCCACAGTTTATGTTGTTCATATTCAGTTGGTTCACAGTTTATGCTGCTCCTGGTGCTGCTGATACAGTTATATTTAGCTTAGCGCCACGATGTTCTAAACAAAACGCCATATCATAGCATGGTCAGTTAGCACATTGCATTCAAACAGACTTATTGACCCACTTACTGTTCTCGTGTATTGATTTCTTATTTTACCCTGCAATATTATACTTACTTTACCTGAAGTCAAGTAGTCTGGTGTCTAATTCCATATGCTAATATAGTTGTGGTAGTATACTAATACCTAAGCTAACATAGGTCCTTGTAGCACACTACTATATCCAGGTGTATCCAAGGGGACATGGTAGAGAACAGAGGATCCATTATATCCAGCAGCTCCTTCAGGGGGTAAGAGCTACATTCATTATTGCAGTAAAGTCGATTTCCCTTTCATTCATTGGAGGACACTTTGTGGGGTATAGTGCCACCTAGTAGGACACTAAATACAACAAGAAAAAAAAAGAAAAAGACAGCCAATAGGCAGACCCTGCTGGTGACCAGACCCATACCATCTCCCGCAGTGGACAAACTCAGTTATTAGCCTTGCGTCTAGGAGTGAGCGAATAGAAATTTGCTCCAGGAAATACTAGTTCTTTTGGTTTTACTTCAAGTGCTGGCTGGGTGACAGATTGTATAATATAGATATTGTCCATCCAGTCTATGTGTTTGAGCACCTGCAGGCCAACATCACCGGTTGAAGCCGAGGTGCTCTGTGCTCTCAGAGGAGATGGAAGAGGAGTCTTCCCAGGCTGTGCGCACAGTCTTGGCCCCTAATGAGGAGTTGAATAAAGGGTTGACATCTTTGGGAGTGAAGACATAGCATCCACATCAACTTTTACTCCAGGAACTGCAATTAAGTCGGTCAGGGATAAACTTATTTTTTGATGATTCTTTCCAATGAGAGTGGAAAGGACCAACTTGGCCATTTGCTTTGCCATGGCACTTTTGGTTCCTTTGCCAAAAAGTGGCCATCTCCCCCATGATAGATACTCCAGTTTTTTAATTAAAAAAGCCACAGTTATTCCAGAAGAGAATTTCCTTTAAAGACTCTACAGAAATGAAGTCAGAGGCAGCTGCTGGATATACGTACACAGTCGTAGAATCCCTATTGTTTCCGGTTTGTGCCTCAACACTTGTTTTACAAACTTTAACAGAGTCTGCAAAGTTCAAGCGTCTAGCAAAGGAACAGGTTTCACAGGTTTATGTGGATTTGGGGGAGCAGCTGGTTACAAGGCTTGAAGTATGTTTGCGATGCAGCTCTGGATTTAGGTTCCTTGGTTTTAGCTTCAGCTGTGGTGATTCACAGGTTGATCGATGGACCAAACCTCTAAAAAGGCTCTTACAGAGCCACCAATCGCAAAGGATTTACATTTTGGCGCAAGTACTGGATGAGATCATCAAGAACCTCACTGGAGGAAGAAGTACCTTCTGGCCTCAGCTTATGAAGGCCAAGGATTCTTGTTGCAAACTTGACATGTGCAACTCGTTTCGTTCCAAATTCTTTTTTTGACGATATTTGACAAAATTGTTAATTCGGAAATATTCGAATTAACGAAAACCCGTTTAACTAGTTTTTCCGAAAATGAAAATTCATAAATTCGAAGATTCGTAAATTCAGAAATGTGTAAATTCGAAAATTCGAAAATTTGAAAATCCGAAAAAACAACTAACTAACTAATAATAATTACTAACTATTAAATTATAGGTATTGGAATTTCCTTTTAAATTTGGCTGTTAGTGAATGTAACGAATACGAATTTATCCGAAGTTACGAACTATCCGAAATAACGAATGCCGCATCTAAACTAATGGAACGCAACAAATTAATAATAATAAATAATAATAATAACTTATTATTATTTATTATTATTAATTTGTTACGTTCCATTCATTTAGATGCGGCATTCCTAATTTCGGGTAATTAGTATCTTTGGATAAATTCATATTCGTTACGTTCATAAACAGCCAAATTTGAAAGGAAATTTCAGTACCTATAATTTAATAGTTTGTTATTATTGGTTAGTTTTTTTCTAGAATTTTGGAATTTACGAATTTTGGAATTTACGGGTACCGCATCTAAACGAATGGAACATAACAAATTCAAATTTTTCCGAAGTTACAAATTTTTTCAAAATAACAAATTTCAATCATAACGAATGACCCGAAAAATGAGAAAAAAATATAAAAACGAATGAAATGAAAACGAACACATTTTTCGGCAGTGCACTTGTCTATTACAAACCCAGCCCTACATTTTCATGTCATAAGTGTTTTTTCTTTTGGACAAGAGGACTAAGTCCTCTACCATCACAGTGGGTAAGTATCCCTTGCAGGCCAAGCCCACCAAGTCTGCATAGACGCTCTCCTCCGCATAAAGGTTTGCACTCATGTCTTCAGCTGGGGGGAAGACTTCTATAATTTGCAGGCTATTGGCTCACTCAGGCTTGACATATCTCACCCAGAACTAAGAGTCAGCCTAAAAACCTAGGAGCCAAAGCTATGCAACTCACATTTGACCATAGCTGAAAGATACATTGTTATGCAACAGTTAAAGCAAAAGTGATTGTAAAGGCACCGTTTTTATTTTTTAACAATAACAAACATGTTATACTTACCTGCTCTGTGCAATGGTTTTGCACATAGCAGCCCCGATCCACCTCTTCTGGGTTCCCCGGGTGCACCTGGTCCCTCCCTCTTGCAGAGTGCTCCAATAGCAAGCTGCTTGCTAGGGGAGCACTTGTGCATGCTCGTTTCTGAGCCGGCTCTGTGTGTCCATAAGACACAGAGCGAGGCTCCGCCCCACTCCCTCCTCACTGGCTGTGATTGACAGCCAATGGCTCCCACTACTGTGTCTGAGCCAATGAGGAGGGAGAGAGAGGCATGGGGTTTTATCCAACAGTCTGGTTGGGAGTGTTGCACAAGGCAGACTGAGGTAAGTTCACTTTCTCACACGCCAGCAGGACTTAGCTCAGTCTGTCTCGTGCAAAGCCATCTGCCAATACAGTCCCATTGGCTGCTACTGTTGATTCATAGCAGACTGGAGCCAACGTGTTTCAGGGGCCAAACAGTGCCCCCCCTTCATCAGGGGTACAAAACAAGTAAAACATTTATGTATTTGTACCTTTGAATTTGTACTTGTTTTGTAGTTTTGATAAATGGGAGTGTGTTTGGCCCCTGAAACGTGTTGGCTTCATTCTGCTGCGAATCAACGTTATCATTGAATTACCTTGGACATTTGGCACTCTCATTGGATTGTATGTGTGTGGATTCTTGACTATGGCTCCTTTCCCTTTCCCCAATGACAATTTTGGGTACCCTTAGAAGATCCTGCATCTGTCTGTTCTTGTGTTTAAACTATTTTGGGTCCTGACAGCCCAAACAAAGACATTTGCAGTTATCTCTAGGTCGTACCTGATAAGTGATGACTGAAGCATGTGGCTCTGGTGCCAATGAAGCTGTCTGGCTGTCACTCACTCTGGTGGCTGCTTGCCTTGGACACCCATTGATCTGGGTGGTCCTGTAGCTGAGTGGTACCCAACAAATGATGAGAAGTGCTCATGCAATGAACAGCTTACTTATTTCTGTGTGAACGCACAAGTAATGCCGCGTACACATGGTCGGACTGTACGGCAGACTTTGCCCGGCGGACGGGATTTCATCGGACAATTCGATTGTGTGTGGGCTCCAGCGGACTTTGTTTGCTCAAAAGTTGGACGGACTTAGATTTGAAACATGTTTTAAATCTATCCGTCGAACTCGAGTCCGGTTGAAAAGTCCGCTCGTCTGTATGCTAGTTCGACGGACAAAAAGCCACGCTAGGGCAGCTATTGGCTACTGGCTATGAACTTCCTTGTTTTAGTCCGGTCGTACGTCATCACGTACGAATTCGATGGACTTTGGTGGATTGTGTGTAGGCAAGTCCGTTCATTCAGAAAGTCCGTCATAAAGTACGTCGGGCAAAGTCTGACGTAAAGTCCGACCATGTGTACGCGGCATTACATAGTTAGTCGGGTTGAAAAAAGACACAAGTCTATATGTATATCTAGTTCAACCAAAAAAGTAAAATAATAAATAAAAAATAACATCATACAATCCCTTATACTCAATCCTATACCCATAGTTGATCCAGAGGAAGGTGAAAAACCCCAGCAAAGCATGATCCAATTTGCTACAGCAGGGAAAAAATTCCTTCCTGATCCCCCGAGAGGCAATCTGATTTTCCCTGGATCAACTTTACCTATAAATGTTAGTACCCAGTTATATTATGTACATTTAGTAAAGTATCCAGGCCTTTTATAAAGCTATCTACTGAGCTGGCCAGAACCACCTCTGGAGGGAGTCTATTTCACAATTTCACAGCTCTTACTGTGAAGAAACCTTTCCGTATTTGGAGATGAAATCTCTATTCCTCTAGACGTAAAGAATGCCCCCTTGTCCTCTGTGTTGACGTTAAGTGAATAACTCAACACCAAGTTCACTATATGGATCCCTTATATATTTGTATATGTTGATCATATCCCCCCCTTAATCTCCTCTTCTCAAGAGTGAATAAATTCAGTTCCTCATAGCTGAGCTCCTCCATGCCTCTTATCAGTTTGGTTGCCCTTCTCTGCACTTTCTCCAGTTCCCTGATATACCTTTTTGAGAACTGGTGGCCAAAACTGAACTGCATATTTCAGATGAGGTCTTACTAATGATTTCTACAGGGGCAAAATTATATCTCTCTCTCTGGAGTCCCAGAGAGTCTTTTAATAAAGGAAAGGACTTTGTTCGCTTTAGAAACTGCAGCTTGGCATTGCATGTTGTTATTGAGCTTATGATCTACCAAAACCCCCAACTGAATGATCAACTGAAGGGGCGTTCAGTGCAGCAATTCCCACCCAGACGGGAGCCTTTGTGCTGACCTGCCGGGGCTGCACATAGAGTAATCAGCAGCACAATGGTATCAGAAAGCCATGTATTACCTAAGGCACTGTCCCTACCCCTTTTCCAGGTGGGGGTAGGTTTGCCACCTGTCCGGGATTCACCTGGACTGTTCGGCTTTCAGACCCTGAAACCCGGACACATTATTCAGACTGGACCTGCTTCCCAGAAGGGTTGCTGGCTGCAGTTGGCTAAGCTGAGAGTGTCTGTTACACTCTTTCACACTGCCCAAAGCCAGCACTAACAATCCCCCCCCCCCCAAAAACAAACCACACAGACGGGAGAGGAGAGAGGGCGTGTCCTGCACCTCTTCCCCCCCCCACACTCTGTGTCTGCCCACACTCCAGACTGGCTATTGAACTTCCTTTTCCTCGGCTCATCGTACGTGTTGTACGTCACCGCGTTCTTGACGTTCGGAATTTCCGACAAAATTTGTGTGACCGTGTGTATGCAAGACAAGTTTGAGCCAACATCCGTCGGAAAAAAATCCATGGATTTTGTTGTCGGAATGTCCGATCGTGTGTGCGGGGCATAAGACTGCCTGTATAGGTGGCCCTGCCCCACCAGCAATAGCTCTCAATGACCTGGTCACCAGGGAGTTTTTTCAGCCACCATGTTGACCTGGTGACCAGGAATTATCCAGCACATTGCCTAACATGAAAAATATATTCAAATGCCGTGTCCACTTTAAGACTGAATATGTCTAAAAAGAACTGCTTCCAGTTTAGGGTGAGATGACAGAGACTGGCTCGGTGTTGAAAAGATTTATTGTCAAAGAGGCCTAGGTTTTTTTTTTTATAACCACGCTTCAATTTTCCAATAAATAATCATGGTAACCGGCTCACACCACACGACAAGCTGGTGATCATGACAGAGGACACTTAGTTCCCTCTCATTTCATGTCACCGCTTATTGTTCACCCTCCTGCCGCAACATAATTACCCTGCAATTTAAGGTCACTCGCCATGCCTACGGCCTGGTTTTCACACAATACAGTAACGCTGTTGTTTTCTCTCTTGTGGTTTTCTGAAACCTCGGCTTTTATAGAGATAAGAAAAACTGCGGCTTCCAAAAAAAAAAATAATTACTGAGATGGTTTAAAGTGAACCTGTCTACCTTTCAAAAACTTACAGTGTATGTAAAATCATTATTGTCATTTTGGATAGAGCAAGGAAGGGTTAGACCAGCCTTTCTCAACCTTTTCAACACAGAGGAACCCTCGAAATAGTTTTCCAGTCTTGGGGAACCCCTGCTAAAAATTAGAAATCTACAACTCATGATACATTAGTGTGATGGTCAATGGGAAGAACAGTCCTTACACTTGTGGTCATTGAGAAGAATTACCTCCTTACAGATAGCTAAAAAAGATCAATGGTGTCGGTGGGAACTTATCCGAGAGGCAGAAATGGCCCAATGCTGAAGGAACCACTAGCAACCTCTGGAGGAACCCTGGTTGAGAATCACTGGGTTAGACCCTTTGCTGTCTTTGTCCTTGATGGGGAAATTCGCCCTTTGTGTCCTTGTGACCATTGTTACTGAGGCAGAAGGTGAGGGGAAATCCAAAAATTCTGAATTGTGGCCAGACCAAGTGGGAACCCTTATTTCTGTAACAATTCCCTAAGATGAGAATTCCATTCTCTATTGTATCTCCAGGACATGAACTGAATGGAAATCTACCCAGTGGGACACCGGCCTTGGAAAAAATAACTCCATAGGGGTTTTAACCAGGGGCGTACGTTCAGGGGTCGCAGGGGTCACCATTGCGACCTGGCCCAATGCTGTAGGGGGCCCGTGCGGCCCCCTGTATTCCTGGTTAGGAGGACAGGGGCATGTAGAGGAACTGATTCCTCCATGTAGCCGCTGAATGCCTGCTTCTCCTCCTCTCCCTTCTGCAGACATTTAGCGGCTGCAGGAGGGAAATGGAGGGCATCGGTTCCTCCACATGCAGTTCCCGCCGCCTCCCTCTCGCTGTCCTGCTACCCCAGGCTTCCCCGCAGCTCTGCCGAGTTTCTTCCTCCCGCATCCTGCTGGCTGCTGCGGGGGATCTGTCAGGATGGAGAGTGGGGAAGGAGCCAGTAAATGTGTAATTTACTGGCCCCTTCCTTTTCTTAATGAAGAGAGTCAGTGATCAGTACCGATAACTGACTCTGTTTTTTTTGTTTTTCTAATTTATTCATAGCTGGGGTTTATGAATGAATGGGAAGTCTTGTACAGAGCTATTCCTGTTTATTCATTCTGTGCAGCTGAGGCTGCAGAGAAAGGGACTAAGGACTCTGTCCTCAGTCCCTTTCTCTGTCTTAAAAGTGAAACATCAGGGGTCCGTTTAGACCCCTGATATTTCACCAAAGCCCCCCCAATGGAGGTCTTAAAAAATATGTAAAAAATAATTAAAAAACAAAATGGTAAAAATAAATAAATAAATAAAACAAGAAAAATAAAAAAGTAGTAGCAAAGGTTGCATTTGCAACAAGGCTCTAGCGTTCTGCCACGGGGGGGGGGACCCCAAGACTGCAGGAAGGTGGATCACTGAGGGACCTTAATGAAGGATCCCACGATGGGAATAGAGCGCCCTGGGATCAGCGGGAAGGGCCCCGGGGTGGGGGCCAGGGGGGCTCTTCATGCTTTCTTGCAACGGGACCCTGAAGATTCTAGTTACGCCTCTTGTTTTTTTCAGCCTTCTTTCTAAAACCTAAAGTGATATTAAAGATGAATTCCAGGTATGGATATTTTTATAGGCCTCATGCACACTGGACATTTTTAACACTGCTGTTAGAGGCAGGGGCGTTTAAAGGCAGAAAAATTAACCGTCTGCCAGCGCGTCCAGAAGCAGCAGCGTTTCAGCGTTCTTGCTAGGCACGTTAAGCTCTTCAGTCTTAATTAATTTTATTGGCCAGAATAAATTATTATTCTAGCCAATGAAATCAATTAATGCCAAAGCGCTTGATGCGCCTAAACACATTACACGTGTTTACAAGCATCAAGCGGTTTTTCTGCCAAAACGCTACTGCCAGGAGGAAAGGCATTTGGGAAAGGTGGCAAAACGTCCTGTGTGGATGAGGCCATGAAGTTAAATTGAACCAGCTTCAACCACTGTAGGGATGTACACCATATTACCAAAAGTATTGTGACGTCTGCTCTACACGCACATGAACTATGCTGGCATCCCAGTCTTAGTCCGTAGGGTTCAATATTCAGTTGGCCCATCCTTTGCAGCTGTAACAGCTTCAACTCTTCTGGGAAGGCCGTCCACAAGGTTTAGGAGTGTGTCTATGGGAATGTTTGACCATTTGTGAGGTCAGGCACTGATGTTGGAAGAGAAGGCCTGGCTCGCAGTCCCCGCTTTAATTCATCCCAAAGGTGTTCTATCAGGTTGAGGTCAGGGTTCCGTGCAGGCCAGCCAAGTTCCTCCACCCCAAACTCGCTCATCCATGTCTTTACAGACATTTATGGGGATTATGGTGTGGGGTTGTTTTTCAGGGGTTGGGCTTGGCCCCTTAGTTCTAGTGAAGGGAAATCTTAAGGCGTCAGCATACCAAGACATTTTGGACGATTTTATGCCCCCAACTTTGTGGGAACAGTTTGCGGATGGTCCCTTCCTGTTCCAACATGGCTGCACTCCAGTGCACAAAGCAAGGTCCATAAAGACAGGGATGAATGAGTTTGGGGTACTTGACTGGCCTGCACAGAGTCCTGACCTCAACCCTATAGAGCACCTTTGGGATGAATTAGAGTATAGACTGCGAGCCAGGCCTTCTCCTCCAACATCATTGCCTGACTTCACAAATGTGATGTCTTCTCTAAAAATTCCTATAGACACACTCCTAAACCTTGTGGACGGCCTTCCCAGAAGAGTTGAAGCTGTTATAGCTGCAAAGGGTGGGCCAACTCAATATTGAACCCTATGGAATAAGACAGGGATGCCATTAAATTTCATGTGCATGTATAGGCAGGTCTCCCAATACTTTTGGCAATATAGTGTGATTTAATGGCGATTCTAGCACAGGGAATAAACTATTCAGTCTCAGAGAGTGTAAGAAGACATGGGGCGACTCAATTATATTGGAGGAGAAGTATTTTAACCTTAGACTGCATATAGGGCTTTTCACTGTCATGGCGGTGAGGATGTGGAATGCAATTCCACAATCAGCGGTGTCAGCTGATTGTGGAATAAGACCGGGATGCCATTAAATTTCATGTGCGTGTAAAGGTAGGCGTCCCAATACTTTTGGTAATAGAGTGTATGCTCCATACCTGACTGAACCCTGTAGCATCTGGAAATCACTCTAGTAGGCATCACTACAGTGATTGCCGCTGGCTCCTGGGCCTTGTGCCAAGCAGCTGCCTTGATGCTTAGGGAACACAGGACATTGCTTGCCCAACATGGGCGCCATTCACAAAACACTTTGCATTTCTTCAACACTTTGCCTCTCCACCTTGTCCAATCAGAAAACACTTTGCAGTCATTGAGAAAATGCAAAGCATTTTTTGAATGAGCGATCTCCCGTGTTCACTAAAAAGCAGGGTAGCCCTCTTGGCACGGGAGTCAGAAGTCAGGGGCGATCACTATAGTAGTGGCACAAGCAATCTGTGTTTCAGGCAGTTGTTCCTGGGTGTCGCTAGGTACACCATCCCGGCTGCAGCAGCTTTCAACCTCCTATAGAGTTCTACAGGCTGCTGGCACCGGGGCTGGATGATGCACCAGTGCCCTCCGCCCCCAGCTAAACACCGGAGCCCCATGCATTGGGACAAAATGCCCAGTGTGCACGGGGGACTAAAAGCGCTTTAATCAGAATCACGTAAAATCCTTAAGTGTGATGTTGTGGAAAAAATACAGCTTGATATTTGGAACTGGCAAATACAAATCTAAACAGCGTAATTTATCTCGGAGAGATTGGATCACACTTGGAACCGCATTGTTGTTTTTTTTTTGTTTCTTGTGTAAATACGCTTTACTTTCGCCAAGCCCTTATCAATGGCAGACTTATCTTGTAGCTGTCAAGCCGCCAGCTTTGTTTTACTTGGCACCTGATTCTGAGTGACATTCTTAATGCACGTCGAGTGGTGCTGTTATGTTCAGCGCATAGATTAGTAGCATCAGAACCATGGAGAACATTTTCTACATACCTCCCAACTATTCCTATCAGGGGGGGGGGGGGGGGGGGTAGGGGGTAGACCCTGAAACAGGGGAATTTATCATGGCATGACCATATACAAATAAGAGACCTCAAAACTGTTTATTGTACAAACATTAGGAATGGAGATGCCAAGATGTACAATAGGGCAACAATAAAGAAACATTTGTTCCCGATCAATGACGTGAGAGTTCATCCAAGTCCATCCATCACACCAAAAATATATTCTAAGGCAGGCATGCCAATAAGCTTGTGAATAGTATTTATCTACATTTCCTCCCATGATTGTCTAAGCTCCAGAACATCAGTCTCCAAACTTTCTAAACAAAGGGCCAGTTTACAGTCCTTCAGACTTTAGGGGGCCGGACTGTGACCACTGGAAGTAGAAAATGTCCCGGCATCAGTGGTAGTAAACCATGCTCCTTTTTTGATGTCAGCGAGAGGGATTGTGCCCCATCTTTGGTATCATTGGGTGGGAAGAAGTATGCCCCACCGTTGGTATTACTAGGAGGAACTGTGCCCAATTGTCGGTGTCATTGGGAGAAACTATGCCCCATCGTTGGTGTCATTAGGGGAATTGTGCCCCTTCATTGGTGTCAGTTGGGGGGAATTATGCCCTATTGTTCATGTCAGAGGATGAACTATTGCCCCAAGGGCCAGGTAAGCAAGCAAAGGGCCACAGTTTGGAGACCACTGCTCTAGAAGTATAATTTCTGTAGAAAGGGAAGGATTTAGGGCTCATTTACACTTCCGCATTGAGCTAGTACAGTGATGGCGAACCTTGGCACCCCAGATGGTTTGGAACTACATTTCCCATGATGCTCATGCACTCAGCAGTGTAGTTGAGTATCATGGGAAATGTAGTTTCAAAACATCTGGAGTGCCAAGGTTCTCCATCACTGGGCTAGTACATTGAGGAAAGTGGAAAGATAACTCTGGACCCATAGGGTTATCTTATCGGATTGTTATCTTAGGGTATTGATGTTGGTGTAAATGATCTGGTTCCTGCCTAGGCAGCCGTCTTCTGCACCCCAGAGGATCTCCACAGTCTCCTTGACTTGTAGTGTAATGTAAAGAAATTGAAGCTCCACAGCACTGCTAAGAGGTCCAGATACAACTTTATTCTATTAAAAGACAGAGGTACCATCCAAGGAAGCAGCCAATGCGTTTTTATGGGTCCAAGTGCCCCCCTTCACGAACTAGAGGTGAACTGGACCTACACACAGTGGTGTGGCACTTCAATTTCAATTCCTATTACATTACACTACAAGCCAATGAGACTGTGGAGATCCTCTGGGTTGTAGAAGTCGCCTGCCCAGCAACCAAATCATTTACACCAACATCAATACCATAAGATAACACTATCAGTAAGATAACCCTATGGGTCCAGTGCTATCTTTCCATTTTCTTCAACTATTCATTTTAAATGGCATCCCAATGTACTAGGCATCCCTGGCTACTCCACACAGCAATCTACATTAGTGTACTATGTTGGATTCAGAAAACTGGATTACGTGTGATTTTTTTTTATCACGTCAGAGTGTGTTCAACGCAATGTATCTGAACGCATCCCATTATTGCGGGTTATTACATCGCAAAAATGTAAATGGGCAGTAAAAAACAGGTTTTTGCCAGGGGGAAACTGAAGACATGTTGATGCTGTGTTTATGAGAGCATTGTGTAGACAGTTCACATTTAATGCAATAGAAACGTCATAAGTATATATAACAATTTTACCTCCAGAAGGTTTTACCCCCTTCATGACCAGGCAATTTTTTGCTATTCGGCACTGCGCTACTTTAACTGGTAATTGCGCGGTCATTAATAGAGCTTTCTTTTGGTGATATTTGATCTCCGCTGAATTTTTATTTTTTGTGATATAGACGAAAAAAGACCAACAATTTTGAAAATAAAAAAATCAATATTTTATACTTTCTGCTATAAAATGTATCCAATATTTTTTTTTTTTTTTAAATCAAATGTATTCATTTTGGCCAAAAAAAGACCAACAATTTTGAAAATAAAAAAAACAATATTTTATACTTTCTGCTAAAAATGTATCCAATAAAATTTTTTTTTAAATCAAATGTATTCCTTTTGGCCAAAATGTATTCTGCTATAAGTTTTTGCTTAAAAAAATCCCAATAAGTGTATATTGATTGGTTTGCGTGAAAGTTATAGTGCCTACAAACTATGGCATTTATACTGGAATTTTTTTTTTCTTATACCACTAATGGGGGTGATCAGCGACTTATAATGGGACTGCGATATTGCGGCGGAAAATCTGACACTAATTGACGCTGGGGGGGAACTGACTAACTGCCACTGACATCACCAGTGACATTAATACAGAGATGAGTAATAATACTATACACTGTCACTGTCCGTCAAAATTTCCGACACACAAAGTTTGAGAGCAGGATATAACATTTTCCGACAACAAAATCCGTTCACGTAAATTCCGACCGTGTGTGGACAATTCTGACGCACAAAGTGCCACGCATGCTCAGAATAAATTAAGAGACGAAAGCTATTGGCTACTGCCCTGTTTATAGTCCTGACATACGTGTTTTACGTCACTGCGTTCAGAACGATCGGATTTTCCGACAACTTTGTGCGACCGTGTGTATGCAAGACAAGTTTGAGCCAACATCCGTCGGAAAAAATCCATGGATTTTGTTGTCGGAATGTCCGATCAATGTCTGATCGTGTGTACAGGGCATTAGAGTGCCTCCACTCTGGATGAAGGTGCACAGGGGGCACTTTGTATTTTTACCCCCCCCCCTCCCCGCACCAACCACATGTGTAAACGAGCCCTAAAATACCAGTTTTCGGTGACCCATTTAATGTTCCTCGGCTCCTGCTACAAAATCCTGATACTACCAGAGTTTACTCAAGCCTGAAACCCTACAGATTTTAATGGAATTTGACTTGTAACACAATAGTAGCGCACAGTCTAACCCCGTCTCGCAGAGGTCATGTGACATTTTTCTTTCCCAATGCAATAATTAAATAGCCGAAATGTCTCAGCACAATTATATTTCAGTTCTGTATTTATCAGATGGACTTATGACCATATTTCTCTCTTTCACCAAAAAATGATGGTATGTAAAAGTTCAAAGGAACAGTCGGCTTCAGAGTAGAACTTTTGTCTCGGGAACGAGGAGTTATGAAATGCGATAGGATGCCTTTTGTCTGCCAAAACAATAAGGCTTTCAGTTTTATCATGTTAGCAGCTTTTTAGCTGAATGTGCGCTTTTTCGTTAAAACAGAAAAAGTTTTTAATTAACTTAGATCATGGGCATAAGGGGGAAAATGTTAAACATATTTTCAAAGAAGTTGATTTGCATTGTAGAAAGATCCCTGCATGAAAAAATGTGTTCTTGGAATGAAGCCGTATAGAACTATGCATAGACGTGAGATGGAAGAGTGTGTTCAGCATTCCCGATTTTAACTCTACTTTTGCTGCATCAAGTGGGGCCACAGCACCACGGTACAAAAAACACGGCCACTTACCTTTATTTTAACTTTAAATTTAAAACCAACGCCAAGCAAATAGCCAAATACGTATATGAAATACGTATATTGGAGCTGCATTACCTGCCAAAGGTTTTGTAATCCAGTCCTGAGAATTACACATCTATGCCAATTGGCTGAGCCAGGTTGGCAACCAATTGGCTGAGCCAGGTTGGCAACCAGACCTCTCTCTGCTGCACATAAGCAAGAGAGCTAGGTCACATTCCTTCCCCTAGCCTCCGACTGGGCAAAGAAGGTCATCTCTCTGCTCTCTACTTCTGTCAGCATGATCTTTGTGAAGACATATGCAAGCAGCACTCCCGAATGGCACCTAATGCTGTCCCTTTCTCTTCCAGTATGAGCTCTACTATATAGGAGGGGGGTCTTCAAACTTTATAAACAAAGGGCCAGTTTACTGTCCTTCAGACTTTTGGGGGCCGGACTGTGGCCATTGGAAAAAGCAAAGGTCCCGATGTCCACAGTCCACAGTCGTTGGTGTCCTTGGGGGGAATTGTGCCCTATTATTGGTGTCCTTGGGGTGAATTATGCCCTATTGTTGTTTTCATTGGAAGGAACTGTGCCCTGTCGTTGGGTGTCATTGGGGGGAATTGTGCCCTATTGTTGGTGTCACTGGGAGTAACTGTGCCCTGCCGTTGGTGTCACTGGGAGGAATTGTGTCCTGTTGTTGTCATTTGGATGAATTGTGCCCTATTGTTGGTGTCATTGGGGGGGGGGATTGTGCCCTATTGTCAATGTCATTGGGGGGAATTGAGCCCTATTGTTAGCGTCATTGGGGGGAATTGTGCTCCATTGTTGGTTTCATTGGGAGTAACTGTGCCCTGTCGTTGGTGTCATTGGAAGGAGTTGTGCCCTTTCGTTGGTGTCATTGGGGGAATTGTGCCCCATCGTTTGTGTCTTCGGGAGGAATTATGCCCCATCATTGATGTCATTGGGAGGAATTTTGCCCCTTCATGGGGGGGGGATTATGCCCCATTGTTGGTATTAGCGGATGGCCCCCGAGACAGGGTTTGCAGACCACTGATATAGGAGATGAGGTTAAGACACATATATGTGCTGATATACCGCTGCTCCTCTGAAAAGCACATGCTTTTCAGAGGACGTTTGACAGGCAGTGAGAAAGTGATATGACTTCTCCTCGATGCCTGCTTTAACCCTAAAAATGCTGACCTACCATATCACCTGCTGAATTTGACATGCAACTTAGATTTTTTCTGTGGCTACGAGGCATAGTATAATGTCCGCAGCATAGGTACAGTCCTGAGTGGCTGGATTTCTGTGTCTAGGTGGGCAGTTGGGGGGACGTGGGAACGAGCCCTTAGGAACTTACACTAGAACAGTCATTCTCAACCAGGGTTCCTCCAGAGGTTGCTTGGGGTTGTCTGAGTTGTGACTTTATGATGGTGCCTGCACAGGGTCAACACCACATGGCAGAGCCAGCAGCAAGACACTAATTACTTTTTTAGCTGTTTGTTTGGGGGGATTCTGACCACCAGTGTACAGGTTTCATTCTACCAATTGGCTACCAATGTAGATCGTTAGATTGGCTTCTGTTGAATGAAACTGCTGGAAATCTTTAATTTGACCAGTTGGCTGCACTACTGATCATTGTATTCTGACAGTGGTGCTCCTTATATATGAGCCCTGATGAAGGGGAGACATTTCCTGCGAAACACGTTGGCTTTACTTGTGAACTGTCAACTTCAATAAACTTCTAGAAATGTGGTCTCCAAACTGCAGCCCGGGGGCCAGATGCGGCCCCTTGCTTGTTTTTATCTGGCCCTTGGGGTACTATTTCATCAACTGATACCAATGGGGCACAATTCCTCCCAATGACGCCAACCAGGAGGCACAATTCCTTCCAATGACACCAACGATAGGGCACAATTCCTCCCAATGACACTAACGATGGGGCACAATTCCTCCCAATGACACCAATGATGGGGCACAATTCCTCCCAATGACACTAACGATGGGGCACAATTGCATCCACTGAAACAAACGATGGGCATTATTTTTTTCCCACTGATGTCGGGACCTTTTCTACTCCCAATATCAGCAGTCCAGCCCCCTAATGTCTGAAGGACAGTATACTGGCTCTTTGTTTAGAAAGTTTGGAGACCCCTGTTCTAGAATATACCTTGATGTGCACATCCATCCAAAAATGTCAAACAGGTAGGCTATTTATTGTAGAAGAGGCATTGTAGTTGATTTACTAAAAGTGGAGAGTGCAAAATCTGGTGCAGCTGTGCATGCTAGCCAATCAGCTTCTAACTTCAGTTTGTTCAGTTAAAGTGATTGTAAAGCTTCGTGTTTAAAAAAAAAAAAAAAAATATAACAAACATGTCATACCTCTACTGTGCAGTTAGTTTTGCACAGAGTGGCCCCGATCCTCCTCTTCTGGTATCCCCCTGGCGGCGCTGGTAGCTCATAATATAACCCCCTAGGAGAAGCGTTCTCTCGGGGGGTTACCTTGCGGGCGCACTCCCGAGTCCAGCGTTTGCGTCCATAGACACAGAATGCCGGACTCGGCCCCGCCCCCTGGTGCCGGGTCATTGGATTTGATTGACAGCAGGGGGAGCCAATGGCTGCGCTGCTATCAATCTATCCAATCAAGAGCCGAGAACCCCGGGCAGAGGAAGAGCGTGTCTCCGCCGTGGGAGATTCCAGAGCTCAGGTAAGTAAAAAGGGGGGACTGGGGGGGGTGGTCACTAGAAGAAGTTTTTTTACCTGAATGCATAGGATGCATTCAGGTGAAAAAACACGAGGATTTACAACCCCTTTAACCACTTGAGCCCCGGACCATTATGCTGCCTAAGGACCAGAGGTCTTTTTCCAATTTGGCACTGCGTCGCTTTAACTGCTAATTGCGCGGTTATGCAATGCTGTACCCAAACGAAATTTGCGTCCTTTTCTTCCCACAAATAGAGCTTTCTTTTGATGGTATTTGATCACTTCTGCAGTTTTTATTTTTTGCGCTATAAACGGAAAAAGACCGAAAATTTTGAAAAAAAATGATATTTTCTACTTTTTGTTATAAAAAAAATCCAATAAACTCAATTTTAGTCATACATTTAGGCCAAAATGTATTCGGCCACATGTCTTTGGTAAAAAAAATGTCAATAAGCGTATATTTATTGGTTTGCGCAAAAGTTATAGCGTCTACAAACTAGGGTACATTTTCTGGAATTTACACAGCTTTTAGTTTATGACTGCCTATGTCATTTCTTGAGGTGCTAAAATGGCAGGGCAGTACAAAACCCCCCCAAATGACCCCATTTTGGAAAGTAGACACCCCAAGGAAATTGCTGATAGGCATGTTGAACCCATTGAATATTTATTTTTTTTGTCCCAAGTGATTGAATAATGACAAAAAAAAAAAAAAAAAAAAATATTTACAAAAAGTTGTCACTAAATGATATATTGCTCACACAGGCCATGGGCCTATGTGGAATTGCACCCCAAAATATATTCAGCTACTTCTCCTGAGTACGGGGATACCACATGTGTGGGACTTTTTGGGAGCCTAGCCGCGTATGGGACCCCGAAAACCAATCACCGCCTTCAGGATTTCTAAGGGTGTAACTTTTTGATTTCACTCTTCACTGCCTATCACAGTTTCGGAGGCCATGGAATGCCCAGGTGGCACAACCCCCCCCCAAATGACCCCATTTTGGAAAGTAGACACCCCAAGCTATTTGCTGAGAGGCATATTGAGTCCATGGAATATTTTATATTTTGACACAAGTTGCGGGAAAGTGACACTTTTTTTTTTTTTTTTTTTTTTTTTGCACAAAGTTGTCACTAAATGATATATTGCTCACACAGGCCATGGGCCTATGTGGAATTGCACCCCAAAATACATTTAGCTGCTTCTCCTGAGTATGGGGATACCACATGTGTGGGACTTTTTGGGAGCCTAGCCACGTACGGGGCCCCGAAAACCAATCACCGCCTTCAGCGTTTTTAAGGGCGTGAATTTTTGATTTTACTCTTCACTGCCTAACACCGTTTCGGAGGCCATGGAATGCCCAGGTGGCACAAACCCCCCCCAAATGACCCCATTTTGGAAAGTAGACACCCCAAGCTATTTGCTGAGAGGCATGGTGAGTATTTTGCAGCTCTCATTTGTTTTTGAAAATGAAGAAAGACAAGAAAAAACTTTTTTTTTTTTTCTTTTTTCAAATTTCAAAACTTTGTGACAAAAAGTGAGGTCTGCAAAATACTCACTATACCTCTCAGCAAATAGCTTGGGGTGTCTACTTTCCAAAATGGGGTCATTTGGGGGGGTTTTGTGCCACCTGGGCATTCCATGGCCTCCGAAACTGTGATAGGCAGTGAAGAGTGAAATCAAAAATTCACGCCCCTTAGAAAGCCTGAAGGCGGTGCTTGGTTTTCGGGGTCCCGTACACGGCTAGGCTCCCAAAAAGTCTCACACATGTGGTATCCCCGTACTCAGGAGAAGCAGCAGAATGTATTTTGGGGTGTAATTTCACATATTCCCATGGCATGTTTGAGCAATATATCATTTAGTGACAACTTTGTGCAAAAAAAAAAAAAAAAAAAAAAAAATTTGTCTCTTTCCCGCAACTTGTGTCGCAATATAAAATATTCCATGGACTCGACATGCCTCTCAGCAAATAGCTTGGGGTGTCTACTTTCCAAAATGGGGTCATTTGGGGGGGTTTTGAACTGTCCTGGCATTTTATGCACAACATTTAGAAGCTTATGTCACACATCACCCACTCTTCTAACCACTTGAAGACAAAGCCCTTTCTGACACTTATTTTTTACATGAAAAAGTTTTTTTTTTTTTGCAAGAAAATTACTTTGAACCCCCAAACATTATATATTTTTTTAAAGCAAATGCCCTACAGATTAAAATGGTGGGTGTTTCATTTTTTTTTTTCACACAGTATTTGCGCAGCGATTTTTCAAACGCATTTTTTGGGGAAAAAACACACTTTTTTAAATTTTAATGCACTAAAACACACTATATTGCCCAAATGTTTGATGAAATAAAAAAGATGATCTTAGACCGAGTACATGGATACCAAACATGACATGCTTTACAATTGCGCACAAACGTGCAGTGGCAACAAAATAAATACATTTTTAAAAGCCTTTAAAAGCCTTTACAGGTTACCACTTTAGATCTACAGAGGAGGTCTACTGCAAAAATTACTGCCCTCGATCTGACCTTCGCGGCGATACCTCACATGCATGGTGCAATTGCTGTTTACGTTTGACGACAGACCGCCGCTTGCGTTCGCCTTAGCGCAAGAGCAGGGGGCGACAGGGGTGCTTTTTTTTTTTTTTTTTTTTTTTTCTTTATTATTTTTTTGCTTTTTTATCTTATTTTTAAACTGTTCCTTTCATTTTTTTTTTTTTTAAATCATTTTTATTGTTATCTCGGGGAATGTAAATATCCCCTATGATAGCAATAGGTAGTGACAGGTACTCTTTTTTGAAAAAATTGGGGTCTATTAGACCCTAGATCTCTCCTCTGCCCTCAAAGCATCTGACCACACCAAGATCGGTGTGATAAAATGCTTCCCCAATTTCCCAATGGCGCTATTTACATCCGGCGAAATCTAAGTCATAAAATGCTCGTAGCTTCCGGTTTCTTAGGCCATAGAGATGTTTGGAGCCACTCTTGTCTCTGATCAGCTCTATGGTCAGCTGGCTGAATCACCGGCTGCATTCTCAGGTTCCCTGTTGAGACAGGAGAGCCAGAGAAAAACACGGAAGACGGTGGGGGGGGGGGGGCATTCCCTCCCACGGCTTGTAAAGGCAGTCTAGAGGCTAATTAGCCGCTAGGATTGCTTTTACATGAAAGCCGACCGCTGGCTGAAAAGAATGATACCAAGATGATACCTAAACCTGCAGGCATCATTCTGGTATAACCACTCAAAGTTGTGAATGGCGTACCTGAAGACAAAAAAATGGTTAACAATAAAGCACAGTAAACAATAAAGTATAAATAATTACATACCTGAAAAACAAACATGATAAAACATAATAACAATAACAATAACAATAACAATAAAACACTGCAGAATAGAATACAGTAAAAAAAGAGCAGAACAATAGAGAGAGAGAATAGAGAGAGAGAACAATAAAACGACAACTATTTTTTTTTATTTTATATATTTTTTTTTTTTTTTTACACTTTTTTTGTAACTAACTTTTATAACTGTAACCGGTTCCAGGTTCGGGTCTCTCAAAATGCGATGGCATCTTGGGAGACCCTGTGAAAGTGTGCCTAGTCTGTGCAATGCTGTACCCTACGCTAATACTCAACTAGTGTATGGTAGCGTTCAAAACATTCACCAATGCAAAGACCAGGATTGTCAGGACAGAAGGGACAATAATAGCGGGTGTCACGCCTATATCCGCGTTTGCTGCAGACACAACATCTTTTTGGGGGGGGTTCGTTGGGTAGGGGTACTCGGGAGCACATAAAAATGCCTCTCATGCAGCCGACTGCATTTCGTTGGGGGATGTGAATGGGGGAAGTACGGGCGCTGCAGAAGTGGTGGGTTCCCAATTAGGATTGGCGAATGCAGCAGGAAGGGCACTATGGGCACGACGGGCCTGTGTTTGTCTTTTTGGTGGCAGCGGGACACTATTTGTGCTTGCCACCTCACCAGCTTGAACTGCACTTATGGGACTCGCCACGTCACCAAGTGTTACTGCAGTGCTGGTTTGACTACGACCGGGGTGTACTAGGCCGCTGGTGCTTGCCAGTTCAATAAAAAGCTTCCAAAAAAACTGTTAGCGATCGCAGGGATCAGGCCTGACTCTGCGAACGCTGCAGTTATGCGTTTAGTGTTTTGTAAGTGACAGTGATCGATCGATACTGCACTTGGGTGGGCTGGACTGGGCCGGGCGGAGGGGAAAAACGCAGGTGCTAGCAGGTATCTGGGTTGATCCCGCTAACACTGCGTTTTTGGGAACCCTAAACTGCTGGGGACGCTAGTATAGATCTGATCGGATCAGATATTGATCCGTTCAGATACTATACCACTAAAGGAGGCGTATGCTGCGTGCGTGGGTGTTAGCGGTACTGGCGCTAACCTGACGCTGCCTGGGGCCGGTGCTTGCTAGTTCACCAAAATGCTACCAAAAAAACTGTTAGCGATCGCAGGGATCAGGCCTGACTCTGCGAACGCTGCAGTTATGCGTTTAGTGCCTTGTAAGTGTCAGTGATCGATCGATACTGCACTTGGGTGGGCTGGGCTGGGCTGGGCCGGGCGGAGGGGCACAACGCAGGTGCTAGCAGGTATCTGGGCTGATCCCGCTAACACTGCGTTTTTGGGAACCCTAAACTGCTGGGGACGCTAGTATAGATCTGATCGGATCAGATATTGATCCGATCAGATACTATACCACTAAGGGAGGTGTACGGTGCGTGCGTGGGTGTTAGCGGTACTGGCGCTAACCTGACGCTGCCTGGTGCTTGCTTGCCAGTTCACCAAAATGCTACCAAAAAAACTGTTAGCGATCGCAGGGATCAGGCCTGACTCTGCGAACGCTGCAGTTATGCGTTTAGTGTTTTGTAAGTGACAGTGATCGATCGATACTGCACTTGGGTGGGCTGGGCGGAGGGGCAAAACGCAGGTGCTAGCGGGTATCTGGGCTGATCCCGCTAACACTGTGTTTTTGGGAACCCTAAACTGCTGGGGACGCTAGTATAGATCTGATCAGATCAGATATTGATCCGATCAGATACTATACCACTAAGGGAGGCGCATGCTGCGTGCGTGGGTGTTAGCGGTACTGGCGCTAATCTGACGCTGCCTGGGGCGACGCATATCACCGCCGGGCGATCAGGGGGCTAAACCTTTATTAGGTAATAAACGGCGGGTGCCCTGACACTATAAAAAATAAACGAACTAACCTGCGTCACCCGTAAGGGTTATACGGTGATCAGTGGTGAAAGGGTTAACTAGGGGGCAATCAAGGGGTTAAAACATTTATTAGGTAGTATATGGGGGTCCCTGACGCTATAAAACGCTGACGGCGAACCTAAATATTTACCTCACTAACTAGCGTCACCAGCGACACTAATACAGCGATCAGAAAAATGATCGCTTAGCAACACTGGTGACAGGGGGTGATCAAGGGGTTAAAACTTTATTAGGGGGGGTTAGGGGGGTACCCTAGACCTAAAGGGGGGTAATACTCACTGTCCCAACACTGTAACTGTCACAAACTGACACCAATGCAGTAATCAGAAAAAAAAAAAAAAAAAAAAAACCTGCTGGTGTCAGTTTGTGACAGGGGGGGGGGGGGGTGATTGGGGGGGGATCGGGGGGCGATCGGGGGGGGGATCGGGGTGTTTTGTATGCCTGGCATGTTCTACTGTGTGTGTGTGTGTTGTGCACTCACATTGATGTCTTCTCCCCTCGGCGCTGGAACGGAAAATACCGAGCCGAGGGGAGATGACATCATTTCCTTTGCTGCTGTTTAGCATACAGCAGCAAAGGAGTGTTCCCATTGGCCGGCGGCGATCGCGAGGGGGGGGCCACGAACGGATGGCCTCCCCCTCATCTCGGATCGCCGGGGAACAGAACGGGACCGCTTCGGGCACCGGGGGGGGGTCCGATCGGACCCCCCACCCGCGAGAGGCAAATCACGTACATGTACGTGATTTTGCCTGCCCGTGCCGCCTTGCCGACGTAAATCGGCGTTAGGCGGTCCTTAAGTGGTTAAGCTTTGACAAAAAAAATGGAAGCTGATTGGTTTCTATGCAGAGCTGCACCAGATTTTGTACTCTCCAGTTTTAGTAAATCAACCGCATTGGGGTGTAAGTGTATTTTCTTTTTGCAGAAGAGACAATTTTGACTTTAGATTTACTAAAATTAAATAAACTTTGAACTTATGAAAGTTCAGTTCCACTCTGCAAGCACAGTTGCTCCAGAGCTTAGTAAATGAGAGCTTCCACCATCCAATCATGTACAAGCAAAAATGCTGTTTTTTAATTTTCCTTGCATTAGATTGTGTGTTCTTTGTAAAGTGAAGCTTTACCTCATTTACTAAGCTCTGGAGAAACTGCACTTGCAGTTTCTGAACTGAACTTTCAAAAGTGCAAAGTTTATTTGATTTTAGTAAATCTAAAGTCAAAATTGTCTCTTCTGCAAAAAGAAAATACACTTACATGCCTGTCCACAATTGCCTGTGGAATATACTGGGGATTGCATGCGCAGCTTGGTTTACATTCTGGCACACTGAATGTTTGTTAGACATGTGCACTTTGTTTCGTTACGAATTAGTTTTTTAACAAATTTTCGACAGATTCATTAATTCGAAATTCGTAAATTTGAAATTCGAAAATCCGGAAATTCGAAAATCCGGAAATTCGAAAATTCGAAATTTGAAAATTCGATAATGCAAAAATAAGAACGAAAATTCAAAAAATGAATATCTAAAAATAAGAACGAAAATCCAAAAATTCTAACTAAAAACTAACTAGTAATAACTTAACTATTAAATTATAGGTATTGGAATTTCCTTTTTAAATTTGACTGTTAGTGAACATAACGAATACGAATTTATCCGAAGTTAAGAATTATTCAAAATAATGAATATCTAAACGAATGGAGCATAACTAATTAATAATTATAAATAACAATAATAATAATAAAAACTTTGTATTATTATTATTATTATTTATTATTAATTAGTTCCGTTCCATTTGTTTAGATGCGGCATTCGTTATTTCGAATAATTCGTAACTTCGGATAAATTCGTATTTGTTATGTTCACTAACAGCAAAATTTGAAAGGAAATTCCAATACCTATAATTTAATAGGTAGTCATTATTAGTTAGCTTCAGCCCCGGAAGATTTTACCCCCTTCCTGACCAGAGCACTTTTTGCGATTCGGCACTGCGTCGCTTTAACTGACAATTGCGCGGTCGTGCGATGTTGCGCCCAAACAAAATTGATGTCCTTTTTTTCCCACAAATAGAGCTTTCTTTTGGTGGTATTTGATCACCTCTGCGGTTTTTATTTTTTGCGCTATAAACATAAAAAGAGCGTCAATTTTGAAAAAAAGCAATATTTTTTACTTTTTGCTATAATAAATATCCCCCAAAAATACATAAAAAAAACTAATTTTTTTCCTCAGTTTAGACCGATATGTATTCTTCTACATATTTTAGGTACAAAAAATTGCAAAAAGCATATATTGAGTGGTTTGCGCAAAGGTTATAGAGTCTACAAAATAGGGGATAGCTTTATGGCATTTTTATTATACATTTTTTTTTACTAGTAATGGCGGTGATCTGTGATTTTTATCGCGACTGTGACATTATGGCGGACACATCGGACACTTTTGACACTATTTTGGGACCATTGTCATTTATCCAGCAATCAGTGCTATAAAAATGCACTGATTACTGTGTAAATGACACTGGCAGGGAAGGGGTTAACCACTAGCGGGCGATGAAGGGGTTAAGTGTGTCCTAGGGTGTGATTCTAACTGTAGGGGGGATGGGCTACCTAGGACATGACAGCGATCACCGCTCCCGATGACAGGGAGCAGTGATCTCTGTCATGTCACAAGGCAGAACGGGGAAATGCCTTGTTTACATAGGCACTTCCCTGTTCTGCAGCTCTGTGACACGATCGGCGGGAGACCGGCGGACATTGAGTGCGTGGGTCCCGTGGGGACGGCCACGTTGTACGCAGCGGGCGCGCGCCCCCGCTAGCCCCGCCAATTAAAGGGGACGTACATGTACACCCATTCGCCCACCGCTGCCATTGTGCCGACGTATATCGGCGTGCAGCGGTCGGCAAGTGGTTAATATTTCGAATTTTCGGATTTTTGAATTTCAGAATTTCCAAAATTTCAGCTTTACGAGTTTCGATCATAACGAATGACCCGAAAAAAATGAAAAAAAAACAAAAAAAGTGAATGAAACGAAAAGCGAAAACGAACAAATTTTTCGGCAGTGCACATGACTACTGTCTGTGTGCCTGAATGACTGTACTCCTGCGCATGCATGGGTATCGTCCCGCACCGGCCAATTGAGGCGGCTGAAGACTGGCACCCAGAAGAAGCCTGGGAGAAGATGCCAGCGCTGGCAGGGGACCTCCCAAGTCATTTTTATGCCTAGTTCTGCTTTAAGACAATCCTTATTTCTACCTAATGCAAACTGTTCTTCCCTTTCTACCAACAAAGAAGAATGCGGCTCCATAACTGCTGCCAAGCTCTCATGACTTTCGAGCCCCCCATGTAGAAGGGGACCAGCTTCCAGACTGAGAGAGCTGTTTCCCATTGTACACATCAATTCCTGATGTCAGAAAAAAAAACCAAGTGGAATCAGCAGTTTATCAGCATGGCCGCCATGCCAGAGTAACGGGCTGCGCCGAAAGACAAACGGCCTTTTTGGGAGAACGATGTAATCTCTGATTTTCATGTAATGACTCTGTTCAGGGGGACTTAGAAGAGGATTTTTACTTATGGAATAATTCTCTTTTTTTATGTGTCCACCACTAGCCAGATAGAACGATTGCTTCTTGCCAAGACAGCGATCGGTGTAACCCCCGGAGTGCCATGAAAAATGCCTGGATATGAGCGTAATGGAAAGACAGGGGGCTGAGCCCATGTGGGGAAGAGTTAATATGCGGAGAGAGCAGAGGGAGCTCTTATTTCAACTCATGCTAACTGGATTCACACAGAGTCCCATACAGTCAATAAATCCATTCACAAGAAAAATGGGCCTGCTGTTAATTTATCTGAGGCTGCAAATGCCCTTAACTTTTTTCTCGGAGCTCCTGTCAAGGAGACTGTTAAGTCAGACATACACAAAAAAGATACGAATTGCCCCAACCCGGCAAGCTTGGATGGCAGGATTAATAAAACTTTAATGTGTTTTGAAACAATTTAATTTTAATTGATTTTTTTGTATATATAATCACTTGCCTACTGGGCACTTTTACCCTCTTCTGCCAATTTTCAGCTTTTAGAGCTGTCACACTTTGAATCACAATTGCGCGGTCATACAACACTGTACCCATATGAAATTTTTATCATTTTTTTTTACATAAATATTGCTGTTTTTTTATTTAATCACCACTGGGTTTTTTATTTTTTTGCTAAACAAATGAAAAAAAGACCAATAGTCTTGAAAAAAAATAAATGTTCATAGTTTGTTATAAAATTTTGCAAACGGGTAGTTTTTCTCCTTTACTGATGTGTGCTGATGAGGCTGCACTGATGGGCACTGTTAGGTGGCACTGATGGGCACTAATGAGGCGGCACTGGTGGGCACTGATAAGGAGGCACTGATGAGACTGCACTGATAGGCACTGGTAGGTGGCACTGAAGGGCACTGATAGGCGGAACTGATGGGCACTGATAGGTGGCAAGGATGGGCACTGGTAGGTGGCACTGATGAGGAGGCACTAATGGGCACTGATTGGCAGCACTGGTGGGCACTGATTGCCAGCAATAGTGGATGCTGATTGGCAGCACTGGTGGACACTGTTGGGACTGCACTGATAATCAGAACGTCCATGTACGCCCTCCCGGCAAAGTAAGCCAGCACTGTAACCGTCTTTTGGGTATGGGCAGAAAGCGGTTAAACATTTTTATGCACTATATGAACAAGTGTTTGTGGACTCCTGACCATCACCCCTATATGAGTTTCCAAAACCATTACTATTAATATAGAGTCACCCCCACTTCCTTTTCTGCAGCTTTAATATTATCATTATGCTTTACATATACATTTTTACATTCACATCAGTCCCTACCCTCAAGGAGCTTACAACCTAAGGTCCCTAACACACATTCATACATATACTAGGGCCAATTTAGACAGAATCCGATTAATCTACCAGCATGTCTTTAGAGTGTGGGAGGAAGCCAGAGTACCCGGAGGAAACCCACGCAGGCACAGGGAAAACATGCAAACTCCAGGCAGGTGGCGTCGTGGTCAGGATTCGAGCCAGCGACCCTTTTTTCTGCTAGGTGAAAGTGCTACCCACTACACCACTGTGCCGCCCTGAGCTTTAACAGCCTCTACTGCAGTCTTTCTCATAATTTTTACCCCAGAGGAGCCCTTGAAAAAAAATGAAACTCATTGGTGGTTATGGTTATTATTCTTGGGAGAAAATGCCTTTACATTGATGCCCTGTGGGAAGAATGCCCTTTACATTGGTGTCCAGTGGGAAGAATACCTCCCTTACAGTGTTGATCTAAATGCCACCCTTACAGCTAAAAAGACCATTGGTGTCCTGCAGCTGGCTCTGCCAAGAGGTGTTGGCTTCGGGCCTATGCAGGCACCATCATATGGGAGGTCGATTAACCACAGTGGAATCTCTAGCAACCTCTGGAGGAACCCTGTTTGAGGAATGGCTGCTCTAGTGTTCTGGAAAGGCTTTCTGAGAGATTTTGAAGTGTGTCTATGGGAATTTGTGCCCATTTAGCCAAAAAAAGCATTGGCGGGGTCAGGCACTGATGTTGGATGAGAAGATGTAGCTTATTATCTGCATTCCAATTCATCTAAAAGACGATCAGTTGAGTTGAGATTAGGACTCTGTGGGGGCCACTAGAGTTCCTACACACCAGACTCATCAAGTCATGTCTTTATGGAGTTGGCTTTTGTACTCACAGACATGCTTAAAGAGCCTTCCTTAAACTGTTATCACAAAGTTGGAAGCACACAATTGTCTAAAATGTTTCTGTATGCTGTAGTAACATACCTCCCAACCGTCCCGGATTCGCCAAGACCATCCCAGGATTTGCTTTAAATCCTGGCGTCTCACGAGTCCAGGCTAAATCCCGGAGCCCAGTGCCGGAACAAGTTGATCTGAGGTCTGTACAAGAGGGGAGAAAACAGTGACCAAGAAGGGGAGACGTCAGTGAATAGGAAGGACCAAAAACAGTGATCGGGAAGAGGAGAAGACAGTGGCCAGGAAAGAGGGGTAGGTTGCACAAAGTTTCATAAGAGGAGTGATTTGTGGATAGGAGATGTGCTGGAGGGGCTCTTTGCAAGTGGAGAGGACCTGCTAGAAGGGGGGTCAGATTTAAAGTCTGACCTCCCCCCAACCCCCCCCTTATTCTAGCACAACTTCTCTCTGCTTGCAAAGCGCCCCATCAGCACATATCCTCCGACCTCCCAAAGAGATGCCATCTGAGACCCTGAGCATCCCACAAGAGATGCTGGGCACATGCCCTAGGTGCCCACACTAGCGCACCCCTGCCAGGCAGGTTAGTGGAGCCAGGTGCTGCAACTTGTTCTGGCTTTGGGACTTAGCCCAGATTTGCGTGAAAAGGGGATTTTGTTCAAATTCCAGAAAGGTCCTACCAAATCCAAGATAGTTGGGGGGGTATGCTAGAAGTGTGGAGAGGATTTGTGCTGGGAGGAGGGACTAGGGGGAAGGAGGATTTGTGCTAGGGGGTATTTGAAATGGACATATACTGGGGAGTGGAGGATACACTGTATTGTACATTACATACTTCTCACCAAAGTGTTAATTGTTTCAACAGTTACTGGTTTCTAACCAGTCCTTGACTATTTTAATGAGTTCTTCTGTAAGGTAGGCTCAGACAAAGTGTTAGCTCTCTGTCTATTTTCAGCGTGTGCAAAACCATATATAATGGAAGTGTTTTGTTTTTTTTAATGATTGTGCTGAAGTTTATATGTGTCTGTGAGAGTCTTGCTTGTGGCACAGCAATCAAAGCATATTTTATGGGTACAAGGAAGCAAGCTGCTGGGCTATGGGGGCACTCTTCAGGAGGGAGGGGCCAGGAGCAGCAAAGAGGGACCAGAGAAGAGGAGGATCTGTGCAAAACCAACTGCACAGAGGAGGTAAGTATAATATGTATGTTATTTTTTTTTCTTTTTAAAGCGAGACTTTACAATCACTTCAAGTGCTAAACGCACCTAGTGTTAATCCGCGTTTGCACGTGTTTACATGTTTCAAAGATTCTTCTGCCAAAATGCTGCTGCTCCTGATGCATTGGTTTTGGTTATGCCTATGTGTGCATGGACATATAGGCTAACATGCAGGGATGTTTAGAAACAGAAAAGAAAAAACGCCCCTTAGACCCCTTTCACATTGAGACGCTTTTCCGGCGTTTTAGTTCTAAAAATAGCGCCTCTCCTGCGTCTGCAGTGTGAAAGTCCAAGTGCTTTCACACTGGGGTGGCGCTCTTGCGGGATGGGAAAAAAAGTCCTGCAAGCAGCATCTTTGGGGCTACCCCTGCCCATTGAAATAAATGGGCAGCGCTTCGGAAGCGCCTGAAAAGTGCTTCGGAAGCATTGCAACACGGGCGCTTTTAACCCTTCCTTTGGCCACTAGCGGGCGTTAAAAGCGCCCCGCTAGCAGCCAAAAAGGGCTGCTAAAATTACGGTAAAGCTAGCGGCGCTTTACAGCGGACCCCGCCCTAGTGTGAGAGAAGCCTAAGATCGGCAGAAAAAATGTCCAGCGTGCATGAGGCCTAACAGTGAATGTGGTTTTCGTTCAATAAAGTCCTTTCATTCTAAAATCGAATGTTTGTCAAGATCGAAATCTTGAACTACGTTCAAACAACATTCAAATGTTCTGAGAATTTTTGTATGAGTTTTTTTTTTCAAAATTCTACTAGCGTATACCCAGATTTATTGCCCTGCGGTTGAATTACCATGCAGCGATCTGTATGTCCCCAAACACAGAGCTCTTCCATACTTGTCTATCTCCAGTTTCCAGGGAAGTTTGTTAAGTATTCAATCCCACTCCCCAGTTTCAGTCTGTTTCCGTGTGCTGGGTATGTTCAGACAAATTCCAACTCCAGCCGGTGATGATAAGATCAGACAGTAGTAGAGACTGTCCTAAATCACATTTACAATGATGTCTGTCCCAGCTATAAAACTGGAGAACAGAATATACCCCCAACGTGCACCCAGTATATAGGGAATAGTCATCCGTTATCCAGACTTCTTTTCCTTTGCTGCAAAATTGTGCTGACATTAACTACTTTTAAATAAGCTGCTTATGTTATACTGAGCCTTATACAGAGATAGGAGGCGTCTTAAAGCACAAATAAACCTAAATAAAAGGATAACATTGAATAGCCCATTACAAGATAAAATAACACAATTAGCTGTTGCTGCAATAGTCACCTCCAGTCCAGAGATCTCCCCTGCAGTACTTTTTTTCTGCCTTTAGATGTCCTCAGTCTGATGGCCGGCATCATTCAACCCAATTCCCTTAAACCAGGAGTCTCCAAACTTTCTAAACAAAGGGCCGGTTTACTGTCCTTCAGGCTTTTAGGGGGGCGGACTGTGGCCAATGCAAGTAAAAAATGTCATGGAAATGTCAGTGTGAGCAAACGTTGGCCTCATCTTTGGTATTAGGGGAGGGAAAGTGCCCCAATGTTGGTGTCATTGGGAGGACTGGTGCCCCATCATTGGTGTCAGTGGGAGCAGGGCCGTCTTTAATATTGATTGGACCCTGGGCAAAAATTTTCTTGCCCCCCCCCATGCAATTTCACTCTCCACCTGCTCTGAGATATACAATAAATAGCAGCTAGACTTAAAATCAGTTTACTGTATCTTATCAGGCAGAAATTGCGATTGGTTGCCAGCCGTTACAGCATATCATTACTGCTTACTGACTGGTTGCTAGAGGTTACAGCACACATTACGGCTCACTGATTAGTTGCTAGAGGTTACAGCACATCATCTCCTCACTGCAGGGGGAGCATGATATACATATGAATGCTGCCTTTATTTACATATCAATGCCACCGGCCACAGCTATTACATACCTAATAATGCCGCCGCTATTTACATATGAATGCCAGTTATTTATATGTAAACACAGGGTCTGCAGGTGAGTCATCTGTAAACTACAATAGGGCAGAGCTGGGCAGCATTAGTAGCAGCACTTCACACTGAGATATCGGGACACAGCACAGGACTAAAACTTCAAGGGACAAGTGAATTTAAACTGGGATAGTTGGCAAGTATGTGGCAGCTGCATTGGGCCCCACAACAATGACAGGGCCCAGGGCAGCTTCCCCCTTTTGCCCTGCCTTAAAGACAGCCCTGAGTGGGAGAAATAGTGCCCCATCATTGGTGTCAGTGGGAGGAATGGTGCCCCAATGTTGGTGTCAGTGGAAGGAATAATGGCTCATTGTTGGTGCCAATGGCAGAAATAACACCCCACTGTTGGTGTCAGTGGAGAGAATAATGCCTTTTATCAGATGAAAGAACAGTGCCCAAGGGACGGCTAAAAACAAGCTAAGGGCCACATCTGGCCCCCGGGCCGCAATTTGGAGACCCCCTGCTCTAAAAATGTTGTTCTAAATCCACCTCAGCCTGTGGATAGTCAAAAGAGTAGAATCACAATGATGAGCTCATCTCTCTGTCACTCTGCTCTCTCCTTCTATCAGCATGCGTCTTGTCAGTATATAAACTGATTGGTTCCTTGTGCTGCTTTTCTTCTCACACTCCAGCTCTGCTGTACAGGGACTGCAAGGGGTTGATACCAGGTACTTAGGACTCAATCACATGGGCAGATTTTCAGCATGGAATGCAGGTTTTTGCTGGCAAAGCTAGCAAAACTTACTGCATAAAATACATGCTTATCTCCTTCTGGCCTGTCCTGGCATCCCTTTAAACAGTTCTGAATGCCCAGGGGTCAGGAAGGATCAGCAGTCATGTGACCAATGTCACAGTGGTCACGTGACCGGAATCCAGGCGCGCTGCCTACTGATCTTTAGTCTGGACCAAGTGTTGTCCCAGCACAAAAGCATCAGCCCAGTGACACATATTTCTGGTGCTGGTCATTAAAGCCCACCCTTTTGCTGCTCCAAATATGTGTTGAATGGTCATAAAGGGTTTAACTACTCTCCGCCCGATCGCGTGCTCTCTAGTTCTATCAAGATAAGTCACACACTGGAGACCTGTTGACCCCGCACTTCCTCTCCGCCTACAATGCTGCTGGGGAAGGGACTATCCCACCAAAGGACACCCTCCGGGCTCATATAACTGTGATCCCGAAGGAGGGTAAGGATCCCCTACTATGCCAAAATTATCGACCAATATCGTTACTAAACGTGGATCTAAAGATATTTACCAAAATACTTTCCCTGCGCCTGATTGGGCGTATTCCCCAACTGGTCCACTCAGATCAGGTGGGGTTTGTCCCAACGAGAGAAGCAAGGGACAATACGACCAAGGCGCTTAACTTGATATACGCTGCACAGAATCGTAAAATCCCCCTACTGCTTCTCTCCACCAATACCGAAAAGGCATTTGACAGGGTGGATTGGACCTTTTTGACTGAGACCCTACGCTTCCTCAGGTTGGGGCGGAGGATGATGCACTGCATTCAGGTCATTTACTCATGCCCCTCGGCCAGAGTGAAGGTTAATGGACACCTATCACAGTCATTTGAGATAACCAATGGCACACGTCAGGGGTGCCCCCTGTCCCCCCTGATTTTCATCTTGACTCTCAAGCCGTTCCTGCAAACTGTACGAAACAATCCAGACATCTCTGGTCTCCAGTTGGATAATGCTCTCTCTCCAAAGATTGCAGCATTTGCGGACGACCTTCTCTTCTTTCTGTCCAACCCTCTGATCTCCACCCCAAACTTGCTTTCGGAGCTTAAGACTTATGAAGCGTTATCTTTTTTCCGTGTCAACTATCAGAAGTCAGAAGCTCTGAACATATCTATGAATGCTTCCACATCAACACGGTTGCGTGCGGACTTTCCCTTCAAGTGGGCCACAGAGTATATTAAATACCTGGGGATCCGCCTTCCCAGGCGGATAGAAGAGACTTTTTCGTTGAACTTTTCCCTTCTTCTGACGGCACTTAAAAAAGACTTACATTCCTGGCAGAACGGTATGTTCTCGTGGTTTGGACGCTGCAACATAGTGAAGATCAACGTTATGCCGCATCTGCTGTACCACTTTCAAGCGCTTTGCTTTGCATTCCGAGCTCCTTCCTAAAGGACGGTGAACCGAACGCTGGTCACCTTCCTGTGGTCACATAAACTCCCTCGGCTGGCACAATCTACCCTTAGGCTACCAAAGCTCAGGGGAGGCATGGCCTTGCCTAATGCTAATCTCTACCATACGGCTTGTCACCTGATGCGGGTTCTAGACTGGTGTCGCCATGGTGAACTCAAACAGTGGGTTAAGATTGAGCAGATTTTGTCGGGGATGCCACTTGAATCCTTACCATGGTGTCAGTTAGCGGTACCCCAGCAAGTACTGGATCATCCCACAATAGGGGAGCCCAGGAGGGTCAGCCAAAAAAGCCTTACGAGACTTTTCGTTGGCGCCCTTACCATCGCCACTCACACCTGTAGTGGGCAATCCGGCTTTTACGCCTGGACTCCAAGACCCTAAATTCCTAGACCTGAAATGAAGGCAACGAACACAGGCTCGACATTTTGTAGTCAATGGCCATTGGTTGACTAGGCAACAAATCATGGCGGACGCAGATTTGGCAGAATTGTCATTTTGGCAAAAAATACAGCTGGCTCAATTCCTTGGATCCCTACCCCCTCCGGAGTCGTTCGAGAGACAACTCAATTCTTTCGAATTGCTTTGCATAGATCAGTCTCCACTTTCCCATGCGGGATCTCACCACCAGTGGGCCATAAGCTCTCTTATATCGCCAGTTGGGAAAAAGAACTGGGATAGAATTATCGGAGAAACAGGTTGACAGACTATTTCTGTTCTCTTATAAGACTTCGATCTGTGCTAGGCCTCAGGAGGCGGGCTTTAAAGTACTGACCAGGTGGTATCATACTCCGGCAAAGATTCATAGAATTTTTCCCCAATGCTCGAGATGTGGAGAGGAGGTTGGCTCCATGCTCCACATCTTCTGGTCCTGCCGTCTTCTGGAGCCTTACTGGAACGAAGTATATCGTATAGTTCAAAAATTCACTGATAGACCCATACCGAAAGATCCAGCTCTCTTCCTCTTGCACCACCACGACATACCAAGTAAAGCTTATAGGAAGTCCATTCTGCCCCTGTTGATCACAGCCGCTAAGGTATGCATTCCACTGTTCTGGAAGCAGACACAGCCTCCGTCGATAGCCGTCTGGTTGAAAAAAGTCTCTGACATTCATGCAATGGAAGATCTGGTGGCCACCGAAAGGGGCCTTAACGAGAAATTTTCTAGAAGATGGTTTAAGTGGCACAAATTTGTGTACTGAGGAATACGCGGGACTGGTTCAGTGTGACTAGTCTTCTAAACACTCACTGCATAACAAGATAACTGGCAAAGCATCTGGTCTGGATGCGGGTTCGGGCGGATGGATAATGCTTCCTTACTTCCTGTCCCCCCCTCCCCCACTCCCCCCTTCTTCGTGTGTTGTTTTTCTCTTTTTTTTTATTATTTTATTTTGTTTGTTTCCGCTTTCTTTCCTCAGTTCGGCTAGGACTCTGCAGGTTTCTCTCAATCCCCCGGAGTACTTACTACACGGTTTCTTTCGTGAAAATTTGACATGCGGGATACAGAGACTCCTTTGAGCAGATCACCGTCTGCTACAGAAGTATTAGATGAGATTACCATGATAACGATTTCTGAGACCTGGAATATTCCTTGTTCTTTATGTTTCTAGATACCTATATCATTGTATGGTCTCTGTATTTACTGTATGTTTTTCCTAATGCATCTGTGGTGACTTATTGATGCCCCTTGCACCCATGTACCCATTTTCTCACTAATTTTACCTATTTACCCATTTTCCACTCATGCACTTTCATGTGTAAGCTTAATTCTTTGTGGAATTGCTAGTTTTATCTATGGCTCCAACCATTCGTTTAGGTAGTTAGGAGCATTTCATTTTATGGAGTCTTCCATGTTTGGCACTAATAAATGCGTGTTGGAATTGTGCAATATATGGCAGACTTGACAATCAGCCGTCATGTGATTCAGCACACAACGGTCATTCAGTTTTATGCTAATGTATGTTTTTTAATGAGATTTGTTTTTATTTTGTTTCCATATGTATGCCGCATTAAGATGTAATGTCTTTGTATTGCGGGAGTGGGGACACAAGGAGTGCGCACGCGCAAGGGAGTCACTCCCGCTCGTAATGTGAGTGGAGTGAATAAAGGGATGGATTGCTTAGCCGTACAGCCAATCCTATGATTAAGTCTATGTGACGAAACACGTCGGGGCCTGGCTGTACGGCAATCATCTACCGCTCGTAATGTGAGTGGAGAGAATAAAGGGATGGATTGCCTAGCCGTACAGCCAATCCCATGATTAAGTCTATGTGACGAAACATGTCGGGGCGTGGCAGTACGGCAATCAACTACGTGTGACGCGATGCGCTGTGACGTGACGCGCTGCACCAGGAAGTGGGGGCTCGGATCTGAGGAGCAGGTGAGATTGTTACAGACTACCGCACACCTTGGGTCTGCCGTGACCGCAACACATCATTTATACACTGCATGGATTTGTCTTGCTGTAACAGCTTTCTCTGCTTGATGTGAATTTGAATAATGTGAGTAATGGTGGAAGGGTTTTTGCATTTTATTAAATTGTAAGTACGATATCACACTACAGGCAGTCCCCGAGTTACGAACGCCTCCTACTAACGGACGGGAGGCGGCGTGACGTCTCTGCTGTTCTGCGCATGCGCTGCCACTTTTCGACGGCGGGCACATTGGAAAACATCGGAAAACGATGTCTGCGCATGCGCGGCTACTTGACAGACCATCGGAAAGCGACGTCTCTGCCGTTCTGCGCATGCGCTTCCGACTTACGAAAATATTCGACTTAAGAACAAACCGGCAGTCCCTAACCCGTTCGTAACTCGGGGACTGCCTGTATTGGAGCACCTTTTCATTATTTACATGTGGAGAAATTATACACATGTGGAGAGACTCTGGATGCACACGATTGGAGTTCAGAGTTTATTATTCACCCCCTTTGTGTGGGTTAAAGCGATTTCAGCCGAACACGAGAGTACGAGGCAGAGGGAGCTGGTGAGTGCGTTTCTTAAGGGGAGTGGAGTCACCGGCACGGAGGTGTGGTGGAAGAATATAAAAGCAGGACTTTTTTTTTTGTATATCACGTCACAGAGAGGAAATTTACACACATTTTTGTGATTTTTATGGACTTTTTTTTTTTTTTATATAGTTCTATTATATATTTAGTTGCTCACTTTTTCAAGGATTTTTTTGATCATTTTCTTTTTTTGTTCACTTTGTCACAGGGTGATAAAGAATTTATTTGAGCACTAATTATTGTGTATAAACCCAGCAGGCTTCTCACTATTATGCCCCGTACACACGGTCGGATTTTCCGACGGAAAATGTGTAATAGGACCTTGTTGTCGGAAATTCCGACCGTGTGTAGGCTCCATCACACATTTTCCATTGGATTTTCCGACACACAAAGTTTGAGAGCAGGCTATAAAATTTTCCGACAACAAAATCCGTTGTCAGAATTTCCGATCGTGTGTACACAAATCCGACGCACAAAGTGCCACGCATGCTCAGAATAAATAAAGAGATGAAAGCTATTGGCTACTGCCCCGTTTATAGTCCCGATGTACGTGTTTTACGTCACCGCGTTCAGAATGATCACATTTTCTGACAACTTTGTGTGACGGTGTGTATGCAAGACAAGTTTGAGCCAACATCCGTCGGAAAAAATCCATGGATTTTGTTGTCGGAATGTCCGATCAATGTCCGACCGTGTGTACGGGGCATTAGTGGTTCACTCATTATTAAGTGTCATTATCGTGACATTATATTTTTTCAACATTTATGTATACTTGTCTCTTCACTTAAGATTTACTATCACTATATGCACAATTATTGTGAGTAGTTCATTCGTTTTTAGCGCCACTATTTATTTTCACTGTTTTGGGGTTGTCGGTGCAACAGAGAATTTAAATACTGTTCACATTCTTGCTCTCACTAAGTGGTTGCATTAGGTAGGTAGATCTCGCATTTTCAAGAGTGCAGTGCTGGTACTATAGGTACCGGGTTACCTATTTACCATCAGTTTTGAATGCATAGAATGCATTAAGATAAAAAAAAAACCTTCTGCCTTTACAACCACTTTAATGATGTAATAATGATTACAGAGCAGCAATAATTTGAGTTCCGCTTTAAAGGACCAATAAAAAAACTAAAAATGATTCAGTAATAAAGAGCTATGAATAGATCTGTAGAACACACCTGCACACAATTACTTTGACTTTATATAACTTTCACGTGGAATTGTTTGCTCTATTTAAAGGGTCAGTCCACCCTATGGAGCTGCACTCTGACTCCTGATTGGTGGATATGGGTTATTCTAATAAACGGTAATTTGTACTGTTATTAAATAAGCTGTGCGCTAACTAAGAAGAGCAGATGAAGAGGTAAGGATAATGTGTGTCTCCCGTGACATTGTAATTATAGAGTATTTAGTGCCCAACATGTGCAGCGTGTACTGTGCCCAGGCTCAGATTCTATTTAACCGTTTGCCGACCAGCCGCCGCAGTTTTAGTGCGGCAGAATGGCACGGCTGGGCGAAACGATGTTACCTTATGACGCTTCACTTTTTGGCCACTAGGGGCGCGCGATCGCTCGTGACAGAGCGAGAGTCGGGATCTGTGCGTGTAAACAGATCCCCGTTCTCTCAGGGGAGTAGAGACAGATCGTGTGTTCCTACTAACTATGAACACCGATCTGTCTCTCCTCCTAGACATTCCCACCCCCCCTACAGTTAGAATACACCTAGGGAACACAGTTAACCCTCTTGATCGCACCCTAGTGTTAACCCCTTCCCTGCCAGTGACATTTATACAGTAATCAATACATTTTTATAGCACTGATCGCTGTATAATTGTCAATGGTCCTAAAAATGTGTCAAAAGTGTGTGATGTGTCCGCCATATTGTCGCAAGCCCAAAAATTATCGCAGATCGCCGCCACTATTAGTGAAAAAAAAAAATAATAAAAATGCCATAAATCTATCCCCTGTTTTGTAGATGCTATAACTTTTGCGCAAACCAATCAATATACGCTTATTGCGATTTTTTTTTTTACCAAAAATATGTAGAAGAATATATATTGGCCTAAAGTGAGGAAAAAAAATTTTTTTTGATAAAAATGGGGGATATTTATTTTAGCAAAAAGTAAAAATATTGTGTTTTTTTCAAAATTGTCGCTCTTCTTTTGTTTATAGTGCAAAAAATAAAAACCGCAGAGGCGATCAAATACCACCAAAAGAAAGCTCTATTTGTGGGGAAAAAAGGACTGCAATTTTGTTTGGGTACAACGTTGCACAACCGCGCTAAAAACAAAAACAGAGAGACAATTTAGAAAAAAACGCAATATTTTTTCTTTTTGCTATAAAAAATATCCCCCCAAAAATATATATATATATAAAATGTTTTCCTCTGTTTTTTTTTTTACTAGTAATGGCGGTGATCTTTTATCAGGACTTCGACATTATGGCGGACACATCAGAATATTTTGACACATTTTTGGACCATTGGCCTTTATACAGCGATCAGTGCTATAAAAATGCATTAATTACTGTAAAAATGTCACTGGCAGGGAAGGGGTTAACACTAAAGGGCAATCAAGGAGTTGATTGTGTTCCCTAGTGTGTGTTCTAACTGGAGGGTGGAGGGGACTGTGTAGGGGAGATGACAAATCGCTGTTCATACTCTGTATGAACAGATGATCTGTCTTCTCTCCCCTCAGAGAACCGGAAACTGTGTGTTTGCACACACAGATCCCGGTTCTCCGTGTGTCAGCAGCGATTGCGGAAGCCCAGCGGTGATTGTGACTGCCAGGCACTTGCATCGGCCCCAGGGGTGAGCAGCGCGCGCGCCCCTAGTGGCCACAGGGTGAAGTGACGTAACATAACGTTGTTTCGCCCAGCCGTGCCATTCTGCCGCAGTACAACTGCGGCGGCTGGTCGGGAAGTGGTTAAAAGAAATTAAAAACTACTCACAAGCATGTGAAAGAAAACCGCAATGTAAAAGCCTTCGAATGGTGGCAATCGGTCTGATTACAACAGTCTCCAGGTGATGAAAGGAGAGGACATAAGGACCACTACTGGCTGACGCGTTTTGAAGGGAGGCTCTGAGGAAGTAGGTATCCCTTCGAAACTGCTAGATCACAGGTGAAAGTAAGGGAAAAAAATTACTAAAAAAATAAAACTAATGCAGCCGCCACATCTACAAACTGGTAAGCTGCAATATAATATATTTTTCTTTTGGGGTTTAAAACTGCTTCTATTCCAAGCTTCCATTTTCATGTACAAGATGCTGACATGGGATCTGTCCCGTTTTAAAAACACTTCAACATGTAGCAAGACCCTGAGTAGATAAAGTAGCATGTCTTCACTTAGTCTATCAGTACACGGATTATTGTTACAATGAGATACAAAATTCATTCCCTGGTTTGGACAATTGTCTGCAGTGTCTCAGTTTAGAGCAATGACATCCCAGTCTTACTCCGTAGGGTTCAATATTGAGTTGGCCCACCCTTTGCAGCTATAACAGCTTCAACTCTTCTGGGAAGGCCGTCCACAAGGTTTAGGAGTGTGTCTATGGGAATGTTTGACCAGAAGCGCATTTGTGAGGTCAGGCACTGATGTTGGATGAGAAGGTCTGGCTCGCAGTCTCCGCTGTAATTCATCCCAAAGGTGTTCTATCTGGTTGAGGTCAGGACTCTGTGCACGCCAGTCAAGTTCCTCCACCCCAAACTCGCTCATCCATGTCTTTATGGACCTTGCTTTGTGCACTGGTGTGGGTTTATGGTGTGGGTTTTTTTTTTTTTTTCAGGGGTTGGGCTTGGCCCCTTAGTTCCAGTGAAGGGAACTCTTAAAAGGGACACTAAAGGTTCAGTTTTTATTTTTTTTAAATAACAAACATATCATACTAACCTCCACTGTTCAGTTTGTTTTGCACAGAGTGGCCCCGAACATCCTCTTCTGGGGTCCCACGGCGGCTGTCTCGGCTCCTCCCCACATTAGATAACCCCCTCTGGGAGGCTGTTTCCCAAGGGGGTTACCTTGCAGGCAGGCTCCCATGTTATACACTCGGCGTGCATAGCTGCCGAGTGTATGACTCGGCTCCGCCCCCTGGCGGCCGCATCACTGGATTTGATTGACAGCAGCGGGAGCCAATGGCTGCGCTGCTATCAATCTATCCAATGAGGAGCCGATCAGCCATGGAGAGAACGATGCGGGATCGTGCCCATGGAGATTCGGGGCTCAGGTAAGTAAAACGGGTGCTTGGGGGGGCCGGAGAGTGCAAGGTGTTTTTACACCTTAATGCATAGGATGCATTAAGGTGAAAAAACATGAAGCCTTACAACCCCTTTAAGGTGTCAGCATACCAAGACATTTAGGACAATTTCATGCTCCCAACTTTGTGGGAACAGTTTGGGGATGGCCCCTGTCTGTTCCAACATGACTGCGCACCAGTGCACAAAGCAAGGTCCATAAAGACATGGACGAGCGAGTTTGGGGTGGAGGAACTTGACTGGCCTGCACAGAGTCCTGACCTCAACCCAGTAGACAAATCTGCAGCAACTGTGTGATGCTATCAGTGGCGGCCCGTCCATTGGGGGCGCAGGAGCGCTGCCCCCCCCCCTATCTACAGCCGCCTTCCCCATGCTCTATCCACAGTCGCTATTTTGCAGGACACGCCACCCCCTATTCATGCATCAGGCCACTTTATGGACACCGGGCGCGTGTATTACAGCGGAGGGGCTGTTTTTTTAAGCAGCTGATTAGAGTCAGAGGCTTCAAATTAGGGTGGGCTCGTGGCGCAGAGCATCCTGTGTACCAGGTATTAGGGCTCATTCACATGAGCAGATAGACTCGTCCAGCATGCAAGTGCCATTTGTGTTTGCCTTCGAAGCAGCTTGCAGACAGTCTATAATAATCATTGGAGACACAATGTGTGTATAGACTTACCCGTTCATTCGAGATAGACAAGCATGCAGGGATTGGTGATTGCGTGCTTTTGGAGCCATGAACCCGTCATTGCACGCCTGTCAGCCTCCGATGTGCTGTTGAGTCCGTGCAGTCGCTGCATCTCAGGTGACTAAAAGTGGCCACACACTGGAAGATTTTAGAACAAACATTTGCACAAATATTCATAAAAACATTCGTCCAAAAATGCTCAGTACAATCGATGACTTGATGAATATCATTCAAAAGTACTTAAAAACGTAAAATGCTTTAAATGTTACTTTTTGCCCCATTGCACTACCGGGGAGAGGTAAAACACTGGACAGGGGGATGTGGACATGGGCCCAGCGTGTCCCTCCCAAACGCCAGATACAGTGAGAGGGACCCGAGAGTTAACTGGAGGACAGATCTGTTGCAGGTGTACATGGTGTTCAATTCTGAGGGTGGAGGTCCGCCTTAAAGCAGAGTTCCACCCAAAAGTGGAACTTCCGCTCGTTGTATTCCTTCCCCCCCTCCGATGCCACATTTGGCACCTTTCGGGGGCAAGGGGGGACAGGATATCCCATCTTTCACAGGTATCCCGTTCCCACTTCTGGAAGCCTCAGCCGCGGGTATTTGCGTCACCGCTTGGACTCCCTCCTCCTCCTCCTTTGCGGATGGCCGGGCCAGTAGGAGAGAGAAGCGGAGCCTCGTGCATGCGCAGTAGGGTTCCCGGCGTGGAGACATAAGGCTAAGACATAAGGCACTGCTGGGTTCCCTTACTCGCAATGGAGGTGGCAACACCCGACAGTTGATGGAAACATCAGCTGCGGTGCCGACATCGCTGGACTCCTGGACAGGTAAGTGTCCGATTATTAAAAGTTAGCAACTGCAGTATGTGCAGCTGCTGGCTTTTCATTATTGAGGCGGTGGGCGGATCTCCGCTTTAAGGTTGAGTATTTCCCCCACGGTGGCCTCAGCCTTGTCCCAGGGCATTGATGGAAACGGTGCAGAGCAAAGGTACCCCATGTGTGGGCGTAGCCCAGAAGAACCCACCCCAGGGGGGGGGGGTAGTCCTCTTATGTGACCCAGACTTGGCACCCAGCAAGTTAATGGGGAACATGGAGGAAGGTCCGTCATCACCCGCCTACCCCTTATTTACATGCAGATGAACACTGCCACCTTCAGGCTCCAGTGGCATCTGCAGTGCCATCTGTTGAATACTGTACAATTACAGTATTAAAAAAATGATTCATTAAAAATAAATGTACTTTTTTTTTTTTTTTGCATTCTTATGTATTTGACAACCAATAATAATAATATTAATAATATAATATCCAGCTGTCTGTGATAGCATACTCTGTCATGCTGTCCTTCTGGTAGTCGGTGGATGAGAGGATGACGTAATGCCCGCAGTCCTTGTGAGCGGAAGGTGGCTCGGTGTTCCGTGCCCTGGGGGAGGGGGGGGTTGGTAGATCACCGGTTGGTGGATGCCCGGCATGTCCCCCCCCCCGTTCTCACCATAGAACAGGTCTGCTTCCCCTGCCCTCCGTCCATCCAGGTGAATTGAAAGTCGTAGAGAGGAGAGTCTGCCGTCCGTGCTGTAGTCCTGGCCTGTACAGCAGTGGTGGCTGGTGCTAAACAAATCCCCCAGGTCTGCACTCAGCGCTCCACAGTCCCCGCACTCACCGCTCCACGCTCCCCGCACTCACCGCTCCACGGTCCCCGCACTCACCGCTCCATGGCACAGTCCCTCCGCGGTTTCCTCAGCTTCTCCTTCCGGCCAACCCGATCCACCTCCTGTCCTGATTGGCTGGGAGGAGAAGCTGGAAGACAATAGTGAATATTGATTCCTTATTGTCACAAGTGGGTGGGTTTGGGGCGCAGTGCTCTGCGCCCGAGCCCAACCTTTTTCAAGTCATTTAGAGCCTCTGACTCTAATCATGTGCTTGGGAAAAAAAAAGTCCTAGAAACCTATAAGTCCGGCGCCCCGCATGCATCTCACATGCAAACTAGGGGAGCGGCGCCCCTGCGCCCCTAATGGACCGACCGCCCTTGGTCTCATTGGGAAACATGCACAGCTGAGGCTGTCAATCACCTCTTCCAGGATTGCTTGGTGTGGGCATAAACTGTCAGAAGTGACTTGTGCAGATAGCAGAGGAATGAGAGAGGAGAAACTGGGTGCTTTGGATTGAGGCAATCACACACTATAGAAGTATATGCTTTGTTCCTTTTTCCATGCATGCTGCTATCTTTGGCCTGTCTATCTAGGTATCAATAACCTCTGGTCAGGAAAGGGTTAATAGCACGCCCTACCTTTATCTCAGCTCTGCAGAAATGGATCCTGCGGGTCTGACTCAGATCCTAACCAACCCCCACAAACTGCGACCACGTCTGTCCTAATGGTTATTCCTCAGCTTTGGCCCAATTCATGGAAACCGCCAGGAATCTGATATTCCAAACTCGCCATTTCTGCAGGGAATTAGGACTTCAGAGGCATTTGTGAGAGTTTTCATATCGTTTTAGAGAGTCATACATATTCAGGAGTCATCTTATCCAGCAGTGCAGATGCTTCCCCCCAGGGCGCAATAACCTATAGCTGACCCGACTCTTTAGAGTCTTAATGTATTAATATCAGCGCTTAAAAAAGTCTTCCGCATAGAAATGGCTCGATAGAAGCAATACCTCTGATTTGGGGCATTGCTTGCAATGGTTGGGAAGTTTCTGGTGCCCTGGAGGGCGATTGTGAGAGCCACAAGCAGTTGGGGGCATTTATTATTATACAGGGAGAGTTTCCGATTTGCGGGACCATCTCCCAGTAAGTGGGGCGATCCTCCAATCCTCTGATAATGGTATGCAACTATTACCGTATATGTGATAAATATCATATATTAAAGCAGAACAACGGGCAACATAAACCATACACACAGTCCCTAGTATAAATAATAACTCATAATGTGTGTGCAGTGAAATGCGCCATAGCTCGTCATTAAAGTAGATGTAAACCAAATTGTATGACACTGAGTTTGCTAAAGTACCAAGTCTCAGAAATAATTGCTATTTTTTAAAATATAAAATACATTTTCATCCATTGTTACATCTCAAAAAAAAAAGAGCGACAATTTTGAAAAAAGAGCAATATTTTTTACTTTTTGCTATAATAAATATCCCCCCAAAAAATATAAAAAAAAACTAATTTCTTCCTCAGTTTAGGCCGATATGTATTCCTCTACATATTTTTGGTAAAAAAAAAAAATAGCAATAATGCTGCGTACACACGGTCGGAATCTCCGTCAACAAATGTTCGATGGGAGCTTGTTGTCGGAAATTCCGACCGTGTGTAGGCTCCATCGGACATTTTTCATCGGAATTTCCAACAACAAAAATTTGAGAGCTGGATCTCCAATTTTCCGACAAGAAAATCCGTTGTCGGAAATTCCGATCGTGTGTACACAATTCTGACACACAAAGTTCCACGCATGCACAGAATCAAGCAGAAGAGCCGCACTGGCTATTGAACTTCATTTTTCTCAGCTCGTTGTACGTCACCGCGTTGACATTTGGAAATTCCGCCAACATTTGTGTGACCGTGTGTATGCAAGACAAGTTTGAGCCAACATCGGTCGGAAATAAATCCACTGTTTTGTTGTTGGAATGTCCGATCGTGTGTACGCGGCATAAGCGTATATTGATTGGTTTGCGCAAAAGTTATAGCGTCTACAAAATAGGGGATATATTTATGGCATTTTTATCATTTTTTTTTTTTTTTACTAGTAATGGCGGTGATAAGCGATTTTTATTGGGACTGCGACATTGCAGCAGACAGATCAGACACTTTTGACACTTTTTTGAGACCAGTGACATTTATACAGCGATCAGAGCTAAAAATAGCCACTGATTACTGTATAAATGTCATTGGCAAGGAAGGGGTTAACACTAGAGGGCAATCAAGGGGTTAAATGTGTGTCCTAGAGAGTGATTCTAACTGTGGGGGGATGGGACTGCCTGGGGGAGGAGACCGATCGTTGTTCATACTTAGTATGAACAACAGATCAGTCTCCTCACTCCTGGCAGAACGGACATCTGTCTGTTTACATTGACAGATCTCCATTCTGTCTCTCTCAGGAGCGATCACGGGTGCCTGGCGGACATTGCAGCCGCCAGGCACACACATCGACTCCATCATCACGCCGCACGAATGCCCCCCCTAGCGATCTTAAAAGAGGCCGACGTATAGCTACGGCGATCTGCCCAGGTGAGCCACTGCGGTGGCTGGTCCTTTAGTGGTTAACAAATTTTTCCAAATATTCGTAGATTCGAAAATTCGTAAATTCGAATATTCGAAAATTAGTAAAATGGAATATTCAAAAATCTGAGAATTCGAAAAATTGGGAAATTCAAAAGTCCGGAAATTCATAAATTTGAATAGTTTGAAAATCCAAAAATAAGAATGAAAGTTCAAAAGAACGAGAATCTAAAAAAAAAAAAAACTAAAATCTGAAATAATAACTAACTAATAATAACTTAACTATTACTATTAAATTATAGGTATTGGAATTTCCTTTCGAATTTGGCAGTTAGTGAACGTAAAGAATACGAATTTATCCAAATTTACGATTTATGCGAAATAATGACTGCCTTATCTAAACGAATGGAACATAAAGATTTAATAATAATAAATAACAATAATAATTATAATAATAATAAAAACTTTTTTATCATTATTTATTATTAGTTTGTTCTGTTCCATTTGTTTAGATGCGACATTCGTTATTTTGGATAATTCGTAACTTTGTATAAATTCGTATTCGTTAAGTTGACTAACAGCCAAATTTCAAAGGATATTCCAATACCTATAATTTCATAGTTAGTTATTATTAGTTAGTTAGTTATTTTTTTGAATTTTCGTTCTTATTTTCAGATTTTCGAATTTCTGAATTTCCGAATTTCGATCATAGCGAATGACCGAAAAACAAAAAACGAATAAAAAGAAAACAAAAGTGAATGAATTTTTCAGCAGTGCACATGTCTAGTTGTCACCCATGACTTTTCAAACGAGATTAAGAGGTTAAATCTTATTTAACCCCTTTAGGACCTTTTCACACATGCGAACCGTTCATTTCATCAGTTCAGTCATATTTTTTCCAATGAAAAAACAAATTAAGTTTACATAAGTTTTTCATCAGTTGCTCATCAGTTTTTACATGTTTTCTACATCCTCTGCCAATGCAAAAATGGACCGTTTGTCCATTTACATGCGTTTTTTATCCGTTCAGTTTTTTAACGCCACAAAAATAGGGCTTTGATCCGTTTAAAAAAATGGATGATCGTCAGATCGACAGAGATTCATTGATGTCTGTTTTTATCCATCAACAGATGGATGAAAAACGGACTAATGCCGCGTACACACGAGTGGACTTTACGGCAGACTTTGCCCGGCGGACTTTTCAACGTACTTTACGACGGACTTTCCGAATGAACGAACTTGCCTACACACAATCCACCAAAGTCCGACGAATTCGTATGTGATGACGTACGACTGGACTAAAACAAGGAAGTTCATAGCCAGTAGCCAATAGCTGCCCTAGCGTGGCTTTTTGTCCGTCGAACTAGCATACAGACGAGCGGACTTTTCGACCGGACTCGATTTCAACGAATTAATTTAAAACATGTTTCAAATCTAAGTCCGTCCAACTTTTGAGAAAACAAAGTCCGCTGGAGCCCACACACGATCGAATTGTCCGACCAAATCCCGTCCGCCGGGCAAAGTCTGCCGTAAAGTCCGCTCGTGTGTACGCGGCATAACAGTCTGCATGTGTGAAGGGGGCCTTACACATTCTCCTGGTGGCGACGCAGCTTTTTGCTCATGTAAGTGCTGTGATTGGCTCTCATGATCAGAAGATGGATGCAAATTGCACCGCAAAATATTGGTATTCGGTATTGGCTAGCACTTGACCAAAAGTATAGGTACTTGTATTTAGTATTGGTACATCCCTAGTATAGTGAATATAAATGGGGATAACCCCGCCCCCCCTCATTCACACTATCAGGCATCAGGCGCCACGCACATGCAGTTATTTTGCGTATTTTCATGTTTCACACATAGGGCAGCCTATTCATTTCACTTCGCTTCCTAGGGCTGCCCTGTGTGCAACAAACACAACAAAAGAACTCATGCACCTTTTCATGCACCTTTTTGAGCTTCAAGCTTTGCTCTGTTTTTAAAGCGGAGTTCCACCCAAAAGTGGATGTTTCCGCTAATCTGCTTCCCCCCCCCTCCGGTGCCACATTTGGCACCTTTCAGGTGGTTGTAAACCCTGTTAAACCACTTTTCACTTCAGATGAGCCTATAATAAGACTTACCTGTAGGTCCCGTGAATATCTCCTAAACTTGCACAGTTCAGGAGATATACACTGTACCCGCATGTGCCGACGTCATCGCGCACTGAAGAAACGGCCGCTCGAGCCGTTTCTTCAGTAGCTGTGCCGTGACTGGTGGCTCCCGGGCGCATGTGGCCAATCACAGCTCCGGAGCCCGCAAACCCAGAAATAACTCCGGGAGACATGACGCCGGTCACAGCGGTGTGCGGGGATCGCTGCAATAGCTTCGATCTAAGGTAAGTATTTCATAATGAGCTAGTATCAGATGCTTTTGTCTTGCTTTTATCTTGCTTTTATTATTATTATTATTATTTATTATTATTATTATTATTTATTATTGCTTTTGTCTTGCTTTCATTATGCTTTTGTCTTGCAGGTTTTTATTTTTCTGAGTTTACAACCACTTTCAGGGGGGAGGGGAGAGAGGTACCTGTTTTTGACAGGTACCCCCCCTCACTTCCGGGAGACGGCGTCGCGATGCCATCCCTCAGAAGTTCGGCCCCCCCTCCTTCCCCCCGCCACCGGGCCAGTTAGAAAGCACAGCACGCTTTGTGCATGCGCAGTAGGGAACCAGCTGTGTAGCCAAAAGGGTTCACTGCTGGTTTCCCTTACGACGAAGTTGAAGTGCCGATATCTCGGGGTCTCTGGACAGGGAAGTGTCTATATAATAACTCCTTCAGATCCGCGCTATAGCCGAATGACGGCTACAGCGCGCATCTACATTGCCGGGAGGTCTTTAATAGACGTCCTCCCCTTTGTGCATGGTGCGCGCTGTGATCACCGAGTCAACGAGACTTGGGCGATCACAGATCGGAGTAAGGGGCTGATCCCGGCCCCTTACCATGTGATCAGCTGTCAGCCAATGACAGCTGATCACGTGATTTAAACAGAAGATCGGTAAAAAAAAAGGCGATCACCGGCTTCAGTGCAAGGGACATCAGTCGAAGCCGCCTCATCGAAGCCGCCTCATCTGTGCCCAACAATACCGCCTTAAAGTGCCACCTGCCAGTGCCCACACAGTGCCACGAATCAGTGCATAAATGCCAGCAATCAGTGCCCATGAGTGCCACCGATCAATGCCCACCAGTGGTGCCAATCAGTGCCTCATCAGTGCCACCTAGCAGTGCTGCCTATCAGTGTCACGTACCAGTGCTGATCAGTGCCCATCACTGCCACCCATCAGTGCCCATCACTGCCACCTATCAGTGCCCATCAGTGCCAGCTATTAGTGCCCCCTATCAGTGCCACCTATTAGTGCCCTTCAATGCCACCTATCAATGCCTTTCAGTGCCGCCCATCAGTGCCACCCTTAAGTGCCACCTCTCAGTGCCCACCAATGCCACCTATCAGCGCCCATCAGTGCCACCTCATCAGCGCCCATCAGTGCCACCTCATCAGTGCCCATCAGTGCCACCTCATCAGTGCCGCCTTATCAGTGCCGCCTTATCAGTGTTCATCAGTGCAGCCTATCAGTGCCCATCAGTGCAGCCTCATCAGCGTACATCAATGAAGGAGAAAAATTACCTGTTTGCAAAATTTATCAACAAAATATAAAACGGTTTTGTATTTTTTTTTTTAATTCGGTCTTTTTTCATTTTTTTAACAAAAAATTAAAAACCCAGAGGTGATCAAATACCACCAAAAGAAAGCTCTATTTGTGGAGGAAAAATGATAAAAATGTCATTTGGGTACAGCGTTGTATGACCGCGTAATTGTCATTCAAAGAGTGACAGCGCTAAAAGCTGAAAATTGGTCTGGGCAGGAGGGGGGTTTAGGTGCCCGGTAAGCAAGTGGTTAAAAGTCATCAGCTATACTATTTATAGCTGCTGACTTTGAATTATTTTTTTTTCCTCAGGTGGAACACCGCTTTAACCGCATGTATGGCCGTGTTTGTCGTGTGCTTTTTCACATGTACACACGTCTTGCTTCTGACATTTGGAGTGCCATTACCAACGAATATCACCTCAAGTGCAAAATGTTACATATAGTTACATAGTAGGTGAGGTTGAAAAAAGACACAAGTCCATCAAGTCCAACCTTTGTGTGTGATTATGTGTCAGTATTACATTGTATATCTCTGTATGTTGCGGTCGTTCAGGCATTGCACACACAGAATTGCTTGATTTTGCGCAAGTTTACGTTCTACATCAATGTGAACGCAGCCTTTTATTTTTTTTCCCTTTTTGCAATGAGTTGAGATATAAGACTGGCCAGCTTCTCCCCAGATTCGTTCCAGCAGGGGATCTCGCCGTTTTTTTTGTCACGCTACAAACCAGCTTCCGCTAACGACCAGCAAGAGAAAAGAACTCATATTCATCTCTGGTCTCTAATGCAATTTTCGGAGGGCTTGTTTACATTGCACAAAGCGTCACTGTCCACCGGGGCTCCGTATATTTTTATAGCAAGGAAGTATTTCCAACAGCCGCAAATTCTCGGCCTGGAATGGAAAGATTCTGTATTTATTTAAGAGAACGCTTTCTATTCAAGGAGTATTGCTTACAGAAGACGCAAAGGAACTGATACGTTAATGTAGATCAGATGATTTTTTTTTTTCTTTTTTCTTTTTTTTTTTAAAAAGTATTTTACATTTTTAAACCGGGTTTAAGAAAACAAAAATCGGATCTTGAAAAATGTGGAGGAAATGAGTTGGAGAAAAAAAGCCTTCTGTCTGAACGATGAACTGACCATTAAAAAAAAAAAAAAAAAAAAAAAAGATAATATTTAAGTTAAAGGGACAATATAGCACATTTTCAGCAAGCACGTATATTAACCACTTCAGCCCCGGAAGGATTTTCCCCCTTAATGACCAGGCCATTTTTTGCGATACGGCACTGCGTCGCTTTAACTGACAATTGCAGGGTTGTGCTAAGCTGTACCCAAACGAAATTGAGGTTCTTTTTTTCCCACAACTAGAGATTTCTTTTGGTGGTATTTGATCACCTCTGCGGTTTTTATTTTTTGCGCTATAAACAAAAAAATGAGCGACGATTTAAGAAAAAAAACAGTATTTTTTACTTTTTGCTATAATAAATATCCAAAAAAAAAATAAAAAAAAAACTAATTTCTTTATCAGTTTAGGCCAATATGTATTCTTCTACATTTTTTTTGGTAAAAATAAATCTCAATAAGCATATATATTGATTGGTTTGCGCAAACGTTATAGCTTCTACAAAATAGGATATATATTTATGACATTTTCATTATTATTTTTTTTTTCACTAGTAATGGCGGTTATCAGCGATTTTTAGCAGGACTGGGACATTGCGGCGGACAGATCGGACACTTTAGACACTTTTTTGGGAACAGTGACAGTTATACAGCGATCAGAGCTAAAAATAGCCACTGCTTACTATATAAATGTCACTGGCAGAGAAGGGGGCTCTAGGGGGCAATCAAGGGGTTAAGTGTTCCCTGGAAGGTGTTTCTAACTGTGGGGGGAGGGGACTGACTGGAGGAGGAGAGAGATTGCTGTTCCTGATCACTAGGAACAGACAATCTCTACCTACTCCCCTGTCAGAGCGGGGATCTGTTTGTTTACATTGACAGATCCCCGTTCTGGCTCTCTGAGGAGCGATCGCGGGTGGCCGGCAGACATCGCAGGCCGCGCGCATCGGCTCCGGCAACGCGCGTGTGCCTGATATTGCTCTTAAGCTGACGTGCACCTACGGTGATTCGTGCAGCCGAGCCAACCTGCCGCAGTATAATGACGGAGGCTGGTTGGCAAGCGGTTAATTATTATTGCAATAATTTTTAATCACATCCTTTGCATCTTCCATAAACAATACTCCATGAATAGAAAGTGATTACTTAAAGTGTTACTAAACCCACAAAAGTAAAATCAGTCGATATATATACTTATCTCCACTGTGCAGTTCGTTGTGCACAGAGTGGCCCCGGTCATCATCTTTTGGGGTCCCCCGGCGGCTCTCGCGGCTCCTCTTCACATCGGTAAACCCCCTAGGAGAAGCGCTCTCCGGGAGGGGGGGTTATCTTGCAGGCGCGCTCCCAAGTCCAGCATTTGCTTCTATAGACTCGGCCCCGCCCCCCTGCGCCCGCGTCATTGGATTTGATTGACAGCAGCGGGAGCCAATGGCTGCGCTGCTTTCAATCTATCCAATCAAGAGCCGAGAACCCCAGGCAGAGGGGTACAGCGTGTTTCCGCCGAGGGAATGAAGGGCTCAGGTGAGTAAATTGGGTGGGCTGGGGGGCCAGTCAGTGTCAGAAGTTTTTTCCTATGCATTAAGGTGAAAAAACACGAGGGTTTACAACCCCTTTAACAAGTTACATGCTTGATCTTCAATATATTTTTTTATAAATATTGAGATTTATAAATTAGCCACCAAGGGGAGCTTTGTATGTAACTGCAGTCACTCAGCTCCCCCTGCTTAAAGTGGAATTAAACCCCCGCCAACTTTTTTACATTTAAATTGGGCCCTAGGAGCTTTAAGCCATAATGTGCTAAAATGCACAGCATATTAGCACATTATGGCAGACAAAGCTAGCAAGCAATCCCTTCCAGCCGGCAGAGCTCTTGTTGGCCAAGGGTGCTGCCATCTTCCCCCCTTCTTCCTTCAGAATTCTGATATTTTATCTCCTTGATTGGCCGGGCCACAATGACGTCACTCCCATGTATGCGCATTGTTACGACACAGAGCAGTGCCATAAATGTAGTGCTGAGCTGTGCATGCGTGGCTCAGTGTACATAAACCCTGATGGCCAGGGAGAAGGGTATATAACAGAAGAGATCAATAGGGTCTTCTTCTGTCATAAAAATCCTACCTGTCTGCTTTTTTTTTAGGTTTAGTTCTACAACCTACTTGAAAACCTAACTCTAGATTTTCTAAGAACCTCATACCTGCTCTCCTCCCTTAAGCCCCTCCCCTCAGGGAGAATCTGATGTGGACACAAATGTGCGGGGCGACTCGCACATAAACACAGATTTAATGCCGCGTACACACGAGCGGACTTTCGACGGACTGAACTCCGAAGGACTTTTTGACGGACTTTCGACGGAGTTCCGACGGAGTTCTGACGCAACGGACTTGCCTACACACGATCCCACCAAAGTCCGACTGTTTCGAACGTGATGACGTACGACCAGACTAGAATAGGGAAGTTCATAGCCAGTAGCCAATAGCTGCCCTAGCGTCCTTTTTTGTCCGTCGGACTAGCATACAGACGAACGGATTTTTCGACCGGACTCGAGTCCGTTGTAAAGATTTGAAACATGTTCTTTTTCTAAAGTCCGTCTGATTTTTCGACAGCGCAAAGGTCCGATGAAGCCCACACACGATCGAATTGTCCGGCGGATTCGTTCCGTCGGACCTTTGCTGTCAAAGTCCGGTCGTGTGTACACGGCATAAGGCTTCATGGACCCTAAATGTTTAGTCCTGGTGCGCGAGGCTCCGGCATTTAGGTGAAGGATACAGGTGCACCATTCAGCCCCGCTGATGGCAGCCTTTCAAATTCCATTCTATTCCATGTCTGAGGATTAATTTATAAATAACTTTTTTTTTTTAGGCCTGCAAATTTTTGTAAAATATATACGATGTGGCCCTCGGAGTAAAAGGTTTGGAGACCCCTGATCTATGGCTTGATTTAGGCTCTACTATATGCATGAATGCTAATCAGAGAATATGCCTGTGGACGGGGCCACTCACCCTGCACGTGGGGGTACCTTTTGCGCAGTGCATGCTCATCAACGCCTGGGACCAGGCAGGGACCACAGTCATGTAAAAGTAAAACATTATGGCGGTTCCCCGGCTTAGAGATGCATCGTAACCCTGTGTGCAGTATCAAAAGTACAGAGTCCCTCTGAAAAGTGCTGCCCGTGTCACTACACACTGTTGCCTAATGTATGTTGCATTTAGGAGGACACCACTGAGCCCATGCCCTCTCCACCAGTCCAGCATACTTCTGCCACTTCACTCCCAGTGACAGAATGGAGTCCCGCTGTGACCCTAGCGTGGACCTCACGTGTGCACTTGTTAACTCCTTTCTTCCTGTACCATATGGCCAGGTTAAGTGCCTCAGTGAATCTGGTTGAGTCCCAGTTGCTACAGTAGACTTACCGCAAGGTAGGGACTCAGGACACCGACCCCATCGCTACCAGAGAACCCCTTGCCATGCCAGGTACCAGGCTTTATGAGCAGCTACTATGTACCTTGCTCTAGTTCTTGGTAACCCATAGCAACTGCAATACTCCTAGGGTTGCCACCTGTCCAGGATTCACCCGGACAGTCCGGGTTTTGAATCATGTGTCCGGGTTTCAGTCCACCTAAAACCTGGACACATTATTCACCAGGGGCGGTCCATCCATTAGGGGTGCCCGGGCGCCGCCCCTCCCTATCCATGCAGTACGCCGGTTGCATTAATTCCAACGGGGGGGGGTTTTAAAGCACCTGATTTAAACCAGAGGCTCTGATAGGCTTCAAAATAGGGTGGGCTCAGGGTGCAAAGCATTGCGCTACGAGCCCACCCAGGTGTGTTACAATAGCAAATGAATATTCACTATTGAAACACTAATCCTCCTCCCAGCCAATCAGGAAGGGGGTCTGAAACCCGTTTCCCGATTGGCCGACGGGAGAAGCGTCTCTATTGGCCGCTGAGGAGGAGGGAGGAAACGGAAGCTGCCGTGGTGCCCGTGGAGAGCAGGGGAAGCCACCGTGATGTCTGCAGAGAGCAGGGGAAGCCGCCGATGACACCTGCCGCCTGTCGCCCTTGTGAAGGCTGCCCGCTATAAATGGGGTGCACTGTTTGCCTCCCCCCAAAAAAAATTACCACCAGCGCCTCTGTTATTCAGACAGGAATGTGGCTCGAAAAAGGGCTTGACAGGGGTGGGGTAAGGGGGCACTATGTGAGCTGCATTACCATTCTCTTTGGAGTGCACAAAGGTGTCCCAGGTCTGTTACAATCCATAGTGTATAGTGTATATACAGTATACTAAAACAAAAAGAATTGACTGTGCGCCGCTAAAGTGTTCGGGTTTGGCTTGAAGAAAAAGTGGCAACCCTAAGTATTCCTCTTGCTTCAGACCAGGCTTAGATGCAATTTTTACCGAAATGCTTCTCAATACAGTCCAACATAAACAAACACATCAAAGTGTTCCCTAACTATCTCTCTCTCTCTCTATTAGGCTGCCCAGGCATACCTTGACCAGGTAGCAGTCCACTTTTGGACCAAGACTGGACGATCTCCGGACTCCCATTGGCTCCAAAGGACTGCAAGGCGCAGGAGTCCCCCTCCACAGCAACCATGCCATCACCTTCTTGAGCAGGGAGCCGACTCCCCGAACCCAGCCTTGCCCCTTATTTATATCACAGGCGGGTAGGCTGGATCCAAAAAGCCCGGGAACAGCAGTACACACATTAACTCTTTCTCCCAAAGCCTGGTCCAGCCACAGTCTAACTAATTACACTGTAGGCAACCTGCCTACATGCTGACAAAGGAAGAGTGCAGGAGGAGCAGATTTGATGACTTAAGAGCACATTCCAATCAGAAGGCTCCTGGTGTGGAGGTGACACCACTGTATTCATTAGCTGCAACCGAGAAAATGGTATCGTCCTCCTGGCTTTGCTGTCTGGCAGAGGTGCATGAATCACAAGATGGGCTGGACAGAATTACAAATCTTTTGGCAGACATGACAGTCCACATGTGTGTATTTCAGCTGTATATTTAGCTGCTTGTTTAAAGGTTAAGATTTAATTTTGGGTCCTATGGGAGGGGGGGTTGTAGAAAACAGGCTTAAAGGTGGAGCTTTCCTTTAAGATAAATTTGTTTCTTATTTCTTCCACCGCTTCCTCTTACAGAATGCATAGCAGCAGATTGCTTCCTTTTCTGTTTACATTGTTTATACTGCATTAAACCACGCCACCGGCTATCGAGAAATAACACGAAATGCTTGTAAAACAGACAGACGCCGCATGAAGCTAAACTCTCCTTGATTAATGTCCGCTGGCTGTTTCCTATTAGACTGATTTTTGCGTATGCCAAGCCGTTCATTGTCTGCGTGTTTTTTTACTGACAGAAGGATCGATTTAGGATTTAAAGGCTGTAGGGTTTTAATGAGGCCTTAATGCGGCCATTCTCTCATCCTAAATTCCAAGTGTGAATCAAATTAGTTTAATGTGCGACCTCCTTCTGAACAGAGGGAAGGTGAGAGGACAGAACAGTAGCACCTTTGCTCAGTAATACTAATAAGTTCTGTAAGAAAGAGAATGAACACTAAAGAATATGTATACATTTTTTGAAAGCAGAGACCTTGGAGAATAAAACTGAAGTAGTTTATGCCACACGATATTAGCGTAAGACTCCGTAGCCAGGTCTAGCCTAGAGAAACATGGAGAAGAAGACATTTCCCTCAGTGTGCTTTCACTTTCTGCTGTTATTCTGAATGTTGTGTTGCCCTCCAATCAGCAGAGGGAGAACTATAGCCAGGAAAGCCTATGGATTTCTATGCAGATCGCTGAGGATCATGGGAATTGTAGTTTGAAACAGTAATCACAGAATGGGACTTTTTGACCTTTACAGTACAGTTCCCACGGGACATTAAGGAGGAATGGGAGTGGTGGAACAGCTTTTACCAGACTGCATTGGAAACCTCTTCCTTTTTGCAGCACGGGAGCCGAGGTGTGTACACTGGCCCTAGTGCACACAGATCATCCACAGGGCAATTGTCCAGAACCAGACATTGAAGTGGAGTTACACCCAAAAATGGAACTTCCGCTTTAAGTTTAGGTGACCCCCGACATGCCACACGTCCGCATCGCTGGACCCTGGGACACGTGACTGTCTGATTATTTAAAGTCAACAGCTACACTTTTTGTAGCTGCTGACTTTTAAATGGGTGGAACTCCGCTATAAGACCTGGTGGAGGTCACAGCAAGATCAGAGAGAGACCAGAGCATCCTCTCACCCTCTAAATCTGTGGAGAGACTGAGGGGACCCCCCCCCTTACTACAGCGAGAGGTCACTGCAGCATCTTGGAGACTGGTAAGCGCTATTTGCCCATTGCTGCTAGCAGGGACTGAGCCACTGAGAAAAGAAATCAAGTGTACCCAATGCATACCACACCAATAAGGGAATACCTACCGAACTTATTCCAAACCTAAACTACATCTATACCAACCCTATACTGCATTATACCAAACCTTTACTGCATACCCACCATATCGCTCTCGTGCCAAGACTATACTGTACCTATTCTGCATGCAAGTTAACTGAGACTGTCGTTAAGTGCACCAACACTCTTAAAGGGCCCCAACTATAGCTTTCAGAAGAACATCTCAAAGGAATGTCCCTCCTGTAATAATTATTCTGCATGCCCCCTTTGTTCCCCTGCTCCCTCCAGTGCACACCCAGTCGGTCTAGGACTAGCATTGCCGCCAGTATAAGAAAAAAAGGATAACCCCTCAAAAGATTGGTGGGACTTTAAAGGCAACGGAGTAATAAAAAACAATTTTATTGGTACAAATATACAAATATACAAAAATATGATAATGTTCACATATGACAAAGGAAAATAAAATTTATAAAAATACTGGTGTGAGTTTCGAATGTATATTCGTGCAGTCTTCCACCTAGGCCTACGCGTTTCGGGACTGAATAGAAAGTCCCTTCATCAAGGGCAACTTGTAGGCAGAATCACACTGCATAACAGAATATAAATTAAAGTAATTAGGCATCATATGCATTACACAAATTGCTTGTATCCTAGACCGTTCTGTCCAGTTGGACATCAAAAATTACAACATACCCAAGCATATTCAATAAAAGAAGCTTACTGCCGAATCCCGGAGGCGAATCTGTCGTGTACGCCCCAAAACGGGAGAGTAGGGCGTATGGCTGGCCCCTCCTTATCCACACTGATCCCCCCGTATGACGCCAAAAAAGCGAAGGGGAGGGTTGGTACTATCTTGGATGAAATACGAACTAGATGGAACCCAACGGGGTATCTAAAGAAGGGAGAAAACAGGATGGGCTAGTATCTATATGCGTGAAAAGTAAAAAATAAAAAATTATATAATGAAAGCTGACATATAGGAATAATGGCATGGACACAGAGCCATCTATCCGCCATGTGGATCTGTATCCAAGCAGGGCACAAAAATAAATAAGTATATATGGCTTACCCCAATAACGGCACAAAGTCTCAAGATTGCCAAAGAAAGATAAAGCAGGAGCCAGAGCGTCCAAGGGAAACAAGAAGAGCACCCCTATGCAGGTGAGTAGCTCAAATGGTTCATAGTAAGTAGATGGCTTCACACGATCGTGTGTACGGGGCATAAGAGTGTGTTTGTTTGCATTTTATATCCAATCCTGGGTCATCTGGTACCATCGGTCACACTCACCAACTGCATCTATCCCATCTGTGGATACAAGCCTTTCTGACCTTTCTGACCTTCTGTTAGCTCAAAGGTCCATCAGATCTGGTAAGAGTTTGGGTTGGCTGGTGGAGGATTAGGCACCTTGAAAATTTTCAACGGGATTTTCATTGTGTCTTCCCTCACAAGTTGTTCCTGTTTTTCTCATTGCAGAAGAACTTTAATTAAACTATCATCGTTCCTTTTTTTATATGCCTATGGACTTATATAATGCGCTGCACTTATTCTTTTTCTTACATTTATTTGAGGTGCTGTGATTTACCTTCAAGTGTACAGCTTGCATTTTTTGCTATAATACTTTGAATTTTGTGTGCGCTGATTGTTTTATATCATACACAGTTACTGACCAAGCTGGTCCAAGGTTGGCCAATGTAACTACCATATGTAAAATTGTCCAAACCTGGAATTCTTTAGCATAATAAAGCTTTCATAAGCTTTTGGTGATGAGGTTTACATATGGTGAATAAAAACCTCAAAGATCTGGTGACAGACCAGTTGTATAGGTAGTGTTTGATGTGATCTACAGCCAGATATATTAATTCCCAGTGACACATTCTCTTTAAATACCTGCAAATTAGTGCTGTGAAAGAATGAGGTTGAAAGAAAAAAAAAAAAACGATCATTTGTGAGCTCGTCATCTGCTCCTGAAGATTCACTCGTCAAAACTGTCCCTCCGGACGCACTTCTTTTAGAGTCTGTTTTGCAGTTAATTGAGGATGTTTGGAGCACAGACATAATCTATCACTTCAAAAAAAGACACAGAGAGAGGATTATAGTCACTTAACTCTGATCTGTTAATAATTGGTCGTATGATTAACAGTGTTCAGTGGCACAGTAAGTCATTTGCTAGCTCCTGTAGGCTCCTATGGAGATAAAAGGGGCCTTAATGAATAAGAAAGGTTAACCGGTGAGGTGCCGGAGGGTCAGACCATTTATTCTGTCCAGTCTTGAAGCTGTGCATTATTGAGCTAAACATTGTATACATCTTTATAACACAATAGATTGTAAGCTCTTTGATGGCAGGGACTGATGTGCATGTGTATCTGTATGCAGACGGTCCAGTTCATGGCAATTGGGACGCAGCAGCTGTAGGTTAACACTAAAAATACTGGATGAACCCTGCTGTATACCCTTTCTAGCAAACTTTGCAATAATAATAGGACTCAAAATTTCAAGTCCTGAGCTACTAGCGAGGCCTTGAGAGTTACTCGCCACCAGATGTCCCAGCCCGCGCAACCCCTACCCTGCCCCCCCTCAAATTCCACCCCTAAAAACACGCTCTTGTAAATTATCTCATGAAATGACACTGTTAAATGTTTTATGCAGAATTCATTTACAAAAATAAATATTAACAACAACTTCTTTAACTATATTAACATGAGGCATTTCATCTGATCTGACTGTGATAAATAAAATAAGGATAAAATCTAATTGGCTACTATAGGCACTGTTTGGCAGGTTTAGGAAGTATAGTGGCAGGTTTGGGTAGTATAGGGTGGTATATTGGCAGGTTTGGGTATTATAGTGGCAGGTATGGGTAGTATAGAGTGGTATATTGGCAAGTTTGAGTAGTATAGCGCAGGTTTGGGTAGTATAGGGTGGTATATTAGCAAGTTTGGCTAGTATAGGGCAGGTTTGGGTAGTATAGGGTAGTATAGTGGCAGGTTTGGGTAGTATAGGGTGGTATATTAGCAAGTTTGGGTAGTATAGGGCAGGTTTGGGTAGTATAGGGTAGTATAGTGGCAGGTTTGGGTAGTATAGGGTGGTATATTGGCAGGTTTGGGTAGTATAGTGGTAGATTTGGGTAGTATAGGGTAGTATAGTGGCAGGTTTGGGTAGTATAGGATGGTATATTGGCAGGTTTGGGTAGTATAGTGGTAGATTTGGGTAGTATAGGGTAGTAAAGTGGCAGGTTTGGGTAGTATAGGGTGGTATATTGGCAGATTTGGGTAGTATAGGGCAGGTTTAGGTAGTATAGGGTAGTATAGTGGCAGGTTTGGGTAATATAGCGGCAGGTTTGGGTAGTATAGGGTAGTATAGTGGCAGGTTTGGGTAGTATAGTTTGGTTTATTGGCAGGTTTGGATATTATAGGGCAGGTTTGGGTAGTATAGGGAAATACAGTGGCAGGTTTGGGTAGTATAGGATGGTATATTGGCAGGTTTGGGTAGTATAGTGGCAGGCTTGGGTAGTATAGTGGTAGATTTGGGTAGTATAGGGTGGTATATTGGCAGGTGTGAATAGTATAGGTCAGGTTTGGGTAGTATAGTGGCAGGTTTGGGTAGTATAGTGGCATGTTTAGGTAGTATAAGATGGTATATTGGCAGGTTTGGGTAGTATAGTGGCAGGTTTGGGTAGTATAGGGCAGTATAGTGGCAGGTTTGGGTAGTATAGGGTGGTATTTTGGCAGGTTTGGGTGGTAGTATAGGGCAGCATAGTGGCAGATTTGGGTAGTATAGGGTGAAATAGTGGCAGGTTAGCGCTATACGCCATGACAGTATGCTCAGTCACTTACAGTATTGCTGGATATGAACACTCCCGGGGCTGCTGTGGTCTCTCCTCAGCTTGAATGAACGAGTCTTTGGGAGGAGTGGAGAAGGCAGTCACACCCCTGGCTTTGCCCACCAACTCCAGCTGCCTCGGGAGATTTTGAAGATCCCAGAGGGACAGCCTAACTTGATTGGATGACAGGGAAGTGTTAAAGGAAGCCTCCCCCGCACCGCTGAGCCGCCTGCTGACCTGATCGACTTGGCCATGATACAAAGGTACAGGGAAAGTGCAGGGGTCAACCATGCAGCTGGGGCCCCTGGGCAGTGCAATATGTCCACATAAATTTATAACATATATCACAGTGTCATGTGCATATGAATTCCTCATATAATAAATATAAATAGTTTGTGCATCATATAACAAAAATTATATGACGAAACGTGTAGGACGGGCTTGGACATGACGTCACAGGGCACACTGGGTTTGTGCTCGTGGCTAGGGATTGCGGTCCAAGCCAGCCAGGTTTTATGACTATACGACTCATACATGTGTCAGTGAAGATGCAATTCTGCCAGAGATTCCAATCGCAACGCACGTTTGGGTGCCATTCGTTTTAAACGGCACCCCAAATGCGGTGTGATTTGCTGTGATTGTTGAGTGACAGAATCACTCTGCAATCGCGGAAAACCATGACTAAAAATCACGTGAAGCTTGTCACCCATAAAGGAGCAGGAGCTTCTTTTGGGTGACAAACACGCATAGGGCAGCCCACTGAAGTGAATGGGCTCCCCTATGCGTGACACGCGGAATTGCATTAAAATCGCCCATGTAAATCTTGTGCGGGAACGCGACTTTCCGCAACGCGAAGTGTAAATGGGGCCTTAGTGTGCATGAGGCCTTAGGTCCCTATCTGACAGGCACACACACACGTACTAGGGCCAATTTAGACAGAAGTCAATTCATCTACCAGCATGTCTTTGGAGTGTAGGAGGAAACCAGAGGAAACGCAGGCAAGCACAAGGAGAACATGCTAACTCCAAGAAGGTAATGTCCTGGTTGAGATTCATAACTTCAGCTGCTCTTGTGTCTGGATTTGCTAATCATTTTTAATGTTTTTTTTTATTATGTACAGTATCTCACAAAAGTGAGTACACCCCTCACATTTTTGTAAATATTTTATTATATCTTTTCATGTGACAACACTGAAGAAATGACACTTTGCTACAATGTAAAGTAGTGAGTGTACAGCTTGTATAACAGTGTAAATTTGCTGTCCCCTCAAAATAACTCAATTCACAGCCATTAATGTCTAAACCGCTGGCAACAAACGTGAGTACACCCCTAAGTGAAAATGTCCAAATTGGGCCCAATTAGCCATTTTCCCTCCCCGGTGTCATGTGACTCGTTAGTGTTACCAGATCTCAGGTGTGAATGGGGAGCAGGTGTGTTAAATTTGGTGTTATTGCTCTCACTCTCTCATACTGGTCACTGGAAGTTCAACATGGCACCTCATGGCAAAGAACTCTTTGAGGACCTGAAAAAAAGAATGTTGCTCTACATAAAGATGGCCTAGGCTATAAGAAGATTGCCAAGACCCTGAAACTGAGCTGCAGCATGGTGGCCAAGACCATACAGCGGTTTAACAGAACAGGTTCCACTCAGAACAGGCCACGCCATGGTTGACCAAAGAAGTTGAGTGCACGTGCTCAGTGTCATATCCAGAGGTTGTCTTTGGGAAATAGATGTATGAGTGCTGCCAGCATTGCTGCAGAGGTTGAAGGGGTGGGTGGTCAGCCTGTCAGTGCTCAGACCATACTCTGCACACTGCATCAAATTGGTCTGCATGGCTGTCATCCAAGAAGGAAGCCTCTAAAGATGATGCACAAGAAAGCCCGCAAACAGTTTGCTGAAGACAAGCAGACTAAGGACATGGATTACTGGAACCATGTCCTGTGGTCTGATGAGACCAAGATAAACTTATTTGGTTCAAATGGTGTCAAATGTGTGTGGCGGGAACCAGGTGAGGAGTACAAAGACAAATGTGTCTTGCCTACAGTCAAACATGGTGATAGGAGTGTCATGGTCTGGGGCTGCATGAGTGCTGCTGGCACTGGGGAGCTACAGTTCATTGAGGGAACCATGAATGCCAACATGTACTGTGACATACTGAAGCAGAGCATTATCCCCTCCCTTCAGAGACTGGGCCGCAGGGCAGTATTCCAACATGATAATGACCCCAAGCACGAACCCAAGGCAGTGCTGGAAAATAATGGTGACGACACAAAATATTGACACTTTGGGCGCAATTTGGACATTTTCGCTTAGGGGTGTACTCACTTTTGTTGCCAGCGGTTTAGACATTAATGGCTGTGTGTTGAGTTATTTTGAGGGGACAGCAAATTTACACTGTTATACAAGCTGTACACTCACTACTTTACATTGTAGCAAAGTGTCATTTCTTCAGTGTTGTCACATGAAAAGATATAATAAAATATTTACAAAAAATGTGAGGGGTGTACTCACTTTTGTGAGATACAGTATTATATCATCATGTGCGCAGTGTACATTTACCTGGTACGGGAAGCCTAAAATGATACATTATTTTTAAAAAGCCGTATAATTATTATCTGTCCTGCATAAACCAATGTTTTTTGTTCTAATTTCAATCAGTCACATGTCCCAAAATGCAGAGGCACTGGTCCTCTAACTTTACAAGGTGCTCAGTGGACTGATGTTCAGCCCTGTAATCATCATCTCTGCATGACTCCCGCTCCTCCCTTAATGTTGAGCACAATTATTCCATCATTTTTATATGGGGATTATATAAGAGTATTCATTGTGTGATTGTAGTATTATTATTATTTATATGAGGTTCTGAATGGATCTCAACACTGAGCTAAGAGCCAACATTCCTGGTACAACCCAGTGTTCAGCTTCAGCTCATGGGTCCCACCACCTCTATCCAACATGGAGATGCAGAAAGAAATCACCGCTTCTAGGAAGACCGATTGAAAACGAACATCTCCTCCATGCTGGAAGCAACAGGTGCTGGCAATGCTTGTACAATGAAGTAATCAGAAAAAGACCTGGACAGCCACACTCAAAATGATATGTTGCCTTTATTGAATAAAAGTCATCAAAGATACATGCCACAGCAGAAAAATGCAGGAAAACTGACGCGTTTTACACTGTAGTCAGTGATTAAGCACTGACTACAGTGTGAAACGCGTCAGTTTTCCTGCATTTTTCTGCTGTGGCATGTATCTTTGATGACTTTTATTCAATAAAGGCAACATTTCATTTTGAGTGCGGCTGTCCAGGACTTTTTCTAATTACTTCATGGAGATGCAGATTATTAAGGAAAATGTGGCATGCCAGAGATCTGAGTTTGGCATTTGAAGCTGGCCATACCTGAATAGAAAATCAAATGCAAAACAGAGTTGGTAGACTGATCGTTTAATTTTTGTTTCATTCATGTGCTTTCTGCTACAGTTGGATTTTGTTTTAAGATCGAAAATGAATGAACGTGTTAGAGAATTTCTTTTTTTATTTCAAATTATTTTCTACTCGTTTGTAGGACAATTTTTTTTTTTTTTAATCGTTTCATTTTTTTATTGTTGTTTTTTTCATACAGACAATAAATAAAACAACAAAGAACATACAACCCCAGCACATAAGAAAAACACAAACAAAAAAAACAAAAACAAAAAAAAAAACCCTCTTGGAGGGACAATTTTTTTTTTAAGTCAAATGCACACGAGCAGAAGGGGTAGTAGTAGTAATCAATCGGGGAACAAAAAAGATTTTTAATGTTGAAAACGATGGTAAATATGTTGAACTTTACTGGAAAATTTCTGATACAATGATTGGACCATTGAATGTTTGAAAGAACATTTAGATTTGTGTGCAAATTGTTTTTCTATCCATATATGGCCAGCTTAACCAGTTCAGTTCCGGAAGGTTTTACCCCTTTCATGACCAGGCCATTTTTTGCTATTTATCACTGCACTAATTTCACTGGTAATTGCACGGTCATGCAACACTGTACCCAAACAAAGTTTATATAAATTTTTTCACACAATTAGAGCTTTCTTTTGGTGGTATTTGATCCCCAGTGGGTTTTTTACTTTTTGCAATATAAATGAAAAAGCACTGAAAATGTAAAAAAAAGAAAAAGACTAGCCTGTCTATATACTACCCCAGCCTGCCCCTATACTACCCTAGCCTGTCTATATACTACCCCAGCCTGTCCCTATACTACCCTAGCCTGTCTATATACTACCCCAGCCTGTCCCTATACTACCCTAGCCTGTCTATATACTACCCTAGCCTGTCTATATACTACCCCAGCCTGTCCCTATACTACCCTAGCCTGTCTATATACTACCCCAGCCTGTCCCTATACTACCCTAGCCTGTCTATATACTACCCTAGCCTGTCTATATACTACCCCAGCCTGTCCCTATACTACCCTAGCCTGTCTATATACTACCCCAGCCTGTCCCTATACTACCCTAGCCTGTCTATATACTACCCTAGCCTGTCTATATACTACCCCAGCCTGTCCCTATACTACCCTAGCCTGTCTATATACTACCCCAGCCTGTCCCTATACTACCCTAGCCTGTCTATATACTACCCTAGCCTGTCTATATACCATAGCTTCAAACTGTCCCTGATTTCGAGGGACTGTTCCTGATTTGGAGCAATGTCCCGCTGTCCCTCTGTCCCTCATTCCTCCTCATTTTGGTCTGATCTATATAGATGTATATAAAATGCACTTTTTATCTATCAAAAAGTGTTTTCCAGCGCTAAACCTTTCATCTGATTTCTAAATTGCTGCATTTGTAAATTCCAAAAGCCAATATAAAGGAATAGTAGTGGTAAAAAAAGCACATGTGGGTTTAACCAATCTTGTTTTTTGTACAATTCTCCTTTAAGGGGGTGTGGCAATGGGGTGTGTCCTATGCCTGCATACTTTTGCTGATAGGTGTCCCTCATTCCCATCTCAAAAAGTTGAGAGGTATGTACCGTATTTATCGGCGTATAACACGCACTTTTTTCCCCTTAAAATCAGGGGAAAATCGTGGGTGCGTGTTATACACCGATCCCCGCTATTTTGTGATCTGTCGGAGCGATCGCCGCGATCGCCGCCGACATTCACATAGCGTGTATTTTTAAATATGGCGCCGCGGAGTTCGGAGGGGCTCGGCGGCGCTCGTTCAGCTGAACGAGCGCCGCCGAGGACACAGTGACTGGGCGGAGCCGAGATACACATAGCCGAGGGTTCTCGGCTCTTCTCGGCGCCGTTCACAGTCACGCCCAGTCCCCATGATGGACATAACACAGGTCCGCCCAGTCACTGTGTCCTCGGTGGTGCTCGTTCAGCTGAACGAGCGCCGCCGAGTCCCTCCGAACTCTGCGGCGCCATATTTAAGAATCCAAACTAAACTTTTGTATGTCGGCGGCGACAAGGCTGCACGGACCACTGGGGCAAGGCTGCACTGGGGCAAAGCTGCACTGACAAGGCTGCACTGACAAGGCTGCACTGGGGCAAAGCTGCACTGACAATTCTGCACTGGGGCAAAGCTGCACTGACAAGGCTGCACTGGACACTGGGGCAAGGCTGCACTGGGGCAAGGCTGCACTGGGGCAAAGCTGCACTGACAAGGCTGCACTGACAAGGCTGCACTGGGGCAAAGCTGCACTGACAAGGCTGCACTGACAAGGCTGCACTGGGGCAAAGCTGCACTGACAAGGCTGCACTGGACACTGGGGCAAGGCTGCAGATGGACACCATAATGCTGCATTGATGGGCATTTAAATGTAAGTTTTTTTTTTCCTTAAACTTCCCTCCTAAAAGTTTTTTCCATAAAATTCCCTCCGAAACTTGGGGTGCGTGTTATACGCCGGCGCGTGTTATACGCCGATAAATATGGTATATACTACCCCAGCCTGCCCCTATACTACCCTAGTCTGTCTATACACTACCCTAGCATGCCCATTTACTACCCTAGCCTGTTCCTATACTACCCTAGCCTGTCTATATACTATCCAGCCCCTTGGAATTGAACATAATGGTATGTCATATCATTTTGAATATAGACAAGGTGCTGTTAAATGTAAATATGACTTTCTGATAAATTTAATTTTAGATTAATTATCATGATATAAAATAATGGATGTGGGGGCCTTTTGGTGGGTGTGATTTTTTTTTTGGGGGGGTGGGCAGCATTTCATCCTTGGACCCAGGCAGCACAATGTCTTGGGCCCACTCTGCTCATATGAATATCTATCTGATCTATCTGTATTTAGCTGTTTCTTCCCTGGAGTTTGGATGTAAGATTCATTGAGCTGCATCTGTTTGTGTGTTGAGATCGGAGAATATACTTATTTTTATGCTACAAGTAGTGAAAAAAAAAACTCAAGTGAAAGAAATCTTATGACTATGTTTTGCTACTTGGCTCTGCTGTCCCGCTGAGAGGGATTTTTAAATAGCTGATGAATCAGCTTTGTGGAGCAACACAAAAAATGCCGTATTTTCTCTCGTAGACAGACGGGGGAGGGGAATTGTTACAGTTCGTCAAGTTTTAAAACTTTTTTTTTGCGGCATTACTTGCTTGCATTGTTTCAGAGCGATGTTTCTCTACCAAACATAGTCATCCGCGGCGCGCAAAACTGGATGTTTTTCAACCTTGCCTCCATTGTTTCCAGCAGCAGGGGTAGAATGTAACAAATTATACATTTGTGGTTCTTTTTGCACATTTAAAGTGTGTGTAAACCCTCAAACAGTAAATTGTTTTGTATATGTCTCAATCTTTTTCATTTCCCGTTGTCTTTGTATGCTCAGTCTTTCTGTAGGAGAAAGCAGGATTTTCTATATCCAAGGAATTCACATGGACATAAGCAAGGCTTTTTTCTCAGAGAATAGGTACAGATACCCTCCCCCCCACCTTCTGAGTCACCCCCTTGTCTCCGCCCCCCACCCACCTCCGAGCACCGTCCCTTGGTTCCACCCCCACCCACCTCTAAGTACAACCCCTTTTTAGAAAATACAGAATCAAGCATCATTTTGCGGTGCTAGGTAGACATGTGCAATTCGTTTCAAATTTTTTCCGTTAAAATTCGGCATATTCATTAATTCAGAAACATCTGAATTAACAAAAGCCCGCTTTTTTTTTTTAAACGAATTTTCTAAAAGAACGAAAATTCGAAATGTGAAAATCTGAAAATAAGAATGAAAATCCGAAAATTCTAAAGAACCAAAATCCGAAAATAAGAACCAAAATCCGAAAATTTGAAAGAACGAAAATCCGAAAATAAGGACGAAAATTCAAAAAAAACGAAAAAATAAAAAACATTTTATTTTAATTAAATAATAATAATAATAATAATAATATTAATAATAATAATAATTAAATTATTAGGTTTATTAACCATTATTATAGTTTTTTTATTATTATTTATTAATAGTAATAAATAATAATAATAAAAACTATAATAATTGTTATAAACTATTAAATTATAGGTACTGGAATTTCCTTTTAAATTTGGCTGTAATGCCGCGTACACACGAGCGGATTTTCCGACAACAATGTTGATGGGAGCTTGTTGTCGGAAAATTCAACGGTGTGTCGGCTCCATCAGACATTTTTCATCGAAATTTCCGACAAACAAAATTTGAGATCTGGATCTCAAATTTTCCGACAACAAAATCCGTTCTCGTAAATTCCGATCGTGTGCACACAATTCCGACGCACAAAGTTCCACGCATGCTCGGAATCAAGCAGAAGAGCCGCACTGGCTATTGAACTGCATTTTTCTCGGCTCGTCGTTCGTGTTGGTGTGAGGGGTCTATTGTTGTGTTGGGGATCTATTGTTGTGTTGGGGATCTATTGTTATGCTGGGGGTCTATTGTTGTGTTGGGGATCTATTGTTGTGCTGGGGGTCTATTGTTGTGTTGGGGGTCTATTGTTGTGTTGGGGATCTATTGTTGTGCTGGGGGTCTATTGTTGTGTTGGGGGTCTATTGTTGTGTTGGGGATCTATTGTTGTGTTGGGGATCTATTGTTGCTGGTTTCAGGGGATCTATTTTACTTCTATACTTACTTATTATTATTAACAAATTCCATACAAATTACTTCTATACTTGTTATCATTAACAAATTCCATACCACTGCTACAAGTAGAGGCCCCAATAATTCCAAAGATTTTCATTTTACTGAGAATTTTTCTTAAAGTAATCCTCCTATAGTGGCAACAATTAGTTCACCGGAGGTGGAGCAATTCTAACTTTTTCAAAAATGTTACAAATTAACGAGACAGAATAAAATAATGAACAGTGTTATTTTACCGATCGGCGGTCAGTATGTACTCCCGTGTAATTTCCTTGTTAGTTTATAGACTAAAAAATCCACGCACAGCTGTCAGTCAGCGTGGAGCCAAGGTTTCCTGCCTGGCCCCCAATTACGCACAATGGCTTAAAACCGGGAATTAAATACGATTACAGTAATGGTTTTCTTTCCCCAATAGCGGAGGGGTTTGTGCTCACAGGGACAAAAAGCTTTAATATTACAAACAGATTGTTAGAATGTCAACTGTGACAAAAAAAAAAATTAAAAAAATATGATTTATTCCAGCAACACTTAACCTTTTCATTGCTGGTTTGCAAGTTAAGAAGGCTAACCATAAAAGATCACTAAGCAAAGTCATTGACTGATGAAGTGCCCTTGAAGAAGTTTTGTTAAAGAGGCCCTGTCACCGGAGCATTTATTACAGCAACCTTAACTTAAGTGGCCAGTAACTTGCTTACTGGCCACTTAAACCCCACTCCTGCCCGGACCAATGTAGCGCTGGTAGATTTTAATCTACCGCTGATAGGTAAATCTAGTGGGTCACTTATTATAGGAAGTTATATTTGCCTCTGTTCCAGCTTGGCTGAGTTGCATGTAGTTCCACATTGTGCTGGTGGGTGTCGTTGTCGCCATGGGCCAGTGTTGGAAAAGCAACGTGTTGAAGTGTATGAGTGCTCCTCTGTCCTGGAGATAACTCGGTGGAGGTGGTCCTCCGAGTTGCATTCTGGGAGAGGGTATTTATGGGACAGACGCCATGTTCAGGGGTTCGTTTTTCAGCCACCTGCTGGCCCTCCTGGTCGACAGGTATGTGTTAAGAGTACCACCTCATGGTCCTCCGTTCCGGGGGCCCACGTCGCTGCGGCGTGTGGGTGGGCCCAGAAGCCTGTCTGGGGCCTACCACAGCAGCAGAGGAACTTTCCTGAGCTGTCTATCCTGAGTGAAGAAGATGGACAACTGAGAAGATCCCAGGGGAGGACCCCTCATGGAAGGATCATGCAGAGTGCTGGTCTGGAGAGGGGCCTGGTGACTCGGTTGGAGGACGTATCCTGAAGTAATCTTACTGCATAGTACTGCCGGGTTGGCTTAAAGGTTCAAGTACTGTGTCTCACATTCATCGCAAACCAATACATCCTGTGGCAGAGGATCGTACGGGTTTTATTTCAAACAAGTCTGTGGCAGAGACTTTTGTTCGTGCTGCGTACTGGCTGCTAGAAAAGTGAGAGAGGCCTATCCAGGTGGGCAAAGATTGAATCACACAAGGGGGGCGCATTCAACTACAAGTGTTCAATTCCAAAGAATGTTCTGAAGAATACTAAGGAAAGGTATTTTGAGCTTCCCTGCAACTTTCCTTCTGCCTCTTTCCTGCTACTTCCTTTATTTGTTCATGAAAGCATTGGAAAACCTACTCAAGTGTTTGGTGCTTATATCGTCCAGAGGTAAACTCAACGGAACCCTATATCCGGTGCCGGTGAAACAGAGGGAAGGAGAGTGAAGGTAACCATCCCGCTTTAAACCAGCAGCTCCACCGAGAGTTAGTGCTGCACCAATTTTCAGCTTTCAGCTCTGTCGCACTTTGAATGACAATTGCGTGGTCATGCTACGCTGTACTTAAATGAAATTTTTATCATTTTTTTTCACACAAATAAGAGTTTTCTTTTGTGGTATTTATTCACTGCTGGGGTTTTTATATTTTGCTAAACAATCAAAAAAATACAGAAAATTTTGAAAAAAATTTTTTTTTTTCATAGTTTGTTAAAAAATTTTGCAAACGGGTCATTTTTCTCCTTCATTGATATGCACTGATGAGGCTGCACTGATGGGCCCTGATGGGCTGCACTGATGGGTACTGATAGACTGCACTGATAGGCACAGATAAGGTGGCACTGATGGGCACTGATGAGGCGGCACTGATGGGCCCTGATAGGTGGCACTGAAGGACACTGATGGGCAGCACTGAAGGGCACAGATAGGTGTCACTAATAGGTAGATCTGATAAATGGCACTGATGGGCACTGATAGGTGGCACTGATGGGCACTGGTAGGTAGCACTGATAGGCAGCACTGGTGATGAGGCACTGATTGGTGGCACTGGTAGGTGGAGCTGTGGGCACTGGTAGGCACTAGTAGGTGGGCCTGTTGTGCACAGGTAGGTGGCACTGGCAGGTGGCACAGGAGGGCACAAATCACTCGGCGGCAGCGCTCCGTGATCGGGACCGATGTCCCTCTGACAGCCGCCGGTGACTGGCTATCAGCATGAGGAGAAAAAATAGCCGATTACTGGCTCTGTTTAAATAACATGATCAGCTGTCATTGTCTGACAGTTGATCACGTGGTAAGGGGTCGGGATCGACCCCTTACTCCGATCTGTAATCAGCCGTGTCTCATATAGACCCGCTGATCACAGAGCTCACTGCACGGGGCGCGCAGGCCACTCGAGCACAGGAGGCCGTCATATGACGGCCTCCTGGCAAAGTAAGTCTGCGCTGTAGCCATCATCCAGCTATAGCGCAGACGGGAAGGGGTTAAAGAGGAACTGCAATCTGCTCATATAATTTGTAATAAAACATCTCTGCCAATCTCTGCCAATCTTCCCTCCAACCACTTTGCATATTTATATATACTGTACTGTGATTCTGTACTTGCCAAATATGCTGCAGAAATCTCCCTCCACCGAGTCTGGCTGCATCCATTTTAACTGTGGGCAGCTAAAGCAGCTGTCTGTTCACTTCCTGGATTTACACAGACACACAGAGGCACACCTCCAGCTCTGCAGCTCTCATTGGCCCTCTTATGACTCATCCCCCCCTCCCTTCCTGGCAAACTTTTGGGAGAGTGAGAGAGCATGATGTCCTAAGCCTAGGCTAATGACCAGACAAGAAACAGGAAGTGGGCTGTATAAGGTATTTACCGGCAGAAAAAAAATGTTTTACTATCCAAAGTTGAAACAACAAGGGCAGAGGATTTAATAGATGGAAAGTTGAAAAAATTACTGAAGGTCCGCTTAAAGCAGAAAGAACAACAGCAATCTCCTGCACTCAAAAGCAATGTAATAATGGAAGATGGATCACAGGTTCTTGATATTTTCAATACAAGCACAGGCTTTGCTGCCCCCTGAGGGTCAGATGCGGGGGGACCCAGTAGAGACACTGCAAAACAAAAAAGGGTGCACCGGCCTTGCGCATTACCCCAGTGGTATCTTTAATAATATATTAAAGGAAATATACTCACAACCAAATCAAAGGTAAATGCATATTAGTGTCCAAAGCATGCACAAGCGAGCACTCTGGTCATGGAGATTAGTCCCAGCAAGCCGTAGGACCTTCCAGATGGCTGAAGCGTTTCGAAGGGAGATCCCTTCTTTCTCAGAGCCCTTTATGTTATTAAAGCTACCACTTGGGTAATACACAAGGCTGGTGCACCCTCTCTTCTTTGTTTTGCAATGTCAATTACAACCTTGTTTGTATAAGATTATATGTACATATCTTAAAAGAGAAGTATGGGATCCCCCCCCCCCAATCATGATGCTGCATCTGTCCCCCACCGGCTCTAACACTGAGAACCAAGTAAACGAATACCGCCGATCGCTCAGTTCTCACAGCTCCCTGAGCAGAGAGCTACTGACTGTCAGTCACTGCTTTGCCCCCCCCCCCCTCACTCACTGGAGTGCTGGGTCGTGGAGGGGCAGGAGTGGCCAGCTCAGGCTCTCAGCGGCTTGCTGAGAGGCTGAGCTGGGTGCTGGTCAAGGCACGTGGGCGGATCCCGACTTCATTGCCGCGATCTTGCCCGAACCTGGACTGGCTCTGTGACGTCAGCTGACAGCAGGCTGAAAATGGGTCACAGGAGTGCAGAACACGCTGCACTCCTGTGATCCATAGGAGAAGTACAGCCAAACAAGGTTTGGCTGTATTTCTCCTTTAAGCACCATGGGTCTAGCGGGTTCCTGTCCCTCACCTAGCCACGTGCAGAATTACGTGGCAAATGCAGTGAGCCAGGGATTTTTGTAAGCTCTGCCCTCACTAAAGATGGCCTCAGGGGTCACCTGGGTCACAGCATCCAATTGGACAGCAGCTCATCTGATGACACATGCCAAGGCCTAAGAGGCATGGATATTCCTGTCCCATACTCTCCCTGCAAGGTAGATGCAACAGCACCACCTATGTAGGGAGGTCAACCTGCCCCATGCCTACACAGGGGCATGATGCCAATGATCTTTTCAGCTGCCTGTAAAGGTGGCATTATGATGACCACTAAAAGGGCTATTCTTACCACTGACCATCAATCTAAGGAGCATTCTCCCAATGACTCCAATGAATTGATTTTATCAGGGGTTCTCTGAGACCTGAAAATTATTTTAAGGTTTCCCCTGGGGGAAAAAGGTTGAGAAAGTCATTCCTGGCAGAGCAGGGTGATAGCTGGTCCTACACATCTAGTCATCAGTTCTAGGTTTACTGATGCATAGTGGGAATTTTTCACCCCTTCATCCTTGCCCTGGCACTAATCTCTGGGGTAGGATGGGGTTGGAACCAGACAGTTGGTCTTGAGCGTGATGTAGCAGTAGCATACCTCCCAACATTTTGAGATGGGAATGAGGGACACCTACTTGCAAATGTATGTATGCATAGGACACGCCCCCTGACACACACCCTTGAAGGAGAATTAACCCCCAAAAAAAGGTTAGTTAAATCCACAAGGACTTTTTTTTTTGCCACTCCTACCCCTTTAATATTGGCTTTTAACATTTACAAATGCAGCAATTTTGAATTTAGATGAATGGTTTAGCACTGGGAAACACTTTTTGAAAGATAAAAAGTGCATTTTCTATATATCCATATGGATCAGACCAAAATGAAGGACAAATAAGGGGGAAAGAGGGACAGAGGGACATTGCTCCAAATCAGGGACAGTCTCTCGAAATCAGGGACAGTTGGTAGCTATGCAGTAGCGAGCAGAGACAAATGTTGCGGAGATGGCAGGAACCTGACTACAGATTGGCCAACCTCCCAGCCCAAGGAAAATGGGGTAAAAGTGTTAATTGATTGTATTTCATGATTTTTCACAGCTGCTCACTTTAAAACAATATCCTTCTTTTCCGTCAGACTAAAGTTCTTTAATCCTAACTGGGCTCCTACAGCTTTCAGTGAAAGGCTCCGGGAACAACGCGGCATTCTGGGAAATGATGAGTGTGTCTTTTCTTGCTTCTATCAGCATGACTCTAGGCTTTGAAGCTTTTGTCCATGAGATAACAGATTTTAAATCAATCACAGGGGCTGGATGGTGTCCATGGCTGGGACTTATCTGTAGACAAATTTGCTGCTTCAGAGGAATAGTGATTCATGTATCAAAAGAGACTGGATGCTTTTACTAATGCCTTATGTGTCCATCTCTTAAAGGGAACCTGTTTGCAGGGCACTAAAAGTCATTAGTAGACTAAAGCAAGCCATACACCATTAGATTTCTCTTGCTCAGCCCTACAGGATTAAACAGAGTGAATGGAGGAATCTTCTCTGGCGACTAATGAATATAGACAGCCGCTGTACCCGAGGTTGTCTTAATATCCAACAGTGACTGCATCTAATGGGATGCTGTCACTAATTAGCAGAGAATTTTCCCCCTGACTCAGTCAATTTGTAAATCAACTTTTCTCAAGCCGTGTGGTGCCAACAGGCATAGCTTCCAAATGTCCCCGATTTCGAAGGAACTGTCCCTGATTTGGAACAAAGTCCCTCTGTCCCTCTTTCTTTCTCATTTGTCCCTCATTTTGGTCTGAGCTATATATTTGTATATAAAATTCACTTTTTATCTTTCTCAGTGCTAAACATTTCATCCAATTTCTAAATAGCTGTATTTGTAAATTGCAAAAGCCAGTATGAAGGAATAGTAGTGGTAAAAAAAATCACTTGTGGGTTGAACTTTTTTTTTTTTTTTTAATAATTCTTCTGTGATTTGTAAACCCTTTACAACCACTTTTTGCTACAGGTAAGCCTATAATAAGGCTTATCTGTAGCTACACTGGATATCTCCTAAACCTGCACGGTTTAGGAGATATCCCCTGTATTTACATGTGCTGACGTCATCGGCACATGCGCACTGAAGCAATGGCAGTACGCGCTGTTGCTTCAGTTAGACTGTGCCCTTACCAGCGGCTCCCGCTGCTGAACACTGCATTGTGGGATGAGCGAGGGGCATGCACATGTAGCACCCTCTAGGAGTGTGCTAGAGAGGTCATTTAGGTTTGTTAGTGTAGGTCTGTTAGGGCAGGCAAAACATATGTAGCGCCCTGGGGTTTGGCCAGGGAGCTCCTCGCCAAATTCCTTGTCAGAAGTAGCTACTGTAGTTAATTATTAGAGATCCATTGACTTCTCCCTAAGTTTGGCCTGGTTGTACTTTCCTCTTCTACCACCAGGTGGCCGGACACTTGGAGGTATTAGATTGAGAAGGACAACTCAAGGTCAGGTTATGGGTAAATGGGGTATCTCAGCCAATGGGCAAAGATTTTGTTGAATGCCTTGGCCTGCTGGGAGAGCCTATATATATTCGGGTTAGGTCAGGTGATCCAGGTTCTTGTGTGCCACCCAGACCGCCGTCTGGGTGGACGGGTGTCGTCTACCCCGAGCTGCTAGGCCAGAGATTGGGCCTATCCAGAGTAAGAGGGCAGCACAGGGTTGGGACTGCGCCTTGCAGTCCAACCAGAAGTGACGGTTCTGCCGGCCGGAGAACCTGTCATGGTCGGAGGTAGAAGGGAAGCTGTCGCCACTAAGGGACCAATCACCTTTACCAGGGACCACAGTGAGTAACTGAAGCAAGTACCGGAGCAACATTCTCACTAAACAGGCATGGTGGAGAATCAGGAAACTTCAGGTGGTGATCAAGTCAGGGACCCAACTAGCCAAGGTGACACTTGCAGAGCAGCCTTGTGTGCCAAGCTAGGGACCGAGCCGGTCAGCAGGGGTGAAGCTTGAAGGTATCCGAAGTTCCAAGCTATGGACCCAGCAGGGAAGCGTGGGTGACACTTAAGGGAGATACCACGCAAAGGCCTTGAGGAGCTTACAGGATTCAGAGTCAGTGAATCAGAGGGTCCAGTGAGAGACCGGGAGCTCAAGGGGCTGAAGAACTACAAGAAGAAGTTGTATTACAGCTGAGAGAACTGTTTGTTTTGAGTTAGGAGCTGTTTAAGTACTGTTACCATAGGAGACAGCAATCCTGCACGTGCAGAAGTGGCACCTTGCTGGGGCTTTTCTCTGTACGGCTGTCCTCCTGTTGAAGTCTCTGAGTCCGCCATTGAAATTGCAACTACTTAAGGGTGTCCTGGCCTTAACCCACTTTCCCTTTCAAAATATAAAAAGGACTATCAAAGAAATAAAATCTCTTTATACCCAAGAAGTATCTGGCGCCCAATGACTTTTACCACCTTTGCACCCACTATGCCTCACAACCCACCACATATTGAAGGATGTTAACTATCTTTGGCCTTGAAGGTTCTCATTAGACTGGAAGAGGTCAGAGATTCAGCTACACATAGTTAGCTCAGGGCTAAGCCTGAGCTATGAATCTGATTCAAGGTTCAGTGACTCGGGGCTGTGTGACTCATCCTAGCAGCTTCTCTGGTGCCTCCCCCTGTTTTCTGGGACATTGGAGAATGTTCCAGACATAGTGGGTGTAGGTTAGGAGGAGCTGCTTGGAATATTTATGAGGACCAATCTCCAGTAAAGGGGCTGGCAGGGGACAGACCACCTCATAAATAGGCATGAGTCATGCCAAGGGTGGCAGTCGGGTGGAGATGGAGTGTTGGGGAGGCTGTTGGTGGCCATTGAGGATCCCCCTTAATATGGGGGGGGGGGGTGACCTCGGCCTGGGGTTTAGGTGCTTGAAGAATCCTACCAAAACACATGGAGGAAGCCCTTCCTAGAGGCATGGGAGCAAGGAGAGAGGACAGCAGGAGCAGGTCAGTATGTCTGGGAGATCTTCTGAGAGTCAGCCAGGTGGGCTGGTGTGAGTCAGTGTGGAGGACTGTGGGGAGAAGTTAGCCTGGAGGGCTAGTGAAAGGGGCAGCTGGAGCCAGGTGGGTTGGCCGTGCCTGGAGAGGTGGTGCTGGGATCAATAGCCACAGAAGTGATGCAAGCTGGACACTGAAATTTTGCTACACAACCAAGGGGCCTCGGGTTCCTGCCTGTAATGGGCCATTGCTTCATCTGACTGAGTGACTGTCAGATATTCGCAGTGTTTCTGCTGGGTGCTACAAGCAAGTGCAGGAGGAAGAAGTGGAGCTGTATATATGATAGGGAACAGTTGTCCCTGAAGTTCCTGTTGAAGTCAGTCGGGCATCCCATAACCTCCCATCCCTATCCAAGTTATTATCCCTCAATAAATAGCATAAAAACAAAGTCACAGACTGTTCTCTGGCTCTGGAGTGCCTGTGAAAATTTGAAGCGCCTTGCTGTGTATGGTGGGGGATCCCAGTTTAATTGCAGCTCTTTAGGGGGTGCTCTAAACACATTTGCTTATAGTCCATTTGCACCTGTAACCTGTATTGTTATTCCTCAGCACAATGCCCAATGTTGAGAGATTACAAATCTACAGGTACATGGACGCTCGTCCACTAGAACACTGGTACGCGGTGACGTCAGCACGTCAACTCCTCCCAGGGATAGCCGGTCGGCTATCTACTGCTATTAATTTTTATTAACATTGTAAGTGCTATTTTTACTTCCTAATAAACTTGTATAGACGGTATTATGCTATGGTGAGCCTTTCTTTTCTGGGTTCTTATGACCGCCCCTCGGAGTTCCTCAGCTTAGGAGAGCCTGCTGAGTTACCCATATTATCTGGTGGAGTGCGGATCCCCCTGAGACACTTGCCTTGTCTCTAGGATACCAGACTAGAGATACCTGGTTACATTTGGATAAAGGCCCTGACTGGGTTGGAGGTCACAAGCTCCATTAGCTTGCTATTTGGTAAGCTTGCATTTCTTATGGTGGTCACATTTTTGATGCGGTGGTGGATTTGTCACGGAATTACTTTTTCATTTTTAATTTGAACAGTTCACCTTTTTTTTGCACACTTGAATCATGAATTTGAACTGGTATCACAAAGGGAGGAATCAATTTATACCTTCCCATCCAAGGACTCTTTATTTACATGATTCACCTTTATGATTGTTTATATTCAATTTTTATACACATACCTTTGATACACAATCAATTTATGTATACATATTTTTTATTTTATTTTTTATTTTTAATTCCTCAGTATTTGGTTTGATCAATTATTTTCATCACTAGTTTGACTACTCATTATTGTTATATTTTATATATATATATTATGTCAATCCACCTTCTAGGTATTTGTTTCATTATTTAGCACCAGTGGTATTCACTTATCACTCATCCCTTATCTTTAGCGCTGCTACATTTCCCTTTCCATTATCCACTTTCTGAGTTGTTTTTTTCATGAGTTTACATTACCAATCCAATTTAAAATGCACCCCCAGTTTTCAGGGATTCAGGGAATCGGGACCGCTTCTTCATATTTGGTGGACATGCCCCAAAGCCCTATGATTTCAGTCCCTGGTCTATGCAATGATCCGCATGGTCCTAAATGTTTCTCTCGCACGCAATCCCCAGGAAGCGTTGCTGCATAAGTTGATCCTGTCTTTGACTAAAGCCCAGAGGAAGCTGGTGGGGTTTGTGTTCCTGGCAGCCCGGCAGACCTGGGCAAAGCCTGGCGCCAATCGTTCCTTAAATTTGCTGAAGTTAAACAGCGGATCCTGGGAACCATGGTCCATGAGAAGCTCACATCTATACTTACCGACACCCACGCCAAATTTCTGAAGATTTGGGATCTGTGGATAACCTACAACAACCATTTATACTTGGACCGTTCTTTACTCTCCATTTGACCGTTTGGATGGATATCCTTTGTACTTGGTAACGGGTTGGCCCACACAGGGGTTCATGGTGAGCTGGCAACATATACAGTACTTTCTTCTGTGAAGATACCAGTTAAAGCGGGGGTTCACCCACACCGCCAAAAAAAAAAAATATTAAGAGCCAGCAGCTACAAATACTGCAGCTGCTGACTTTTAATACATGGCCACTTACCTGTCCCAGGGTCCAGCGATGTCGGCAGGGGACGCCGAGAACCCGATCGGTTCTCGGCAGCTGCCGCCGCCATCCTAGGTGAGGGAATCAGGAAGTGAAGCGTTGCGGCTTCACTTCCCGGTTCCCTACTGCGCATGCGCGAATCGCGCTGCGCGTCCCTAGTGGTCCCCGCTCTCTCCTGGGAGCTGTGTGTTCCCAGCAGACAGCGCGGTCGGGACGAGAAGAGGCATAGACTCCCATGGGAGTCTATGCCGGAAGTGGGTGCAAATACCTTTCTTAGACAGGTATCTGCACCCCCCTCCCCCCTGAAAGGTGCCAAATGTGACACCGGAGGGGGGGAGGGTTCCGAAAAGCGGAAGTTCCATTTTTGTGTGGAACTCCGCTTTAACCACCTGGTTGTTGCTGCAGCATCCTATTATGCCTGGCTTTTCCCAATAGGAAGTGAAGTTAGCAGCCTGCTGACAGACTCAGTTATCCAGCGGCAGTAGCAGTTATTTGGGATAGGGATTGACATCAGTAGTCCAATGCAGCCATTCACAACCAGGGATCCTCCAGAGGTTCTTAGGGGTTCCTTGGGCTGTGGCTGATTGACCTTCAATTTGATAATGCCAGGGCCAACGCCCTTTGGCAAAGCTGGTAGCATGACACCAATGATCTTTTTAGCTGTCTGTAAGGGTGGCATTCTGACCACAAATGTAAGAGTTTTATTCTTCCTACTGACTACCAATGTATACAGCATATTTATGGACTATATGATATGGATCCATGGTGAGCCGGTAATATATACTTTCTTCTATGGTGATACCAGTTAACATCTGCTGCAGCCCTCCCAGGCTTCTCTCAACTAAGTGTAAGATGGGAATGGCATCCAATGGCAGTCATAGGTTTTTTTCGGGTAGGTATTGGCATGGATAATCTTCAACAGCCATTCTCAACCAAGGTTCCTCCAGAGGTTGCTAGGGGTTCCTTGAACTGATTGACCACCCAATTGATGGTGCCTACATGGCTCCAGAAACAACTCCACTTGGCAAAGTCAGCAGGATGACACCAATGTTCTTTTTAGTTGACTGTAATGGTGGCATTCTGAACATTACTGTAAAGGTTTTGCTCTTCCTACGCTCTTCCTACGGACTACCAATGTATAAAGCATTTTCCTATTGCCCTCAGACGAATTTAGTTCAGCAAGGGTTCCCCAAGACCTTATAATTATTTTAGGGGTTCCTCTAGGCCAGGGTAAAAATATTGAGAAAGGCTGTTCTACAGCAACCACCAAAATGAGCCAAGCAGTTTGTCAATGCTACATAAATCGGTAAGATAAAAATAGTGAACTGCTGCATATCCAAGTATGTACGTCTCTCTTGGTGACAGTAACTATAATAAAACTATAATAACTTCCTTGCTTTTACATACATTGGATTGCTCCTATGTATCCCCTGATAGCTCAGCTCAGCGTACTCAGCGCTATGATAGACTGTAATGTCAGAACCTGCCTCGCCTGCCAAGAAATTAATGAAGACAAGGTGTTCTGTAGAGACTCCCACCATGGAAAGAGCTGCAGAGAGTCCTGCTCCTCCCTCCCTCTCCGGCACAATGTAGCTGACAGCGTGGCGCGTTCCGAGGAAAATATTTACTTGGCCGGAGTCAGAAAATAACACACGTCTTCATAAACGGTAACTTAGGATTTTTGAGGCTGCTAAAAGGATTTGTTTACTCACAGCCAGATTTTTATGAAATGGCTAAAGCAGGCAAAAAAAAATATATATATAAGGATGGGCCCCGATGTGAAGGGAAACAAAGCAACAATTTACTTATGTATCAAGCCTGAAGGAACAGAACTCCCTAGTGATCAAAAAACTATAAAAAAAAACACAGCACTTTACAGAGAAACTCTGTCACAAACATAACTGAAGGCAAAAACCACTAAAAATCACATATTTTGAATGTTTATGTACTTGCAGTGTTTTCCTGTTACTTTTTATCCACTTTCAATGCGCCATTGAACTTGCTTAAAATTTGACAATTCCAGAAGAGTCAAATCGCTCTTCATCTTGAACATCATAGTCCTCTCCTTTTCTGGTAGTGTCTTTTTAGTGTCTGTGCTGGCTCAGCTCCTCCATCCCTCCCTACACCTCCCTACATAACCTTTTATGGAGCAAAGAGATATACTATAGAGCAGCCTTTCTCAGCCTTTTCAACACAGAGGAACCCTTGAAATAACGTTCTTGTCTCAGAGAACCCCTGCTAAAAATTACTATAGCAACAACTCATACATTAGTCTGGTGATCAATGGAAAGAATGCTCCTTACCAGTAGTGGCCGCTCCATTAGGGGCACATGGATGCTGCCCCCCAATTTATGCGCCCGGCCCCTAATCTACATGCAGGGTGCCGGATACATTGGATTTCTCTGGGGGTTTTTTTTTTGAAGCACGGAATTAGAGCCTGGGGCTCTAATTGGCTTCAAAAAAGAGTGGGCTCGGGGCGCAGTGCACTGTGCACCAAGCCCGCCCACTTGTGTGACAATAGCAAATTAATATTCGCTATTGTCTTCCTGCTTCTCCTCCTGGCCAATCAGGAAGCGGGTCTTAAGACCCGATTGGCCGAGAGGAGAAGTGACCATATTGGCCGGGAGCAGGGGGAGGCACTGAGGAGGAGACGCAGGGGGAAGCCACAGAAGCTGCTGGATGGGATAAGTGCGGGGCTGATGGACGGATAGACGATCGACCGAGCGACGGGGGGTGGGTGGGGGATTTGACCGATTGGCTGACCGAGCGACGGGAGTTGGATAGTTTGACCGATCAACCGACCAAACGAACGGGGGGGGGGTCGGGTGGTTTGTCTGTGCCCCCCCTCTGGTGAGCAGGAGGAATAGTGCCCTATCATTGATGTCAGCAGGAGGAATAGTGTCCTATTATTGAGGTCAGCAGGAGGAATAGTGCCCTATCATTGATGTCAGCAGGAGGAATAGTGCCCTATCATTGATGTCAGCAGGAGGAATAGTGTCCTATCATTGATGTCAGCAGGAGGAATAGTGCCCTATCATTGATGTCAGCAGGAGGAATAGTGTCCTATTATTGAGGTCAGCAGGAGGAATAGTGTCCTATAATTGATGTCAGCAGGAGGAATAGTGTCCTATCATTGATGTCAGCAGGAGGAATAGTGCCCCATCATTGGTGTCAGCAGGAGGAATAGTGTCCCATCATTGATGTCAATGGGAGGAATAGTGTCCCATCACTGGTTTCATTGGGAGGACAATCATAGCTCCTAATTGTCCCTGATTTGGAACAAAGTCCCTCTGTCCCTCTTTCCTCCTCATTTGTCCCTCATGGATAACGTTCTATATAAAATGCACTATTTATCTATCAAAAAGTGTTTCCCAGTGCTAAACCTTTTATCCAATTTCTAAATTGCCACATTTACAAATTTAAAAAGCCATTATAAAGGAATAGTAGTGTTAAAAAAAAAAAGCACTTGTGGGTTTAACCAATCGTTTCTTGTATAATTCTCTTTTTAGGGAGGCGTAGCAGGGGGTGTGTCCTATGCCTGTATACTTATGCTAATAGGTGTCCCTTGTCCCCATCTTAGAAATTTTGGAGGTATGGGAATAGTACTCCATTGTTGGAGTCAGTGGGAGGAATAGTGCCCCATCACTGGTGTCAGAAAGAAAAATGGTGTCTCATCATTGATGTCAGTGGGAGGAACAGTGCCCAATCATTGGTGTCATTGGGAGTAATAGTGCCCCATCATTGGTTTCAGTGAGAGGAATATTGCCCCATCATTGGTGTCAGTGAGAAGAATCGTGTCCCATTATGGGGGGGAATTGGGAGGAACAGCGCCTCAATGTTGGTGTCAGTGGGAGGAATACTGCCCCATCATTGGTGTCAATGGGAGTAATGGTGCCCCATTAATTGATGTCAGTGGATGGAATGGTGCCCCATCATTGTATCAGTGGAAGTAATGGTGCCCCATCATTGGTGTCAGTGAGAGGAATGGTGCCCCATCATTGGGGTCAGTGAGAGGAATGGTGTCCCGTCATTGGTTTCAGTGGGAATAATGACGCACCGTCATTGGTGTCTGTGAGAGGAATGGTGCCCCATCATTGGTGTCAGTGAGAGGAATGGTGCCCCATCATTGGTGTCAGTGAGAGGAATAGTGTCCCGTCATTGGTTTCAGTGGGAATAATGACGCACGGTGTCTGTGGATGGAGTGGTCCCTTATCACCGATGTCAGTGGATGGAATGGTGCCTCATCACCGATGTCAGTGGATGGAGTGGTGCCCCATCACCGATGTCAGTGGATGGAGTGGTGCCCCATCACCGATGTCAGTGGATGGAGTGGTGCCCCATCACCGATGTCAGTGGATGGAGTGGTGCCCCATCACCGATGTCAGTGGATGGAGTGGTGCCCCATCACCGATGTCAGTGGATGGAATGGTGCCCTAAGGTATGGATAAAGGCAGGCAAAAAGCCACATCTGGCCCATGGGCTGCAGTTTGGAGACCACTGTACTAAGTAAATGGGTGGCTTGGTGACCAGGAAATAGTCCTCACATTTAGACTCAGTGTGATTTTTTTTCTCTGTTCTGTAATAGTAAGATGGTGGTAATGGATAGAGTCGGAGGTGGGTTTTGAGCTCTCATCTGGGTCCTATGCCCCTGTTCCCCTATAGCAGCCACAAGGGCTACCATGGCTGTAGTTACACCTATGGCCATCTACAGACCAATGACATTCTAAAGTTTGCTATCTTATGTCAATGGTCTCATCTAGTTTATATACCCATGTGATTTACGGGGTGCTTTTGTAAATTAAAGCTATGGGGAGAGTTGCAGGCCACAGTGTTTTGCTTTGGACTTTGAGCCTTTGACTTAATTGTCCTTTTTGCTTTGAGAGCTTTGAGTCTTTGACATAAATGCACAAACCACACAGCGGGGCGCCCATGTAAACTCATATATCTCCTGGACTCACAAACACACAAACAACAAACACTGGTTGTGTCCCTCAGCCCTGCACTCCATGTGGCAGTGCTGAAAAAGAGATTAGGATACATTGTAGCAAGTTAGGACCATTTGCTTAGAGCCTGTCCTATCCCCTCTTATCTTGTCTCCCAGCTGCTGACATGTCACAGCCCTAAATAGCTAAACAGTGACAAATTACTAGCAATTACAAGTCTCAATACCACTGGTCAGGGCTGCTTTGTTGTGCACACAGAGGACAAGGCATGTTCCCTATCACACAATGAGATGATGTAAGGAAAGAAAATATTCATGGAATGAATGAAATCAGATTAAATTAATACATGTACAAGCTAAAGGTACTTCCAGGGCCGGAGCTACCACTAGGCAAACTAGGCAACCGCCTAGGGCACACTGCTGCCTAGGGGCGCCTGGCCATTGGTTTCCCTCGGCGTCTGCATGCTCTGCAGGCTGCAGCATGTAACTAACTGAGTCTCAGGCAGCTGCTCCATCCGACCGGTAGTGTAATTAGAGGTGCAGTACAGCACTGGAGCCAGCGCTAGAGGAAGCAGAGCCGATGCTTCTTGTAAAGCGACACCTCCTGTCACATGGGGAGGGCAAAAGGGGGTGGGGTCAGGGGTGGAGCCAACAGGGGGCTACAAAATTAGGTTTCGCCTAGGGTGTCAAAAATCCTTGCACCAGTCCTGGGTACTTCCAAGCATGAAATTATCTTCACCTTGTAGTGGGATGTAAAGATGCAGACCCCCAAGAAATGAAAAATGAACAAAGCATATCCTTCTTTAATGTGTACTTGCCTCGATCCAAAGCACCTACTGTGATTTCTTTCCTCCATCTCCTTTCTTTGCTATCTGTCTGACAGACTTTGGGGGGGGGGGGGATTGGGAAGGGTGCTCCACCACACAGCCCATGATTGACAACCTTGTTGTCTATTCCCTCCACTCAGGTCTCAGATTACACTCAGCTCCTTGCTCTATGCTTTGCATTGTGTGACATCACATCCTGGCCCCTTGCCTTCTGACAATTAGAAATGCTGTGTAAACTGTACACTTTGAATGGATATAGAGGAGCGTATGTTGCAGATAAACAGGTACAACTTGTGTAGGAGGATTTGTTTCATCTGTGTGTATCACCTGAGGCCAGTCACTTTACTGGGTATACAGTATGTAAGGCAGTGTTTCTCAACTTTTTTTCAGTAGGGACGCCCTTTAAAATGATGCACACTCTTGAGGCACCCCATTCTAAAATGCAAAAAACTAAACTAATAGTTTTACATAATGTAGCAACATCCATACACACAGGACACCCAACATTAGAGGGGATTTATTCTTACAAAGCAAATACATCTTTGCACACTGGTACTGACTAGTATTCCAGTGTTTCTCTTCTCACTCGGTTTCTCTCCCTCATTCAGATAATGTAAGCCCAGTGCTGATGGAAAGGGGCAGGGGACGGGCAAACAAGGATGCTGTGCCGATGCCCGACATCCTTCTTATCAACCAATTGCATTAATGGTTGTTAGGATGCTGGTGGCTAGAAGGTTGTAATGGTGCACAGTGGAAACCTGTGGCTTTGTGTAACTTGTGTAACTGATCCTGTGGCTTTGTGTAACTGATCCTGGCTTGTATGCAATTTTTTAAGCATTTTACCAAGGGACCCCTGAAGAAACCAGAAGACACCCTGGTTGAAAAAGGCTGATGTAAGTGTTTACAACCACTTTAGGTAGGGGTCCTTTCCAATCACCCAGGGTATATAGGCAGCAGAGGTGGAGTGAATGGGCTCTTTGGAGGGCAATGGAGCAGTAGAGCATAGCTCCCAACTGTCCCTGATTTCGAGAGACTGTCCCTGATTTGGAGCAATGTCCCTCTGTCCCTCTTTCCCCCTCATTTGTCCCTCATTTTGGTCTGATCTATATAGTTGTATATAAAATGCACTTTTTATCTTTCGAAAAGTGTTTCCCAGCGCTAAACCTTTCATCTAATTTCTAAATTGCCGCATTTGTACATTTTAAAAGCCAATATAAAGGAATTGTAGTGATAAAAAAAGCCCTTCTGGATTTAATTAACCTTTTTTTTTTGGTTAATTCTCCTTTAAGGCGGTGTGACAGGAGGCGTGTCCTATGCCTACATACGTTTGTTAGTAGGTGTCACTCTTTCCCATCTCAAAATGTTGGGAGGTATGGTAGAGTGATCTTTCTTGTCTACAACCTTCACAGAAGACAATGCTTGAGTGCAAGTCAATTAGAGCTGTGGGACCCCTTCAGACTTTTCCCTTTTGGAGAGAAGAGGGAAGCCATGGCACCCCTTAGTTTAGCAATGCATAGACATGAGTCTTTCCAAGGGACCTTAGTCATTTGAAACTTTGCCATGAGTATGTGCCACAAAAGTAACCGAGAAGTAACAGAAGCCTCTGTAGATGTTGGGAGTTACATCATTGGAAATGTTCTGTCCCACCTATATGTATTCTTCTGTTGTTGTATTGAACTTGATCATGTGAGGTTACTGTTGTTTTCATGTATGCTGACATCTAGGGTTTAGAGCCATCATAACTTGTTAACTTGTGTAATTGGTTGGTATCTCCTGTTGTCCTCCCCTCCTACTAGTTAGTGAAGTTATAGCTACACCCTCCTTGTTTCTTCCATGTTCCCTCAGTCAGTGTTATTACTTCACAGAGACAGGGCTTAGGAAAGTAATTGTCTTCTTTCACTTTAAGATATGAAAGGGGTTGTCATCTCAATTCTCCACAATTAGAGAAACAGGAATTCTGGGGAGCCCCATGCAGAGGATTACAGTGATGCCATGTTAATTGCCCTGAGCCGTGTCCCATAATGCATATTGGCACTATATAAATCCTGTATAACAATAATTGCAACCCAATTTGACCTAACTTTAAGGTCTAACAGCTCCCAAGGCGGACACTCCTAGGCAACTGTTCCCAAGGCCTGGTACTGCATCCTTTCGCTTTGTTGCCGTATTTGAGACTTTTTTTTTTTTTTATAAATTCTTTTATAAGAATAGATAAGGGCAATCCCAAGAGTGCATGACATTAAGAGGCTACAAAGCAGCAATTGTTACAGATGAACTATATTCTCTATGTGAACAACTGTACATTGCAATGTAAACAGTTCTACATGATAAAGATGTGGTTAAGCAAGACATCAACAAAGCTCCTAGAAGAATCCCCGACAGTCTGAGTCATCACAGTTGTACTCATTTGTAACAATTGGGTATATGGTAAACAGAAGAAAAATGGCCCCAGGTAACCTTGGGGGAGGAAAAGGGGGAGAAAGGGGTGGGGGGGGTGGAGGATCAAGGGGGGTATGGGTCAAAACCTACTAAAAGAGAGAAGACTTACCCAAGTGATTATAGGGCATCCTGGTCCTAGAGAGCTGAAAATAGGAGGTGTAGTAATCCATAAATGTAAATTCACACCAATAAATCCACCCGTAGAGGAAGGCTTTCTCTGTTCCCCCTAATGGTGGAAGTAAGGTCCTTCATGAGTTGAATTCCTTGTATCTTTTGCAAATCATTGTGTCAGGGTGTTTGGCCGACGACAGAGAGGCGGGATGCTTGATCGGGCCGTGTTAATTAAATGAACAGGCATAAACCTCTTATAGGTCTTACTGAGAATTGTGCACTGAAGAAGAGGGAAGAAGGCTAGGTCAGAAGGGATAGGTAAGTCGGTGAACTTCTAAACTATAGATCTGACTGAGCACCAGAAGAGTTAGAACTTGGTCAAGCCTTTCTTAACTAGGGTTCCTCATGAGGTTGCTAGGGGTTCCTTCAGCATTGAGCAATAGTAGATTGAACTTTTACATACATTGACCTCTAGTGCAATGGGGCACCTTTTCACTGGCCACCAACGTAAAGGGTCTTTTTTGTATTGACCACTAACATCAGGGGACACCACCATTTTCACAATATGTGTTTCTTTATTTGTTATGTGTTGAAAAAAACTGCACTGACCTATTATTATTATTCAGTTTAAGATTATTATTTAATTTTTTACCATTTGCAGTAGGTAGGTCTTAAAAGATATTCTGCCTTGGATGTCAAATACTGTAAGAACACCACATTTTTTTTTAATGTTCTACAACTTACTAATCACACTAATTTTCTGTGAGGTGTAGGTTCAGAAAGGCTGCCCTGGTCACTGGCCCATTAGTACCAATATGGTAAATACAGCCTTCTCCACCATCTCAAGCTGGCCTTCAGATGAGTTGTAAAATAACTAAAAACTCTGTGAAGAAATTAAATGAAGCGTCTGATCTCGCATAAGCTTTAATATGTTCATTTAATTTCAAATGTAATTTTCAATAAATTCAAATCTGCAGCTTTCATTAAAATAATCCCTGGTGATCATTCCATGAAGGTCATTGCATATGCAGTTCCTGGTGTATGGTGACAACGCTCTGTGCTGGTCTCCAATTGTACTCATGCCTTGTCACTTTGTCTACACTTGTTAGGGTGCATTTCCTAGTGGTGAACAAAGTGGACTGTGCCTGCAGGATGTAAAAACTGATGCTTTAAAGTGGTTGTAAGCCCTTACAATCCACTTTTTGCTACAGGTAAGCCTATAATAAGGCTTACCTGTAGCTACCCTGGATATCTCCTAAACCTGCACGGTTTAGGAGATATCTCCTGCATCTGCATGTGCTGACGTCATTGGCACATGCGCATTGAAGCAATGGCATGTACGTGCCGTTTGTTTCAGTGAGTGCGCCGTTACCGGCGGCTCCCGCGCGCATGTGTGGGAGTGATGTCATCGCTGCTCCAGCCAATCACAGCGCTGGAGCCGCGATAACCGAAAGTAACTCCGGGACCGATGTCGCCGGCCGGTGCTGTGTACGGGCAGCGCAGCAGGGGTTTCAATCTCAAGTGAGTATTACATAACGAGCTAGTATGCTATGCATACTAGCTCATTATGCCTTTGTCTTGCAGGTCTTTTTTTTTTCGATGTGAGTTTACAACCACTTTAAAGAGGAAGTAAACCCTGATGGGTTTTACTTCCTCTTTGTTTCCCTGCAAAGGTAAAGCATAATGGGCTACAATGCATCGCATAGTAGCCCATGATGTGTCACTTACCTGACAAGGGAGCCTGCGATGTCACCGCTGTCCTCTGCTACGGAGCGTCTATCTTCTTTCCGGGTATCGTGGCTCCAGGGCTGTGATTGGCCGGAGCCGCAATTACGTCACTCCCGCATTTGCGCACGGGAGCCGCCACTAACGGCATATCGCCGTTAGCAGCCGGATGCTCAGTGCGCCTGCGCGCCACTGTCGGTGCCTGTCTTTTTGCAAATATCTCCTAAACCATGTAGGTTTAGGAGATATTTCTTGGACCTACAGTTAAGCCTTAATCTAGGCTTACCTGTAGGTCAAAGTGGTCTGTAAGGGTTTACAACCACTTTAAGTCTCCATTTTAAACCAATGTGACAAAGTATATCTTTAGCCAAATGAACCCAAGACCACTGCTTCCAGCAGTAGCTCCTCTTGTTGAGCTACCTAAGATGCTGGACCTGTCTTGTCCCTTGGGCAATCTTGCCTTGTAGATTGTTTCTGGTGAACCCTGAACTACTTGCTCCTCCCATGAACTTCCTATTTAAGCCTTTGCACTTCTTGTTTGCCAGATTGTTGTGCTCTTCTCCAGCCAATATCTCTCTCTTTTTTTGTACTGCAGCTACTTGTATCTTCACTACTAATTATTACTGACCTTGGCTTGTTCCTTGACTATGCTTCCACTCAATCCCAACATGCAACAATTCCTTACTGACCCTGGCTTGTTCCTCCACTACGCTTCCCCTTGTTCCCAACCTACAGCCTCTTGCTACCAACCTTTGGCTTGTTACTGACTACACATCTGCTTGAGCCCTACCTGCTACATCTGCTACAGGTGACCGGCTTGGTCACCTCCTGGTAGGGCAATCCTGAGGACTGTGACCTGGCACTAGCATGCAGCAAAACCCATCTTCACCATTAAGCCTGGTACACACCACTAGTGCTGGGTTGAACAAAAAAAAAAAACCTGACAGCTCAGATCGGAGCAACTGTACTAACAATCCAATGCAATCCAATCCACAGCCGGGTCGACATTTGGCCAATGTGTACTAGGCTTTAGGAGCTCTGGCAAAGACCGGTTAGTGCTTAGACCCCACACCTTGGGAGAGCCCGCATCATCCATTAGGGTGACCTGCTCATGTACTCATCCTGCTGGTCAGTGGGAACCTCTCTACTGCTATAGCTACTGGTTTCCAAGCCTGACCCCTGACCGTGACAAAAATGTTTTCTTAGTTTTGGATAGAGTGGTCAAGGGTCAGAGTGGATAGGTACACTTTATCCTGCATCTAGAGCAATCATACTAATTACCCCTCAGGGTCCCTTCATTGTAGAAGTCTGAATAAAATGAAATCTGTATGTTATATGTTCTGCCTTTAGGCAGTACTCCTTGAATGCCCAGAAATAAAAACTCTTCCCCAGCTTTATCTAAAAATAAAATAAATTATTCTTAAAAAAAAAAAAATATATATATATATATATATATATAACTGATTCAAGACCACTGTAGGTGTTGCTGATTCAGCAACACCTACAGGTGGACAGTAGTGTTCCAGCCTAGCTGAGTTTCATCAGGCCTGCAATTCCTTAGTGTTTTCTTTTTCTTTGGCCTGTCTGTTCTGTGTGGCAATCTGACCTTGTGCTAGTCGTTAGCTTGTGAATGGTTTCTTTACAAGGTTTTAACAGCAAAATCCAAGCCCTGCAAATCCCAGTATACAAACCAAACAAAAACACACAAGCACTTCCTGCGCGTCCAGCCACTTCAAGCGAAATCCCATTTTTCACCAACATCATTGACAAAGCTGCTATTACTGGGAGGTTAATCTCTTTTCGGCTCCTCTCATTCATCTTGTGTCAAGCCACACTATACTAACCACTCCGCTCCAGAATTACAGCTGCTCTGTCTTATCCGCTGCACGCCAGGGCCTGGAACATTAGAAAAGTTTGCTTGTGGAAAAAAAAAAAAATGGGAAGTTAGATGGTTGGCTGAGACCCCAGCAGAGTGTTATGTAGATGGTAAAGTCAGAAAGCCCCAACCTAAATGCTTGTTTCAGGTCATCGGCTCACTAATAAAGAAACCGCAGGATAGGCATGACAGCCAGGAAGTCGGCAACTTCTGGAGAAAAAAAAAAACCCCCACCAGTTTCCATATTTTCATCACACAGCAATATACAAGGAGAGTTTTCCATCCACAGGTAACGAGTACAAACTGCTTTACACACCAACGCATTTCAGGGGTCACAAGCCCCTCCTTCATAAAGTAGTAAAGTAGAGCCAAAGTCCAATTTTTTTTTTTTACTTTAACCACTTGCCGACCGTATACTATAATATAGGGCAGTTAAAACATATGTCAAAGGCACTCAGAATGTCAGGACCAGGCAGATAGTGTCTATGTTGGATGGATGAAGTGGTCTTCAAACACTTAGGGGCTGCACTCAAAGAGGGAAGCAATCTCTAATAGAAAACAAATAAAAGAAAAAAAGGCGCCTCTAAGTGCAGAATTAAAACTTTTAATATCACCAAACAAGATTAAAAACACTTACAGAATCAAGGATAATAAGAGGCATAACATGGATGTATGAAGCAGGTGATCCGGCATCAAGAGGTCATTGGCTTGAAGAAGGAACCAATCAGTAGTTCCGAAACGCGTCCCATTTTGATGACATATTTCCTGTTTGCGGTCCATGCTGATTGTTGTCCCCTCCCGCTGACGTCATTTCCGGGATTCATGCTCCACGCTGACTCAGACGACGCGATTGCTTCACCAGTGTTCCCAGAGCCTGGGGTGTTCACCTTCTGGTTATCCTGGGACCTTCTGCTGCTGCATATCGTTATCCCATCATCGTTTTCGGCATCAGGAGGTCCCAGTGTATCACAGCTTTCCAGGGATAATGATATGCAGCAGCAGAAGGTCCCAGGATAACCAGAAGGTGAACACCCCAGGCTCTGGGAACACTGGTGAAGCAATTGCGTCGTCTGAGTCAGCGTGGAGCATGAACCCCCCGGAAATGACGTCAGCGGGAGGGGACAACAATCAGCATGGACCGCAAACAGGAAATATGTCATCAAAATGGGACGCGTTTCGGAACTACTGATTGGTTCCTTCTTCAAGTAAATGACCTCCTGATGCCGGATCACCTGCTTCATACATCCATGTTATGCCTCTTCTTATCCTTGATTCTGTAAGTGTTTTTAATCTAGTTTGGGATATTAAAAGTTTTAATTCTGCACTTAGAGGCGCCTTTTTTTCTTTTATTTGTAATATATGGTAGTAAGGCGGCTCTCCTGCGCTGGATCACATACCTAGTACATGATTCAGCACTTCTGGGTCTGGGGCGCGCACGTGTGCTGCTGACGGCCCGCTCCCACTGTGATTAGACACAGCGGGAGCTGATTGGCGGGTACGACGGATTCAATGTTAGCCGTCACTCGCCGATGCTTCGGTACAGAGGCAGATCGCCGATCTGTCAGTACAGGAGACATGCATCCTGTGTCTCTGCTAAGCAGGTGGTACTGATCCATGCCTTCTCCTAGTACAAGCACCTCCCCCACAGTAATAAAGCACTGTGGTCAGACACACATTTAACCCTTTGATTGACCCTGATGTTAACCCCTTCCCAGCCAGTGTCATTAGCATTAACGGCCCGTCCATTAGGGGCGCACGGGCGCCACCCCCCCTATCCATGCGTCCAGCCCCCTGATCTGCATACAGGGAGCCGGACCATGGATTCCAATGGGGGGGAGTGTTTTTTTTTAAGCACGTGATTAGAGCCAGAGGCTCTAATAGGCTTCAGAAAAGGGTGGGCTCCTGAGCACTGCGCCCGCAGCCCACCCGGTTGTGTGAGATAGCGAATGAATATTCGCTATTTTCACACTAAATCTCCTCCCCACCAATTAGGAAACGGGTCGTGAGACCTGTTTTCTGATTGGCCAAAAAAATCAGGCAATCCTATTGAACACTTAGCGCTTAGGAGGAAGAGAGCGGAGACGCGTGGCGGAAGCCGCTGGAGGAGCGGACACCTAGATGGGGCCCACTCGCCGTGCTGGAGGGGACACTGGAGCAGCTGCCCACAGCCCCCGCCACCTAGATGGGGTAAGGACCGACTGGCAGACAGCAGGGGGGGTTTGCTAGTGCACACATTTAACCCTTTGATCGCCCTAGATGTTTAATCCCTTCCCAGCCAGTGTCATTAGTACAGTGACAGTGCATACTTTTAGCACTGGTCACTGTATTAGTGTCACTGGTTCCCACAAAGTGTCAGTTAGTGTTAGACTGCCCTCCGCAATATCGCAGTCCCGCTATAAGTCGCTGATCACTGTCATAAAAAAAATAAAACAAATACAAATTCCAGTATATACACCATAGTTTGTAGACGCTTTAACTTTTGCGCAAACCAATCAATATACACTTATTGGGATTTTTTTTACCAAAAATATGTAGCAGAACACATATTGGCCTAAATTGATGAAGGAATTTGATTTTTTTATTTTTTATTTATTGGATGTGTTTTATAGTAGAAAATAAAAAAATATATATATTTTTTCTTTTCAAAATTGTTGGTCTTTTTTTGTTTATAACACAAAAAATAAAAAGTGGTGGTGATCCAGTGGTGATCAATACCACCATAAGAAAGCTCTATTTGTGGAAAAAGAATGGCATAAATGTAATTTATGTACAGCGTTTTATGACCGCCTAATTGTCAGTTAAAGTAACGCACGCACCTTCCAGAGGTCAAGAGGTTAAAAAAATTACACCGGGTTTTTTTTACAGGGTATGCAGGTAGGAGAAGGGGCTCCGTGGATCAGACTTGTTTTTCCAGCACATTATACAGATGCTTGCTTGGATTGAGATCTGGAGAATTTGGAGGCTAAGTCAACACCTCTTTGTAATTGTTGAACAATTTCAAGAGCGCGTTATCCTGCTGAAAGAGGTCACTGCCGTCAGGGAATACAGTTTCCATGAAGAGGTGTACTTGGCCAGCGACAAGGTTTAGGTAGGTGGTACATGTCAACATTCACATGAATGGCAGGACCCAAAGTTTCCCTGCAGAATATTGCCCAAAGCATCACACTGCCTCTGCCGACTTGTCTTCTTCCCATATTGCATCCTGGTGCCATCTCTTCCCTGGGTAAGCAGCACACCTGCCCATCCACGTGATGTAAAAGGAAATGTGATTCATCCGACCAGACCACCTTCTTCCATTGCTCGGTGGTCCAGTCCTGATGCTCACGTGCCCATTGTAGCTGCTTTTGGCTGAGGACACGGGTCAGCGTGGGCACCCTGACCGGTCTGCAGCTACTCAGCCCCATACACAACAAACTACGATGCCCATCTTTTCAATACATCAACTTCAGGGACAACATGTTCACTTGCTGCCTAATCCATCCCATGGATTGCCATTGAAATTAGATAATCAATTATTATTCACTTTACCTGTCAGTGGTCAAAAGGTTATGGCTGATCGGTGAACTTATCATGTGAAAAATGACAGCTGTATTTGCCATAAACATTAGACACCGGCTGATGTGCAGGAGCTGACCAATGATGGAGGGGAGCTGGGGAAGGAAACATAACACAGACAACTGGCACCCAGCATGCCCTGCACTGTGCTGAGAATGACACCGCCATATAAGGAGCGCAGCGCAGGCCTGGAATACCATTGTATATGAGCTGGTAAAATCTGCTGACAGAGCTCCAGCCTGTTCTGTGCAATCCAGCTGTGCGATCCTCAGATCTGACATCGCCAGAATATTTACATCATACAGTCGCTGTGCCAGGGGGAAGGAGGACTTTTTTTTTCTCCACTTCTAATTTTTTTTTTTTTTTATATGTTTGTGAATGGTATAAACTAAAGGCATTAGGGCACTTCTACTAGTCATTTTTTCAACTTTCCATCTATTAAATCTTCTGCCCTTGTTTTTTTAACTTTGAATAGTAAAACATTTTTTTTTCTGCCAATAAATCCCTTATACAGCCCACTTCTTGTTTCTTGCCTGGTCATTAGCCTAGGCTTATGACATCATGCACAGCTCTCTCTCTCACTCTCAAGAGAGTTTGCCAGGAAGGGAAGGGGGGGGGGGGGGGTGAGTCATAAGAGGCCCAATGAGAGCTGCAGAGCTAGAGGTGTGCCTCTGTGTGTCTGTGTAAATCCAGGAAGTGAACAGGCAGCAGCTTCAGCTGCCCACAGTTAAAATGGCTACAACCAGACTCCGTGGAGAGAGATTTCTGCAGCATATTTGGCAAGTACAGAATCACAGAATATATAAAATAATATGCAAAGTGGTTGGAGGGAAGCTTCAGAATGGCAAAGATGTTTTTATTACAAATTATGGAGATTGTGTAGAGTAATAATATATAAAGCCGCATGGTCTCTGGGCTCGGATGCAGTTGCCTCTGGGGGGAGGGGTTTCTCTCCCTTTCCCCTTTCACCTCCCTATCCCCCCTCTTTCTTCCATTTTTCTAGGTGATATAGGTAGGGGGAAGGAGTGATGCACTTGATGTCGAGGAAGGTGGGATTAATAATGGAAAGAGGGGACAAAGCACATAGGGGGAAGGGTAAAGGAAGGTGGATATATAGGATGGGGGGCAGTGGTGTATTTAGGTTTTGTGCTGCCCTAGGCCTGACTAAACTCATGCCCCCCCTAATTTAAATACGACCCACCCTTCCTGTCAAGGCCACACCCTTCCTATTTAAGACACGCCCTATCAGCCCTTCAATCATAGCAGAGGACGGGAAGAGAAGACATCGAGGAGCTGTCCCACCGAGACAGGTTAGTGGCTGCGTTTGATGGGCACAGTGGCTGTGTTTGGCACAGTGGTGGCGATTGATGGGCACAGTGGCGGCGTTTGATGGGCACAGTGGCGGCGATTGAGGGGCACAGTGGCGGCGATTGAGGGGCACAGTGGCGGCGATTGAGGGGCACAGTGGCGGCGATTGAGGGGCACAGTGGCGGCGATTGAGGGGCACAGTGGCGGCGAATGAGGAGCACAGTGGCGGCAATTGAGGGGCACAGTGGCTGCGATTGATGGGCTCAGTGGCAGCGTTACAAAAGCTGCCTGGGTAACTGTATATACAAGTTTTTAAATTGGTCCTGACTCCTGGCTCACTGTTTCAATCCATTTACATATATCCATAATGGATATATGTAAATGGATTCACTTGCTCTCAACAATTACCTGAGTGTTTCTGCCGTCGTCCTCCTCTCTTTCGCTGCTCCTCCTCCTCCTCCTCTGGTTACAGAGAGACCCGTCCGATTCCCCGAGCTGGAGAGCATTGCAATGATGCCGTGCGGAGGTGGGTAGGCGGAGCATTAGGCTCCGGCTCCGCCTCCACCAGTATGTGCATCGTATACCAGGTATGGCCAGTGACACTGACAGTCACTCATGGTCTGTTTTATGGGGGCGGCGGCCGCTCCCCCCGCTGCCGCCGCCGCCAAGTGCATGCTCCTTCCTGCCAGTGCTGAGTGCGGTGCACATTATATATGGCAAGGCAAGCCATGGGAGGCTGTATCTGTGCGGGACGTGGGGAGGACGGGTGGGGGGGGGATTTTCGCGCGGGGGGGGGGGGGGCGGCAAAAAGCCGCCGCCCCCCGCAAAGTGCTGCCCTAGGCCTAGGCCTTGTCGGCCTAGGCCAAGACACAGCACTGATGGGGGGTAGAAGGAGTAGATATGGTTAACAGAAGATGAGGTGTATATTCACTATAGATAGGTAAGGGGTGGAGTATGGCTTATAGAAGCCTCGTAATTATTATTTTTTTTTTTTTTGTGTTTGTTTGTTTGTTTGTTTTCTTTTTTGGGTGTTAAGAGTAATATGGACATGGCTCATAGAAGCCTCTTAAATTTTTTTTTTACTTAGTTTGGGTGAATTGGGAACAGATTTAATATAAGGTATTTGGAGGAGGGGTGGAGGGGGGGGGGAGAGTCCCCCCCCCCCTTTTTTTTTTTTTTTGGTGGGGGGGGGATTGGGAAATGGATAAAGATGTGTTGACTCTTTGTGATAAATATAAATATGTTATGAAGGTGGTTCTAATGTCAAATTTAATAATTAAATATTACAAATTATGTGAGCAGACTGCAGTTCCTCTTTAAAGTGGTTCTAAAGCCTCAGTTTTTTCTTTTTTTTACCTTCATGCATTCTATGCTTGAAGGTTAAAACATTTCTGTGCTTCAGGATCCCCCCCACCTCTCCATATTCTTACCTGAGCCCCGATCCGATCCAGCGACGTGCACAAGAGCAGCGGTTTTCGCCGCTGTCTCCTTCCTCATTGGGCACATTGATAGCAGTCCCCGCTGACACTATTGATCTTTTTAGCTATCTGTAAGGGGGTAATTCTCCCCAATGACCGCAAGTATAAGGAGCATTCTTCCCACTGACCATCACAGGAATGTATCATGCGTAGATATAGTCATTTTTAGCAGGGTTTCCCTGAGACCGGAAAGGTATTTAACCACTTCCCGCCCGCCCTATAGCGGATTGACGTCCGGGAAGTGGTTGTGTTATCCTGACTGGACGTCATATGACGTCCAGCAGGATAACATGCCGCAGCGCGCCCCCGGGGGCGCGCATCGCGGCGATCGGTGAAGCGGTGTGTCAGTCTGACACACCGCTACACTGATCTTGGTAAAAAGCCTCCGGCGGAGGCTCTTTACCACGTGATCAGCCGTGTCCAATCACGGCTGATCACGCTGTCAATAGGAAGAGCCGTTGATCGGCTCTTCCTCACTCGCGTCTGACAGACGCAAGTAGAGGAGAGCTGATCGGCGGCTCTCCTGGCAGGGGGGGTCTGCGCTGATTGTTTATCAGCGCAGCCCCCCCGCAGATCACCACACTGGACTACCAGGGATGCCACTAGGACCACCAGGGAAGGGGCAACGTGGATGGCCAGGTATGTACCCCATGGCCATCCACATGTGCCCAATCTGTGCCAATCAGTGCCCACAAATGGGCACTGATTGGCACTATTATGCCAAAGATCTGCCCAGCAATGACCAGATCTGCCCAGCAATGCTATATCAGTGCCACCTGTCATTGCCCATCTGTGCCACCTGTCATTGCCCATCGGTGCCACCTGTCAGTGCCCATCAGTGCCACCTGTCAGTGCCCATCTGTGCCCATCAGTGCCCACCTATCAGTGCCCATCAGTGCCACACATCAGTGCCACACATAAGTACCCATCAGTGCCACCCATATATGCCAATCAATGCCACCTACGAGTGCCCATCAGTGCCGCCTATGTGTGCCCATCGGTGCCACCTATGAGTGCCCATCAGTGCCGCATACCAGTGCCACCTATCAGTGCCCATCAGTGCCACCTATCAGTGCCCATCAGTGCCGCCTATCAGTGCCCATCATCAGTGCCCGTTAGTGCCACCTCATCAGTGCCACCTCATTGGTGCCACCTCATCGGTGCCCATCAGTGCCGCCGTATCAGTGCCCATCAGTGCAGCTATATCAGTGCCCATTATTGAAGGAGAAAGCATACTTATTTACAAAAAAATTTAACAGAAACAAAGAAAAACTTGTTTTTTTTCGAAATTTTCGGTCTTTTTTTATTTGTTGCGCAAAAAATAAAAACCGCAGAGGTGATCAAATACCACCAAAAGAAAGCTCTATTTGTGGGAACAAAATGATAAAAAAATTTGTTTGGGTACAGTGTAGCATGACCGCGCAATTGTCATTCAAATTGCAACAGCGCTGAAAGGTGAAAATTGGGCTGGGCGGGAAGGTGTCTAAGTGCCTGGTATTGAAGTGGTTAAGGGTTCCTCTGTGTTGAAAAGGTTGAGAAAGGCTGCTCTAGTTTTACTTTAAAGTAATACTAATGTCCCTTTTTTTTTTTTGTTAAAAATAACAAACATGTCATACTTACCTGCTCTGTTGCAGTTGGTTTTGCACAGAGCATCCAGGATCCTCCTCTTCTCGCGTTCCTGACCCCTCCCTCCTGCCGGGTGCCCCCACAGCAAGCAGCAATTCAGACACAGAGCCATGACCCAGCCCCACCCCCTCTCTCTCCTCATTGGCTCACTGACTTTGACTGACAGCCAATGGCACCCGCTGATATGTCTCAGCCAATAAGGAGGGAGAGCTGAGTCTCTTGTGCAACATTGCTGAATCTAGATGGGCTCAGGTAAGTTTTAGGGGGCCTATTGCACACAGAAGCTTTTTTTTATGTTAAAGTGGTTGTAAAACCACTAAAAAAAACGAAAAAAAAAAAAATGCAACACAAAGGCATAATGAGTTAGTATGCATAGCATACTAGCTCATTATGAAATACTTACCTTAGATTGAAGTCCCCGCAGCGGTCCCGGCACACTGCTCTGCCCGGCGACATGTTTCCCGAAGTTATTTCCGGGTATCGCGGACTCCGGTGCTGTGATTGGGCAGAGCCGCAAAGATGTCACTCCTGCATGTGCACGCAGGAGGCGCTGGGAACGGCACATCAGCTGAAGCAACGGCACGAACGAGCGATTATTATGGGCTTACCTGTAGTGAAAAGTGGTTCTTTAAGTGCTTGCCGACCAGAAAATACATGCAAAATGTCTCAGAACATTTGTCATTCAAAAGATTTTGACATTTTAACATCTTAACATTGGATTTTGGAAAGAATGGATTTTACCAAACAAAAACCACGTACACTGTTAGAAATTAATTCGTTCCAGAAAAATTTCCCATCTTGCTCCTTTGAATTTTTCCATCCCTGAGGTTGAAAACGAATGGCGATTTGACCCACTAAATTATTAGAAAAAATGAACAAACTTTCTTAGAACCTTCTTTTCCCAAGACTTTTCATTGAAATTCTTCTACGGCCAGCTTTAGATTGTAAGCTCCTTGGGGGCAGGGACCAATGTGAAAATACAATATATATATATATATACTGTATAAAGTGCTGTGTAAATTGATGGTGCTATATAAACACCAAATAAATAAATATTTTAAGTGATATTTTATCTAATGTATTTTTCTGTTTCAATCGGTTTATTGAGATTTCAAGTAAATATAAAGACAATATAAAGTAGCAAAATCAAGGACAATAAGGAACTGCCATCCTAGTATATAAAAAAAATGGTGACATCAACAAATGAAGGAAGAGGGGTTAGAAAGTGGCCCATTGAGAGTCCATTAGTAAATATGAGAAACTGCGCCAAAGTGGTCAGCTATTAAGAATCTGTTATCTAATGTATTGTTATCACTATTTAATAATGTGTTATTGATTATGATTCCAGATATATACAATATGTACTTCTTTACTAATCCTCTGCTTACATTTTATTACAGATTTGTCTACAGATTTTATGTTTATGCTAGTTTTCTTAGCCCTGATGAAGGAGCTGTGCACCCCTGAAATGTGTTGTATTTTACCTATTTCCTTTTCATTTGGGATTATTAAATCTATACTTATTATAAACTTCTGTGGCACTTCTATCCTTTCTACTTTCCTTAAAGTGGTATAAAAGTCTTGTTTGTTTTTTTTTGCTTAAAACAACAAAGATGTTATACTTACCTCCTCTTTGTAATGGTTTTGCACAGAGCAGTCCAGATCCTCCTCTTCTCTGGCCCCTCCCTCGTGCCGAGTGCAAGCAGCTTGCTATGGGGGCACCTGAGCCGAGCCGCTGCTTTGTGTGTCTATTCAGAAACAGAGCTGCAGCTCAGCCCTGCCCCCTCTCTCTCCTCATTGGCTCACTGTTTTTGATTGACAGCAGCGGGAGCCAATGGAGCCAATGAAGAGGGAGAGTCCTGGACAGCCGAGGCTCTCATGCATATTGCTGGATTGAGGTGGGGCTCAAGTAAGTATTAGGGGGCCTGCTACACACAGAAGGTTTTTTATCTTAACCACTTACCGCAAACCGCCGTAGCTGTAGGTCGGTACTTTGATGTAGAATACCAGAGTTATGGCAGCAGATAGCTGCCATAACCCCTTTATGATAAAAGTGGTCTCCGAGGTGGATTCGCCACGAGACCACTTTTATCGCACCGGGAGAAGTGCCCCCCCCTCCTGCCGCGTTTCGGTCGTCTCCACCGCTTACCAGAGCCACCAGTAGCGGCCGGAGACGATCCAATCCTTTCCCCTCAGTAGCATGGAGCCGAGTGAGGGAAAGATGGCCCCTACACGGCTCCATAACATTGGATGAAGGAAGCGACGTGAAACATCACTTCCGTCCAATGGTCTTAAAGGGGACATTAAAAAAAATTTAAATATTAAAAAAAATTCATTTTTTTATTGCATATTAGTGTAAATATGAGATCTGAGATCTTTTTGACCCCAGATGTCACATTTAAGAGGTCCTGTGATACTTTTTCCTATTACAAGGGATGTTTACATCCCTTGTAATAGGAATAAAAGTGACTCAATTTAGTTTTTTTTTAAAGGACAGCGTAAAAAATAAAAAGTAAAATAAATAAAAATAAAAAAATTCAAAGCTCCCGCCGAGCTAGAGACACACGGGTCCCAGGAGACAGCAGGGACCAGTGGGAACGCGCAGTGAGAGTTGCGCATGCGCAGTAGGGAACCACTTCCTTATTCCCTTACCGAAGATGGCGGCGGCAACACCCGAGAGCCGAGGGACAGATCGGCTTTGGGTGCCGACATCGCGGACGCCCTGGACAGGTAAGTGTTCATATTTTAAAAGTCAGCAGCTGCAGAATTTGTAGCTGCTGACTTTAAAAAAAAAAAAAAACGGCGGAACTCTAACTTTAAGTGGTTAATGCATACAATGCATTAAGCTAGAAAAAACCTTCTGCCTTTAGAACCACGTTAAGCTCATTCACATAAAAGGTTGGGGTGGTAATTCCCCGTGGTTGAGCAACGCTTTTACTGCCCTCCCAACCACTACCCCCTTTAGCTGCAGAGACAGCAGCTAGGGGTGTAAACGTGCAGCAGCCATGATGCTTTGCTAGCGCCCACTGAATTTGACCCATAGCTCCCAACTGTCCCTGATTTTGAGCGACTGTCCCTGATTTGGAGCAATGTCCCTCTGTCCCTCATTCCTCCTCATTTTGGTCTGATCTATACAGATGTATATAAAATGCACTTTTTATCTTTCAAAAAGTCTTTTCCAGCGCTAAACCTTTCATCTGATTTCTAAATTGCTGGATTTGTAAATTCCAAAAGCCAATATAAAGGAATAGTAGTGGAAAAAAAAAGCACTTGTGGGTTTAACCAACCTTGTTTTTTTTGTACACGTCTCCTTTAAGGGGGCGTGGCAAGGGGTGTGTCCTATTCCTGCATACTTTTGCTGATAGGTGTCCCTCAGGGGCTGCTCCGCAAGCATCTTGCTCCCGCATGCAGTGCACATGGTTGCAGCAAGTTAATGCAGGATTCAAGGTGTTAAAGTAGGCGGTGTGGGGGTGATATAATATCTCCTCACCAACTCTTTGAGGAGCGATCTGAAAGCGAATTGCTCTTCAAAGATCAAAGCACGTGTGAGAGAGCCCTAACACACAAAATCAGTATCTGTTCATGAACACAGCAACCAACATTTACAGTGTACACCAGCACAGGAAACTATGCTGTACTCTCTAAAATATTGTCCCACCCACAAAATGGCAGCCTCCATGGTATATGGTGACCATTACACTCTAAGGGCTTATTTACACCTGTAGCCGTATCTGCGGTATCCGCGGTGGATCGTGGTGGCACAGGTACATCTGACAGGCTGCCTACCGAATTCCTGTTTTTTTTGTTTGTTTTTTTATAGCCGAATGTGGTAGAATAGTGCCTTTCGTTCTACGTAAAGAGGAACTGCAGTCTGCTCACATCATTTGGAATAAAAACATCTTTGCCATTCTGAAGCTTCCCTCCAACCACTTTGCATATTATTTTATATATACTGTGATTCTGTACTTGCCAAATATGCTGCAGAAATCTCCCTCCACTGAGTCTGGCTGCGGCCATCTTAACTGTGGGCAGCTGAAGCTGCTGCCTGTTCACTTCCTGGATTTACACAGACACACACCTCCAGCTCTGCAGCTCTCATTGGTCCTCTTATGACTCATCCCCCCTCCCTTCCTGGCAAACTCACAGTGAGAGAGAGAGCTGTGCATGATGTCATAAGCCTAGGCTTTTCACCAGACAAGAAACAAGAAGTGGGCTGTATAAGGTATTTACTAGCAGAAAAAAATGTTTGACTATCCAAAGTTAAAACAACAACAAGGGCAGAAGATTTAATAGATGGAAAGATGAAAAAATGGCTTCATAAGTCCCGCTGCGGTTTGCATGCAGGAGTTTTGGCATAGCTCCCAACTGTCCCTGATTTGGAACAATGTCCCTCTGTCCCTCTTTCCTCCTCATTTGTCCCTCATTTTGGTCTGATCCATATAGTTGTATATAAAATGCACTTTTTATTTTTAAAAAAGTGTTTTCCAGCGCTAAACCTTTCATCCAATTTCTAAATTGCTGCATTTGTACATTTTAAAAGCCAATATAAAGGAATAGTAGTGGTAAAAAAAAGTCCTTATGGATTTATAAAACCCTTTTTTTTGGTTAATTCTCCTTTAAGGGGGTGTGGCAGGGGGCGTGTCCTATGCCTACATACATTTGTTAGTTGGAGTCCCTCATTTCCATCTCAAAATGTTGGGAGGTATGGTTTTGGTGCTCTTTCTGAAAGCGCACCAAAACCATGGGGCCTATTAGAAGTCTATGGGAAAGCGTGGCTAATCGTCACGAAAACAGCGGGTCAGCTGTGCTCCGTCCAAAGCGCAGCAAGGCAGTTATAGGGTAAAACCATGGCTCAGCCCCTATTATTACCCCCCCCCCTGCCTGTAATGGTAAACTAGGCCAAGTTGTGACCTTTAAACTGAGTAGCTCATAAAAAGAATTTTATTTTATTTACATTCTTCCGTATACCACTAAGTAATCTAGATTCCAAATTTTAAAATGGGTTTTAAAAACGTAGCAGCCAATCACTCATTAACCCGTCACCGTGACCGACATGAGCAAACTTATTAAAAGGTTACAGTTTAACAGTCTGCGTTCATATGTCCTCTGCCTACGCCGCTCCGCCGCTCCATATCATCTGCATGCAGAACAAAGCATCCCGGCTCATTTTTTGTTTAATGTTTAGCTTTCGAACAGCGAGATTTGTTTTATGTTTTATGTCTCACGCGTGTTTGTTTTAATCACCGGGAGTTTAGCTACAAAGCAACTCCCAGGAGCAAGGAAAATCATTCTGTGAGTGATAATACTAATGGGATTAGGTATGCTGAACTCCAGTTACCGGACATTTTTTGATGGTAAAAGGTAGAAGCTGGCCATACATGCAAAGATTCCTTCCGTTCAGTCCAGCAGGTTCCCATGGCTGCCAGAATACCTGAGCAGTAACTGCGGCTGATAGTGACTGTTCAGCAGGGGCGGACTGACCATTCGGCCACTCGGGCACTGCCCGAGGGCCCCGGGCCACTAGGGGGCCCCATCAGGGTTGCCAGCCTCAGTAAAACCAGGGACAGTATGTAAAAATCTGTGTTTTTTTTACATCTGTCTCTGAAATGTCCCTTACCAACATCTTTTTGGTCTAAAAATCCCGAGATTATAGCTGCCCCACCTCTCCAGTACCTTCTCAGCCAATAGAAACATGTCTGTGTATACCGTGTGTATATGTATGTGTATAGTGTGTGGTTGTATACTGTGTGTATACTGTGTGGCCCCATAATCTCTGATTGCATGGGGGCCCCATAATCCCCTATTGCCCAGGGGCCCCATGAGTTGTCAGCCCACCCCTGCTGTTCAGCAGACATTTTTCCACTTGACTTCAATTTTTCAATCGCTCATGGCTTATGGCAGGGGTCTCCAAACTTTCTAAACACAAAGGTCAGTTTACTATCCTTCAGACTTTAGGGGGGCCAGACTGTGGTCATCAGGTGTAGAGAATGTCCCAGCATCAGTTGGAGTAAACAGTGCCCCATCTTTGGTGTCATTAGGTGGAATTGTGCCCCTATCAGTGATATCATTGGACCCCATTGCTGGTGTCAGTGGGTGGAATAGTGCCCCATCGTTGGTGTCATTGGTAGGAATTGTGCTTCATTGTTGATATCATTGGGAGTAATTTTGCCCCATTGTTTGTGTCATTGGTAGGAATTGTGCCCCATCATTTTTGTTATTGGAAGGAATTCTACCCCATTGTTGGTATCATTGGGAGGAAAAGAGCCCCATCATTTGGTGTCCTTGGTAGGAATCGTGCCCCATCGCTGGTGTCATTGGGAAGAATTGTGCCCTATTGTTGGTATCATTGAGAGGAATAGTCCCCCATCATTGGTGTAATTGGGAGGAATTATCCCCCAGCATTGGTGTCATTGCACCCCATTGTTGGTATCTCTGGGATAAACTGCGCCCCATCGTTGGTATCATTGTTAGGAATTGTGTCCATTCGCTGGTGTCATTGGGAGGAATTGTGCCCCTTTGTTGGTGTCAGTAAAGGAAATAGTGCCCCAAGGGCTGAATAAAAGCAAGCAAAGGACCGCATCCGGCCCCCAGGCAGCACTATGTTTTAGAGCCCTTTCACACTGGGGTGATTTGCAGGCGCTATTGCGCTAATAATAGCGCCTGCAAACTGACCCGAAAGTGCCGCTACTTTAATTCCAGTGTGAAAGCCCCGAGGGCTTTCACACTGGAGCGATGCGCTGGCAGTACGGTAAAAAAAGTCCTGCCAGCAGCATCTTCGGAGCAGTGAAGGAGCGGAGTGTATACCGCTCATTCACCGCTCCTGCCCATTGAAATCAATGGGACGGCGCAGCTATACCGCCGGCAAAGCGCCTCAGCAGAGGCGCTTTGCGGTGGTTTTTAACCATTTCTTGGCCGCTAGCAGGGGGGTAAAACTGCCCCCGCTAGCGGCCGCATACCGACGGTAAAGCGCCGCTTACAATAGCGGCGCTTTACCGGCGACGCCCGCCCCAGTGTGAAAGGGCTCTAAAAGAACAGTGTAAAAATAAAAAATAAAAGGTAAAACAAATAAGAAGAAATACATTTTTTTAAACGCGCCTCCTCCCACCAAGCTTGCGTGCAGAAACAAACGTGTAAGTAGCGCCCACATATGAAAATGGTGATCAAACCACACATGTTTTTTAAACGTCGCCTATGGAGATTTTTAAGGGTAAAAGTTTGTCGCCGTTCCACGAGCGGGGGCAATTTTGAAGCGTGACACTTTGGGTATCAATTTACTCGGCGTAACATTATCTTTCACAATGTAAAAAAAAATTGGGCTAACTTTACTGTTGTCTTCTTATTTTTTAATTCAAAAAGTTGTATTTTTTCCCCAAAAAAGTGCGCTTGCAAGACCGCTGCGCAAATACGGTGTGACAGAAAGTATTGCAACGACCGCAGTTTTATTCTCTAGGGTGTTAGGGAAAAAAATGTATAATGTTTGGGGGTTCTAAGTAATTTTCTAGCAAAAAAAAAAGCAGTTTTTAACTTAAAAAGTCAATCAATAATTTGATGAAAAGGTATTTTTATAGCTGCCTGGAATTCAACTTTAACCAAGTTATACTTTCTGGTTTTTGTAGCCTATTGCATCTCATTAAACCAAAATGTACATACATATGACCCAAGCGTCTTATTAGTATTGTTCATTGTTAACTGTAACCTGGCAGCCTCATTAATCAGTTAATCAGATCAACATAAGTAGGTGATTTACCGGCATCAACCCCGGGACAAAACTTTTTATGTAGAATATTCCCAAGACAGAGAATGTTCCTAACCCACATTCCACCGTAATCCTGGATATTCCTGTTTAAAGGAGACAGAAACCAGCAATAAACCTAAAGAAGAGACGGTGTTATTTGCCATATTTTTATAATGCTGACATTATGCAATCCTTTACAGAGTGCAAATTACTATTCCTAGTAGCTCTTGGCCCATATTAGGCCATATGGACGCCTACAGACATAGAATGCACACTCATTTCCATCAGATCAGGGAATATTTGGAAGTCTGTGGGCCCTATTAGACCCACCGGGATAGACCAGAACTGAGGTTATCTGCATACATATGTATGATGCTGCTATGCATGTTTGTAAAGTGATTTATAGCAACTGAAGCCTCAAAGATGCTTAAAGTCTGATGACTACATCACCATTCTACAGGCATAGATCAGTGTTGCCAACCTCCAAAAGTGAAATGACACAACACCAAAAATTTACTGATATAGGCAATTTTTTTACTGACAATTTAAAACATTTGTCCAAAATGATACTTTTTAGTGCAAATATCAATATTTGAGTTACAAACATGTAGCTAATGCTATTAGCAATGTGCTTAAAGTGATTGTAAAGGTTCGTTTTTTTTTTTTTTTTTTAAATAACAAACATGTTATACTTACCTCCACTGTGCAGCTCGTTTTGCACAGAGTGGCCCCGAACATCCTCTTCTGGGGTCCTTTGGTGGCTCTCACGGCTCCTCCCCGCATCAGATAACCCCCTAGGGGAAGCACTTCCCCAAGGGGGTTACCTTGCTGGCGCGCTCCCTAGTCCAGCATTCGGCATCCATAGCCGCCGAATGTATGACTCGGCCCCGCCCCCAGGTGCCCGCATCATTGAATTTGATTGACAGCAGTGGGAGCCAATGGCTGCGCTGCTATCAATCTATCCAATCAAGAGCCGAGAACCCCGGGCAGAGAGACAGCATGTCCCGGGGCGGGTCAAGTTCCAGGGTTCAGGTAAGTAAAACAGGAGGGGGGGGCATGGGGTCACATGAAGGTTTACAACCCCTTTAAAGCGGAGTTCCACCCAAAAATGGAACTTCCGCTTTAAGTGCTGGTGACCCCCTGACATGCCACATTTGGAATGTCATTTTTTTTGGGGGGGGGGGGAGCGGGTACCCTGTTTTTACAGGCACCCAGCTCCCACTTTCTCCCGGGGCACCGCGGCGCTGGAATGAAGATCACCTCTCCCCCTCCCTGCAATCTTCTGGGAGATGTCACAGGTCTCAGATGATCAATCACAGCATGGCTCACACATGCGCAGTGCATGCCCAGCTGTGCAGCCACAAGCCGGGCGCCCACAGTTAGAATGCGGGCGCCGTGGAGAGGGGGGGAGGGGAGCGAGGCTTCGGGCGGCCGCATCGCTGGACTGTGGGACAGGTGAGTGTCTGATTATTAAAAGTCAGCAGCTACACTTTTTGTAGCTGCTGACTTTTAAAAGGGTGGAACTCTGCTTTAAGGTATAGCAAAAGGCAAAAAACATATTTCTCCATTTACATGAAGATCAGGTTCATATAACCCAGAGTTCCCCCTTACATCAGAGTCTGCAGGGTTCCCCTTTACAGTGCAAGGGGGAACCCTGCAGATTCTGATGTAAAAGGGAACTTTGAGGGCTCTGATTTAAAGGGGGATGCTGTAGACTCTGGTGTAAAGGGAAACTCTGATGTAAGCCCACCCCGCTTACAAAAGATCCCAGTCCACAGAGCTCCCCTTTACATCACAATCCACAGAGTTCCCTTTACATCACAGTCCACAAAGTTCTCCCTTGCATCAAAATCCACAGCGTTCCCCTATACATTACTCCTATACAGTGTAAGGGGGAAATCTGCAGACCCCAATGTAAAGGGGAACACTGTGAACTCTGATGTAAAGGGGAATGCTGCAGACCGTGGTGTAAAGGGGAACTCTGATGTAAGGGGGTCTCTGGTCAACAGAGCCCATCCCTCATTCTCTTTACAGAAGAGTCCACAGAGTTCCCCCTTACATCAAAGCCTGCAGGATTCCCCCTTATAATGCAATGGGGAACTCTGCGGACCGTCACGTAAAGGGGAACTCTGATATTAGGGGGGGGATGCAGACCATGATGTAAGGGGGAATGCTGCAGACTCTGGTGTAAAGGGGAGTTCTGATGCAGGGCCGGCCCTACCATGGGACCCAGTGGGACCATTGGTCCCAGGCGGCACATTCAGGAGGGCTTTAAACTTCCGCCCGCCGGCCAGCCCGTTTCGTCGGCACCGCTGCTTATTTCACAGGAACTGATCGGGCTTGTGTACTCCCACTTCCTGGTGACTGGAACGCACGATAGGGTGGACATGATGTGATCAGCCGGAAATGATGGCCGCATTGCCTCCCATGTCTTCCATCATTTCTGGCTGATGACATCACGTCTGCCCTATCGTGCGTTCCACCGCTACCAGGAAATAGGAGTACACAAGCCTGATCGGTCCCCTTGAAATAAGCAGTGGAGCAGGCGCAGTGTATCTCTCTCTCCTCCCCTGTCCACAGAGTCCTTTCTTGGTCCGGACACGACAGCCACTACAGTGGGCATCAGGGCCGCTGTTAGAAATCATGGGGCCCGATGGGGCCCCCTTCAACCCGGTGGCAGGCGACGTGGCAAGTGACAAGCTTTATCTGCTGACAAGTGACGTGGCAAGTGACACACTGCATCTGCTGACAAGTGACGTTGCTAGTGACATGCTTTATCTGCTGACAAGTGATGTGGCAAGTGACTCACTGCATCCGCTGACAAGTGACGTGGCAAATGACAAGCTGCATGGCAAGTGACAAGCTTTATCTGCTGACAAGTGACGTGGCAAGTGACAAGCTGCATCTGCTGACAAGTGACGTGGCAAGTGACAAGCTGCATCCGCTGACAAGTGACATGGCAAGTGACAAGCTGCATCCGCTGACAAGTGACGTGGCAAGTGACAAGCTGCATCTGCTGACAAGTGACGTGGCAAGTGACACACTGCATCTGCTGACAAGTGATGTGTCAAGTGACAAGCTGCATCCGCTGACAAGTGACGTGGCAAGTGACAAGCTGCATCTGCTGACAAGTGATGTGGCAAGTGACAAGCTGCATCCTCTGACAAGTGACGTGGCAAGTGACACACTGCATCTGCTGACAAGTGACGTGGCAAGTGACAAGCTGCATCTGCTGACAAGTGACGTGGCAAGTGACAAGCTGCATCTGCTGACAAGTGACGTGGCAAGTGACAAGCTGCATCTGCTGACAAGTGACGTGGCAAGTGACACACTGCATCTGCTGACAAGTGACGTGGCAAGTGACAAGCTGAATCTGCTGACAAGTGACGTGGCAAGTGACAAGCTGCATCTGCTGACAAGTGACGAGGCAAGTGACACACTGCATCTGCTGACAAGTGACGTGGCAAGTGACACACTGCATCTGCTGACAAGTGACGTGGCAAGTGACAAGCTGCATCTGCTGACAAGTGACGAGGCAAGTGACATCCTGCACCTGCTGACAAGTGATGTGGCAAGTGACATGTCACTTGTCACATGACACGAGAGTGACTTTCACTCTTTAGATGTGCAAAGTAGGTAGAGACATCCCCAAAAAGACTTGCAACCTGCGGTTGCAGGAAAGAAATTCGCTCTGTGTATAGTAGGCCTTAGGGACCTTAGATTGTAAGCTCCTTGAGGGCAGGGACTGATGTGAATGTCCAATATATGTAAAGTGCTGCGTAAAAGGATGGTGCTGCATTAGTACATGTAATAAACATTTCTAGGTGGTGTTATGAAACCATAAGATGCTTATATGGAAAAATCCCAGATATGGATGGCAAGTAATAGAGATGACCATGGTGCCTTATCGTGGAACAACTTGCGAGGAAATCTTCATGCAGCAGCTGAGGCTACATATTCACATCAACAAAGGCTGATATGATTTATACTTTAAAATGTGTTAAGAAAGCTGGCAGATTATGTGAGATGAGTAATGAAAAGAAGCAAATTATCACCAACGCTTCATCCACTTCAACACTTCTCTACAAAGTGAGAGCGGTACACAGCCTGCCTGACAAGAGATGTGTAAAATGAAAAGCACATTAAAATCAATACATGAAATTATTCTACAAGTTGTTATTGCAGGCTAATACAATACAAAATCAATGCTGAGCTAATATTTGGTGCCAGGTGTGGGATCAATTGCCCATTGTAACAAATTGTGGGATCAATTGCCCATTGTAACAAATTTGCTGCTTGATAATTACCAATGGAATTACCCAAGTCTAATTTAAAGGGAAAATATAGTCTTGTGTTATGGGTTAAAGTACAGCAATGATCTGGAAATATAAAAAAAAAATCTGCCTGTAGTCTTGCTATGAATTAAAAGAGAAGTATGAGGTTTGGGGTTTTTGCCGATTTATACTTATCTAGGTGGATGCGGCATCAGTCCAATGCTGCATCTATCCCCCCGCCGGCTCTAACACTGAGAACCGAGAGATCTACCACCACAGATCACTCCGTTTTCACAGCTCCCTGAGCAGAAAGCTGCTACTGCCAAAGGTTCTCTTCCCGTTCAGATGTTCAGCCCAGGGGCGGATCCAGGGGGGGGTAACAGGGCAATTGCCCCCTCCGAGATTGTGGGTGAGTGGGTGGGCAGGGCAGGCATCGCTGTGGGTGAGAGAGCCGGCGGGCGGCTCCACAGCTGAGAGCACGGGCGGCTCCGTTAAGTGAACAGCTGTGTGCGGCTCAGTGACAGTTAGTTTGTGAGCGGCTGCAGTGCTGGCCAATCAGGGAGCCGGCGGGCGGCTCCACAGCTGAGAGCACGGGCGGCTACGTAAACAGCGGTGTGCGGGCGGCTCAGTGACAGTGTGAGCGGCTGCTGGCCAATCAGGGAGCCTGCGGGTGGGGGAGCAGAGAGATAACATCATCTCTCACCGCCCAGCGCCGCCCTGCATCCCTGCAGTTCCGCCCACACTGTTGAATGTACAGGCAGCCGCGGCAGCAGAGAGATTACATCATCTCTCTGCTGCCCCCCCTGGGGCGGGATGGAGCGCTGACACATCCGCTCAGGATGAGCCCTGTGTTTGCTCTGCTCCCATCGCTCTCCCAGTGGCAGCAGCCAGCCCATTCCTCCCAGCCCAGCACTGATGACAGGGGGTCACCAGTTAAATAAGCCTGACTCTGACTGGGACACAGCAGACAATTATAGCAGGCAAGTGACAATCCGCAACCTGTGGCATGGGACGTGGCAAGTGACAATCTGCAACGTGTGGCATGGGACGTGGCAAGTGACAATCTGCAACGTGTGGCAAGTGACAATCCGCAACCTGTGGCATGGGACGTGGCAAGTGACAATCTGCAACGTGTGGCATGGGACGTGGCAAGTGACAATCCGCAACGTGTGGCATGGGACGTGGCAAGTGACAATCTGCAACGTGTGGCATGGGACATGGCAAGTGACAATCTGCAACGTGTGGCATGGGACGTGGCAAGTGACAATCCGCAACGTGTGGCATGGGACGTGGCAAGTGACAATCCGCAACCTGTGGCATGGGACGTGGCAAGTGACAATCTGCAACGTGTGGCATGGGACGTGGCAAGTGACAATCTGCAACGTGTGGCATGGGACGTGGCAAGTGACAATCTGCAACGTGTGGCATGGGACGTGGCAAGTGACAATCTGCAACGTGTGGCATGGGACGTGGCAAGTGACAATCTGCAACGTGTGGCATGGGACGTGGCAAGTGACAATCCGCAACGTGTGGCATGGGACGTGGCATGTGACAATCTGCAACGTGTGGCAAGTGACAATCCGCAATGTGTGGCATGGGACGTGGCAAGTGACAAGCCGCAACGTGTGGCATGGGACGTGGCAAGTGACAATCCGCATCTAGTGACAGGTGACGTGTCAAGTGACAATCCCCAACATGTGGCAGATAACAGTGGCAAGTGACACGCTCGGGGCTCCCACTGATTCTATGGTAAGTTGAACCATTTCATTTTTTATAACCATGTAATAATAGTAATAATGCGCTTCAATCATCCTGACACCATAACAACCATGGTGCCGTGATGATTGAAGCGCTAACACCAGCCATTTCCCCGTTAAATTTACCCCCAAAAAAACGTATTTTCTGGCAGTGCCCCTCCCGAGACTAGGCTCTGGATCCGCCCCTGGTTCAGCCAGGCACACGACAACTCGGCCAGTCTCACTACTCAATGACCAGGCAAGGGGGGGGGTCTTTTTATGCTTTAATGCTGGTTGAACTTGGTTGGGGTGCAGGGAAGCTGAGCCGGGTGCCGGTCCAGACACATGGGAGGATCCCGACTCCAGTGTCACGATCTTGCCTGAGCCTGGACCGGCTCTGTGATGGATTTCAGCCCGCTGTCTGCTGAAAACGTGTCACAGGAGTGCAAAAGGAACTGCCCTCCTCCAATCCACAGGAGAAGTACAGACAAACAGGCTTTGGCTGTACTTTTCCTTAAATTTAACAATAATTAAATTACAGTACATCTAAAGCCAAAACTTTATCTTTTAGTTTTGGATTGAGTAATGAATGATTAGAACCTCTAAGGGATAAAAAAAGAGCGTAGTCCCATATTTTTAAGAGCTTGATCCCCTTACATTTGTAGGGCAGACCCCCGACAGCTGATTTGCCAGAGGTTCTCTTCCCGTTCAGATGTACAGGCAGCCAGTCACACGACAACTCAGTCTCACTACTCAACAACCAGGCAAGCAGCAAGCGGGGGGGGGGGGGGGTCTTTTTATGCTTTAATGCTGGTTGAACTTGGTTGGGGTGCAGGGAAGCTTTAGGATACTTCAAATTTAGTGCACAAACTAACCAGAGGACACTTCTGTCCTGTCTACTCTTTTCAGGGTAATCTCCCTCTTGGCAGAGACTAGAAACACAAGCAATCCTAGCACTCCACACAAGGGAAGTCCCAATTCAGCAACACTAAAGCAGACACTCAAGGGGATAAAACATCAGCCAGTCACTAGGATTGTACTTCCAGGCCTCCACTCACAATGTCCCCGGATACTTGGATACCTCCATCCAAAATTGGCCAGACACTTCTCCTGTGAATCTCCTGGCCAGATCCACAGTGTACCCCTTTGAATTAGCTGCAACGGCTTCCAGAAAATAGGACCTCCAGCTCCCAATGAGCTAGGATCTCAATGAACTTTTGTAACTTCAGCTATCCTGCCCAAAGGGGCGACAGCCCTTCAGGCTGTGATCTTCTCCTCCTGGAAAAGAACCCAGCTTCTCTAGGCCTCAGACTATTTATGCCCTTCTCAGCCACCTACTGGCCACTGTCCGCCCCCAGGAATTAGCTGCGACCTACTTCCCGCAGTTGTTGACTGGACTAAAAAATCGATTATCTAAGTGGAGCAATGGGTGTACACGTATTTGGAGAAATATAATGAATTTTAAAAAAATTGGACCAAATGGCTACATTTTGGGTCTGATAGAGAACACAGTTTATCTTGCAGACTATAAAATGCTAAATGTTGTGATAATCCTATTTTGACTTTTTTAATGATCCATATGAACATGTTTCCTGTATATCGACAGATCACGGTATCATGCTATGCACCCCGACATAGATTTATAATGTTCTTCTTGCACCCATTTACTTTCTATCCTAACCTCTCTCTCGCCTTTTTACCATCATGGTATGTAATGTTAATGTTGAGCTTTAATATGTATAGGAATGTAACATTTTAACATGTACTGCAGTGGATTCCAAAGGAATAATGTCTTACGATCACACTGTGATTTTATGTAATGCTATGATGTCTTCATTTTATTGCTTTTGGATGTGTCATATCTGTAAAACTCTATAGCTATAAATAAAGATTATTAAAAAAAAGAACCCCTGTCTTTTTTTTTTTGCTAGTCTTTTTCAAATTAGGGAGATGTCCAGAGACACAACAGGAAGTGAGAATAAATCCTCTCTGCTTTAAAGGTTGTTTCAGACAGGGACAAGCTTACCACTCTCTGAAAAGCGGCCCACAGTAGGTCATTTTTCAGAGAATGGTGAAGCAGTGCTTGACAGGTGTTGAGGTGCTACTGCCGCCTTCCACCTCCTGGTGCCTGTTTTTTTTTACTTCTTTTTTTTAATTTCCAAATGGCAATTTTACATTGTGGGATTGCACTGCAACTGCAACCTGAGCTGTGCAGCCCAACTGATTTCAATTGGTGAGTTTGACAGGAGGTGCTGCCTGTCAAACTCGGCAGCCCAAGTAAAAATGCAGAAGATGAGCATCAGCTGCGGCACATGTACAGCCCTGTCAGGCTGTAATGTTAGAATACATGTGGATGGGCAAGAAGGGTTTAGCCATCTGTTTTTATCGTCCCCCCAGCCTCTCATGTGAATAACGCTTTAGGTCAAATTATGTAGCCCCTGGACAATGACAAATAAAAATTGAGGATCATAAAGAGTGATAAAAGATTTAAATTTGTAATCATTTCAAAAAGAACAAGCACAATATTCCCCATGCACACGTAGAAGAAACTGGCTGTTCAGTAGTGTTGGGTGCTGTAATGACCATAGGCTGGAAACCGTGGATGACCAAAGTGAAGAAATGTCATCGGCACACCAAGGATTCCTCGAAAAGGTCCAAAGCTTTATTATCTTGGTCACATGATAAACATACAGCAACGTTTCGGAGCTACGCAGGGCCCCTTCCTCAAGCAGGTGTCACTTGCCTGAGGAAGGGGCCCTGCGTGGCTCCAAAACATTGCTGTATGTTTATCATGTGATCATGATGTAGCACCTTCTAGTGCTAGAAGTGTAGATAGTTTTTTTTTCTTGGTGTTTAAGTCTAGGTCAATTTGTGCAGGCTTGGTGTCTGTGTTTTTCCTGGGTTGGGCAGAGATCCAGGGAGAGCTGGGTGACTCACAGGCAGCATTACTGAAACATCCCCCCTATTTCTAGAATATACTGGAACCTTCTACTGTAGAAAGATGGGAGGGGAAGTAAGGTGGAGCTACCTGGAGTATTCTGAGCCCCCTGACCAATCCCCAACTTGGGTTGGCAGGGTGCAGGCCCCCTCAAATACTCTGGGTTGGCCCAGCTGGTGAGGAGAGTTCGGGTAGAAGCTGGAGATGGAGTGTTAGGCTGGCGTGGCCTTTGAGGGAGCTCCCCAGTTTGGAGGGGGTGACCTTGGGCCTGGACTCGGATGCAGACGGGACCTTCCCGAAACCACAGAGGTTTCCTGGCCAGGAGGCACTGCTGAAAGGAGAGGACAGTGGGAGAACAATGCTGGTCAAGTCTCCAGGAGAAAAAAAGGAACAGCCAAGAGGGCTGGTGAGTGACACACAGTTGGGAGGTCTGGGAGGCACGCCTGAGAGGACTGAGAGATTGCAGTCTGGGATGGATGAATAGCCAGCCAGGAGGACTGTGGTGGCACGGGCAGTGGAAAGGGGCAGCTGCAGCCAAGAGGGCTGGCAGTGCCTGAAGAGGTGGTACTGGGAGTAGTATCCACAGCTAGCACCAAAGACTTAAATTTTTGCTACACCATAGGGGCCCGCGGTCCCTACCTTCAAAGGGCATTCAACCAGACCCAGCTGAGACTGTGCTGGGTCTGAAACCTGTGCTAGCTGGTCCTGGCAATGATAGTCTGCAAGCAAGTGTGTGCTGGAGTTAGAGAGGAGAGAATGTATATACTGGAGTGTATATAGCTCAAGTCCCTACAGAGTTTCATTTATCAAATGGGCATCCCATATACACCCTTCCCCATCCAAGTTCAACTCCCCTAATAAAAAAAAAACAAAGCTGTAAGGACTGTTTCTTGACTCTGAGCGACTGAAAAATTGTGTGCCTGGCTGTGCAGGGTGTGAGACGAACCACATTCACCAGTGGCCCTTACGGGGGTAGCGCTACAACGATAATAAAGCTTTGAACCCTTTTAAGAAATCCTTGGTGTTCTGATGGTATTTCTTCACATTCACAAATAATATGTATAGGCACACTGGAAAAATACTCCATAGGAGCAGCTGATCAGGAAGGGCCCCTGGTTCTTTGCGTCAACCTTTTCCAAAAAAAACTCAGCCCCTCTATTACACCAGGTTGTATGCACAAACATGCACTCTATTGATACAACCAGCCTTTTTTTTTTGTTTGTTTGTTTTTGTGCAATCACTGCCGGCAGCTTTAGTCACCAGCAGTGATCATTGTAGTCTGCCAGTGGTGAAGACTCCCAGCCAGCAGAACACAATAGCGCTGCAGGAGGGATTCCCCCATCAATGCTGACTGTGTTGATGGGGGAATCAAGCAATTTTCTTTCCTTCAACTCGTGGTTGAAGGAAAGAAAATTGCATAATGTATGGCCAGCCTTACTGTGTGTTGCAGCAATGTGCAGTAAGTTCATGCATTTCCAGCAAACACATGGGCTGAATCCTGCCTATGCTTATACCTTTTATACTATTGCCTCTGACAAAGCCCATGGGACCTACTCAATCTGAGAGATAAGTCATTGGGTGAGTTGTCATCCGATTGTTGGTGGTGGCTCACTGCAGAGAGAAAGTGGAATGAGCACTTTTGGAGTTTATTTCATAAGCATGCTTTCTGAGTCTTTTTATTTGAAAAGACTCCTTTGATGCATCATTTTTAATTGTTTTAATTACATTTGGATTATGTTACCAGTTTATATGTAAAGAGAAGGGTCATTGAGTGATACCTTGTAAAGATGAGAACTTTTAAAGCCTAACTCTATGAATAAAAAAAAATACCCTTGAAGTGACACGCACTAAATGCTTGTTAACTCTAGGGCAGGAGTCTCCAAACTTTCTGAACAAAGGGCCCGTTTACTGTCCTTCAGACTTTGAGGGGGCCAGACTGTGGCCAGTAGGAGTAGAAAATGCCCTGGTGTTAATGAGAGTAAAGAATGCCCCATCATTGGTGTGAGTGGGAGGAATATTGCCTCATTGTTGGTATTGGGGAAGAAATAGTGCCCCATCATTGGTGTCATTGGGAGGAAAAGTGCCATATTGTTGGTATCAGGGCAAGGAAGAGAGTCCCCTCATGGGTGTCAGTGGGAAGAATAGGGCCCTGCAGTTGGTCTCAGTGGGAGGAATATTTCCACATCATTGGTGTCATTGGGAGAAATAGTATCCCATTGTTGGTATTAGGGAAAGGAATAGTGCACCATCATTGGTGTCATTGGAGGAATGGTGCCCCATTGTTGGTATTAGGGGAAGGAATAGTGCACCGTGATTGGTGTCATTTGGAGGAATAGTGGCCCATTGTTGGTATTATGGGAAGGAAACGTGCCCCTTCATTGGTGTCACTGGGAGGAAACGCGCCATATTGTTGGTATCAGGGCAAGGACGAGTGCCCCATCATTGGTGTCAGTGGAAAGAATAGGGCCCCGCAGTTGGTATCAGTGGGAGGAATAGTGCCACATCATTGGTGTCATTGGGAGGAATAGTGTCCCATTGTTGGTATTAGTGGAAGGAATCATGCCCCTTCATTGGTGTCATTCGGAGGAATAGTGCCATATTGTTGGTATCAGGGCAAGGGCGAGTGCCCCGTCATTGGTGTCAGTGGGAAGAATAGGGCCCTGCAGTTGGCATCAGTGGGGGGGGGATAGTGCCACATCATTGGTGTCATTGGGAGGAATAGTGTCCCATTGTTGGTATTAGGGGAAGAAATCGTGCCCCTTTATTGGTGTCATTGGGAGGAATAGTGCCACATTGTTGGTATCAGTGACAGGAAAAAATGCCCCATTGTGGGTGTAGAAGGAATAGTGCCTTGTATCAGTGGGAGGAATAGTGTACCAAGGGCCTGGTAAAAGGCAAGTAAAGGGCCACATTCGACCCCACAGTTTGGAGGCCACTGCTCTAGGGGATGAGGAACAGGGTGTAATACATACCTTACCCCTTGCTTACCAGGACTCTCCTCCGTTACGGCTTATGGGTGGTCCCTTGCTATTGGCCCTTCATTTTCTTAATGAGGCCATCATGCGACTTTGTATTCACACTGTTCTGTGATTGGAGAAGGGGAGATTATGACATTCATCTGCCACTCCTTCAATTGCAGAAAAGTTGTATTGTGTGAAAAGAATACAATACCTTTTATGAATGGAGGAGGTGAGAGGACCCACATAGCCTCCAGTGCATGCATTGTACTAGCGCTGGGAGTGTAACCAGACGTTTGGCACTTACAGCAGTGTGAGAATTAAAGTTTTGAGAGTTTTTCCCTAGTGCAACAGCATCTACCAACAGGACACATATCATTAGGAGTAATCAATTTTTACACAGCAACTATGCAAATATTATTTTTGTCCCTGAGTTCAACTTTAATATTTATAACTAATAATAGTCATTTAATGATATCATTTTATAATTTAGGCAGAGCTACAGCCAATCTATACACAGGTTTGTCACCTCTTTTTATAATATAGCACAGAACTTACTAGCTTCCGTCCAATGATAAATTATAACTTTTTACACTGGGAATTTAATTAGTAATCTTACAAACTGCTGATCTTTCCAAATGACGAAGTAAATAAAAAAATGGAACTAATTAGGATCATCACTTTTGCTAATTCTTTCCAAAAGCATAATAATGTAAGTCTCAGGAAGCATTATTCTATCTGGGTCAGGGAAGCATCCTGGGCTGGGCTTGAGGATCTGGCAGGAACGCAAACTATCCTTGATGTCACACCCAAAAAACACTCTCTTGGCGCCATAGCTCAAAACAAGGCACAGAGAAATAGTAATCTGTTTAAAAGTCTGGGCTGGTATGCAAACAGCCTACATCTCTTCTTAAAAATGTAGTTGCAGTATTAAGATGTCTCAGTATGATGTCCAATTATAATGTCTAATTATCATGTCCTCCAGCTCTGTTGTAGGAATCGCTTCCCGAGCCCTGGATATCTATCTGTGTCAAGGCGAGGCATTTGCTGCATTATTTAAAGGGACTGTGGGGTTTATTTACTAAAACTGGAGAGTGCAAAATCTGGTGTAGCTGTGCATGGTAGCCAATCAGCTTCTAACTTCAGCTTGTTCAAATAAACTTTGACAATAAAACCTGGAAGCCGATTGGTTACTATGCAGAGCTGCACCAGATTTTACACCCTCCAGTTTTAGTAAATCGACCCCTGTGTTATTAGAAGAGTCAAACTGAAAGCGGAGCTCCGCCGAAATTTTTTTTTTAAAACTCAGCAGCTACAAATACTGCAGCTGCTGACTTTTAAAACATGGACACTTACCTGTCCAGGGCGCCCGCGATGTCGGCACCCGAGGCCAAACCGTCTCTCGGTCCTCGGGTGCTGCCGCCTCCATCTTCGGTAAGGGAATCAGGAATTGAAGGCTTGCGGCTTCACTTCCCGGTTCCCTACTGCGCATGCGCGAGTCGCGCAGCGCAATACGGATGGTCCCTGCTGTCTCTGGGACCCGTATGTTTCCCAGCAGACAGCGGGGGGGGACAGGAAGTGGCGTAAATAACCGCAGATTTTGCGGCTATCTATGCCGGAAGTGGGTGCAAATACCTGTAATATACAGGCATCTGCACCCCCCTCCCCCCTGAAAGGTGCCAACTGTGACACCGGAGGGGGGGAGGAATCCGATGAGCAAGTTCCACTTTTGGGTGGAACTCCACTTGAAGTAATAACAGATGATGCCACCTTACCCTCAATCTTCGCTCTCTTGCAAAGCTATAGCTGCCGCCAGTATCTGACGCTTCTAAGATGTTATATATCCCGCTCCTTGCTGTGTTTCCACCCAAGTCAGTTCTATATCTGACAATCCAGAAGTGAAGATTGGAGTACAGTACAGATAATTTGTCTCCATCTCCGAATGGAAAGCACCCTAAAATACAAACACTAACCATCTCCTGTAGTTTTGCAGGCTGGATCATCTTGCTCACCTCTTGTGTTCTCCTAAAGGCCATTAAGGCTAGCCCTCATAGTGACAGGCCTATAAGCAAGTACGGTATTGGGGGGTCTCTGTCTTTAACACTGCAGGATAATGTTGAAATGTATATTTTTAGGCTCCTGGGTCATTGAAAAGACTCTAATGGTATTTGCATGTATCTTTGTGACCAGTTTAGCGCATTTCAAGAAATTACATTTGAACTTGTTAGATCATTGAATGCTCTGCCTGCCCACACCCTTCCACCATATTTACTAACACAGGAGGACAAGCTTTTTTTAAATTATGGAAATACTTTTTTGTTGCTGATAAAGACCTTCTCTATGGAAGAGACCGGGGGCCACCCAACAAGAAATTTTACAAATGATTACAGGTCATCTCAGAATTCTGAATTTGAAACTCAATTTTCTGACTTTTAATCTCAGTTGAAACTCAGGATTTTGTTGAATACATTTTAGGAAGGCCCCAGGGCTCTTCTATAGCTGAGAAAGAGTGATCACACATGGATCCTAATTTAATTGAGCAGGGCCCTCTGATTCCTCTTGTACCAAATTGTAATGTAACTGTAATGTCTGCCCTCATGTTGTAAAGCGCTGCGAAAACTGTTGCCGCTATATAAAACCTGTATAATAATAATAATTGAAATCTTCCATATGCTTGCCTGTTGTTCCTGGTAGGACATCTTCCCATGTATAGCCTGCTCAAAGATGGCAATATACTGTAAATCAGAGGGCGTTTGGACATGTAGGCATGACTGAACCTCTATCCAACACCTCTATTGCCTGTCTGTCACACAGTCACAAACACTCCTCTAGCCCAAGGTTTGATACTGTATTCAAGAGACCCTGTCACCAGACCATTCATAACCAAAATAACTCCATAAGAATATTAGTGCATGCAATGTACTTTTTTTTGCATTTTTCAACCTATAAAACCCTCCCTTGTGTAGATATATAAAACCCCTCAGACTGGTGCTAGGTGTCACCATCTTGGAAGTGATGTTAGCAGCTCCAGCAGACTTAGAACTGTCACTTTCTCAACCAGAGGGAACCTCTGCTAACACTAATCCATTGGAGGTCATTGGGAAAATGTACCGTACATTGATAAAGTCAGATTTTTAATGTGACAGACCTAGCCGGGAGAGAGACTTTTGGAGGTGACTGAATGCTAGGCTCATGCTGATCGATCGTGGGCCCTGGCATTTGGGGGAACGGTGCTCTTTGTGAGCTGTATGCCTGGGGACCCTTGGGGTGGTATTATTGTGGATTCGGGTCCTGGTCCCCCAGGACACACAGACTCTGGGGACCCTGGATTTGCCATATTGGAATAGTGACTGATTCATACCGTTGGGACTCCTACTGTTAAATGCTAATGTCATCAATTCCAGCTACCTGTCTGTTGTCTGCTAGAATGTGTATTGTAAATAAGTCTCTAGTATGGGATCTAAGAGTCATTAGATCCCCATTGTTGTTTGTATTTAATTAACTCTGCTATTGTGATAATGTTGATTGGATTTTCTGAACTACAAGATGGCCAGTCTGGCCTAAAGGTCATGTCTGAGTCATCTAGGCTGTCTAAAGGGATTAGTTAATTAGCTCATGTTAATTAGGTTACAGCTGTATTGTTAGAGTAATATGAGCAGGTCTGCACCTCCTCTTTTAGTGTATAAAAGAGCCTGTATTTTGCAATAAAGGAGAGTCCTGGTTGAACTTACATACAGCCTGCCTGGTGTTTGTTCAGAGCTATCACAACTGGGTTAGAACGGCACATAGCTGTAGTTCTAATCCCGGAGCATTGGATGACCAAGCAATCAGATGTTGCGATCTGCAATCTGATTCTATAGCAGCAGAGGAGTGTCGGGAGAGTGGAACCGAGCGAGCAAGGGGCTCGTTACATGCACCTTACATTGATAAAGCCGGATTTTTAAGGTGGCCAAAGGGGCAACTGCCCTGTTCCCCCTGACAGAAGGTGCCCCCCCGCTATACAAAAATAATATAAAGCAATATAAAAAGAACCACTGAACTATATGTGTCCAGAATCTATGACAGTTTTTGTTGTATCTTTGTAAATTACGTGAAGATCGTTTCTGGTATATATTTGTAAACTGTAATGTTTTTCTTTGTTTGTGTTCCAATAAACTTTTTCTGAAAAAAAAAAAAAAAAAAAAGCAATATAAAAAAATTATATAAAATATTAAAAAATAAAGCATAATAAAAAATATATTAATACAAAAATCACTTTCTTTTATTACCGTAAATGTATCTTAGGAAGTAATATTTTGCCAGCTTTCATCTGTAAAAGTTTTTACTCTGGACTGGTACATTGCATTGTTTACCGAGTGACCCCACAGAGAGCCACATTCCATCTATCAAATGAGGACCCAAGACAGCGGCTGAAGGTGCTGGGTTCGTGCTTGTCGCTGGAACGATCGGGTTCAGGTAAGAAAAAGGAGGGCTCTGAGGGCAGCTGCAGCACAGAAGGCTTTTCACCTTAATGCATAGAATGCATTAAGGTGAAAAACCACGAGACTCTACAACAAACTCAGTGTATAATGGACCCACAGAACCTGAAGTGCCCTGGGCCCCCCAAGGTCTAAGTCTTGCCCTATACATTGGTGATCAGTATGTTTCCCCTTACATCGGTGGTCAGACCGCCACTCCTGCAGTGGTGCTGATAATTCTGCTAAGTAGTGTTGGACCCAGAATTATATAGAAACCTTCAGATGGAAGGTCAATCAGCAACAACTCAAGGAACCTCTTGAGGAACCCTAGAATTCCACAGTAACCTGGTTGAGAATGGCTGCTAGATAGTGATCTTTTGCTCCTCCCCCAAAAGCTCATAAAAGTTTATGATGGAAAATAAGGGGCGTTGCGGAGGAGCTGGGCCATTACAGACAGTAATAACATGACATGCAAGGAGGGAGGGGGCTGTACTAGGGAATTAGCTCTATTGGAGTAGTCAAGTTTTCTGACAAATTCAAAGGCACCTTGCAAGTCAATTAAAATAATTTATGGAAACAAAAAATACTGCATGTCAACATATAAAATAATCTCTTTAACGTAGAAGGGAGAATTGTACAGGTGAACACTCTAGACCAATGTTTCTCAACTCCAGTCCTCAAGTACCCCCAACAGGTCATGTTTTCAGGATTTCCTTCAGATGAAACGGCTGTGGTAATTACTAAGACAGTGAAACTGATCAAATCACCTGTGAAAATATAGTAAAGCCTGAAAACATGACCTGTTGGGGGTACTTGAGGACTGGAGTTGAGAAACATTGCTCTAGACTCTCGGACCTGTCCTATCAACTGTAGCACCCTCTAGTGTGCTACTAGTGTGAGTGCAGGCAAATGTATGTTTTTGGCTCATGGTAAAATGAGTCTTTGAATCTGAGTCAAAAGTTTACTGCAGCTCAGGGATGGATGACTCATACAAGCAGGTCTCTGGTGCCTCCCCCTGGTTCTGGAAGGTTGGAGAACTTTCTGGAAGCTGGAGGGCGGAGGCTAGATGGGTTTATTTGCATACTTAGGGGAATTTGGGCAATCCCTAGGTGCTTGGCCTGGCATGGTGGCTGAGCCAGCCCCTAAATATGAATTAGTTATGCCAGAAGGGAGTCGGGTGGAATATGGAGATGGAGTGCTAAGGAGAATGTCAGTGGCCTTTGAAGAGCACCCCTGCTAGGGTGGGGGACTCTAACTTGGCCTGGGGCTCAGGCTGGCTTGGAAGGATCCTGACAGTATTGAAGTATGAAAGGAATCTTATCCTAAGTGGCAGTGGGAGCAAGGAGGACAGTGTGAGTACATCAGCAGGGTCAGGGACGTACAAGGGGAAAGACTGTCACATGTAACAAGCCTTTCTGGAAAACAGCATTGTGCTTAAATCTTTCCTTTACCTTGCCCTGGGAGAACTCAGTAGATGGGCTGGTGAAGAAGCAGCTAGGTGGGCTGGTAGTTCTTGAGTCAGTAGAGCTGGGATCAGTGTAGGGCCGTCTTTAATATTGACTGGATCCTGGGCAAAACTTTTCTTGGGGCCCCCCCCATGCAGTTTTGCTCTCCACCTGCTCTGAGACATACAATAAATAGCAGCTAGACTCAAAATCAGTTTACTGAATCAGATCAGGCGGCTATTGCGATTGGTTGCCAGAGGTTACAGTGTATCATTACTGCTCACTGACTGGTTGCTAGAGGTTACAGCACACATTATGGCTCACTGATTAGTTGCTAGAGGTTACAGCACATGATTTCTGCTTGTTGATTGGTTGCTAGAGATTACTGTGGATATGACCTCAGGGGGGCATGATATACATATCAATGCCGCCGGCCGCCGCTATTTACATATGAATGCTTTAAATTTACATGTAAACACAGGGTCGGCAGGTGAGTCATCTGTACACAACAATAGGGCAAAGCTGGGCAGCATTAGTAGCAGCAATTCAAACTGAGATATTGGGACACAGCACAGGACTAAAACCTCAAGGGACAAGGGAATTTAAACCAGGATAGTTGGCAAGTATGAGGCAGCTGCTTTGGGCCCCACAACAATGACAGGGCCCAGGGCAGCTGCCCCTTTTGCCCTGCCTTAAAAACGTCCATGGATCAGTGTCTCATAGTGATCATATGTAGAGTTGGAGTTACTCCTGTATGCAACCTACAATATTTTGTGCTACATTCCAAAGGGACTGAGAGTTCCTTGTCCGTAAGGGGCTTTTGCATCCTTTCTATTAGGGACTGTCAGCAGTCGAGAGAGAAGACGAATCGGAGTTGTACATAGGGAGGAAGTTGTCCCTGGTTTTGTTGCTATCAAGTTGGGCATCCCATAATTCCCATTCCTCATGTTCCTTGTGTCTGAAGAAAGTGTGGAAGATACTTGTTGCCTGGGAGTGGGGAACAAAGACGCCCCTTGCTCTCATCGATAGCTGGCTATCTCGGTAAGAAGCATTGGAAGGCTAACAGGTACAAACAAGGCCAAGGATAAATCCAAGGGAAAAGCCAAGCTTAACTTACCACCAGCCCGCAGACAACCAAATAACCTGTCTAACAGTATGCGTTAAAAGCAGGGGTTTAGTCTGCACACATTTGCAAATACATGCATAAGCCACAGAGCCTCGTCAAGGCACCCTGGTATCTGTGGTACTAATTTATAAGTGTCCACACAGTGGAGGCACATGCATTCTGATGGATAGGTGAGAGCAGGACCAGGGTGCCTTGACGAGGCTCTCAGATAGGTTATTTGGTTGTCTGCGGGCTGGTGGTAAGTTAAGCTTGGTTTTTCCCTTGGATTTATCCTTGGCCTTGTTTCTACACAAAATTCACCCCAAGTGCAGCCAGCTCACCCTGCAAAAATTATTATTTTTGGCCACATCAGTAAACTCTTAACTCACATCTATGGCAAGCTTTGGCAGATCCATGGGGGAACTGGCCCCATCGAAATCCTCACTGACACACAGACGCTTTTATCCAAGGAACAAGAGACAGAGGGGCGTCACATCTTTTCCAGACCTTTACCTTTCTATGTGCTACAAAGTGTATGACCAACGCTATGCCGCATTCAGGAAACCCACAGGAGCTGCCCCCGGTGTCATATCTGACAGCTGCAGTTTATCCCAACCATCCCTCTCCGATCCCATAATTAATGCAGTTCCATAAAGCGTTTAGATCATCGTTTTGTTCTCTGTTGGAGACAGACCCCAAGCATTCCCAAAAGCTGAATGAGCTGAGCGGAGGGAGAAGACGACCCGCAGCTCTCCTCCCAGGCTCCCTCCTTGATGTGGTCGGCAGTATGAAAGGAGGGTCCAGCTTCTGATTGAAATAGGAGATAAGAGCGACAAGCTATCCTGCTGCAGGCGCCAATAGAAGGGAACCATTATTACCTGACCCAGCATTGTCAACCACCAGCCAAGCAGAAGATAGGCAAGGAATGAAAGGCAACTTTCCATGGGGGGGGGGGATCGAAAAAAAGAAAAACATTTTTACTGGTGGGGTTATGTCAGCTACTGTGTCAGAGACACAGTTTTAAGACATTTTAAAGGATCAGTCCGCCCAAATCTGATATCTCAGTTTTTTGAAAGATGCTGGGGTTAAAACACCCGACAGATTCTTATATTTTATTTATTTATTACAGGTACTTATATAGCTCCATCACTTTACATATATATATTGTACATTCACATCAGTCCCTCTTCTCAAGGAGTTTACAATCTAAGGTCCCTAACTCTCATTCATACACATACTGGGGCCAATTTAGACAAAATCCAATTAACCTACCAGCAGTCTTTGGAATGTGGGAGGAAACCTGAGCACCCGGAGGAAACCCACGCAGGCACAGGGAGAACATGCAAACTCCAGGCATTTAGCGTCCTGGTTGGGATTTGAACCGGCGACCCTAGTGCTATGCAGAAGTGCTAACCACTTAGCCACTGTGCTGCCCACAGAAAACTCTATGGGTGAGATCTCAATGGGTCTGCATACCTACTGTGGCGTATGAGGGGCTTCCGCTCTCCTTGATGGGTTTTTACTTACTACACACACTCACCGGCCACTTTATTCGGTACACTTGTTCAATTGCTTGGTAACACAAATTGCTAATCAGCCAATCACATGGCAGCAAGTCAATGCATTTAGGCATAGGCATCTAGACGTGGTGAAAATGACTTGCTGAAGTTCAAATTGAACATCAGAATGGGGAAGAAAGGGAAGTGACTTTGAACATGGCATGGTTGCTGGTGCCAGATGGGCTGGTCTAGATTATCTAGAGTATCTGGAGTATTTAAAAAAAAACTGCTGATCTACTGATTTTCACACACAACCATCTCTCGGGTTTACAGAGAATGGCCTGAAAAAGAGAAAATATCCAGTGAGCGACAGTTGTGTGGATGGAAATGCCTTGTTGATGTCAGAGGAGAATGGGCAGACTGGTCCGGGATGATATGCAACAGTAACTCAAATAACCACTTGTTACAACCAAGGTATGCAGAATACCATCTCTGAACACAACACATCAAACCTTGAAGCAGATAGGCTACAGCAGCAGAAGAGCACACCGGGTGCTACTCCTTTCAGCTAAAAACAGGAAACCGAGGCTACAATTCGCACAGGCAAACCAACATTGGACAATAGAAGATTGGGAAAAACGTTGCCTGGTCTGAGGACTCTTGATTTCAGCTGCATCATTCAGATGGTGGGGTCAGAATTTGGCGTAAACAACATGAAAGCATGAATCCATCCTGCTTTGTATCAACGGTTCAGGCTGGTAGGGGTGTAATGGTGTGGGGGATATTTTCTTGGCACACTTTGGGTCCCTCAGTACCAAATGGGCATCGTTTAAACGCCACGGCCTACCTGAGTATTGTTGCTGACCATGTCCATCCCTTTATGACTACAGTGTCCTCATCTTCTGATGGCTCCTTCCAGCAGGATAATGCCCCATGTCACAAAGCTCCAATCATCTCACCACTGGACAATGAGGTCCCTGTACTCCAATGGCCTCCACAGTCACCACATCTCAATCCAATAGAGAACCTTTGGGATTTGGTGGAACAGGAAATTGGCATCATTGATGTGCAGCCGAAAAATCTGCAGCAACTGTGTGATGCTATCATGTCACTATGGACCAAAATCTCTGAGGAATGTTTCCAACACCTTGTTGAATCTATGCCATGAAGAATGAAGGCAGTTCTGAAGGCAAAATGGGGTCCAACCCGGTACTTCCAGGCAGACAGGCACAGAACCAGGAATTATGGCAGGGAGATCTCAGTGTTGGTGTATCCAAGAAATATAAGAAGCCTGGCTGTCAAATTGGCAGCAGCCACTTAATCCTAATTGACATTAATGGGACTGCCGGCACAGGGAAGCACAGAACACCTGTTAGAATATATGGAGGAATTGAGTGGCTTTTCCCATTCAGCTCACAGAGCTCTTCACATCTTAGCATAGAGTACCCATACTCACGTTCCAGCACAGTCTTTTTACGCGTTTTGGAGCATTTCCGCTCATTTCACTTGAATGGACTGCCCTATACGTGACAAACGCCCCAAAGAAGCTCCAAAACTTTTTTGGAGTGGAGTGTGGCGAGTTTTTTTCATTGCATGTTTTGACGCATTTGTAGTGCATTTGCGGCTCGGCAAAACACACGTCTGCTACCAGCACCATTACCAATGAATGGCACACTTCAAGTTTATTCATCATCTTCATTATACCCCTGATAGGTTGGCCTGTATGGGATTTGAATCTGCGGCTGCTTGTCCTCGTTGTGCCTTTGGGGGCGCAGATCTTCTGCATATGTTTTGCCCTATTCTGTCTATATATTAGCAGGATCTCTTTCTTTGATACCACCCTTAATTTGCCATTCTCCTATACCCCGGAGGTTGGGTTGCTGGGCATCTTGAATGACTTTGTTCCTTGGACACGTGTTTGTATTTTGATTTGCACACTTCTATTCTATGCCTAGAAATTAATCTTGCTGAACTAGAAAAATGCAGCTGCACCCTTAATATTTCACTTTTACTGTCTGGTAAATACGGATCTACCTGCGTTTTAGCTGATAGCACATATGCGTGTGTGTACAGCATCTCACAAAAGTGAGTACACCCCTCACATTTTCGTAAATATTTTGTTATATCTTTTTATGTGACAACACTGGAAAAATGGAGTTCTTTACCATGAGGTGCCATGTTGAACTCTTCTGGGACGACAGCTATGTTGACCAATTTGATGCAGTGTGCGGTGTATGGTCTGAGCACTGACAGGCAGACCCCCCCACCCCTTCAACCTCTGCAGCAATGCTGGCAGCACTCATACGTCTATTTCCCAAAGACAACCTCTGGATATGACACTGAGCACGTGCCCTCAACTTCTTTGGTTGACCAAGGCAAGGTTTGTTCTGAGTGGAACCTGTCCTGTTAAATTGCTGTATGGTCTTGCCCACCGTGCTGCAGCTCAGTTTCAGGGTCTTGGCAATCTTCTTATAGCCTAGGCCATCTTTATGTAGAGCAACAATTCTTTTTTTCAGATCCTCAGAGAGTTCTTTGCCATGAGGTGCCATGTTGAACTTCCAGTGACCAGTATGAGAGAGTGAGAGCGATAACACCAAATTTAACACACCTGCTCCCCATTCACACCTGAGACCTTGTAATACTAACGAGTCACATGATGCTGGGGAAAATGGCTAATTAGGCCCAATTTGGACATTTTCACTTAGGGCTGTACTTACTTTTGTTGCCAGCGGTTTAGACATTAAAGCAGAGTTCCACACAAAAATGCAACTTCTGCTTTTCGGAACCCGCCCCCCCTCCAGTGTCACATTTGGCACCTTTCAGGGGGGAGGGGGGTGCAGATACCTGTATAATAAAGGTATTTGCACCCACTTCCGGGCATAGACTCCCGCGGGGGGGGGTCTACGCCACTTCCCGCCCCCCTCCCCCGCTGTCTGCTGGGAGACACACAGGTCCCAGAGACAGCAGGGACCATTCGGATTGCGCAGCACGACTCGCACATGCGCAGTAGGGAACCAGGAAGTGAAGCTTCACTTCCTGATTCACTTACTGAAGATGGCGGTGGCAGCACCCAAGGACCGAGGGAAAGTTCGGCTTCGGGTGCCCTGGACAGGTAAATGTCCTTTTTTTAAAAGTCAGCAGCTGCAGTATTTGTAGCTGCTGACTTTTTTTTTTTTTAAATTTCAGCGGACCTCCGCTTTAATGGCAGTGTTGAGTTATTTTGAGGAGACAGCAAATTTACACTGTTATACAAGCTGTACACTCACTACTTTACATTGTAGCAAAGTGTCATTTCTTCAGTGTTGTCACATGAAAAGATAGAATAAAATATTTAAAAAGTGTGAAGGGTGTACTCACTTTTGTGAGATACAGTATATATATATATATATATATATATATATATATATATATATATATATATATATATATATATATATTATACATAACTCACAAAATGTAAAAAAACATGATCAATGTCAGTAGAGCAGTGTACGGAGTCAGTCGTTTTTTATTTTTATAATTTTCCTTTTGTTATTATTCCTCAGTGTTCTGTGCTAAACGGTTTCCTGTTCATTCACAAACTGAAGCTTTGTAAACACAGCTTAATATGCTTCATTTATGAATGGACACAGGAGTGATCAGTACCGATCACTCACTGTAATCATTCATAAACTCTCCATCCTGAAACATCCCCCACAGCAGCTGGTGGGAGAGGAGTGGAAGGAAGCTGGCAGTGCTGCGGGGGGGGGGGGGGGGCGTGGTGAAGATATGGGGGGGAGCATGGGTAGCAGGGGGAATCGGCGCCACGTAGGGTGGGCATATCTATGACTACACAGCTCCTGCAGTCATCGATATAACTGCTTTTCTTTATTCTTGTTTTGTACTTTTTCTTGTACAACTTTAAAAACTTAAATAAACACCTTTCAACAACAAGTAATGGCACAACAAGCACGACACGCATTTTCTGTGGCTTTGCTACGCATTGCAGAAATGTCCAGGTGTAAATGCAGCTTAAGGCTCTATTAACACTTCGAGCAACGCCACCGGGTCGTGTTTTTATTTCATTTTTTTGCAGTTTTATAGAACATTGTTGCAGTGGCACAATTCATTTGAATGAGCCTCCTTCCACTGCAAAAATGCGCTAAAGAAGCTCATGTAGCACATTTTGTACTTAAGCCAAGCCTGTTTTGCGTTGCTTGGATTTTTGCAGGTTTTCGCAGTTGAAACTAGAGGAAAAATGCGTGACTCCTACCAGTGTTTGGGGTGCCATCAAGAAATAATGGTACCTCAAGCGAATCGCATGAGATACAGCATTTTTCGCACCTTTGCACCTGCTACCCGCAGGTGTGGAAGGGGCCTAATAAGAGAAATCTTAAGCCCCGTACACACTATCGGATTGTTTGCCAACAAAACCGTGGAATTTTGTCCGAAGGGCATTGGCCCAAACTTGTCTTGCATACACACGGCCACACAATTGTTGGCCAACAATTACAAACGTAGTCATGTACTACGTTGTTTTTCAGCTCTTTGGCGCCACCCTTTGGTCCCCTTTGGTGCTTATTTCGTGTTAGTAGAAGTTTGGTGAGCGTTGATTTGCACTTTTCATTTCGCACTTTTCAGTTCGTTTCTGAACGGCAGTTCGTCAACCAGACATGTTGAGGAATCGGAGGAGATAACGTGTTATTTATTATTGGCCTTGGAGTTATTGCTTTGACATTATTTTTTTGGTTGAATAATAATGATTTGATTTGGTATATTTTCTATATTTTTGGATGTATAGAATGTACTTTTTGGTTAAGTTCTATTGGCAGATAGCATGTCTAATTTTATTTGTTTTCTTTTTTTTAATGCACAATAAAAAAAAAATTGTAAAGAATAATACTTGGCTGTGTGTTTTACTTCAAATGACAGTTTGGGAGTCGGCAGTTACATTTAAAAAAATACAATGTAAAATTGACAAGGAACACCAATATAGTTGTATCTTTGATCTTAAAAACTACAGGATAATGATGTTGTGGTAACTTGCACAAATAAAAATTTTTTAAAAAAGCATAATAATAATATTCTTGATATCAACAGAAAAAAAAATCCTTTGATAATTAATTTGCAATAACTCCATCAGTATCACCAGCAAAGCAGCTTCATTATTATCCCATTAAAGAAGAAGAGAATTGTGCGCTGCATTTCTTGATTTCATAATTTGCCGCGTCACGAATGTTAATTCTCCATTACGAGCGCTAGTTTACAAGATCGACCGCTTCCGGCTCATCCTTGCTTCCGAGCATGCGTGTTTGTACTTTGCACTTTTGTCCGACGGACTTGTGTACACACGCTTGGAAAATCCAAAACAGACATTTGTCCGCGGAAAATTTTAAAACCTGCCATCCAACATTTGTCCAAGGAAAAGCCGACAACAATTATCTGATGGAGCGTACACACGGTCGGATTTACCGCCAACAGCCTGTCATCAAACATTTCCCGTTGGAAAGTCTGATCGTGTGTATGAGACTTCACAGTGTATGGCCAGCAGAGTTGATAACTGGAGAAAACTAAATCGTTTGCAGCCTTGCATACAGAACATTCATGGGAACATGGCTGCCAACTACCATAGGAACTTAGTGTGGGGTTTCCAAATGTATAGAATCAATGACCACATGAGAATTGGAGGCCCTGGACAAATAAGCTATACCCTTGCAGCTTCTGAAAATGACAAGCTGTGAATAAAGCGTAGCTTTGGTGGCTTGCTTGCACCATGAGGGTTAATGATACTTCTGAGTCTCAATGACTTTAATTATACATTTAAAAAAAACTAAATAATAAGATGGACAAAATTCAAAGGAGACAAATGTATTTAAAGAAAATACTGAGAAGCCACACTGTCTCTTACATGCCAATATGTAATTATTTTTTATTGGCATTAAATTATTGCATAGAAAGTACTTGTAATAAATTCTTAGTTTATTGCTGGGTATTTCCAAGTCTGGAAAGAAAAAAAGAAGTATTTATTATTACCAAGTTCCCTGTCTTTATTATTAATGCATTCACAGCTGAACTTCATTTAAAATTAAATCCATGACGGAATGTGTTTATAAAATAAAATTCTCTAATCTTAAAAGCAAATAGTGTAGTATTTGATTTGGATTTAAAGTCACCTTTCACACGGGGTGGACTCCGTCAAGCGGATCGGCCTGCTCAGCAGGGGATCTACCTGCTGATCCCCGCTGAGCCGGCACATGGCAGGTCCATGTCCTCTCCGCTATGCAGAGCAGACTCGGACACAGCCCGCTGTTCTCTATGGGGCGGTCAGATGGAAATGGACCGTCTGTCCGTTTCCATCCGACTGTCATCCGATCTGCTAGACGAATGTAGAACAGATGTCCATTTACATCCACCTCCCCATAGAGAACAATGGCTGGTCCAATTGGGTCCGTCTGAAAAATGGACAGGCGGACCCGACCGGTCCGATTGTGTGAAAGGAGCCTAAAGCCTCGCTCGTACACACGATTGGACTTTCCGACAACAAAACCGTGGAATTTTGTTCGAAGGATGTTGGCTCAAACTTGTCTTGCAGACACACAGTCACACAAATGTTGGCCAACATTTACGAACGTAGTGACGTACTAGAGGTACGGCGAGCCGGTGTGATATCTCCATTACGAACGCTAGTTTTACAGGACCGAGCGCTTCCGGCTCGTCCTTGATTCCGAGCATGCGTGTTTGTACTTAGGACTTTTGTCCGACGGACTTGTGTACACACGCTCGGAAAGTTCGACAACAGACATTTGTTGGCGGAAAATTTGAGAACATGCTAGCCAGCATTTGTTGGGGGAAAGTCCGACAACAATTGTCCGATGGAGCGTACACACGGTCGGATTTTCCGCCAACAGCCTGAAATCCAACATTTCCCGTCGGAAAATCCGATCGTGTGTACGCGGCATTAGGGTTCACATTTTTCATGAAAAATTGACTTGTTGCAGTCATGTGGCTATGCTGACCAATGAGCATTATGTTAGATACTCACTCTGGGCTCTGTATTGGGGTGCAAGGTGTACAGAACGTTACACCAGCAGCACTGTGTATCGCGGCCTGTATATGAAGTGGGGTCTAAAATGGTGGTCGGGATATTTGGAATTATTTCACCATTTAGTTTTTAATGGAAAGGTGAACTTATACTTTAACCTCTTGCTGACCGCCCTATAACAGTTTTAGTGCTACAGGGGGGCAGCTGTGCGCAGGATCACGTATATATACGTGATCCTGCACTTCCGCCTCCAGGGGGCGTGCGCATGCTGCTACTGTGATAATTTACAGCAGAAGCCAATCTGCAGGTGCTGGGCACTCGATGTCCTCCAGCACCCGCCGATTGTTGGGCAAAGACTCAGAATTGAGCTAAAAACAAGGAACAGGGATCCTTTTAACGGTAGATGGTGTGGAGACAGTATGGACGCCATGTGGAAGCCAGGAAGTCCAAACAAACCAGCATGGAACACACGGCCAGAAGTGATGTCACTGGGGGAAAGAGAAGACTGGAAGCAAGGCAGGCTACGCATTCGGAGCTTACAGCTCCTTCTACAGGCCTGTAAGCTCTGAGTGGGATCCTGCCTTTCGTCCTTGCTGTTTCCACACCATCTACAGCTGGCTGGATCCCTGGCGGGTTCCCGCGGGATGGCGATGAGAGGCCGATGCTGCTGATATACATGATAAGCAATCTTTTACTCCCTATTCTGTAAGTGTTCCTAATCCTTGATAATAAAGTGTTTATTTTAATACTGCACTTAGGTGGCACTTCCCTGTTCTCTTCTTATATTCTTGATACAGAGGTGGCCAATACTCTGAGGATGGCAGCCACCGGTGCACAATATAATGCTTTCTAATAGCTATGGACTATTCAATTTTATGGACTTTGTAGACTTTTTCAACCCCAGTCTCTACCAGTACGTTATGTACTAAAGCTATCCACTCACTCTCCATGTGCCAGAAGATTTCCATTATTACTATCGTCTATGGTTTAACCACTTTTCTGCTGGGCACTTTTACCCCCTTCCTGCCCAGGCCAATTTCAAGCTTTCAGCACTGTCACACTTTGCATGACAATTGCGCGGTCATGCAACACTGTACCCAAATTACATTTTTATCATTTTTTTTTCCACAAAAATAGAGCTTTCTTTTGGTGGTAATTAATCACCACTGGGTTTTTTAATTTTTTTGCTAAACAAACAGCCAAATAGGTAATTTTTCTCCTACGCTGGTGAGCACTGATGAGGAGGCATTGAAGAGGCTGCACTGATAGGAGGCACTGATGGGCACTGATGAGGCAACACTGGTGAGCACTGATGAGGCTGCAGCGTTAGGTGGCACTGATAGGCACTGATGAGGCGACACTGGTGAGCACTGATGAGGCGACACTGGTGAGCACTAATGAGGAGGCACTGATGAGGCTGCAGCGATAGGTGGCACTGATGGGCTCTGACAGGTGACACTGAAGGGCACTGATATGCAGCACTGAAGGGCAATGGTAGGCGGCACTCATGGGCACTGATAGGTGACACTAATGAGGAGGCACTGATTGGCACCACTGCTAGGCACTGATGAGGCGGCACTGGTGGGCACTGTTGGGACTGCACTGATAATCAGGACACTTATCAGTTTCAATGCCCCTTTAACACAATCTTGTTATCAGCTCTCTTTTTCTCTCCTCATGCTGTTAGTGTGAGGAAAGAAAAAGCAGATAACCGGCTTGTGTTAGCTTCTGTGATCAACTGTCATTGGACACAGCTGATCATGTGGTAAAGGGCCGCTGTAATTGGCCCTTTACCCCGATCTGTGATCAGCTGAGTCCGAAGCACTCGGCGATCATGGAGTGCGCGATCACGGGAGGACTAAAGCCGCGCTGTAGCCGTCTTTCTGCTATAGCGCGGGCGGGAAGCGTATAATATCACCCGCTCACAATCTACTGTACAGCAGAATTAATGGCGCTGTCACATGTCCGCTAATGGGCAGCGCATTTCAGTGCATGTTGGAAGAGTGCACAATTTTGTGCTCGTTCCCGACAGGCACAAATGTGAATGTAGGCTTACAGAACCCTTACAGGAACAAGAAAGTTATTTTTAGCTCAACAAACTAATAAGCATCTGTTAAATTAAAGTATAACTATAGGCAAAACTTTCTTTTTCATGTTGGATAGAGTAAGGGAAGGCTATAACCCCTGTTGGTTTATTTTTTGCCATCTGTGGCCCATTGGGGAGATTTACATTCACTTCCTGTGCCATAGCCAAAACAGGAAGTGAGAGGAAGTTCCCACTGACATCATTGATCTGTTTATCTATCTATAAGGGGGTAATTCTTTCTAAAGACCACAAATGTAAGGAGTATTCTTCCCCCTGACCATCACAGTAATGTATCATGACTTGTATCTATAGTCATTTTTTGCAGGGGTTTCCTGAGACTAGAAAAATATTTCAGGGGTTCCTCTGTGTTGAAATGGTTGAGAAAAGCTGCTTGAAAGCGTGACTACAGTACAGGCAAAAATGTATTTTTCATTTTGGATAGAGTAATGAAGAGTTATAACCCCTGTCAGTTTTTTCTTTTTTTTTGCCATCTTTGTTCCATTGGGGAGATTTCCCTTCACTTCCTGTCCCATAGCCAAACAGGAAGTGAGAGAAAATCCCTACAAATTAGGGGAATCCCTTGGGGATTCACCAGAATTAGTGTCCCTGTTGGAAGATTTCCTCTCCATTACTTGACTGGGGACGAGCCAAAATTTGGGATTTTCTTTTACTTTCAATGATAATAGTAAACAGGAGAAATAGAGAGGGGGAATCTCATTATTGGGGACACAGACAACAATAAAACCTGACAGGTGTTCTAATCTCTTTCCGCATTATCCAAAACTAAAAAACTTTAGTTATACTTTAAACATCGGGGTGTCCAAACTTTTTTCAAAGAGGGCTAGATTTGATAAAGTGAACATGCGTGAGGGACAACTATTTTGTCTGACATTCTTTGAACCATTAAAATTTGATCTAAGTGTGTTCGTTCTAGCACTAATACACGGCCCAACAAGAATTATCTTTCCTTTGTGGCTGTGTGTGGTGAAGAGATGTGCTTGGCCATGTTATTTTGGATATATATATATATATATATATATATATTTTGTGACCCCCAACGAATCCCAGAGCGCCGCTAAGGACTAAGGATGAGCTTGGGCGTGTTATTTGGATATATCATATTTATCGGCGTATAACACGCACCTTCACTTTAAGAGGGAAGTTTCAGGGAAAAAAAAAAATTAAAGAACTGTGAAGCAAAATATCAAAAAATCAATGCAGCCTAATTAGTGCCCATCTGCAGCCTCACCATTGCCATCAATGCAGCCTCACCATTGCCATGAATGCAGCCTCACCATTGCCATGAATGCAGCCTTACCATTGCAATCAATGCAGCCTCACCATTGCAATCAATGCAGCCTCACCATTGACATAAATGCAGCCTCACCATTGCCATGAATGCAGCCTCACCATTGCCATGAATGCAGCCTCACCATTGCAATCAATGCAGCCTTACCTTTGCAATTACTGCAGCCTCACCATTGCAATCAATGAAGCCGTACCATTGCCATGAATGCAGTCTCACCATTGCAATCAATGCAGCCTTACCATTGCAATCAATGCAGCCTCACCATTGCCATGAATGCAGTCTCACCATTACAATCAATGCAGCCTTACCATTGCAATCAATGCAGCCTCACCATTGCCATGAATGCAGCCTCACCATTGCCATGAATGCAGCCTCACCATTGCCATAAATTACAGCCTCACCATTGCCATGAATGCAGCCTCACCATTGCAATTAATGCAGCCTCACCATTGCAATCAATGCAGCCTCACCATGATTGCAGCCTCACCATTGCAATCAATACAGCCTTACCATTGCCATGAATGCAGCCTTATAAGGCTGGACTGATGGGCACTGATAGGTGGCACTGATAGGCAATGATGAGGTGGCACTGATGGGCACTGAAAGGTGGCACTGAGAGGTGGCACTGATGGGTGGCACTGATGGGCAGCACTGAAGGGCACTGATAGGTGGTACTAATAGTTGGTGATCTACTTCATCATGTGGCATATCGATTGAATAGGTTGTTAACTATAGATCGATTATTCATATAAGAATTAATTTATCAAAGTGTGTATGACTACCATTAGACTCACTTTAAAGTGTATCTAAAGTGTAACCCAACACTGGGGGGGGGGGGAACCCCACGTTGTTTTTTCTAACATTTTTGTATTGCCAGCAATTTAAATGTCATTTTCTTCTTTATAAATGTCAGTTTGCTGCAGCGGGTTCTATACCTGGTACAGATGCACCACTTTACAGACTAAGGGGACCCCCAGCCACTATATTTAAAGGATTTTTTTCATTTTTATTGTTTCACTTTAAGCATTGGCGAACATCCCACCGAGCGCCCCGCAAATTTGGGTGTTTTTCAAACGGGCAAACAGGCGATGTTCAACTCAACACTACTGCACAGCTTAGGAAGCTCAGTGCGCTGCTGCTTCTCCTCCCCCCAGCTCTTATACAGCTGAGAACAGAGGGATGTGATCACTTATAAAAAAAGAGAAAAAAGGTATTTATAATGTATTTTTATATCTTTACAAAAATGTTTTGCCTTTAATTTCCATAAACTGAATGGGTTGTTTTAAAAGGTGATCGTTTATAATCACTTTAAGTGGTTGTAAGGGGTGAAGGTTTTTTACCGTCATGCATTCTTCTTCTTGTTGAAGAATGCAAAAATGCACAAGAAAAAGACAGAGCTAGATTTCTAGCAGGATCAAGAGGTTTTATGTTTTGCACTAACTGAACCTATACTACATTGTCAAACTTATTGGGACACTTGCCTTTGCATGGACATGAACTTTAATGACATCCCAGTCTTAGTCCGTAGGGTTCAATATTGAGTTGGCCCACCCTTTGCAGCTATAACAGTTTAAACTCTTCTGGGAAGGCTGTCCACAAGGTTTAGGAGTGTGTCTATGGGAATGTTTGATCATTCTTCCAGAAGCGCATTTGTGAGGTCAGGCACTGATGTTGGTCAAAAAGGTCTGGCTGAGGTTAGGACTCTGTGCAGGCCAGTCAAGTTCCTCCACCCCAAACTTGCTCATCCATGTGTTTATGGACCTTGCTTTGTGAACTGGTCCAAATCATTTGGTGGAAGTGGGATTATGGTGTGGGGTTGTTTTTCAGGGCTTGGGCTTGGCCCCTTAGTTCCAGTGAAGGCATCAGCATACCAAGACATTTTATACAATTTAATGCCCCCAGCTTTGTAGGAACAGTTTGGGGATGGCCCCTTCCTGTTCCAACATGACTGCGCACCAGGGCAGAAAGCAAAGTCCATAAAGACATGGATGAGCGAGTTTTGGGAGGAGGAACTTGACTGGCCTGCACAGAGTCCTGACCTGAACCTAACAGAACACCTTTCGGATGAATTAGAGCACAGACTGCAAGCCAGGCCTTCTCGTCCACATCAGTGCCTGACGTCACAAATGTGCTTCTGGAAGAATGGTCAAACATTCCCATAGACACACTCCTAAACATAATGGACAGTCTTCCCAGAAGAGTTGAAGCTGTTATGGCTGCAAAGGGTGGGCCAACTCAATACTGACCCCTACAGACTAAGACCGAGATGTCATTAGAGTGATTGTAAGGCCCCTTTCACACTGGGGCGGTTTGCAGGCGTTATTGCGCTAAAAATACCGCCTGAAAACCGCCCCAAAACAGCCTCCGCTGTTTGTTCAGTGTGAAAGCCCGAGGGCTTTCACACTGAAGCGGTGCGCTGGCAGGAGAAGAAAAAAACTCCTGTCAGCCGCATCTTTGGAGCGGTGAAGAAGCGGTGTATTCACCGCTCCTAAACCGCTCCTGCCCATTTAAATCAATGGGACAGCTCGGCTATACCGCGGCAATACCGCGGCTATAGCCGCGCTATACGAGTGGATTTAACCCTTTTTTGGCCGCCAGCGGGGGGTTAAAACCGCACCGCTAGCGGCCGAATACTGCGGTAAAACAGCGCTAAAAATAGCGCTGTTTTACCGCCGACGCCCCCTACCGCCCCAGTGTGAAAGGGGCCTTAGGGTTTGTTTTATTTTTTTAAAATAACAAACATATCATACTTACCTGTGCAGCTTGTTTTGCACAGAGTGGCCCCGAACCTCGTCTTCTGGGGTCCCCCGGCGGCTCTTGCGTCTCCTCCCCACATCAGATAACCCCCTAGGAGAAGCGCTCTCCTGAAGGGGTTACCTTGCGGGCGCGCTCCCGAGTCCATCTATCCATATCCGCCCAATGTATGACTCGGCCATGCCCCCAAGTCATTGGATTTGATTGACAGCAGCAGGAGCCAATGGCTGTGCTGCTATCAATTTATCCGATCAAGAGCCGAGAACCCTGGGCAGAAAGACAGCGCTTCCCCACCGGGTTGGAGGGCTCAGTTAAGTAAAAGGGGGCAGGGTGGTCACTGCCAGGTGTTTTTTCACCTTAATGCATAGGATGCATTAAAGCGGAGTTCCACCCAAAGATGAAACTTCCGCTTTTTGGAATCCCCCCCCCCCCGGTGTCACATTTGGCACCTTTTTTAAGGGGGGGGGGGAGCAGATACCTGTCTAATACAGGTATTTTGCTACCACTTCTGGGCATAGATAATAGATATCCGAGCCACCCGCGGGTATCTACGCCACTTCCGATGCCTTCTTTGCCCCCCCCCCCTGTTGTCTTCTGGGAGACACACAGGTACCAGAAGACATCAGGGACCAGTGGGATCGCGCAGCCGCAAGGCTTCACTTCCTGATTCCCTTACCGAAGATGGCGGCGCCTCCACCCGAGAGCTGAGGGACGGGTTGTCTTCGGGAGCCGACATCGCGGGCGCCCTGGACAGGTAAGTGTCCTTATTTTAAAAGTCAGCAGCTGCAGTGTTTGTAGCTGCTGACTTTAAAAAAAAAAAATAGGTGGAACTCTGCTTTAAGGTGAAAAAACAGGAAGGTTAACAATCCCTTTAAAGTTCATGTTTGTAAAGGTAGGCGTCCCAATACTTTTGGTAATATAGTGTATGTCACAAAATGCTCTCAATGTTGTTAGGTTTGAGGGATACTTTATTCAGGCTCTACGTGATTTTCTTTATTTGGAGGCTCTCTATAAAAGACGTTCTGCAGCAGCTGAGGAATGACAAACATGCTTTCACATCCATGTTTTGGAAAAAAAAAAGGGTTGGAATTCCATGCAGCTCTGGGACATGCCTTGCTCCTGGATGCATTGCAGCCTTCTCCAAACTTCTCCGAAGTTCTCCTTGACACATGTGCCTCCCCTTCCCCTCCCCTCCCTGGATGAAGTCCCAGCCTCTAATACATATGGTGGAGGCCCCCCCCTTCCCCACCCCCCCCTCCTGGCTCTGCAGTGAGCAGACAGCCTGCAGCCAGCCAGTCTGGGTTCTTCCCAATGCCCAGCAAGGAGCAGCGAGCAGCACCATGGGCTTCGAATTGGACCGTTTCAGCGGGGAGGTGGACCCCGACTTCAAGTGCAACCTGTGCAACCGAGTCCTGGAGGACCCCCTGACCACCCCGTGCGGGCACGTCTTCTGCGCAGGCTGTGTGCTCCCCTGGGTGGTGCAGCAGGGCAGCTGCCCGGTGAAATGCCAGCGGATCTCTGCCAAGGAGCTCAACCACGTGCTGCCCTTGAAGAGTCTGATCCTCAAGCTGGAAATCAAGTGTGACAACCACTCCCGGGGCTGCGACAAGGTGGTCAGGCTGCAGAACCTGGGGGAGCACGCCGAGATGTGCGACTATTCCCCGGCCAAGTGCCGGAACAAGGGCTGCACCGAGGTGCTCAACCTGAAGGACATGGACGTCCATATGAGGGAGTTCTGCGAGCACCGGGCGGTGGGCATCTGCCAGAAGGGTTGTGGGCTCATGCTGACCCACCGGGAGCTGAAGCTGGCCGACCACTGCTGTCTGAAGGCGGTGAAGGGGCACAACGTCCTCCTCCAGACTAAGATCGCCGGGCTGGAGACCGAGCTGAAGAAGAGGGCGCTGAGGTCTGGCAAGAGGGAGAAGTCCCTGATGTCCCAGCTGTCTGCAGTGCAGAGTGAGCTGCAGATGACAGCGCTCAGGTACCAGAAGAAGTTCACCGAGTATAGTGCCAGGCTGGACTCCCTCACCAAGGCTGTGGATTCTCCCTGCAAGGTAAGCCAGTGGCCAAGAATGCTTGATAGATCAGGAGGTAGGGACTACAAGGACCAGCATGGCAATGATTGGGGTACCAGATTGCTCACAACTTCCTTCAGAAAGTAGAACTTAAGACCTTGTGGGAACCAAACTGGCTAAGAAACCATGCTAGATCAGGATGTGGTGACTACAAGGATCACCATGATCATGTTTGGGGCACCAGATTTCTCACAACTTCCTAGAGAAGGTAGAACTTCTGACTTTGTAGGAGTAGGGCTGGCTAAGGAACCTTGCTAGATCAGGATGTAATGACTACAATGACCAGCATTATCATGGTTGGGGTACCAAGTTTCTCACAACTTTCTAGAGTTGGTAGAACTTTTGACTTTGTAGGAGTAGGACTGGCTAAGGAACCTTGCTAGATATGGATGTAATGACTACAAGGACCAGCATGATCATGGTTGGGGCACTGGATTTCTCACAACTTCCTAGAGAAGATAGAACTTATGACTTTGTAGGAGCAGAACTGGTCAAGAAAGCTTGATAGATAAGAGAAGGTAGAACTTACGACTTTGTAGGAACAGAACTGGCCAAAAAAGCTGGCAAGATCAGGCTGTAGTGACTACAAGGACCAGCATGATCATGGTTGAGGCACCATATGTCCCACAAGTCTTTGTAGAGATAGAACTGGCCAAGAAAGCTTGCTAGATCAGGATATAATGACTACAAGGACCAGCATTATCACGGTTAACACATCAGATTTCTCACAGCTTCCTAGAGAAAGTAGAACCTTCAGACCTTTTTGGAAAAGAACTGACCAAGAAAACTTGAAAGATCAGGAGGTAGTACAAGGACCAGACTGCTAATAGCACCAGATATCTTACAATTCCTAGAGAAGGTAGAACATAAGACCTTGTAGGAACTGAACTGGCCAAGAAAACTTGATAGATCAGGATGTAATGACCAGCATAATCATAGTTGACCATATACCTTACAACTTCAGGGTCTGAAGTACAAACTTCAGACCCTGTAGGAACCAAACTTACAGAGAAAGCTTGCTAGATCAGAATGTAGTGATTACAAAGTCCAGCATGATCATGGTTGAGGCACCAGATTTCTCACAGCTTCCTAGAGAAAGTAGAACCTGCAGACCTCGTTGAAAAAGAACTGACTGAGAAAACTTGCTAGATCCGGTAGTAGTGACTACAAGGACCATGATAATGGAGGAGGCACCAGATTTTTCACAACTTCCTGGAGAAGGTAGAACTTAAGACCTTGTAGGAACAGAACTGACCAAGAAATGCTTGCTATATCAGGATGTATTGACTACAAGGGCCAGCATGACAATAGTTGAGGCATCAGATATCTCACAACTTCCTAGAGAAGGTGAAACATAAAAGACCTTATAGCAGCCTTTTTCAACCTTTTTACCCCTGAGGAAACATTGAAATAATTTTCAGCTCTCAGGGAACCCCTGCTAAAATGAGTGCTTCGGGATTATGAGGAAAATGCTCCTCTTTACATTGGTGGTGCTCAGCGGGAACAATGCCTCCTTTACAGGGTTAGCCGGAGTGTCACCCCTGAAGTCATGTCACATTATGTTGGACTTGGAACTAAGCAGGCACTATCAGATGGGAGGTCAGTTATCCACAGCTCAAGGAACCCCTAGCCACCTCGAACCCTAGGGTTCCGCAGAAACCTGAATGAGAATGGCTGCCTTATAGGAACAGAGCTGATCATGAAAGCCTGCTACATCAGGATGTAGTGACTGCAAGGAACAACATGATATTGGTTGAAGCACCAGATTTTGCACCAACACAGCTTGCTAGCTAATCTTGTCATAAGAGGATGATAAGTGCCAAAGTACTGCTGGATGGAGCACTATTCTAGCCACAAAGATCTATTGGAAAGGTAGAACCTGCACATCAGTTCTATGAAAAGAGCTGGCCAAGAAAGCTTGCTAGGTCAGCCTCTAGTAAGAGAACTACAAGTCCCTAGCATGCTTGTGGTTGTGGCACCAGTTTATCTCACAGAGCTTTATAAAGAAGTTCGGACTTGCACATCAGTCTCTGTAGAGCTGGCACCATATGTTACATTAAGATGTTACATTTTAACTTTAATAGTTGGGCATCAGTACTTTGGAAAAAACATAATGCTTGGGAGGGGCACAGCTGATTTTGGGAAGGCATTGTCTTTTAATGACTGATGCAAACACTGTAGGAGCCTATGATCTAATTGTTCACAGTCATATAGACATGTATACCCTAGGTCTACCAAAAGGTCTAAGGCAGGGTTTCTCAACCAGGGTTCCTCAAGTGGTTGCTAGGGGTTCCTCAAGCAATGAGCAATTTCTGCCTCTCAGATAAGCTCCCACTGACACCATTGATCTTTTTCGCTATCTTTAAGGGGGTAATTCTTCGCAAACACCACAAGTGTAAGGAGCATTCTTCCCACTGACCGTCACACTAATGTACCATGAGTTGTGGATATAGTAATATTTAGCAGGGGTTCCCTGAGTGCAGAACATTATTTCAAGGGTTCCTCTGTGTTGAAAAGGTTGAGAAACACTGGTCTAAGGTATACTCTAAGGTCAATTAGAAAGAAGCTAGCAAAACCACCAGTTTTGAACAGTGTAACCAAACTCCTACAAAGCATGGGCAGAACTGGCAAACTCCATGCAGACTTTGAGAATTGTCACATACAGGAGCCCAGTGTTGAAAGGCAAAAGGGTTAACTACTTAACCAGTAATCTACACTGTGACTTCCAGTGCACTTTTGGACTTATGAGTATGGAAGTTGCCAACTGCCCTAGCTTTCCAGGGACAGTCAATGCCTCTAAAAAAAGATTCATCTCCTGAAATCTTTTTTGAGTACTGACCAGTCCACCCCGAAACTCTCAATTTTCACCTAATTTCTATGACTTTTTATTTGTTTTGAAATAAGTTTTAACAAATAAAATTGTGTTTCGTAAACAAAGTTGGTGAGTTAAAAGCCATGAATGCAACATGCTACATTGTTCCTAGACAGTATTGTGAACAGTTTGTAGCAAACTGCTTTTGCTGGGAGTTTTTAAACATTGACAGCTAGCTCTAGACCCAGAACAAGCTTAGTGTTACTTTTTATTACTTAATATTGTAGTCTTCAGGCCTCTAAAAGCCATGGAAGTGATCAAGTCCTCAGATATGAACATCCAGTTGACAGTGAATAGTAGACAAGCTCCAACACAGGATGTCCTTGTAATTCTGTATGATCAGCAGAGAACGATGAGAACTAAAATGTTCCAGTCTGTTCATTTTTGCTTTCTTCGTATTTGGTTAGCTTGGTGCGTGTACAGTTATGCTGGTCATAGACATTCGAGAGCAGTGTCTAGTTGTTCAGTAATCAGCAGAGCTCTTGCTATGCACTGCTCCATAGACTTTAGATCACAGAGTAATCCAGCCAAAAAAGTTAGAATCACTAGACCGGCATGTAAAGTCTATGGGCTCCTTAGTAATGAATCCTTTTACTCTTTGAGAGAACTAGTGGTTTTGGCTGGCTAAACCTGACATACAAGCTTTCGGTAAGGGTGCCTGAGATCCTGTATTGCTTAGAAGACAATAGAAGTGGTTGTATGAGAATCATATGCTTCAATCTTCCATTACAGCCTTCTGATACGAGATTGGATATGTTTTCATCAAAAGATAAGAAATGGTCTAAAACTGCCATAATTTGAAATACGTGCATCTGCACTTTCTTGCTGATCCTACAACTAGATCCCTGTGAGGATCCACTTTAGTTCAGCTGTGAACTTGAATAGTGACCTTCAAAATACCCTTTTAGCGACTGCTGACAGTTACCCCTGGGGTAGAATGTTCCTATTATGGGCAATCAGCTAGCTCATGTTGCCATCACCATCGTTCTCCCCCGCTCAGCCACTTTAAAATGATTTTTTCTTCTTAACGCATGACAAGATCCAGGGTAATGATTGACATCTCTGCCCCCCAGGGCTGTTCTGCAATTGCTACTTTGTGTACAGTCCCCTGTGGAGTACAAATGACTTGGCCTGCCGACAGGAGACATATGTATGGTACTAGCAGGAGCTGTGTTTTCATTGTTGGCTATAGAATAGGGCACCTCAAGCTGAGTGTTATGGCAGGCCTTCTGGGATTTTTAGTGTTGCATAAACTAGAGAGTGAGATATTTGAGGTGGCTGCTTATAAAGGTTGGGAGCATCCTAGATTGTCGGGCATTCATCTGGCCAGCACAAGAGCTTACACTGAAATTTAGAGCTGGACATATATTGCAATTGTGTTTAATGCAATGCAAATCTTATTAGAAATCAACTGGATTCACCAACTTAGAGTGGTATATCGCATAGCTTTGCTGAAAAAATAATAGCTGCATCAGAAGCGTAACTAGAACCTTCAGGGTCCCAATGCAAGAAACCATGAGTTGGCCCCCCTGATCGCCTGGAGCCCTTCTGTCAGAGCCCAGGGCCCTTTGGTCCCGTTGCAAGGCCGAATGTGACTCAAGTCGTCGCATTGACAAAAAAAAAGGTTCCTGCGCTACTTTTCTGTGACTTCAGTGTGATTTGAGTGCCATAGACTGCAATGGTAAATCACAGTCGCAAGCAAGTCACAAGGAAATTGCAAGCAAATTGTACGACTTTGGGGTCGCAGCAGTGTGCACTGAGCCTTACAATCCCACAGCAGCACCCTTTCAGATGTTCTGTAGTGGCCCCCTTCCTAACATCCTGCCCCCCCCCCCCCCCAGGTTGATGGGTGAACACCAGGGCCCGGTCGCAAGTGTGACCCTGGTAGTTTTGCCACTGAATTTGGGCAGGTGTAGATAACTTTTTTAGAGTCAATCCGAGGCCTTTTAGCACCCCCCCTCCCCCCCCAGAGAGCTCTCTGAACCCAGTGAGCAGTGCCCCCCATGGCATGGAGGTACCCTTAGCTGTTTGCATCTTGTCCCATTGACTTCTTGTCCTGCTCTTTTTCAGAACTGACAGATGCAGCTACATGAAGCCTTTGCCCAGGTAGCCTCCTAAAAAAATAATTGCAACCAAAATGTTTTTGTTCATTGTGGACAGAATGCTGAAGAAATACAATTTTCTATAGATTATTCTATTTGACTCCATTAGGAAGATATGCAAAAATGCACCAACACCAATAACAACGTTGTCAAAAGTTCTAACGTTTCCCCACTTTACTAAAAATAGCTTTTTATTTATTTTTTTCTTCTGTGCATCCATTGGTGAGATTTCCCATCAGACAGGGATGCATACAGTACAGCAGACCTGCCCTTCTGGTGTTGATGATGAATATGATTTGCTTTATAAATCAGGAAAAAAATTCTAAAATATATGGCAACATTTACATTTTGACTATTGGTAAGTGGGGCCCCAAGTGGGAAGCAAAGTCCGGACACAGACTTGCACCCTCAACTGTCCACAGACAAAGAGTAATGAAAACAGTCATTTTTTTTCATATAGACTGGGTTCACACTTGTGCTATGCGGGAACCAGAGCGATTCCTGTGCGGGTTCCCGCATCGCACCTGAATTGCCCGCGGTTCACACTGGCATCCGCGAACCGCTGTGTGTGTCAATGTAAAGTAAATGACACCCCCAGATTGGTTCGCAGATCGCAGTGTGAACTATGAAATGGTGCAGCAATCAGATCGCATAGCTGTGAACACTCATGCAATCCAATTCCAGTGCGGACCCAAAAAAAGGGTCCTGCACCATTTTGGTCCAAATGCAATGCGAATTCAACCATGCAAACGTGAACAAGCATGAATTATTCACGTGAAACCGGCCTACCAATGTTCGTGTAACGTCCTGTCTACGTCCTGTGGCACCTTGACAATAAAGTAACTATTCTACAGAAGTTCTTCCTTCCATGGTGTGCGACCAATCTTCTTTTTCTTCATACAAACTGTATGGCTGAATTAGCTTTGCACAGACATCGCATGTGATCTTCACAGCAATGCGGTGCGAATCACATGCGACGTCTGACATTGCACAAGTGTGAATCCAGTCTGAGCCATTATGAGGCAGCTCCATAGATTTTGAGCTTCCACCTGAAAGTGAGTATTTAAGTGCACTTAAAACATCAAAAGAACCCGGCTATTGTGCTGCACTAATGTGTATTATCTGACCCCAAAAACGTTCTATTTCCTAATGATCTAGGAGGGATCTGGCTGTGGTTCCGGCCCAGCCGCTGTCATCATCCAGGGACCATATTCGGGCAGGACACAGGGTGGGGATGTAAAAAAGCAGGGCTGTTTTGAGGGTTTGGGTCTGCGTTAAAGTCCAACTCTGGGCTGGAAGTAAAAGTCAATCTCCCCAATAGGAAACTGACACAAAAAGGGAAGATTGGTTTAACTATTCTCTACTAATCTAAAAGGTTAGCCACCAGAGCAATATAATATAAAGAGATAAAGAGGTATATTAAAAAAATAAAAATAAAAAATGAAATAATATATATATATATATATATATATATATATATATATATATATATGTATATATATATATATATATATATATATATATATTTATATATTTATTTTTTATTTAATCTTTTCATTTTTAAAAAATTTTTCATTTTTTTATGAAATTTTAAAAAGTATAAAAAAAAAAAAAAAAGGGTAAAGGTTGTATAAAAGTATTGGGACATCTGCCTTTACACGCACATGAACTTTAATGGCATCCCAGTCTTATGCCCCGTACACACGGTCGGACTTTGTTCGGACATTCGGATGTTGGCTCAAACTTGTCTTGCATACACACGATCACACAAAGTTGTCGGAAAATCCGATCACTCTGAACGCGGTGACGTAAAACACGTACGTCGGGACTATAAACAGGGTAGTGGCCAATAGCTTTCATCTCTTTATTTATTCTGAGCATGCGTGGCACTTTGTCCGTCGGATTTGTGTACACACGATCGGAATTTCCGACAACGGATTTTTTTGTCGGAAAATTTTATATCCTGCTCTCAAACTTTGTGTGTCGGAAAATCCGATGGAAAATGTGTGATGGAGCCTACACACAGTCGGAATTTCCGACAACAAGGTCCTATCACACATTTTTCTTCGGAAAATCCGACCGTGTGTACGGGGCATTAGTCTGTAGAGTTCAATATTGAGTTGGTCCACCGTTTTCAGCTATAAAAGCTTCCACTCTTCTGGGAAGGCCGTCCACAAGGTTTAGGAGTGTCTATGGGAATGTTTGACCATTCTTCCAGAAGTGCATTTGGAAGGTCAGGCGCTGATGTTGAACGAGAAGGCCTGGCTCGCAGTCTCCACACTAATTCACCCCAAAGGTGTTCTATCAGTTGAGGTCAGGACTCTGTGCAGGCCAGTCAAGTTCCTCCACCCCAAACTCGCTCATCCATGTCTTTATGGACCTTGCTTTGTGCACTGGTCCAAATCATTTGGTGGAGGGGGGATTATGATGTGGGGTTTTTCAGGGGTTGGGCTTGGCCCCTTAGTTCCGGTGAAGGGAACTCTTAAGGCGTCAGCATACCAAGACATTTTGGACAATTTTATGCTCCCAACTTTGTGGGAACAGTTTGGGGATGGCCCCTTCCTGTTCCAACATGACTGCGCACCAGTGCACAAAGCAAGGTCCATAAAGACATGGATGAGCAAGTTTGGGGTGGAGGAACTTGACTGGCCTGTACAGAGTCCTGACCTCAACCCTATAGAACACCTTTGGGATGAATTAGAGCGTAACCTGCGAGACAGGCATTCTTGTCCAACATCAATGCCTGACCTCACAAATGCACTTTTGGAAGAATGGTCAAACATTCCCATAGACACACTCCTAAACCTTGTGGACGGCCTTCCCAGAAGAGTTAAAGCTGTTATAGCTGCAAAGGATGAACAACTCAATATTGAACCCTACGGACTAAGACTGGGATGCCATTAAAGTTCATCTGTGTGTATAGGCAGGCGTCCCAATACCTTTGACAATATAGTGTGTGTGTGTGTGTGTGTGTGTGTGTATATATATATATATATATATATATATATATATATATATAAATATATATATATATACATATACATTTACACACATTTGTTGAAACACGCTGTTTCGTAAAAAGAAAGAAATAGTTACATATACGTAAGTAGAACCCTAGGGAAAGATGGAGAGATGTCTCATAAACCAAAATTATGGGTTACTAATATTAAATTCTTGACTAATGGCAGAGTTATGGAAATAAAAAAAAAATCATTTACTTTGGGATGAAAAGGCCGGATTCAGCAGACGTTCAGACACGTAGATAGCAGGCAAGTCTTTATTGAGCTCTAGACTTGTGTTGAGCCATTCAAAAGTGTAACTTTAGCCTCCTGTGAACATTTGGTATTGTTTTTAATATACATATTCACTCCGGGGCTTTGTGTTGCACACATTGTGATTAAATAGACCTGCATATTGCGTCTAGGGTGCGTTGATCTGCGTTTTGCCATTCAGTTCTTCAAAAATGGAATGCAGCACAATTTATCAGAATCACGTCAATGCAGCCCATGCTAAACGTGTATCTAAACCCAAGAACAAAAATGTAATATATTCCTTGCCAGACTGTAGATGTAGTGGCTGCATTAGTTTTCTTTGTTTTTCCTTTCTTTTCACCTGTTGATCCTGCCAGTAACACACTTCTTGTGCTAAGGTGACACCTTTCATTGACTTTACTGTATATGCAGGGGAGAAGCATTGTCACCCTAGGACAGAGATAGCTGGAAATAATGTACCTGATAAAAGTTTAGCACAGACTAGAAGACCCTGACCCTGAGATTACGTTATTCCACCACCGGCCAATTAAGAGGCCAAAAATCCGGCACCCGGAAGTAGCTGGGAAGAAGATGACAGTGGCCGGTGTGGGATGTAAGCGTGGTGGCCACATTCGTTTTCTTTTTTCGTTTTTTTTCCCCCTCTGTTTTCACCAGGTCATCCGGCCAGTAAGTCTGTTGTTTTTCAAAAGAACAAGCTCTTTTGCAGATGTATCAGTTACAGGCATGAGACAAACCATTCAAAACTGGCAGGGGTGCTTACAACGATCAGCTTTTACTTAATTATGTAAAATCTTTATCCCTATAGGGAAAAAAAACAGTTTGCTGTAACTGATTATAAAGTGTGAGCTGGAGCTTGGCTTCCATTTGTTACATCTAAGGCCCCTTTCACACAAGGCGGACTCCGTTTCTACGGAGTCCGCCTCGGTCCGCCGGCTCAGCGGGAGATCTGTCCGTTGATCTCCGCTGAGCCGGCGGATGACAGGTCCCTCTCTGCTCAATGAGCGGGGAGGGGCTTGTCAGGCGCCGTTGCCGCCTATGGAGGGATCGGATGAAAACAGACAGCATGTCCGTTTTCATCAGATCTCACCCGATCCGCCAGCGACGGACCTGGACGTAGGGCCATCCGTCTGCTTTTAGCGGATCGGACCGGGTCGGATGTCAGCGGACATGTCTCCGCTGACATCCGACGCTCCATAGACTAACATGGAGCGCCCATTCAGGTCCGCCGTCAAAACTGACAGGGGGACCTGAACGGTCCGATCGTGTGAAAGGGGCCTAAAACTCCCCTCCCCCCAGACTGACAATGCTGCTGTCTGCTGTGCCTCCTGTTCTCCTTCATCCAGAGTTGTGCCTCACTAATACAGGAGGAGGTGTGTTACTGGCCAGATCACCAGGTGAAAACAGAGGGAGAAAAAGAAAGAAAACTAATGCAGCCATCACATCTCACAATTGGTAAGCTGCAATATATTACATTTTGGTTTTGGGTTTAGTACTGGTTTAAGGTCAGCAGATGATATCTATAGTCTCTGCTTCTGATGTAAGGGGTAAACTACCTGATGGGAACCCTGATGTAAGGGGGGACTCTGATTGGGAACCTTTTAGAGGAGACCCCGATGTAAGCGGGACACTAATGGGACCCTGATGTATGGGGAAACTCTGAAGGAAACCCTGATGTAAGTGGGGATTCTGTTTGGTAACTTTTTAGAGGGAACTTTGATGGGGACCCTGATGTAAGGGGTTGACTCTGATGGGGACCATGATGTAAGGGGGCTCTAATGGGGACCCTGATGTAAGGGGTTGACTCTGATGGGGACCATGATGTAAGGGGGCTCTAATGGGGACCCTGATGTAAGGGGGGATACTGATGGGGACCCTGATGTAAGGGGTTGACTCTGATGGGAACCATGATGTAAGGGGGCCCTAATGGGGACCCTGATGTAAGGGGGGATTCTGATGGGGACCCTGATGTAAGGGGAAACTCTGATGTAAGGGGGGACTCTGATGGGGACCCTCATGTAAGGGGTTGACTCTGATGGGGACTATGATGTAAGGGGGCTCTAATGGGGACCCTGTTGTAAGGGGTTGACTCTGATGGGGACCATGATGTAGGGGGGGTTCTAATGGGGACCCTTGTGTGAGGGGTTGACTCTGATGGGGACCGTAATGTAAGGGGGCTCTAATGGGGACCCTGATGTAAGGGGTTGACTCTGATGGGGACCATGATGTAGGGGGGGTTCTAATGGGGACCCTTGTGTGAGGGGTTGACTCTGATGGAGACCGTAATGTAAGGGGGCTCTAATGGGGACCCTGATGTAAGGGGTTGACTCTGATGGGGACCATGATGTATGGGGGGTTCTAATAGGGACCCTGATGTAAATGGGGATTTTGATGGGGACCCTGATGTAAGGGGGGCTCTGATGGGGACCCTGATGTAAGGGGGGGGCTCTGATGGGGATCCTGATGTAAGTGGGGATTCTGTTTGGGAACCTTTTAGAGGGAAATCTGATAGGAACCCTGATGTAAGGGGGGAATCTGATGTAAGGGAGGAATCTGATAGGAACCCTACTGTAAAGGGGGGACTTTGATGGGACCCTGATTTAAGGGCAGACTCTGGTGGGGACCCTGATATAAGGGGGAACTCGAATTGGGAACCTGATGTAAGCTGGGACTCTGATGGGAACCCTAATGTCAGGGGAAACTCTGATAAGGACCCTGATGTATGGGGGAACTCTTATGGGGACCCTAATATAAGGGGGGGAGTCTGATGAGGATCCTGATATAAGGGGGGACTCTGATTAGGAACCTGATTTAGAGGGGGGACTCCAATGGAGATTTTTTTCAGCCCAGAAATATATGTAAAATATACAATGTGACCCTCGTAATGAACATTTTGGAGACTTCTGCTCTAAACCCCTATAAACGCAGGTTGGACAGCGCCAGTGCGAACGAGGCCTTAGTGTTATTGAGCAAAAAAATAAAAGGTACCCCAAGAGCCTGCGCACCCACTAAGTTTTATTCCACTCCTCTCTTTTTTCAAATCTCAGACTTGTCAGAGGCCCGGAGTGGTGCTTTAAAATAAAGGTGAAATCTTTGGGTTGTCATTTCTGTGATTGGGCCGCTGACGCTCCTCATAAAGGTGTATTTTATGATAGGAGGCCTCCTTCTTCTTCCTGCCCCATAAATCTGGAGAAGTGGTTGGAATGATGTGAGAAGACATTTTCTTCTGCTGCCCCCCAGACATGTCTGTCAGCTGCGGCCTGGGCCCGGCGCAGGGCTCTGGGGTATGGGACAAATATTTACAGCGAGTTCTCCGGGAGGAGACAATGTCTGCTTTATAAAGTCATGTCAAAGGCCAGGCTTATAATAACAACACGGAATACAAGGAAAATTAACACCTCGCCTGCCAGAGGACAATGCAATACACACCATCCAATTCCATCAACAGGAGAGTCGTCCTCCTCTGAAGAGCCCAGCTATTTAAAGTCCACAAACGCTGGTGGGGAGATCTTACAAGGCCGGGTTTAGGTTACAGGCAGCTGGAGGCATGGTGCAGCTGGCTGGATACAAGAGAACTACAACACCCAGCAGACTCTGAGTCATGATTTATAGACAGAGATTAATATAATCCTTATAAAGAATAAGAGGAAACATCTCTGTTACAGATTCTTAAAGCTGAACTCAGCTAACTACACCACCAATATACAGTGCTTTGGAAAAGTATTCACACCCCTAGAAATTTTCCATATTTTGTCATGTTACAACCAAAAACGTAAATGTATCTTATTGGGATTTTATGTGGTAGACCAACACAAAGTGGCACATAATTGTGAAGTGGAAAGAAAATGATAAATGGTTTTCAATTTTTTTTTTTACAAATAAATATGTGAAAAGTGTGGCGTACATTTGTATTCAGCCCCCTTTACTCTGATACCCCTAACTAAAATCCAGTGGAGCCAATTGCCTTCAGAAGTCACCTAATTAGTAAATAGAATCCATAGAATAGAATTTAATCTCAGTATAAATACAGCTGTTCTGTGAAGCCCTCAGAGGTTTGTTAGAGAACCTTAGTGAACAAACGACACCATGAAGGCCAAGGAACATACCAGACAGGTCAGGGATAAAGTTGTGGAGGAGTATAAAGCAGGGTTAGGTTATAAAAAAGTATTCCAAGCTTTGAACATCTCACGCAAACCTACCAAGACATGGCCGTCCACCTAAACTGACAGGCCGGACAAGGAGAGCATTCATCAGAGAAGCAGCCAAAAGGCCCATGATAACTCTGGAGGAGCTGCAGAGATCCACAGCTCAGGTGGGAGAATCTGTCCACAGGACAACTATTAGTCGTGCTCTCCACAAGTCTGGTCTTTATGGAAGAGTGGTAAGAAGAAAGCCATTGTTGAAAGAAAGCCATAAGAAGTCCGTTTGCAATTTGTGAGAAGCCATGTGGGGGACACAGCAAACATGTGGAAGAAGATGCTCTGGTCAGATGAGATTGAAATTGAACTTTTTGGTCTAAAAGCAAAACGCTATGTGTGGTGGAAAACTAACACTGCACATCACCCTGAACACACCATCCCCACTGTGAAACATGGTGGTGGCAGCATCATGTTATGGGGATGCTTTTCTTCAGCAGGGACAGGGAAGCTGGTCAGAGTTGATGTGAAGATGGATGGAGCTAAATACAGGGAAATCTTAGAAGAAAACCTGTTAGGGTCTGCAAAAGACTTGAGACTGGGGTGGAGATTCACCTTCCAGCAGGACAACGACCCTAAACATACAGCCAGAGCTACAATGGAATGTTTAGATCAAAGCTATTCATGTGTTAGAATGGCTCAGTCAAAGTCCAGACTTAAATCCAATTGAGAATCTGTGACAAGACTTGAAAATTTTGATTCACAGACGTTCTCCATCCAATCTGACAGAGCTTGAGCTATTTTACAAAGAAGAGTGGGCAAAAATGTCACTCTCTAGATGTGCAAAGCTGGTAGAGACATCCCCCAAAAAGACTTGCAGCTGTAATTGCAGTGAAAGGCAGTTATACAAAGTATTGACTCCGGGGGGCGCCATACAAATGTACCCCACACTTTTCACATATTTATTTGTAAAAAAAAATTGGAAAACCATTTATCATTTTCCTTCCACTTCACAATTATGTGCCACTTTGTGTTGGTCTATCACATAAAATTCCAATAACATACCTTTACGTTTTTGGTTGTAACATGACAAAATGTTTAAAATTTTAAGGGGTATGAATACTTTTTTCAAGGCACTGTACATACATTCACCAGCCATTTTATTAGGTACACCTTGCTAGTACCGGGTTGGACCCCCTTTTGCCTTCATTCTTGGTGGCATAGATTCGACAAGGTGTTGGAAACATTCCTCAGAGATTTTGCTCCATAGTGACATGATAACATCACACAGTTGCTGCAGATTTGTCAGCTGCACATCCATGATGGGACTTTCCCGTTTCACCACATCCCAAAGGTGCTCTTGAGATGAGATCTGGTGACTGTGGAGGCCATTGGAGTACAGAGACCTCATTGTCCAGTGGTGAGATGATTTGAGCTTTGTGACATGGTGAATTATCCTGCTGGAAGGAGCCATCAGAAGATGGGGACATTGTAGTCATAAAGGGATGGACATGGTCAGCAACAATACTCAGGTAGGCCGTGGAGTTTAAACGATGCTCAATTGGTACTAAGGGGCACAAAATGTGGCAAGAAAATATCCCCCACACCATTACACCACCACCAGCCTGAACCGCTGATACAAGGCAGGATGGATCCATGTTTTCATAAAGTTTCCAGGGAACTCTTAAGACGTCAGCATACCAAGACATTGTGGAAAATGTCATGCTCCCAACTTTGTGAGAACAGTTTGGGGATGGCCCCTTCTGGTTCCAACATGACTGCACACCAGTGCACAAAGCAAGGTCCATAAAGACATGGATGAGTGAGTTTGGGATGGAGGAACTTGACTGGCCTGCACAGAGTCCTGACCTCAACCTGATAGAACACCTTTGGAATGTATTAGAGTGGAGACTGCGAGCCAGGCCTTCTCACCCAACATCAGTGCCTGACCTCACAAATGCGCTTCCTGAAGAATGGTCAAACATTCCCATAGACACACTCCTAAACCTTGTGGACAACCTTCCCAGAAGAGGTGAAGCAGTTATAACTGCAAAGCGTGAGCCAACTCAATATTGAACCCTACGGACTAAGACTGGGATGTCTTTAAAGTTCATGTGTGTGTAAAGGCAGGCGTCCC